>NC_077236.1:705194-1410388 GCF_027887165.1 Monodelphis domestica
CCACAAGGTCAGAATTAAAGGATGGAGTAAGACCTTCTGGGGCTCAACTGACAGAAAGAAGACAGGAGTGGCAATCATGATATCTGATAAAGCCAAAGCAAAAATAGACCTGATCAAAGGGGATAGGGAAGGTAATTATAGTTTGGTAAAAGGGACTCTGGATAATGAGGAAATATCACTAATCAACATGTATGCACCAAATAATATAGCACCCAAATTTCTAATGGAGAAACTAAGTTATATGTACAGTATAATAACAGTATATATCTAAAACCATCAGCTAATATCATCTGCAATGGGGATAAACTAGATGCATTCCCAATAAGATAAGGAGTCAAACAAGGATGCCCATTATCACCTTTATTATTTAATATTGTACTAGAAACACTAGCAGTAGCAATTAGAGAAGAAAAAGAAATTGAAGGTATTAAAATTGGCAATGAGGAGACCACGCTGTCACTCTTTGTGGATGATATGATGATTTACTTAAAGAATCCCAGGGAATCAACTAAAAAGCTAATAGAAATAATCAACAACTTTAGCAAAGTTGCAGGATACAAAATGAACCCACATAAGTCATCAGCATTTCTATATATCTCCAACCCAGCACAGCAGCAAAAATTAGAAAGAGAAATTACCTTTAAAGTCACCTGAGACTTTATACTTTATACTTAGGAATCTATCTGCCGAGACAAACACAGGAACTATATGAACACAACTACAAAATACTCTCCACACAATTAAAACTAGATCTAAACAATTGGAAAAACATTGATTGCTCATGGGTGGGCTAGCTAACATAATAAAAATGACCATCCTACCCAAACTTATATATCTATTTAGTACCCTATCCATTGAACTACCAAAAAACTATTTTACTGAATTAGAAAAAACCATAACCAAGTTCATTTGGAAGAATAAAAGATCAAGGATATCCAGGCAAATAATGAAAAAAATACAAAGGAAGGTGGCCTTGCAGTCCCAGATCTCAAACTATATTACAAAGCAGCGGTCATCAAAACAATTTGGTACTGGCTAAGAGACAGAAAGGAGGATCAGTGGCATAGACTGGGGGTAAATGAGTTGAGTAAGACAGTCTTTGACAAACTGAAAGACCCCAGCTTTTGGGACAAAAACTCAGTATTTGATAAAAAAAACTGCTGGGAAAATTGGAAGACAGTGTGGGAGAGATTGGGTTTTGATCAACACCTTACACCCTACACCAAGATAAACTCAGAATGGGCGAATGACTTGAATATAAAGAAGGAAACTATAAGTAAATTTGGTGAACACAGAATAGTATACATGTCAGACTTGTATACAAGCAAGACTTAGAAAGAGTCACAAAATGCAAAATAAATAATTTTGACTACATCAAATTTAAAAGTTTTTGTACAAACAAAACCAATGTAACTAAAATTAGAAGGAAAGCAACAAATAGGAAACAATCTTCATAACAAAAACCTCTGACAAACGTCTAATTACTCAAATGTATAAAGAGCGAAACTAGTTGTACAAAATATCAAGCCATTCTCCAATTGAAAAATGGGCAAGGGACATGAATAGGCAGTTCTCAGCCAAGGAAATCAAAACTATTAATAAGCACATGAAAAAGTGTTCTAGATCTCTTATAATCAGAGAGATGCAAATCAAAACAACTTTGAGGTATCACCTCATACCTAGCAGATTGCCACATTTTCTCCAGCATTCATTACTTTCCTTTGCTGTCATGTTGAACAAAGTAGGAACATTAATGCATTGCTGGTGAAGTTGTGAATTCATCCAACCATTCTGGAGGGCAATTTGGAACTATGCCCAAAGGGTCATAAAAGACTGTATGCCCTTTGATCCAGCCATAGCACTGCTGGGATTGTACCGGCAAAGAGATAATAAGGAAAAAGACTTGTGCAAGAATATTCATAGCTGCGCTTTTTGTGGTGGCCAAAAATTGGAAAATGAGGGGATGCCTTTCAATTGGGGAATGGCTGAACAAATTGTGGTATATGTTGGTGATGGAATACTATTGTGCTAAAAGGAATAATTAAGTGGAGGAATTCCATGGAGTCTGGAACAACCTCCAGGAAGTGATGCAGAGCGAGAGGAGCAGAACCTGGAGAACATTGTACACAGAGACTGACACATTGTGGTACAAGAGAACGTAATAGACTTCTCCAGTAATGGCTTTACAATTTCCCTGAATAACCTAGAGTGATCTACGAGAAAAAAAACTATCCTCAAGCATAGGACAAACTGAGGGAGTAAAAACACCAAGGAAAAGCAACTGCTTGACTACAGAGGTTGAGGGGACATGATCAAGGAGAGATGCTAAATAAGTGCCCTAATGCAAATACCAACAATAAGGAAATTTGTTCAGTGCAAGGACATATGTGATACCCAGATGAATCGCCCGTGGGCTAGGGAATGGATGGCAGAGATTGGGGGGGAGGGAGGAAAAGAAAATGATCTGTTTCCAATGAACAATATATGAAAATGACCAAATAAAATAATGTTTAAAAAAAAGAACACACTCAAATCCTACACTCCTCATCATTGATTAAAGATAGAGAACACATTTTTCTGTCTGAGTGCTCCCTCTTCTATCACCTGTGATACCAGCTGTCTTTTGCATGAACATAGTATACCAAATTATGGTCCTCTCTATGTGGATTTACTAGTAGAATCGAAAATAGGACGATTTCAACAAAATTCTTCCCTAATTATATTGCTAATCCTGAATGCAGAACAGGGAAATACAAAATTGCATAGACAATGGTGTTCCAAATTCCATGATTATGGAAAACTGAAATCCAGTACTCACTAGGGGTCTTAATAAATGTCCCATAGTTCTGAACCAAGCATGTTTATCATTGAAATGGAAATCCCTTTGGAGCACCTCTATAGTTTGGTTCTGTTTTTCCAGGGAAGAGGAAGGGAGATTTCTGACTCCTGGATTAAAGATATTGCCTCTAGTGGATGTTTCTCATTGCAATGTGGAGAGGGACATAGTGGATACTTAGCATAGCAATTCACCACATTCATGTGATCATTCCTCTAATCCAAAGAAAACTGCTACCAGTTTTCTGTAGCATCATTAATAATCTAAAAATGACGCGACATTTGACATCATAATTTCAACAGGCAAACTCATTACGAATGATATTGATTATACATTAGTAAGTTTCAATAACAGTATGTAGTCTGACAGTCAATACAACCTAGAGACAATCAGTTGTTATAAGGGTCTTCCTTCTTCCAAGATCATAAGTCTGCTCCATCCACCATCCTGGCAGATGTAGTCCTTTCACTTAATCTCGATGTACATCAGCATCCAGTTCTTCAGCAGATGAATCTGTGTTTCCATTCGATGGTTAACACAGCACACACTAAATGCAGCACGTGAAGTGGGGCACTTCACAAAGTGAGTCCAAACACCCAAAATTTCAATTATTGGAACCATGATTTATTAATAAACAATAAATAAAAGAAACTATCACGGGGGATAGACTTCCCTAGTGGAAGCTGCATCAGATTGACATTATAGGATAGCTTATATAGATTACAAAATACAAAGTTAATCCCTTTCATACACAGGTTCTCATTTGACAATCAAACAAACCTTTTCACAAGTGTAGTTAGAGACAATATTTGTATTATCCAGGGGTTGTTAAACTTTTACTGGCACCCTAATACACTTATCCATAGTTTATTAAGTGTTCTCTTTCATTCCATCCGGATCTCTTTGGTATTCCTGAAATCCCTTTGTATCTCCAAATTAAGTAGAGTCTGGTCTGCTGCCTGCATAAACAGCTCGACCTCCAGGGGAAGAGAAGCCAGGTCTGTTCGCTAAAAAATGCTGGCAGGGATTCATTGGCTTTATCTATTTCAATTTTACTATCCTCCCCTTTGGGGATGACTTCATTTCCTCCTCTTCTTGAACATGACTCAAATCCTTGACTCATCAGACAGAGGACAATAATGTGATCTTAAGGTCAAAAGCTTAATAGCCTGAAGATGCTGTCGAATATAGATCATGAGACAGTTGATCAGGCAGGGCCCTATCAAGAGGCCCACTATTACTAATATGAGTGGTCATGCCAAAGCCGTGATCAAGGTCGTCAGCCAAGTAGACCAAGAAAAAAGACTAGAATACCAGTAGCTTGATTGAGTATTAATCCGTTCCCTCGCTAATATCTTTCCCTGCAGCAAGGCTAGAGATTCCTGTATAACCCGATGACATGCAAAGACTCTACTTAAAGAAAAGGAGGTCGAGTTCCCACCTATTTTGGAGAACCATTTCTGCCAGAGAGGACAGTGATTTTTCCCAGGAAATTAATAGATGTTTCTAATTCACTAAGGTCTAAATCAACCTGTTGAGAGACTGGAAATTCTGGTTTTCCTGAACCAGGGCAGCAGTACTTATGGCTGCAGTTCCCCCTATGCCCAGCCCTACTAGGAATGGGATGAGAATTGGCACTCTATGGCACCTGATAAGGACCGTCAGGTATTCACTGGTCTGCATCCCCTCAAGGTGCTCTCTACCTCTTTGCCCCAGGATGCAAATTACAGGGTCACCTACAGCATTCTTTGTTCTTAAAATATGAGGCGATAAACCCGGGGTGAGACCGACCTGTGGTCTCATAGGCGAACCATTATCCAGAAGGGGCTTTCCAGTACCAATTCTCTTAAGAGTCAACATGAGGTGCCGTGACAATGCTGACACCATGGGGCGCAAGAAATGAATGACTTACCATGTGCCCCATACTCCATAAAACAAGTGCCATTGTCTTGCAAGTCCCCTAAGCTAAAAATGGGCTCATGTCCCCACTTACATTGGACTTTGACCTCAACATCAGTGATTAAGGCAATATACAAAGCATTTGGGGAGACCAAGGGAGACATTAACTCCTGGGCCTCAATACCAACATAATATGGAGGATGAGGGTTCAAACAGAGCCAACAGTCCAAAGTTGTCTGGGGGTCTCTGGCATTCAAGGAGGAAAAGATAGTTGTGAGCATGGTGAGGAGGGATTGCTCTCTGTGAGGAAGCTTTATGGCCGTCTTAAAAATGGTAGCTGAGGTGCTGAGACAGGGGGATGGGTTCCAGCCCCAATCCCAGGAGGACCGTTGGGTTCTGGCCAACAGGTGAAGGCTGCATTTTGTCAGCTGTTTGCTGCAGTGTAAATTCTATCCCTGGATCCTTGCCTTTCACATCCAAACCAAGTCCCCATGTCCGGCCTAGTAGCCATCCCTTATCTTCTGGGTCTTTAATACTTAGGGAAAGGGGATTTTAGGACTCAAGGGGGGCATCCCAGCCCATTCTTCGCTCCCTTTGTAGTATGATATGGGGGTCTCCCTGCTGCCATGGGGCAATGGTTTCACATCCCCAGGCTGCACAACAGAATTCTCTTGGTGATTTGCACAATGTTGGCCCCGTGGATGGGCAAGCATAGACAGGGTTTTCTAAGAGTCCCAGCTGGAGCTGCGAACAAAAGGGTACGTGAGGGATCTATCCACTTAATCCCAAGTAAATCCCACAAATCAATAAGAATTTGGGGGACTTTTCCCTCCTGAGTTGGTCTGGCACTAACTACTTCCTTCCCATCCCCTGTCTGATGGACTACCCATCAGTACTGAACTACCTGGAGGGGTAGACTAATCTCCCAAAATCCCCAAAGTCCAACTCCAAGCATAGCCCCACTCCATTCTCCCTTTCCCATCGTGCTCAATGGGGATCTGAGGTTTTGGTGGCCTTCCACTGCTCTGCTCCTTGCCCTACTGCCCTTGGTTTAACAGGTTCCATTTAAGACACATGGATCCAGCGTTTCTTTCCTGCCACCTTTATAGCTCTAGGGGTGGTCAGTTTTATCAGGTAAGGTACAGCCCACTATGGTTTGAGAGCCCGTGCAGGAATCTTCCAAACCCTCACAAGATCTCCTGATTCACCTGTAAAAGGGGGGCAGGTCATGTTTGGGGGGGTGAGGGATGGGCAGCTCAGACAATTTGACTGATAATTTTCCTGAGCTCATCCAAAGCCTTTAGGGAAGAGAACAGATGTTGGTTATCGCATTCAGTCAAATTTTCTAGTCCTTATTTAAGAAGGAGGGGAGGTGGTTGACCAAACAGAATTTCAAATGGGGTAATACCTTGTAAATATGGTGTGCACCGGGCCCTCAGGAGGGCAAAGGGGAGGAAGCTTACCTAGTTCTCGCCACACACTAGGACCAATTTTGTCAGGGTCTCCTTCAGTGTGTGGTTCATGCGTTTGACCTGTCCTGAACTTTGGGGCCAAACTGCACAATGTATTTTCCAATTTATGCCCAGGGTCCTGGCCAATTGCTAAATCACCCTAGCTACAAAAGCATGCCCATTATCTGACCCTATTCCCAGTGGGAGTCTGAACCTAGGAATGATCTCCGATATTAATTTCTTAACTACCACTGAGGCAGTTTCATGTTTTGTTGGATATGCTTCAACCCATCCCAAAAAAGTGTCTACCAGGACTGAAAGATACCTGTACCCATATTTCCCTGGCATAACTTCTGAAAAATCTACCTCCTACTCTTCTCCCAGCACCATTATTGATATAGCACCATAATTTATTTGACAACTCAGGAGAAACTGTTGAATTTACCTTAGTGATATGTGGACATTTTCTCTGTCTCCTATAATTATAGTCAATTTCCAGCCCATTATTAAAATTCTACTTCTTGTGTAACTTCTGACTACGTATAGAATCTTTGTTGCTTGAAAATTGCAGGTGTTATAGAGTGGAATGCTCAGAGGTCAAAGTTCAGAAACGGAATTTTCTGTAAGCTTCCCCAAAGCTACTTCTGTTTCTGAGTCCAGATTAAAGTGTGGCAGATATTTCAGTTGTGGTTTTTCTCAGAGCATACGCAAAAAGAGAACACATTTGATTCACTATCCCACATATTTTATTTTCAATGGAGATACTATATCTAAATAGATAATATAGATTTTATTCATTTAATATTACATATACAATATAGAAATTGTATTATGATGAAATTATATTTCCTAGATTACATAGATATATTACAAACAAGTCATATTATTCTGTGGAAAGTAAATTAATGTTTCAGTGTTATTACAGATTTAAGTTACTTAAATAGATTTTCATTTTCCACATTTTGGTCAAGTAATTTGCTTCTTGTTTATCTTCACTTCAGTCATCCAGCAGTCACTTTATCTTTAATAAATGTCTTAGGCAGTTTTCAAAGATCTAACTAAGTTGAAAGTGCTTTGTAGTTTGCTTTTCCCTCTGGTGTTTGGAAAAAGGAAATCTGGGGATGACAAGTCTTTCCAATTTAAGCATACTTCCTGATACTGTGTTTAATAATTCTTAGTTTAAACTACTTTAAAGATGGCAGGATAGATAAAATCTTGATGAAATATCTGAGCCAGAATGTGACTGAAGAAATTACAGGTTTTATGCCTGACTCCAGGCACAATACTTAAACTCTGACTTAATGTTCTCCTCCATAAGATGGACATAAGTATAGAGCATGTCATATAATTTCTAACCCTAGGAACACAAAACATTAACACAGATCTAAGCTTTGAAGAATGATAGTTATATTGCATATTGGATGGGAGGACAGTCAAACAACAAAACCCATCCCCTGTTAATGGCCAAGAGATCCTGAAAAGTATGAGAGACCTTATTTTCTACCCCTCAAATTAGAATTTTTTTTTGTTAATTCTTTAAACATTATTTTATTTTGTCATTTTCACACATTATTCATTGGAAACAAAGATAATATTGTATTCCTCCCCCCCCCCATAGCTGACACACAATTCCACTGGATATCACATGTGTCCTGGATTCAAACCCATTTCCATGTTGTTGGTATTTGCATTAGAGTGTTCATTTAGAGTCTATCCTTAGTCATTCAACCATTTTGAATTTATCTTGGTGTAGGGTGTGAGGTGTTGATCAATTCCTAATCTCTCCCACATTGTCTTCCAAATTTCCCAGCAGTTTTCATTGAGTACTGGATTTTTGTCCCAAAAGCTGGGATCTTTGGGTTTATTGTATACTGTCTTGCTGAGGTCGCTTGCCCCCAGTCTATTCCACTGATCCTCCTTTCTGTCTGTTAGCCAGTACCAGATTGTTTTGATGACTGCTGCTTTGTAATATAGTTTAAGGTCTGGGACTGCAACGCCCCTCTCATTTGTGTTTTTTTTTCATTATTTCCCTGGATATCCTTGATATTTTGTTATTCCAAATGAACTTTGTTATTTTTTTTCTAAATTATTAAAGAAATATTTTGGGAGTTCTATGGGTTTGGCACTAAATAGATAAATAAGTTTGGGTGGGATGGTCATTTTTTTCATATTGGCTTGTCCTATCCATGAGTAGTTAATATTTTCCCAATTGCTCAAGTCTAGTTTTAGTTGTATGGTGAGTGTTTTGTAGTTATGTTCATTTAGTTCCTGTGCTTGTCTCCGGAGATAGATTCCTAGGTATTTTATTTTGTCTAAGGTGATTTTGAATGGGATTTCCCTTTCTAGTTTTTGCTGCTGAGCTGTGTTGGAATTATATAGAAAAGCTGATGACTTATGTGGGTTTATTTTGTATCCTGTGACTTTGCTGAAGTTGTTGATTAGGTTTACAGACTATAGCCGCTTTGCAGAAATCCACAGATAAACCTGCCACTTCTGTGAGAAGAAGGGCCACAGAAGGATGGAATATAGAACTTTTCTCAAGATTCTTGGAAGGAATATGCAGGTTAATAACAACTTTAGATATAATATCTTTAGAGATGATGATAATAATCATAGAAACCAGAATTTTAGAAATTTTAGAAATTATAATAATGATTATAGAAATTGTGGAAATAACTATGATGACTATAGAAATAAGAACTTTAGAAACCAAACTTTTAGAAATAGGAATTGGGAAAATAATGACAATGCTCTGAATGAAGAAAATTATAATACCCAACAACAATATATAACAAATGGTACTCGTCCAAAAAATACTCGAGGTGCTAATGACCCTCAGAGGGGTGCCCTTCAGGGGGGTGCCCAAGGAATGTCCCAAACACAATTAAGGTGTCTGGAGGGGGCTGGAGCACAGGAATCAGAGGACACAACCTTTGATTTTCCAGATCCTGATATCCTACTACCCATTGTCCCTATCCACTTCCCTCCCCGTACTAATGAATCCCATGTTACCTTAAAGGTGGATAACACCTCTTATGATTGTCTTTTAGACACTGGAGCTACCAGGTCTGTATTAAAGAATGTACCGGATTTAAATTGATATTCCATTGACTCACAAAGTGTAGTGCGAGTATCAGGTGAAAGGGAACTAGGCCAACGAACCCGGGGCAGATAAGCGCCCCCCCTAAACCAACGAACCCTGTGTGATAACCACATTGACCTCTCCACCCTGTGTGATAACCATATTGACCTCTCCACCCTGTGTGATAACCACCTTGACCCCTCCACCCTGTGTGATAACCATATTGACCCCTGGTAAGCTCCATGGGTATATAAGCCTGCCTTAAAATTGCTTCGGGGAGGACCTGCCTTAGTCTCCTCCCTACGTGTGTGAAGTGAGTTACAATAAACCACCTCTCTGTGCTGATTGCAGCATCTGTTCTGTTCCTTTGGCCCCTAAACGGACCCTAACATATGGGGGCTCGTCCCGAGGGAGTCCAGGAACCACAGACGGAGAGCAGGAGACCTACGCCGAGCAGGTAAGCCTCTGGGACCCCTATTGGCTTTTTTTGAAACCAAAACTGCTGGGTTCTGGGCTTGAGTGTGTGAGTGAATGAGAGAGCGTGGCATACTTTATGGCTGGAGGAAAACCCCGTGAAACGCATACAGGCAAAGGGTGGCACACTGTGCTCCTGGTCGGGGTTTATACGACACACCTGTCCTAAGCGTCATGGGTCCATCCTGTTCCGGGGTGAGGGTTTGCCCGCGACTCGGTTGAACTCCAGACCTGTTTTTGAGTGTGGACTTGGCGGTACCGCGGTTCTGTCTCCCCAGCAGGGGCCCAGCCGGGAAACCGAGGAAGCGAATGCCATCCCATTCACCCCTCCCGCTACCCCCTCCCAACCCTACGCACTAGTTTCGGTTTCTACCAAATCTTGGTTCGAGTCCTTTCATAGTGTCCTGAGTTCGAGTCTCAGCTCGACACTACGATAAACAGGGTGTTGGATATGGGAAGAGGTGCCCTTCCCTCCCAACACATACCCCACAAAATCCTGCAGGTACTGGCCCCAGGTTCGAGTCCTGTTTTGGTTGTGAGGCCACAGTTTTAGGTTCAAGTCCTTCAGTGGGTTTGAGTCCCGCTTGTTGTTCAGTGGGTTTGAGTCCCACTTGTTGTAGTACGCTGGCGCATCGACTGAGGGACGCCTCACTCGGCCGCCGGCACATGAGAAAGCCCAATCTTAACCTTAATTTGTTTGGGCTATTCCCCCGCCGCAGGAACGCTAGCTCGGCTGACGGTCCCCTTGAATTCTTTTTCACCACACGTGGCCTTATATTTCTTACCTTCCTTTCTCTCCTTATCTGCCTTCTCATTTTTCTTATTACTTTCACTAAACAAGAATGGGAAACTCTCAAAGCCAGCCTATCGACCTGGTCCTCCACCATTTTGGGGATTTTAAAAATAGGGCGGTAAGCATGGGATTAGAAGTGAATAAAGGGAAACTCCAAACCTTCGTTAACGTGGAATGACCCACATTTGGAGTAGGCTGGCCCTTTGGGGGTACATGGGATAAGGCCATAATCTCAGCTGTGAGGGCAAGAATCCTCCTCCCCGGGAAGGAGAGGCACACCGACCAAATGCCGTACATCCTCACATGGCAATCCCTAGCCCAAGATCCCCCGCCTTGGCTCCAGCCCTACATGGACCTGATTCAGGCCTTGGCACTCACCCTAGACCAACGAGCCGCCGCCACCTCTGGGGGCAAACAGCCGGACCCCTCGGCACTCCCCGTCCTCCCAGCCCCTGAAGAGCCTCTATTGGATCTTCCCCTACCACCCCCCTATAATCCACCAGCCCCTTTTTACCCCCATCCCCCAGGGAAAGCCCAAACACTACCCCTGGGACCACCCTCTCCTCCCCCAGCCCACCGGACAAGGGGACGCACCCCCCTGCAGGAGGAAGCCGCCCAACCATCCTCCACGGTGGCCCTCCCTGTCCGGGCAGTAGGGCCCATGGTCCCGGGAGGACCATTAATGCACCAATACTGGCCCTTCACCTCCTCTAACATATAATTGGAAACATCAGAACCCCCCTTTTTCGGAACACCCTCAGAATCTTATAGACCTCTTGGAGTCTGTCTTCTTAACTCACAGCCCCACTTGGGATGACTGTCAGCAGCTCCTTCGCACCCTTTTTACCGGCGAGGAGCACGACAGAATCCTAGTAGAGGGGTGCAAGCTGATTTTAGGAGACGACGGCCGCCCCACCACTGACAACGTGCGGCTTGAGGCCGCCTTCCCCTCTAACCGACCTGACTGGGACTTCTCCACGGAACAAGGTAGGTAGCGTCTTCAGTCCTATCGCCAGAATCTCCTAGCTGGCCTCCTGGCAGCAGCACAGAAGCCTACTAATTTGACCAAAATTGGGGCAGTTAGACAAGGGCCAGAGGAGACCCCGGCAGCCTTTCTAGAACGATTGCAGAACGCCTTCCGGATCTACTCCCCCATGGATCCCGCCGCCCCCGGCAATCAAACCGCCATTTTATTAGCCTTCGTTAACCAGTCAGCTCCAGACATCTGGAAAAAGCTGCAAAGGGTAGATGCCTTCACAGCACAATCCCTGGAGGAGCTCTTAAAGGTGGCAGAAAAGGTCTATAACTCTAGAGAAACCCCCGAAGAGAGGGCAGAACGGCTCAGGCAGGAAGATTTGCTTAGGCAAGGCCAAAAACTCTCTGAGCAATGCTCCAGAGAAGACCGGGCATATAGACAAATGCTTAAGGCCCAACAAGATACCACCCGCATATTGGCAGCAGTCCTTCAGCCCCCACCAACCCAGGCAAACACCACTCCAGGGGATTCTTGCTATATCTGTGGGAGGCCAGGTCACTGGCAACGTGAGTGCCCTCACAAAGCCTCCGGCACCAGAGGACAATGGAGGAGGCCCCCACCTATGAACAACCGACCCGATAGAGACTGATGAGGATGGGACTCGGGCCCCCTCCCCGAGCCCTGGGTAACTGCTCGTATTGAGGGGACTGCCGTTCCCTTACTAGTAGACACGGGGGCAGAACACTCAGTTCTCAAGCAGACCTTCGGGGACGTCACCTCTAAGTTTTCCGTGGTTCAGGGGGTAGCCGGCTCCCGCCCATACCCCTGGACCACTGAACGGACCGTGGACCTTGGCTCCCACACCGTTTCCCATTCCTTTCTGGTCGTCCCCGATAGTCCCATGCCCCTTCTGGGCCGAGACCTCCTACACAAACTCGGCTCCTGTATACGCTTCCACCAGGACTCAGTATCGATCACAGAGGACTCCCCTCACCATCCTTACAATGGCCCTCCAAGATGAGCACCGCCTTTTCTCCGCCCCCGTCTCGAAAGACATTCCTCCACACATCAGACCCTGGGTAGAAGCCTACCCAGGAGTATGGGCAGAAGTCTCCGGTGTGGGGCTAGCAATCCACCACGCCCCGGTGGTGATCCCCTTGAAGGTGGGATCCGCACCAGTGCGGGTTAAGCAGTATCCCATGCTGCTAGCAGCACGTCAGGGCATCCAACCACATATTGAAAGGCTTATGAAAGCCGGGATACTTATTCCCTGCAAGTCCCCATGGAATACCCCCCTCCTGCCAGTCAGGAAACCCGGATCCAGGGACTACCGCCCAGTTCAGGACCTTCGGGAGGTTAACAAGCGAGTGGAGGACATCCACCCCACTGTCCCCAACCCCTACACCCTACTCAGCAATCTACACCCCTCGCTCACATGGTATACCACTCTGGACTTAAAAGATGCCTTTTTCACACTGCCCCTGGACCCCGTAAGCCAACCCATTTTTGCCTTTGAGTGGCGCTCGCCAACCTCCCAAGTCGTCTCACAGATGACCTGGACCAGGCTCCCCCAGGGACTGAAATTCAGCCCGACACTCTTCAGCAACGCGCTAGCGCACGACCTGGAAGAATTCCACTCCGGCCATCCGGACGTGACCCTCTTGCAGTACGTGGATGACCTCCTCATCGCATCACCGTCCGAAGAGCAATGTAAAGAAGCCACTTGTGCGCTCTTACAGTGACTCCAAGATGCCGGATACCAGGTCAGTGCCAAGAAAGCCCACATAGCGCAGACTGAGGTAACGTTTCTGGGGTACCGCCTCAAGGGGGACTTCCGGTGGCTCACACCAGCAATGACCCAATCCATCCTGGCAATCCCCACCCCCTCCTCTCCGAGGAAAGTCTGGGAATTCCTCGGCACGGTAGGGTATTGCCGCCTATGGGTTCCCGACTTTGCCACCATAGCGAACCCCCTCTACCAGGCCGCTAGGGAGTCCAGAGAATGGACTTGGACACCAGAAATGGACTCCGCCTTTCGGAGACTTCGAACAGCCATGCTGAAGGCACCAGCCTTAGCCTTACCCGACCCTGAGAAGCCCTTCCTCCTCTTTGTGGATGAAAGGCAAGGGTTGGCCAAAGGAGTCCTCACCCAGAGGCTAGGACCATGGGACAGGCCGGTCGCTTACTTGTCCAAAAAGATGGACCCGGTTGCGTCAGGGTGGCCAGTGTACCTCCGCATAATTGCGGCAGTTGCCTTACTGGTCAAAGACGCAGACAAGCTGACCCACGGCCAGGCACTGACGGTAGCCATGACCCATGCCATAGAGACAGTCCTACGACAGCCTCCGGTCAGATGGCTCTCCCATTCCAGACTCACCCATTATCAGTCCCTGCTTCTCAATGAACCCCAAATCACCTTCAAGGTTACAACAGCCTTAAACCCAGCCACCCTGCTACCTTCGGGTGAGCAACCAAGCCTCTACTCCTGTCAGGAGATATTGGTGGAGGCGATCTTGGCCAGGCCAGATCTCAAGGACACACCGCTACCCAACCCAGAACTTGTTTATTTTACTGATGGGAGCAGCTTCATCACTCCTTCCGGGGCCAGGGTAGCAGGGGCAACAGTGGTCGATGATGAAGGAACTGTTGTTTGGGCGGCCAAGCTCCCGGAAGGGACATCAGCTCAGCGAGCCGAACTTCTCGCCTTAGAAGCAGCCCTACGGGCGGCGAGAGGGAAACATGTAAACATTTACACAGACAGCCGCTATGCATTTGCCACCTTGCACGTTCATGCCCCCATTTACCGCGAAAGGGGATACAAAACATCCACCAGGAAGCCGATAGCACACCTACATAACATCCAGGAACTGTTAGGGGCTGTGTGGGAACCCCGCCAGGTCTCTGTTATACACACACCGGGCCACCAGAAGGGAGACTCCCACCCGGCGCTGGGAAATAGATGGGCGGATGAGGCCGCCAGGAAGGCAGCAATTCAAGCCCCAATACCCTCAGTCCTCACCCTTACCTCATCCCCCGATGACCTCCCGATCCCGACCCCTCCATCGGAACCGGCCTAGTACTCAAAGGAAGACCGGATATGGGTAGGGAAACAAGAGGGAGCAGCTCCAAGGGACCACAAGGCGTTCTCCCGGGACAAGGAGGGCAACCTCCTCTTGCCCCACTCAGCAGGCTGCCTGTTGGCTACCCACCTCCACTGCCTCACCCACTTAGGACACCGCAACCTCCGGGAGCTTCTACGCAAGAGGCGGATAAGGTTCCGCGGAATGGATTCCTTCCTCGAGGAACTTGTCCGCAAGTGCACCACCTGTCAGCTTGTACAGCCTGGGAAACCAACCCCAGCCCCCGGAACCCGCCTGAGAGGAACGCGACCCTGCGAGCATTGGGAGCTTGACTTCACAGAGGTAAAATCAGGGAAATTCGGGTACCGGTACCTCCTTGTCATGATCGACACCTTTACAGGATGGCCAGAAGCCTTCCCTACAAAAACTGAAACCGCCCAGGTAGTGGCCAAACACTTCCTAGAAGACATCATCCCCAGGTACGGGTCACCCGCTTCCCTAGGATCGGACAACGGTCCGGCCTTTGTCAGCCGAACCATTCAGCTCTTAGCGAAAGGCTTGGGGATAAATTGGAAATTGCATTGTGAGTATAGGCCCCAAAGTTCAGGGCAAGTGGAGAGAATGAATCGGACCCTAAAAGAGTTTCTTACTAACCTCACCTGGGAGACTGGCCGGGACTGGGTGACCCTCCTTCCCCTTGCCCTTTTTAAAGCCCGTAATACACCAGGCCCCCTATCCCTCACCCCTTACGAAATCCTTTATGGCTCCCTACCCCCGATACTCCCCTCCGCACCGTCCCCCGAGAAGACGCCTCCCCACCTTCGAGAATTTGTTCTCTCCCTGTCCCAGATACATATGGATCTGTGGCCACGTCTTCGCGCCAGGTTCCAGCTGCCCCCTGCTGAGCCACACAAACTCCAGCCAGGCGACTGGGTGCTGGTCAAGAGACATCGGAAAGAAACCCTCCAGCCCAGGTGGAAGGGACCGTACGTGATCTTGCTGACTACTCCCTCTGCTATCAAGGTAGATGGGATAGGCCCCTGGATCCACCACTCGCACGCTAGACCGACCGCAGCACCGAACCCAGACTGGCAAGCCAAGATCCACCCTCACAACCCCCTGAAGCTGACGCTTAGCCAAACCTAATTTCTGAGAGGCTCCACCTCCTCTCGTTAACCATAGCCCTCCTACTCCGTAACATTGCATTCACCTCCCCATCCCTGACGCAGTGCCCAGAGGGATACACTCTCATACTCAGTAGAGACCACCGCACAAGTTGCGCATTGTGGTGCAGCATCCGGAACTCCATAAAACTTGTTCGCTACCCAGAAGTATGTCCCCCCCTAGTCCCCTGGACCCCCTTCCCCAATGCTTCCTGCTTGGCCTGGGACGACTCGGGAAGTTGCGTCTTCTGGGTGGGACCTGCCGAGACCACCGCTCCTGCCGAGACCACCGCTCCTGCCGAGACCACCGCTCCTGCCGAGACCACCGCTCCTGTCGAGACCACCGTTCCTGTCGAGACCACCGTTCCTGTTGAGACCACCGCTCCGGTCGAGACCACCGTTCCTGTCGAGCTTGAAACAGCCACCGCATCTACCATCACAACCTACGGCACCCCCGTACCCGAACCTTCCACCCGAACCAGACCACGGAGGGACATGAACCCCCACAGGCTGGTCACTTGGACCTTAACGTGCTTATATGTGATGCTGACTCAGCGCCGGCCAGGCCTGGTCAGGTGGACCACCACCTGTACCAGGTGGGTCACCCTTGCCACCATCACCACGCCACTGGCCCTGACCTTTACAATCACGGTGTGCAGATTATTCCCCTTCGGAATCAACGGGCACAAGGGCCCCCCATGTACCCAGTGGGGAGCCGGCAGGCCATTTTACGTATGCCCTAGTTACAACCCGGAAAAGCCTTATTGCAATTCCCCTGGCCAGTTTTACTGTCATCGCTGGGGCTGCGAAACTGCAGTAGCGGGCAGTACCTCCTGGGCCCCACCAGAACAGGACCCCTTTATCAGACTTGCCTGTCACCCCTCACCCCACCAGTGTACCCACCTCAACTTTACGGTCCTCCAACCAACGTCTGGGACCTGGTTGCATGGACTAACTTGGGGCATCAGGAAACATGCAAAGTGGGGAAAAGACATTGGGACCACCTTCAGGATTATAAAAAGACCGGTCACCACCTCTCACAGCATAGGGCCACTGCAGAGTCAGCCCCGGCAACCAAGGCCCAAGATTAGGCTTAGGAAAACAACACCTGCCCCCCCCAGAACGAAGGGACCTACCCACGCCTACCCCGACCTGCAGGGTAGTCACGTGGTATCAGTATGCCAGCTCCTTGTGCACGGGGACCGCTATGGCCGTCATAAAAAACCTTACGGGGCATTACATCCAGCCCTATGCAGGATCCTCGTCGGAGTCAAGCCAAAGGCTCCTCAAGATACTGGCCGAATGGCTGCCCAACGCACCCCCCCCCCCTCATATGGGACCCCTATCCCCCCACCGAACCCCCCCCACCGAGCCCCCCTTCATATGGGACCCCTGGGACCCCTATCCCCTCACCGACCCCCCCTTCATCTGGGACCCCTATTACCCCACCGACCTCCCCCCCCCCAGGTCCACTGCCACGGTTATTGGGTCCCTACCTCCTCTGCTCCTCGTGGTGATCCCCTTCCTTGTCATAACCAGGACCTGGTTTCCGATCATCCTGATACTTCCCTTACCCCTCACCCACGCGGCTGGCAATTTGAACCCCAGACTGGACCCGTACCTCAATTTACTCGATGGTACCTTCCTAGCCCTGAATAACACCCGGCCAAATCTCACTTCCTCCTGCTGGCTGTGCCTTACCCCATCCTCGTACCTCTCGGGGTATGGCCAAAACCTGGCCCCCTCCAACCTAATCATACTCGACCCAAAAAGCTCCAATCGAGATTCTAATTGCAATTGGATGGATACCACCATCGGGGGAACTGTGGAAGTGGAGGGAAGAGGACTCTGTGTGGGCCAATCCAAACCCACCGACCAGGGGACCTACACCTCCCTCTGTGCCACCAACATGGCTTTAGGTTCTTTACCTGCCAACTCATTTCTCCGACCCCCCAACGGTACGCGATGGGTATGTTATTATTCCGGATTACAATAATGTGTCTCCCTCGCATACCTGAGCATGGGCCAGGATTTCTGCGTAGCAGTCGTTATTATCCCTAGAGTCATTTACCACCCAGAAGATGAGATCCCCGGGGCTCTGGAACATGCAACCCACCACCAGAAAAGGGGAGCCGTAGGCCTGGCTGTAGCGGCTATCTTAGGGGCAACAGGAGCAGCCACAGGAATAGGGGCCCTCGTCTACCAAGAAGTGGGGTTACAACCCGTCCTGACCTCCATGGATAGCGACATTAAGTGCCTTGAGGACTCCATTAAGTTCCTAGAACAGTCACACAGCTCCCTAGCCGAAGTAGTGCTGCAGAATAGACGGGGACTGGACCTCCTCTTCTTTAAGGAAGGAGGCCTCTGTGCCGCATTGGGGGAAGAATGCTGTTTTTATGTCAATCACTCTGGAGTGATTTGTAGTAACTTAGCCACCATCAGGAAGAACCTTGAAAAGAGGCAGAGAGTCTTCCCTTGGATGGTTCGAATTCTCCCCATGGCTAACCAGCCTCATTGTCACGATCGGAGGCATCCTACTCGTCATCCTACTCCTACTTATTGGGGGTCCACCCCTGGTCACCTTGATACTCAACCTCCTTAGAAGACAGGTACCACTACTCCTAACGCAGGCACTGCCCAAAGGTTCACAGGCCCAACCACCCCCAGCCATGGTAATCACCCAACAACCACGGGACCGGGGACTCCAAGCCGCTGAAAAAAAAAAAGTGTGGAATGAAAGGGAACTAGGCCAATGAACCCGGGGCAGATAAGCGCCCCCCCTAAACCAACGAACCCTGTGTGATAACCACATTGACCTCTCCACCCTGTGTGATAACCACCTTGACCCCTCCACCCTGTGTGATAACCATATTGACCCCTGGTAAGCTCCATGGGTATATAAGCCTGCCTTAAAATTGCTTCGGGGAGGACCTGCCTTGGGCTCCTCCCTACGCATGTGAAGTGAGTTACAATAAACCACCTCTCTGTGCTGATTGCAGCATCCGTTCTGTTCCTTTGGCCCCTAAACGGACCCTAACACAGGAATACTCCAAAGAGTTAAAAAACATCCCCCTAGAATGGTGTCTGTAGGACCCCCAGAGGTACAACATTCCTTCCTTTTGATGCCTGACTCCCCTCTAAATTTGTTGGGGAGGGAAGTTCTATGCAAACTCAGAGCCACAATAACTTGATCCCCAGATGTTTCCTTATCATTGGAAATACCAGAGGAATCTTTAATGTACTCCCTGTACTTCTCTCAGAGAGCCAGGAGGCAAAAGAGCCTCCAATTTTTGAATTACCTACGGATATACTGGAGTCTCTTTGAGTCACATCTTCTTCCACTGTAGGCTTATTTAAATCTATTGTTCCTGTGCAGATAAAAACTAAATCTAGCCCACCTCCTTCCATTCTTCAGTATCCCCTCTCAAAAGAGGAAATTGAGGGTATTACCCCAGTGATTAAGTCATTAATTAAACAAGGAATAACAATCCCTTGCAAATATGAATACAATACGCCCATCCTGCCCGTTAAAAAAGCAAAAAGAGGGCCCATGGCAAGCACTTCTATAGACTCATACAGGATCTGAGGGTGGTGAATAACCACGTTATAAAGAGACACTCTGTAGTTTCCAACATAAATACTAGTATTTTCCTCTATTCTTCGCACAGCTACATACTTTACAATTGTAGACTTGTGCTCAGCTTTCTTTTCCATACCTATACATGAGAACTCCAGGCATATTTTTGCTTTCACCTGGAAGGCTCACAATATACATGGAGTCGTCTGCCATAGAGTTATGTGGAAAGTCCGAGTTTATTTGTGCAAATTTTGAGCCAAGACACAGATAATATAACATTTAAAAATAGCAAATTAATCAAATAGGTAGATGATCTACTCTTGACTTCAACAGATGCAGAAACATGTCAAGAAGATACTAAACACCTTCTTTTTGAATTGCACAAAAGAGGACATAAAATCTCTAAGGATAAAGTTCAGTGGTGTCTCTCTAAAGTAAAATATTTGGGATTCATCCTGACTGCTGGTGCTCGCTATATTTCTCCAAAACGAATTGAGAATATTCAAAACTTAAGCGCTCCTACTACTAAGATACAGTTGAGAGCAATTTTAGGAGCAACAGAATTTTATAGACAATAGATTCCTTACTATGAGGAAATTACTAAGCCCCTTATAGTACTAGCAAAGGATTCGGTCCCTGAACCCCTCAAATTAGAGCCTGAACACTTGTCAGCTCTATCAGATCTAAAAAAGGCTATCATGTCTGCCCCTGCTCTAGGCATCCCAGATTACAACAAGCCATTTACTTTGTATGTACACGAGTGAAGAGGAGTAGCTTCAGGTGTTTTAACTCAGATTTTGGGACCTTCTTAGCACCCAATTGCTTATTAATATGCCCAAGTGGACCCAGTACCATCAGGAGCAACACCATATCTTCGAGGACTAGCTGTTACAGCCTTACTAGTGACAAAAACTATTGATCTAGTATTGGGATGTCCATTAACAATTATGTTCCCACATGACGTAGAAGCATTGTTGCTAAGGCAGAGAACACAAGCATTCTGGGATCAGCGAATTACAAGATATGAAATAAACTTTTAAGCAGTTAAAACATTACCTTGAAATGCTGTACAACACTTAACCCTGCCACCTTGCTTCCAGATTTACCAACTTCAGGAGAACCATTACACAATTGTGAAAAATTAGTGTCCATGGCAGAGAAGACTCAAGATAATTTCTTGGACACTCCCTTAGACAATGAAGATCTTATTTTATTTATCAATGGTTCCTCTTTCACGAGGGATGGTATATGCTACACTGGAGCTGCTATAGTCTCAGAATTTGCCACTGAATGGTCAGCTTCATTACCCTCTAACGTTAGCACTGAAGGAGCAAAACTCATAGCTCTTAAGCACACTTCTATAATTGCCAAGGATAAAAAGGCAACAATTTATATGGATTCTAGATATGCTTTTGGCATTTGTCACTCAGTCAGGATGCTCTGGCTCCAGAGAGGATCTTTAACCTCAGCTGGAAAATCTATAGCTAATGCAGAAATTATTAATGATCTTTCTGCTCTGTAGTTTGCCTGAAGCTCTAGGTGTAGTTCACTGCTCTGCCCCTACAGGTGGCTCTGACCCTATCTCTAGAGGAAATGATTGAGCAGATGCCGCTGCAAAGCTAGCAGCCATAGAAGGGCCTGAATTAATTTTAACATTAATAACCATTGCTGATTTAAATTTATCACTTTGCTATAATGAAAAGGAAGTGGGAAAATGGAAGAAAAACTTCAAAGGGAAACAGATTAATGGAGTATGGGTGTCATCTGAAGGAAAACCCCTGCTCCATAGAAGTTTCTATCACCAAATTTGCCAATCTATTCATAAGAATGGTCATTTTGACACCCAGGGCGTTATGGACTCTGTTATGAGAGTATGGATTGCCCCTATATATAACTACTATATCCTCCAAAGTGTGTTCAGCCTGCTCTATCTGTCAAGCATATGACCAACATGAATTCCATGGAGAAGCCATTGGTGGGCATCCTCTGGCTTACACACCTTTTGAACATCTACAGATAGATTTCATAACAATGCCAAAGGCTGAAAGTTATAGATTTTTTCTAGTCATTGTAGATCAACTGACCAGATGGCTGGAAGCATTTCCTGCAACCCGAGCCACAGTGAATTTTGTTGCTAAGATACTTTGAAAAGAAATTATTCCTCTCTTTGGTCTACCAGCATGTATTGATTCAGATAGAGGAAGTCATTTTACTGATTCTGCCCTAAACCAGATATATTCTTCCTTGGAGATAACTGCCAAATTCCATGTTTTATATCATCCCCAGAGCTCAGGCCAAGTTGAAAGGATGAACAAAGAACTTACGACAATGACGGGCAAATTATGCACTGAGACACATTTAAAATGGCCTGAAATTCTCCCTCTGGTCCTATTTTATCTTAGAATCAGGCCTAGAGGAGAGCTACACATCTCACCATTTGAGATGCTTTTTGGACATCAGCCTATACAGGCTAAACCTTTTCCCCCTGCATATACCTCTCTATTAGGGGGAGGTACTAGTATTGCTTCCTATACACAGGAATTACAGCACAAACTGTGTGAACTTTATGAATCCGGAGATGCATTACAAGCTGGACCACTAGACTTTTCACTTCATGACCTGAACCCAGGAGACAAAGTGTATATTAAGAATTTCAAGCATACTGGAGCAACTCAGCCTTCATGGGAAGGACCATTCCAAATATTGTTAACTACTCCAACATCTACAAAGGTTGGAGAAAAAGACTCTTGGATTCATTGCTCACATGTGAAGAGAGCATCTTCTATTGAGACTGATTGATTGTATCCTACCGCATGCACTGGATATAATAATCCATTGACAAGTGGATGCTGTTTCTCAAAAACACATTCCTGGGAGAAAATTGAACTCCCTCTGATCTAACTTCCGAGGTAAGTCCTTGGCCCCTTAGAAAATGACTCCGTCTTCTTCACTATCGGTCTTTTGTGAGCCTGTATATCTGAGCCTCAGTGCCTCTTGTGGTTCTTTTCCTGAGCAGTAATGTACTTGATTTTGTTGACTTGAACCCTTTCATGACTTTTGCCCTTATATCCCCCCCCCCGATCCTTCCTGTAAATGAGGCTGGAAGACCCCTTTCTCTTCCCGAGAATGGGTCTGGATGGATTCGTGTTTGCTCCGGTGAGAAAATTCTGGGTGGAGGCGGTGGTCCTGTGCTATTTCAAGCAACCCTGTCCATTGCGAGGCTGTTTCCCGCATTTCCCCTATCCACGGAGAAGCCAGTGATTTCAGTCCCTTTGCTGATCAAGGAGGTGTGATTGCTGTTCCCCCCTGAGAGTGTCAATAAAATACCGGATTCCCCCTTGGAATCTCTCGGTCAAACGGGAAGTGGAAAAATAGGTTGAGAGGGGTGAATAAAAACTTTTGAATTTCCTAGCATTTCGAAATCCTTTCCTACTTCTGTCCTTTCTTCTTTTGCTTTATCCTTTTAACCTCGTGATTTACTTTTAGTCAAGCCCCCTATTCCCCTCCCTTCATATGCTTCCCTTTCTGGACCTCTTTTTTTGTTCCCTTCTTGTTTCTTTAGGCTTTGCTAAGTTCCCTCCCCCCTCTCCTTCCCTCCCTTTTTTGTACTCCCTCCTCCCTACCCCCCTTAGTTTGCCCTTCTTCCTTACCCTGTAGTGTCCTAGATAGACTTCAAGATCCCATTCTGGGCCCAGGGTCCTTAGGGAGAGCAAAAGAGACAGATACAGAGACTAGAAGTAAGGCAGAGACAGCATAGAGAGGAAGAGGAAGAGGAAGACACCAAAAGCAGGGAAAGAGCAATAAAGGGAGAGGAGAGAGGAGTGGATAGAAGGAAAAAGAATCAGAAAGAACAGAGGGTGAGATACAGAGAAAAGCACACAGACACAGACAGTGAATGGGAGAGACAGAAACAGAATGAGATGTATTAAAATGAAGATAGAGGATAGACAGAGAGATGATGAGGCAGAGAGGACAAGTGACAGTGAGAAAAAGACACAGATGGGAGGGAGGGAGAGAGAAATGGAGATGGAGAGAAACACAGTAAACGAAGCGTGTAGGGTTCAGGAAAATCCACCAAGAATGGAGACCCAGAGACAATGCAAGTAAGCAAAGGATCACCATTTACTGACTGCATTGCTAGGCACTAGGGCTGCCCCAAAGGAGGATTCCTGCTGGCTTAAGGATTGTAAAGTCCTTAAAAGTAGGAATTAAGATTTCAGAAGGTTAGCTCAAGGCCTTACTTAAAGTGTGACAAGGAAATCACTTTAAAAGACTGATATATATTAATTTAAGGTCGCCAAGGAATTCAGGTATGTAATTCCTAAATGAAAACTCAAGTCAGCAGTCAACCTTTTATAAAGTTTAATTACAAACAGGATGAAGAAAGGTATTAGAGATAGCGAGAGAGAGGGAGAGAGAAAGGGGAGAGAAGGGAATAGGGCTTAAATACCCCTTCTGTTTATGCTGGGTCAAAAGGCCCAAGCCCTTAGATAGCTGGGGCAAAGAAAGGAGATCAGTCCCTATTACTCACGTGACCAAAATGGAGAAACAGTCTCAGGGGCCTCCACCTCCAGCTTCATTCAGAGCAAGCTTCTCAGAGCACCTCTCCAACCACTCAGAGCCAAAACTCTCCAACCAACCACCCCTTAGTCCTCAGACCCCTCTCTCTTTAAGCAAACCATCCAAGTTCCCTCCCCTCAGTTCTCACATCTACCAATCACTGTCCATGTCTTCCCTCTGCCAATGGTGGCTCTAGCTTAACCCAGGACCGCCCAGAGGTCTGTGGCTTTGCACATGTCTGTTGAAGGTCTTATTCTCAAATAATTAAATTTTGATCTATGCTACAGCCCTTCCTAAATCCTGTTAGGACTGAGTAGGGTGGAGATTGTATCAATTCTAAAATCAATCATGACTCAAAGAACTTCCTGTTCTATGCTTAAGCATAGGTCAAAGCCCTTTCCATTGTTTAGCAAAAGGTTTCTGTCCTAAAGGAACTTGGTTCAGTCCAATCAATCACATCCAAAGTTCATTCTTGATCTTCTTGATGAAGTATAGGTTTTCGGCATCTTTCTGCAACAGTTCATTCTCTGGATATAAAAGTTTCAAGCTTCTTTCTTGAAGATCTTTTCTCAAACAGAATCAAAATCTTGGAATTTTTTTTTATAAAAGTAAAATCTTAAACAAAATTCTTGGATTTTTATAAAAATAAATCTCAAACAAAAAAATTAAAATTAAAAAAATTCTTAGATTTTAAATTAAAATACAATCACCCCTGAAGTAAGTATTTTAAAAAATATCAAGTTTAGCTCAGAATGCAATGTTCAGTTATGGGGGTGTATGTGTCAATTATCAAAAGAATAGAAAAATAATCAAAAACATAAGAAAAATTCAAAATAGGCCTTGTATAGGTCCAGTTTAAAGTAATTTCTATCCCACAAGTATGTAGGACAGAATGCAGTAATATTTCACTTAGCCATTTATAGCCAAGACTACAGGAAGTTGCCATAATATAAGAAGAAAAAAATTAGAATTCTATTTTAATGGGGAAATGTCATTCCCTCGTCTGATTTTTTTTTCATTCAGGGATATAGGGAGCCAGCATGATAGTCAAGCTTTGTACTTGTTTGAGTACTTAGTAAAGAGTGTAGATACAAGGAAGTCCTACGACTTAAACATAAGTTAAGCGTCGCAACCTCGAGTCTCACTTTAATATTTCTTGTGTGCTCTATTGGCACTATTCAGGTTTAGTCTGTGCTCCTTGTTTTTATCCCTTTTCCTGGAATCAGACACAAACATTAATCACAGTCCTATAATATTTTATCAATACATGGCAGGTTCCCATAGTTTAAAGCTTTTAGGCATATATTGATATTATAGCAAGAGTATATATATTAACATGTATTACTGCAGGAAAAAAATAATATTAATATTAATTATGTGTACCTTCAGTACAAAAAATGAGAAAAAAATCAAATATTCTGATCAAAAAATAAAAGAAAAAAATAAGAAAAATAAGAAAAAATCAGTAATTCAATATATTCTTGAAAAAAAACAGCATCCATTTGTCTATGGATTATTATCTCCAATTCATATGATAAGATAGAGTCACAATTCATATGATAGGATAGAGTCAATCAGTCTCAGCAGAAGATGCTTTCTTCACATGTGAGCAGTGAATCCAAGAGTCTCTTTCTCCAATCTTTATAGATGTTGGAGTAGTTAATAATATTTGGAATGGTCCTTCCCATATAGGTTGAGTTGCTCCAGTTCACTTGAAATTCTTGATATAAACTTTATCTCCTGGGTTCAGGTCATGCAGAGAAAAGTCTAATGGTCCGGTTTGTACTGCAGCTCCAGATTCATGAAGTTCACGTAGTTTGTGCTGTAACTCCTGTATATAGGAAGCAATAGTAACATCTCCCCCTAATAGCGATGTATAAGCCGGGGAGAAAGGCTTAGCCTGTATAGGCGGATGTCCAAAAAGCATCTCAAATGGTGAAATATGTAAGTCTCCTCTAGGCCTGCTTCTAAGATAAAATAGGGCCAGAGGGAGAATTTCAGGCCATTTTAAATGGGTCTCAGTGCATAATTTGCCAATCATAGTCTTAAATTCTTTATTCATCCTCTCCACTTGGCCTGAGCTCTGGGGGTGATATGGAACATGGAATTTTGGAGTTATCCCCAAACAAGAATATATTTGGTTTAAGACAGAATCGGTAAAATGACTCCCTCTATCGGAGTCAATATGTGCTGGCAGGCCAAAACGAGGAATAATTTTCTTTTAAAAGTATCTTTGCAACAAAATCTGCTGTGGCTCGGGTTGTAGGAAATGCTTCCGGCCATCTGGTTAGTTGATCTACAATTACTAGACAAAATTTATAAAGTCCAGCCTTTGGCATTGTTATGAAATCTATCTGTAGATGTTCAAAAGGTGTGTAAGCCAGAGGACGTCCCCCAAAGGCTTTTCCACGATATGCATGTTGGTTATATGCCTGGCAGATAGGGCAGGCTGAACATACTTTAGAGGCTACAGTAGTTATACCAGGGGCTATCCATACTCTCTTGACAGAGTCCATGATGCCCTGGGTGCCAAAATGACCATTTTTATGAATAGATTGGCAAATTTGGTTATAGAAACTTCTAGGGAACAGGGGTTTTCCTTCAGATGACACCCATACTCCATTAATTTGTTTTGCTTTAAATTTTTGTTTCCATTTTTCCACTTCCTTTTCATTATAGGAAAGTGATAAATTTAAATTATCAGTGGTTGTTAATGTTAAAATTAATCCAGGTCCTTCTATGGCTGCTAGTTTTGCAGCTGCATCTGCTCAGTCATTTCCTCTAGAGACAGGGTCAGAGCCACCTGTATGGGCAGAGCAATGAACTACAGCTAGGGCTTTAGGCAGTTTGAGAGCAGAAAGAACTTCATTAATAATTTCTGCATTAGCTATGAATTTTCCAGCTCAGGTTAAAGATCCTCTCTGGAGCCAGAGCATCCTGACTGAGTGATAAATGCCAAAAGCATATCTAGAATCCGTATAAATTGTTGCCTTTTTATCCTTGGCAATTATACAAGCTTGTTTTAGAGCTATGAGTTCTGCTCCTTGAGCGCTGTTAGAAGGTAGTGAATCTGACCATTCAGTGGCAAATTCTGAGACTACGGCAGCTCCAGTGTAATGTATGCCATCCCTCATAAAAGAGGAACCGCCGGTAAATAAAATCAGATCTTCATTGTCTAAGAGATTATCTCGAGGGTTTTCTGCCATGGACACTAATGTTTCACAGTTATGTAATGGTTCTCCTGAAGTAGGTAAATCTGGAAGCAAGGTGGCAGGGTTAATAGTTGAACAGCGTTTCAAGGTAATATTTTCACTATTTAATAAGGTTATTTCATACCTTGTAATTCGCTGATCTGAGAATGCCTGTGTTCTATGTTTTATCAATAATGCTTCTATCTCATGTGGGCACATTATTGTTAATGGACATCCCAATACTTAATCAATGTTTTTTGTTACTAGTAAGGCTGTAACAGCTAGTCCTCAAAGATATGGTGGTGCTCCTGCTGCTACTGGGTCTAGTTGGGCAGAATAATAAGCAATTGGGTGCTGAGAAGGTCCCAAAGTCTGAGTTAACACACCAGAGGCTACTCCTCTTCGCTCATGCACATATAAAGTAAATGGCTTGTTGTAATCTGGGATGCCTAGAGCAGGGGCAGACATGATAGCCTTTTTTAGATCTGATAGAGCTGACAAGTGTTCAGGCTCTAATTTGAGGGGTTCAGGAACCGAATCCTTTGTTAATGCTATAAGCAAAGAATCCATTGTCTACAAAATCCTGTTGCTCCTAAAATTGCTCTCAGCTGTTTCTTAGTGGTAGGAGCACTCAATTTTTGAATGTTCTCAATTCGTTTTGGAGAAATATAACGAGCACCCGCAGTCAAGATGAATCCCAAATATTCTACTTCTTGGAGACACCATTGAACTTTATCCTTAGAGATTTTATGTCCTCTTTTGTGCAATTCAAAAAGAAGGTGTTTGCTATCTTCTTGACATGTTTTTGCATCTGTTGAAGCCAAGAGTAGATCATCTACATATTTGATTAATTTGCTATTTTTAAATGTTATATTGTCTGTGTCTTGGCTCAAAATTTGCTCAAATAAGCTCGGACTTTCTACATAACCCTGTGGCAGCCAACACCAGGTATATTGTGAGCCCTTCCAAGTGAAAGCAAAAATATGCCTGGAGTTCTCATGTATTGGTATGGAGAAGAAAACTGAACACAAGTCTACTACTGTAAAGTATGTAGCTGTGCTAGGAATGGATGAAATAATAGTATGTATGTTAGAAACTACGGAGTGTCTCTTTATAACGTGATTATTCACTGCCCTTAGATCCTGTACAAATCTATAGAGATACTTGCCATCGGGCCCTCTTTTTGGTTTTTTAATTGGCACGATGGGCATGTTTTATTCAGATTTGCAAGGGATTATTATTCCCTATTCTATTAATGAGTTAATCACTGGTGTAATACCCTCAATTGCCTCCTTTGAGAGGGGATACTGAGGGATAGAAGGAGGTGGGCTAGATTTAGTTTTTATCTGCACAGGAACAGCCGACTTAAGTAAACCTACATCGGAAGAAGATGTGGCCCAAAGAGACTCCGGTATATCTTTAGGTATTGCAAAGACAGGATGCTCTTTTTTCTCCTGACTCTCTGAATTACAGGGAGTACATTTAAAGATTCCTCTGGTACTTCTAATGATAATGAACCATCTGGGGAGCAGGTTATTGTGGCTCTGAGTTTGCATAGAAGGTCCCTCCCCAGCAAATTTAAAGGGGAGTCAGGCATCAAAAGGAAGGAGTGTTGTACCTCTAGGGGTCCTACAGACACCATTCTAGGAGGAAGTCTTTTAACACTTTGGCTTATTCCTGATACCCCCATTACATTCTCTGAGCCAACAGAATAACATTGTAAGTCAGGTGTTCTCTTTAATACAGACCAGGAAGCTCCAGTGTCTAATAGACACCAATGATTAACCTCCTCCTTTTTCATTACCTGATTGTCAATTGATCCACTGTTAAAACCTATGCTATATCACATATTCATTAGCTACCTCCCATTCCACATTCCTAAATTCTCTAATAAAAGTTTGGGAGTATGTGTAGAGCCTTCTCTTTCTGTCCTCTATCCATTTCCCCTCAATTTCCAATCTCCTAAGGTGTCTAACCATGAAAATATTAATATGTAACTTTGGGCATTTACATTATGGTTCCCAACAGAGACGAAATAGGTTCAAGATTGGAGACGGATCAGAAGACCTGCACTTGGCCAGTGAAGTTAGTTGCTGTTCCATTCTGGAATATGGCTCAACCTGTCTTCTTGGAGTGTAAAGTCTTTAAAATTAGGAATTAAGATTTCAGAAGTTTAGCTCAAGGCCTCATTTAAAGTTATCTTGAAATGTTGTCCTAACCTTTCAGAACAAGTAGTATTTACTAAAGAAGAATGGCATTTCATAGGGCAAGCTATGAAACAAAGTAAAAAAGAAAACAGAATATTACCAGAAATTCGGATCACATGGAATCTAGGCAGAATACTGCACAAAATGTGGAGAGTTGAGCTGTTTCTCAGGTTCTGACCCCACATTTTCCTACTTCTACTGACACTTGTATATTAAGATTACTCTTTCAACTTTTATGGCTTTAACTGATTCTATCAATTCTTTTCCTAACTTCTCACTGGAGACTGCTACAGAAGCTGTGAGGAAGTCTGACCCTCCCTCACCTTAGAAGGATTCTCTCCATCCTCTCTTCCTCCCACTCCTCCTAAATTACAACCTCCACCTCCACTAAAAACCTCATGCAGGATTGCAATCATCCTAAATCTAGAGAAGAAAGTAGGTACATCAGCTTCTCCAATAGAAATTAGGGATCAATCTGAGAATGCAGAAGAAATTTAGAACAGCACAATAATGTTGCCAGTGCCTAGTTCTGCAATTCAATTCATGTCAGAGGATAGTCCTGATGAAGACCATATTTCAGGATATAGCATCAATTTAAAAGACACCCATGATATCTATCCTCTTTAGATCCTGCTCTAATTCCTGTCATTCTGTTCCTCCTCACCACTATTTCAAAAACTAGTGACCATTTTTTCTCTGAAAAAAGATACTCATTTTACTGGCTGCTGACTCTAGATTACAAACCAGTGCAAAGGAGCAGGAATAATCAGTGTAACCTTCTCAAATCACAATGCAATGAAAACAACAATGAGTAAGGTTACATGGAGAGGCCACTCCAAAATTTACTGGAAATTAAACAATCTGATTCTCCAAAATTGGTTAAAGAACAAATCCCCCTCTCTACCTTTTCCTGCTCTTTCTTTCCTAATGTCCATCCCCTGGGCTCTTCTTTTCCATCCAACCTTTCTCTGATCCACATTCACCCTTCCCCCTTCTTACCTCCACAATAATCCTCTTCGTCTTTCTACTCGGTATGCTGTCTAGATCTCCTCAGTCCTCTAGTCTTCTCCTCCTGTTTTTCTTTTCCTTTTCTGTTTTCTCCTCTCTCGTACCGTCCTCTTTCATTGCCAAACCCACCCCGCACCCTTTCTTTCCCTTCTTTCCGTCTGCATGCGTCTGTTCTCCCCTGCCCTCCTTAGCTTCTTTCCTCTGCCTGTTTCTTTTTTATTCACCCCTCTCAACCTAGTTTCCAAAAGTCATGAAAGGATTCAAGTCAACAAAATCAAGTACATTACTGCTCAGGAAAAGAACCACAAGAGGCACTGAGGCTCAGAGATACAGGCTTCCACTAAGGAAGGCCCTCCCAGCTGGTAGATAATTCATTCTTTCTTAAATAATAAATAATGGTTCCAGAATTGAATGTCTGGGTTTCTATACTAGCTTCATGAACTATTTTACATCACTGTTGATCATTCATTTTTCTGGAAGTCTCTTGACCAATTCCTATATAAAGTTGGTTCTTCTCAGAAGAGAAAAATGTAATTAAATAAGAGTAATTATATTCTGAAATCTGAACTCTTCTATTAGTTATTTTTGCCCCACCAAAAAAAGATCAAACCAAGAATCAAAAAATATAGATTCAGTTTTTTATCCCTATCTTCAACGTATTTCAACCGCGTACTGTGCCTATATTTATCCATGATAACTTATCCTTGCTTGATGAACACATTTTAGATATTATGGTAGGACAATTCCCTGTATCACTATAGTATTATATCTATGTATTTTATCTTATATTGTAATCAATGGAACTTTTCCCACTTTTGTCGATTCTAAGCAAATAAATGAATGTATAATCTGTTCTTTCTAGTACAAGAAGGGTTCACAGAAGGTCATTTTATGTTCAAAAGGTGTCATAACAATTGTCTTTCCGCTGCAAATCTTAACACATACCAAACTAATTTATCTAAAATGAGAGGTAATAGCAGGATTTGCTAAAAGGTTTGCTGATAGAGGAAAAATTAGAGTTTTAATTCATAGAAAGACTCCTAAATGTATTAGGAACGATCAAAATCATAAAAATTATTTTTAATTGCAAAATTAGATTTAGTACCTTAGTTTCTGTTTTGAAAATGATACAATTTTTTAAAAGCAATATTAAGCTTTGTTTGTAGACATAGCAACATGATTTATTTGACAACTCAGGAGAAACTGTTCAATTTACCTTAGTTATATGTGGACATTTTCTCTGTCTCCTATAATTATAGTCAATTTCCAGCCCATTATTAAAATTCTACTTCTTGTGTAACTTCTGACTACATACAGAATCTTCGTTGCTTGAAAATTGCAGGTATTATAGAGTGGAATGCTCCGAGTTCAAAGTTCAGAAACAGAATTTTCTGGAAGCTTCCCCAAAGCTACTTCTGTTTCTGAGTCCAGATCCAAGTGTGGCAGATATTTCAGTTATGGTTTTTCTCAGAGCATACGTAAAAGTGAACACAGTTGATTTACTATCCCACATATTTTATTTTCGATGGAGATATTATATCTAAATAGATTATATAGATTTTATTCATTGAATATTACATATGCAATATAGAAATTATATTATGATGAAATTATGTTTCCTAGATTACATAGAAATATTACAAAGAAGTCATATGATTCTGAAGAATGTCAGTTAATCTCTTAGTGTTATTACAGATTTAAGTCACTTAATAGATTTTCATTTTCCACAGTTTTGTCAAGTAATTTCCTTCTTGTTTATCTTCACTTCAGTCATCCAGCAGTCACTTTATCTTTAATAAATGTCTTAGGCGGTTTTCAAAGATCTAACTAAGTTGAAAGTGCTTTGTAGTTTGCTTTTTGTGATTATTTCATGTTGTTGGTATTTGCATTAGGGTGTTCATTTAGAGTCTCTCCTCAGTCCTATCCCCTGTCCCCCTGTAGTCAAGCAGTTGCTTTTCCTCGGTATTTTTCCTCCCATAGTTTATCCTCTGCTCGTAGATAGTGTTTTTTAGATCCCTGCAGATTGTTCAGGGACATTGCATTGATACTAATGGAGAAGGCCATGGCCTTCGATTATACCACAAGGTATTAGTCTCTGTGTACAATGTTCTCCTGGTTCTGCTCCTCTTGCTCTGCAACGCTTCCTGGAGGTTTTTCCAGTCTCCGTGGCAGTGCTATAGCTGGATCAAAGGGCAGACAGTCTTTGATCACCCTTTGGGCATAGTTACAAATTGCCCTCCAGAATGGTTGGATCAATTCACAACTCCACCAGCAATGAATTAATGTCCCTACTTTGCCACATCCCCTCCAGCATTCATTACTTTCCTTTGCTGTCATGTTAGCCGATCTGCTAGGTGTGAGGTGATACCTCAGGGTTGTTTTGATTTGCAGCTCTCTGATCATAAGACATGTAGAACACTTTTTCATGTGCTTATTAAGAATTTTGATTTCTTTGGCTGAGAACTGCCTGTTCCTGTCCCTTGCCCATTTACCAATTGGAGAATGGCTTGATTTTTGGTACAATTGATTTAGCTCTTTGTAAATTTGAGTAATTAAACGTTTGTCCGGTGTTTTTATGAAGACTGTTTCCCAATGTGTTGCTTCCCCTCTGATTTTAGTTACATTGGTTTTGTTGGTACAAAAACTTTTTAATTTGTTTTAGTCCAGATTATTTAATTTGCATTTTGTTACTCTTTCTAAGTCTTGCTTAGTTTTAAAGCCTCTCCCTTCCCAAAGGTCTGAAGTGTATACTATTCTGTGTTTGCCTCATTTTCTTATAGTTTCCTTCTTTATGTTCAAGTCATTCACCCATTTTGAATTTATCTTGGTGTAGGGTGTGAGGTGTTGATCTAAATCCAATCTTTTCCACATTGTCCTCCAATTTTCCCAGCAGTTTTTATGAAATAGTGGATTTTTGTCCGCAAAGCTGGGGTCTTTGGGTTTGTCATATACTGTCTTGCTGAGGTTGCTTGCCCCGAGTCTATTCCACTGATCCTCCTTTCTGTCTCTTAGCCAGTACCAAATTGTTTTGATGACCTCTGCTTTGTACTATAGTCTGAGATCTGGGACTGCACGACCCCCTTCCTTTGTATTTTTTTTTCATTATTTCCCTGGATATCCTTGATCTTTTGTTCTTCCAAATGAACTTTGTTATGGTTTTTTCTAAATCAGTAAAAAAATTTTTTTGGAAGTTCCATGGTATGGCACTAAATAGATAGATGAGTTTGGGTAGGATGGTCATTTTTATTATATTGGCTCATCCTACCCATGAGCAGTTAATGTTCTTCCAATTGTTCAAGTCTAGTTTTAGTTGTGTGAAAAGTGTTTTGTTGTTGTGTTCATATAGATCCTGTGTTTGTCTCGAGAGATACATTCCTAAGTATTTTATTTTGTCTAGGGTAATTTTGAAAGGGATTTCCCTTTCTAGTTCTTGCTGCTGAGCTGTGTTGGAATTATATAGAAGTGCTGATGACTTATGTGGGTTTATTTTGTATCCTGCGACTTTGCTAAAGTTGTTGATTATTTCAATTAGCTTTTTGGTTGATTCTCTAGGATTCTTTAAGTAGACCATCATGTCATCTGCAAAGAGTGATAATTTGGTCTCCTCCTTGCCTATTTTGATGCCTTCAATTTCTTTTTCTTCTCTAATTGCTACTGCTAGTGTTTCTAATACCATGTGAAATAATAGAGGTGATAATGGGCATCCTTGTTTCACTCCTGATCTTTATGGGAATGGATTTAGTTTATCCCCATTGCAGATGATATTAGCTGATGGTTTTAGATATATACTGTTTATTATTTTTAGGAATGACCCTTCTATTCCTATGCTTTCTAGTGTGTTTAGTAGGAATGGGTGTTGTATTTTATCTAAGGCTTTTTCTGCATCTATTGAGATAATCATGTGGTTCTTGTTGGTTTGCTTGTTGACGTTATCAATTATGTGGATAGTTTTCCTAATGTTGAACCAGCCCTGCATCCCTGGTATAAATTCTCCTTGATCATGGTGGATGACCCTTCTAATCACTTCCTGGAATCTTTTTGCTAGTATCCTATTTAAGATTTTTGCATCTATATTCATTAGGGAGATTGGTCTATAATTTTCTTTCTCTGTGTTTGGCCTGCCTGGTTTTGGAATCAGTACCATGCTTGTGTCATGAAAGGAGTTTGATAGAACTCCCTCTTTGCTTATTATGTAAAATAGTTTGTATAGTATTGGGATTAACTGTTCTCCGAATGTTTGATAGAATTCACTGGTGAATCCATTAGGCCCTGGGGATTTTTTCTTAGGAAGTTTTTTGATGGCCTGTTCGATTTCTTTTTCTTATATGGAATTATTTAAGAAAACTATTTCTGCTTCTGTTAGTATAGGCAATTTATATTTTTGTAAATATTCATCCATATCACCTAGGTTGGTATATTTATTGCCATTTAGTTGGGCAAAGTAGTTTTTAATATTTGCCTTAATTTCCTCTTCAGTGGAGGTGAGATCCCCCTTTTCATCCTTGATGCTGTTAATTTGCCTTTCTTCTTTCCTTTTTTTAATTAAATTAACCAGTACTTTGTCTATTTTGTCTGTTTTTTCAAAGTACCAGCTTCTAGTCTTGTTTACTACCTTAATAGTTCTGTCATTTTCTATTTTATTAATTTCTCCCTAATTTTTTAGGATCTCTAGTATTATATTCTTCTGAGGGTTTTTAATTTGTTCATTCTCAAGTTTTTTGATTTGCATTTCCAATTCCTTGGTCTCTGTCCTCCCTAATTTGTTAATATATGCACTCAGGGATATGAATTTTCGTCTAAGTACTGCCTTGGCTGCATCCCATAAGGTTTGAAAGGATGTTTCGCCGTTGTCATTTTGTTCAATGAAATTGTTAATTGTTTCTCTGATTTCTTCTCTAACTATCCAATTTTGGAGTATCATGTTATTTAATTTCAAATTAATTTTTGATTTGGGTCTCCATGTACCCTTGCCGATCAATATTTTAATTGCCTTGTGATCTGAAAAGGCTGCAGTTAATATTTCTGCTTTTCTGCATTTGAGTGCCATATTTCTATGACCTAGTGTATGATCTATTTTTGTGAATGTGCCATGTGGTGCTGAAAAGAAGGTGTATTCCTTTTTGTCCCTATTTATTTTTCTCCATATGTCTATTAACTCTAATTTTTCTAAGATTTCATTCACCTCTTTTACCTCTTTCTTGTTTATTTTTTGGTTTGATTTATCTAAATTTAATAGTGGTTGGTTCAAGTCTCCCACTAATATGGTTTTACTGTCTATTTCCTCCTTCAATTCTCCTAGTTTCTCCATTAAAAATTTGGATGCTATACCATTTGGTGCATACATGTTGATTAGTGATATTTCCTCATTGTCTATACTCCCTTTTAGCGGAATATATTTACCTTCCCTATCCCTTTTGATCAGGTGTATTTGTGCTTTGGCTTTGTCAGATATCATGATTGCAACTCCTGCCTTCTTTCTATCAGTTGAGGCCCAAAAGGTCTTACTCCAACCTTTAATTCTAACCTTGTGAGTGTCAACCCGTCTCATATGTGTTTCTTGAAGACAACATATGGTAGGGTTTTGGATTCTAATCCAATCTGCTATTTGTCTACGTTTTATGGGTGAGTTCATCCCATTCACGTTCAACGTTTTGATTGTTATTTGTGGATTCACTGGCATTTGTGGATTCACTGGATGTCTTCCCCTAGTTCTGACCTTTCTTCTTTAGCTTTCTCCTTTTGAACCAGTGATTTACTTTAGGTCAGTCCCCCTAGTCCCCTCCCTTGAGATGTTTCCCTTTCTAGCCCCTCCCTTTTTATGCTCCCTTCCCCCCCCTCCTTCCCTCCCTTTTTGTACTCCCTCCTCCCTCCCCCTCCTTGATTTTCCTTTCTTTCTTGCCCTAATGGATAACATAGAATTCAGGATCCCACTGGATCTAGATGTTCTTCCCTCTCAGATATGATTTCACTGAGAGTAAGGTTTAAGTAATTCCACTTCACGCTCTCTTCCTCTCCTTCTCATATGAGAGTTATTCCTCTCCCTTCCCATGTGTATCTTTATATTGGAAAGATTATTCTATTGATTCCCCCCCTATTTCTTGAAGTTAATCTTAGTATTGTCGCGGTTCCCCCCTCCCATTTCCTTTCTTTGCCCCAACTTTCCCCAAATCTTCTTAATGCCCCAATCTTTCCCTATGCATGTTTCTTCTAACTACTCTTATGATGATACAATTTATAAGAGTTACACAAAACATTTTCCCCTCATATTAATATATATAATTAGATGTAAATGTAGTCCTTATAGAAGAGAGTTTGACTTAAAGAGAAAGATAAGATTTATCTCCATTTCCCTTTCTTGAATATTTACCTTTTCATGTTTCTCTTGCTTTCTGTGCTTGGATATCGAAGTTTCCACAGATCTCTGGTCTTTTCTTAGCAAATGCTTAGAAATCTTCTATTTTGTTGAATGCCCATACTTTCCCTGGAAGTATATAGTCAGTTTTGCTGGGTAGTTGATTCTTGGTTGGAGACCCAGCTCTCTTGCCTTTCTAAATATCGTGTTCCATGCTTTGCGGTCTCTTAGTGTGTTAGCGGCTAAGTCGTGTGTGATCCTTATGGTAGCCCCCTTATATCTGAAGCTCTTCTTCTTGGCTTCTTGTAGGATTTTCTCCTTTACTTGGAAGCTCTTGAATTTGGCAATTACATTCTTAGGGGTTGTCTTTGGGGGACTTAGTATAGAAGGTGTTCTATGAATCCTTTCTATTTCTATTTTGCCCCCTTGCTCCAGAACGTGAGGGCAATTTTCTTTTATAATCGCCTGTAGAATAATATGGAGTTCATGGTTTACCTCTGGTTTTTCTGGGAGACCGATAATTCAGAGATTTTCTCATCTCCCTCTGTTTTCCAGATCTGTGACCTTCTCAGTGAGATATTTTATGTTTTCTTCTAATTCATTAATTTTTTGGGATTGATTTATTGATTCTTGCTGTTTTATCATCTCGCTTTCTTCGAGGTGCTTAATTCTGGTCGTTAGGGACTGGTTTTGCTTTTCAGCCTTGTCTGCCCTTCTATTTGGATGCTTCCAGTTCTTATTCTGAGCATTTTTATCTGTCAGACAGCTGATCTCTTTCTCCCATTTTTCTTTCCAGGTTTCCATCTTTTGGATAAGTTCCAGTTTGAGATCTTTCAGAGCTTGTTGATAGTTTCCATTTTGGGAGGCGTGTTCTGAATTTTTTTGGATTTCCTCCTCATTCTCCTCTTTTCCTTGGGTACTTCCACCATAAGAGTTTTCAATAGTCACTTTTTTCCCTTTCTTCCTGGAGGCTGGATTTTGGGCCATGTGAGCCATCCCTTTGGTGGTTATATTCCCCTTTCCTTTTTGGTCTGGGATCTGGGTTATATGGGTGGTTTTTCTGTGAATTTAGGTTGCTTCAGACTAGTTCTTCCCAGCCTCCGAGGTTTCTTAGAGTGCTGGGTCCCTGATCACAGCCACACTGCCCAGGTGTTCAGCTCCGCCCAGATAATCAAGGCGTGGTCCGCCCTTGTTGTTTAGCTCCGCAGACATGTTCAGCGCAGCCGCCCCAAGTACAGCTCCGCTGAAGATCTGGATTCTCCAGTGAAACCGCCCTGAGATGTTTTTTTCCTGGCAGTCCCCAGATCCCAAGGACCCTGGAGTGCCCCCCCCCCAGACAGAGACGTTCCCCACTCACTCGCTGACCCGGTGAGCACTCAGGTAGCTCACTCTGGTTTAGTGGGGGAGGTGTGGTGAGGGAAGGGTGGCTCAGTTCACTTTTCTGTGCAAGCTTTTCCTTCTTATTTTAGTGTGGAAATGTTCAAGCCCCACGTACCTTTGCCTCTGTGGGGTACTGGGGAGTCCTTCTGTTCCTCCAAAGGTGATTTTATGCTCCTTTGATGTAGACTATTTCGTTCGGTGCCTGGGAGAGGAAGCGTGTGGCGTCTAGATTGCAACAATGATTACCCGGAAGTCCGGGGGCATACCTTTTGATTTGGGTCCAGAAGGAGGGTTCCCCACCTGTGCCCTATTGTGAAGTGTGAATTCCAGTCCCCTAGCAGAATTCAGTTTGTGATCAGTAAGGAAGGGTTTTCAGAGGTCTGAACTTCGGCTGCTTCTAAGCCACCATCTTGACTCCACCCCCTTCCAATAAGAACTCTTTATAGAATAAGAGCAAGGTGTAGATACAGAAGGGGACAGGGAATGTACAGAAAAAACATACAAATTCCAAAAGAAAAATATGCAATGGACACAGAGTCCAGAACAGCTGAAAATGACTTCAAAAAAAATTGAGAGAGGTAGTGGAAAAGTTAGGAACAAAAAAAGAAAAGAATGCAAGAAGAAATGGGCCAATTGGGAAAGGGGAATCAAAAACTGACAGAAGGAAATAAGGCCTTAAAATGAGAACTATCGAGAAACTAATATCATCTTGAGAAGTCAAGAAAAAATAAAGGAAATTCAAAGGAATGATAATGAAAAATATCAAATATCTTATTTTATAATTAATTTATTTAGCCAATTTAGAACATTATTCCTTGATTACAGGGGTGTGTGCGGTGCTCAGGGAGGAGTAGTATCTCTGGTATGGAGGGCTTGTCGTGCCCTCTTAGGGCAGCTATCCAACCTCTGACCCTCACCTGACACCCAGCTCTCACTTGTAGCTCCTAGTAGCTGCTAGCATGCGGCAGCAGCCACACCCCAGGCAAAGGCTTCGACTCGCCGGCTAAACCTAGAGAGGTAGCCATCGGGTCTCCCTGGTGAACTAAGGCTTTGCTCCCCCAGCATGTGAAGACTGCTTTGTCCAAACAGCCGGAAGAAACCAATAAGAAGGTTCCGTGGCTGAGAGGGCGATGCAGCAAAGCATTGTGGAGTGTTTAGGGCATGTTGGAGCACAAAAGACAACCCGGCCATTCAATCCCGCTGAGGAAGTCTCCATGTGTAACGATTTTTCATGCCAATGGACCCAGGCTTCCAACACTGAGACAGCGGGACTATCTCTCTGCATCGACTTTTCCTCTTAAATCTCCTTCACGCACAAGTGATTTTGTGCACACCTCTACAACCCAGATGAAAGGGCACAAAGAGATTCCTCATCCTCGCTTACCGAGAGACTACTACTACACTGGTTACAATAATCACAATATTTCCCGCCCTCACCTCCACCCACCCTTCACGAAGACAACACACAATTTCATTGGGTATTACTTGTATCCTTGACCAGAACCTATTTCTCTGGTGTTTATGTTTGCACTACGATGTTCATTTAGAGTCTACATCACCAACCATATCCCTTCAAAGCATGCAATCGAGGAGTTGGTTTTCTTCAGTGTTATTACTCCCACAATGTTTCCTCTGAATGCGGAGAGTTGTTTTTCTCGTGGATTCCCCCATATTCTTCAGTATCCCTTCATGGCCAATAATGAAGCAGGCCACTATGATCGATTTTACCACAGAGTATCAGTCTCTGTGGACAATGTTCATATCCCTTGCCCATTTATCAAGTGGAGAATGGCTTGAATTTTTGTACAATCGTAGCTCTTTATTAATTTGAGTAATTAGACCTTTGTCAGAAGTTTTTGTAATGAAGATTGTTTCCCAAGTTGTTGCTTCCCTTCTAATTTTAGATGAATGAGTTTTGTTTGTACAAAACCTTTTTAGTTTTATGTAATCAAAATTGTTGATTATACATTTTGTGATTTTTTTCTACCTCTTGCTTGGTTTTAAAGTCTTTCGCAAAGATCTGACAGGTATACTATTCTGTGTTCACCTAATTTGCTTATAGTTTCCTTCTTTTTTAAAAATTTTATAATATTTTATTTGATCATATCCAAGCATTATTCATTAAAGACAAAGATCATTTTTTCCTCCCCTCCAACCCCCCATAGCCGATGTGTGACTCCACTGGGTATCACATGTGTTCTTGATTCGAACCCATTGTCATGTTGTTAATGTTTGCATTAGAGTGTTCGTTTAGAGTCTCTTCTCTGTCATGTCCCCTCAACCGCTATAGTCAGGCAGTTGCTTTTCCTCGGTGTTTCTACTCCCACAGCTTGTCCTCTGCTTATGAATAGTGTTTTTTCTCCCAGAAAATTATTCCTTTTAGCACAATAGTATTCCATCACCAACATATACCACAATTTGTTCAGCCATTCCCCAATTGATGGCCATCCACTCGTTTTCTAATTTTTGGCCACCACAAACAGCGCAGCTATGAATATTCTCGTACATGTCTTTTTCTCCATTATCTCTTTGGGATACAGACCCAGCAGTGCTATGATTGGATTAAAGGGTAGACATTCTTTTGTCGAGTTTTGGGCATTTGGGCATCCAAATTACCCTCCAGAATGGTTGGATCCGTCCACAACTCCACCAGCAATGAATTAATATCCGTACTTTGCCACATTCCCCTCTAGCATTCATTACTTTCCTTTGTTGTCATGTTAGCCAATCTGCTAGGCATGAGGTGATACCTCAGAGTTGTTTTGATTTGCATCTCACTGACTATAAGAGTTTAAGAACACTTCTTCATATGCTTATTAATAGTTTTGATTTCTTTATCTGAAAACTGCCTATCTATGTCCCTTGCCCATTTATCAATTGGAGAATGGCTTGATTTTTTTGTACAATTGATTTAGCTCTTTATAAATTGGAGCAATTATACCTTTGTCAGAGGTTTCTATGAAGATTTTTTTCCCAATTTGTTGTTTCCCTTCTGATTTTAGGTACATTGGTTTTGTTTGTTAAAAGCTTTTTAATTTGATGTAGTCAACATTATTTATTTTAAGTTTTGTGATTCTTTCTATGTCTTGCTTGGTTTTAAAGTCTTTCCCCTCCCAAAGGTCTGACATGTATACTATTCTGTGTTTACCCAATTCACTTATGGTTTCCTTCTTTATGTTCAAGTCATTCACACATTTTGAATTTATCTTGGTGTAGGGTGTGAGGTGTTGATCAATTCCTAATCTCTCCCACACTGTCTTCCAAATTTCCCAGTAGTTTTTATCGAATAGTGGATTTCTGTCCCAAAAGCTGGGATTTTTGGGTTTGTCAAATACTGTCTTGCTGAGGTCGCTTGCCCCCAGTCTATTCCATTGATCATCCTTTCTGTCTCTTAGCCAGCAGCAAATTGTTTTGATGACAGCTGCTTTGTAATATGGTTTAAAGTCTGGGACTGCAAGGCCCCCATCATTTGTGTTTTTTTTTCATTATTTCCCTGGATATCCTTGATCTTTTGTTATTCCAAAACCTTAAACCTAACCCTAACCCTAAAACTAACCCTAACCGTCACACTAAACCTAACCCTAACCCTAAACCATAAATACGCTTCTATATCTAAACCTAACACTAAATACATTTCTAATCCAAATACTAACCCTAACAATAAATACATTTCTAACCCTAACCTTAACCCTAACACTAACCCTAACCCTAAACCTAACACTAACCCTAACCCTAACTCTAACCCTAACCCTAACTCTAACACTAACCTTAAACCTAACCCTAACCGTAACAATAAATACATTTCTAACCCTAAACCTAACCCTAAAACTAACCCTAACCGTAACACTAAACCTAACTCTAACCGTAAACCATAAATACGTTTCTATATCTAACCCTAACACTAAATACATTTCTAATCCAAACACTAACCCTAACAATAAATACATTTCTAACCGTAACCTTAACCCTAACACTAACCCTAAACCTAATGCTAACCCTAACCATAACGCTAACCCTAACCCTAAACCTTAATGCTAACCCTAACACTAGACCTAACCCTAACCCTAACCCTAATGCTAACCCTAAATACTGTCAAACTCTGAACTTATCCCTAACCCTAAATACGATTTTAAAACATAAATATGTTTCTAACCCTAACACTAACCACAAACCTATCTCTAACACTAACCTTAACCCTAACCCTAACTCTAAACCTAACAATAACCAAAACCCTAGCCTTAAATCTAACCCTAACCCTAACCCTAAATACCCTAACCTAACACTAAAGCTAACACTAAACCTAACCCTAATCCTAACCCTAAATACTGTCGAACCCTAAACTTATCCCTAACCCTAAATTCGTTATTAAAACATAAATGTTTCTAACCCTCTCACCGTAAACCAAACTCTAACATTAACTTTAACCCTAACCCTAACCCTTAACCATAACCATAACGCTAATCCCTATGCCAAAACCTAACCCTAATCCTAACTCAAACCCTAACCCTAAATAAGTACCAATTTCTGCCAATTTCTGTCCTACCGATTCCTGCCGATTTCTGCTGATTTCTATCCTGTACTGTCCAACCCTAAACCTATACCTAGAGCTAAATAGGTTTTTAAACCATAAATATATTTCTAACCCTAACCCTAACCCTAAAACTAAACCCTAACCCTAAACCTAACCCTAAACCATGAATACGTTTCTATAACTAACCTTAACACTAAATACATTTCTAATACTAACGCTAACCCTAACAATAAATACATTTCTAACCCTAAACCTAAGCCTAAACCTAACCCTAACACTAAATACATGCTGATTTCTGCCCTAACCCTAAACCTAACCCTAACCTTAACCAGAATCCTAACTCTAACCCTAACCATAACCTAACCCTAACCCTATCCCTAACACAACCCTAACCCAAAACCTAACCCTAACCCTAAATACGTGCCGATTTCTGTCCTGTGCCGATTTCTGTCCTGCCGATTTCTGCCGATTTCTGCCCTAACACTAACCCTAACCCTAACAGTAAATACTGTCAAACCCTAAACTTATCCCTAACCCTAAATAGGTTTTTAAAATGTAAATATGTTTCTAACCCTAACTCTAACCATAAACCAAACTCTAACACTAAGTACCTTAACCCTAACCCTAATCCTAAACCTAACCCTAACAATACATACATTTCTAACCCTAACCCTAACCCTAAAACTAACCCTCACTCTAATCCTAAACCAAACCGTAACCCTAAACCATAAATACGTTTCAATAACTTAACTTAACACTAAATAGATTTCTAATCCTAATGCTAACTCTAACAATAAATACATTTCTAAAATTAACCCTAACCCTAACCCTAAACCATAATGCTAACCCTAACCCTAACCCTAACCCTATCCCTAAATACTGTCAAAACCTAAAATTATCCCTAACCCTAACTTGGTTTTTAAAACATAAATATGTTTCTAACCCTAACTCTAACCATAAACCTAACTCTAACACTAACCTTAACCCTAACCCTAACTCTAACCCTAACCCTAACCTTAAACCTAACCCTAACTCTAACCGTAACCCAAATTCTAAATAGGTTTTTAAAGCATAAATACATTTCTAATCCTAACCCAACCAACTCAGCAAGACAGTATTCGATAAACCCAAAAATCCCAGCTTTTGGGACAGAAATCCACTATTCGATAAAAACTACTGGGAAATTTGGAAGACAGTGTGGGAGAGATTAGGAATTGATCAACACCTCACACCCTACACCAAGATAAATTCAAAATGGGTGAGTGACTTAAACATAAAGAAGGAAACCATAAGTAAATTGGGTAAACACAGAATAGTATACCGACGCACGATTCCACTGGGTATCACATGTGTTTTGGGTTTGAATCCATTTCCATGTTGTTGGTATTTGCATTAGAGTGTTCATTTAGAGTCTCTCCTCAGTCCTATCCCCTGTCCCCCTGTAGTCAAGCAGTTGCTTTTCCTCGGTATTTTTCCTCCCATAGTTTATCCTCTGCTCGTAGATAGTGTTTTTTAGATCCCTGCAGATTGTTCAGGGACATTGCATTGATACTAATGGAGAAGTCCATGGCCTTCAATTATACCACAAGGTATTAGTCTCTGTGTACAATGTTCTCCTGGTTCTGCTCCTCTCGTTCTGCTTCGCTTCCTGGAGGTCATTCCAGTCTCCATGGCAGTGCTATAGCTGGATCAAAGGGCAGACAGTCTTTGATCACCCTTTGGGCATAGTTACAAATTGCCCTCCAGAATGGTTGGATCAATTCACAACTCCACCAGCAATGAATTAATGTCCCTACTTTGCCACATCCCCTCCAGCATTCATTACTTTCCTTTGCTGTCATGTTAGCCGATCTGCTAGGTGTGAGGTGATACCTCAGGGTTGTTTTGATTTGCAGCTCTCTGATCATAAGACATGTAGAACACTTTTTCATGTGCTTATTAAGAATTTTGATTTCTTTGGCTGAGAACTGCCTGTTCCTGTCCCTTGCCCATTTATCAATTGGAGAATGGCTTGATTTTTGGTACAATTGATTTAGCTCTTTGTAAATTTGAGTAATTAAACATTTGTCAGAGGTTTTTATGAAGACTGTTTCCCAATGTGTTGCTTCCCCTCTGATATTAGTTACATTGGTTTTGTTGGTACAAAAACTTTTTAATTTGCTGTAGTCCAGATTATTTATTTTGCATTTTGTGACTCTTTCTAAGTCTTGCTTGGTTTTAAAGCCTCTCCCTTCCCAAAGGTCTGACGTGTATACTATTTTGTGTTTGCCTCATTTTCTTATTGTTTCCTTCTTTATGTTCAAGTCATTAACACATTTTGAATTCATCTTCGTGTAGGGTGTGAGGTGTTAATCTAAATCCAATCTTTCCCACACTGTCCTCTAACTTTCCCAGCAGTTTTTATGAAATAGTGGATTTTTGTCCCCAAAGCTGGGGTCTTTGGGTTTGTCATATACTGTCTTGCTGAGGTCACTTACCCCAAATCTATTCCACTGATCCTCCTTTCTGTCTCTTAGCCAGTACCAAATTGTTTCGATGACAGCTGCTTTGTAATATAGTTTAAGGTCTGGACTGCAAGGCCCCCATCATTTGTGGGTTTTTTTTTCATTATTTCCCTGGATATCTTGATCTTTTGTTATTCAAAATGAACTTTGTTATGGTTTTTACCAAATCAGTAAAGAAATTTTTTGGGAGTTCAATGAGTATGGCACTAAATAGATAAATAAGTTTGGGTGGGATGGTCATTTTTATTATATTGGCTCTTCCTATCCACCAGCAGTTAATGTTTTCCCAATTGTTCAAGTTTAGTTTAGTTGTGTGGAGAGTGTTTTGTAGCTGTGTTCATATAGTTCCTGTGTTTGGCTCCAGAGATAGATTCCTAGGTATTTTATTTTGTCTCAGGTGATTTTGAATGGGATTTCTCTTTCTAGTTTTTGCTGCTGAGCTGTGTTGGAGATATATAGAAATGCTGATGACTTATGCGGGTTTATTTTGTATCCTGCAACTTTCCTAAATTTGTTGATTATTTCCATTAGCTTTTTGGTTGAATCTCTAGGATACTTTAAGTAGACCATCATGTCATCTGCAAAGAGTGATAACTTGGTCTCCTCCTTGCCTATTTTGATGCCTTCAATTTCTTTTTCTTCTCTAATTGTTACTGCTAGTGTTTCTAGTACAATGTCAAATAGTAGAGGTGATAATGGGCATCCTTGTTTCACTCGTGATCTTATCTTATGCATCTAGTTGATCCCCATTGCAGATGATATTAGCTGATGGTTTTAGATATATACTGTTCATTATTTTTCGGAAAGACCGCTCTATTCCTATACTTCCTTGTGTTTTTAAGAGGAATGAGTGTTGTATTTTATCAAAGGCTTTTTCTGCGTTTATTGAGATAATCATGTGGTTCTTGTTGGTTTGCTTGTTGATGTGGTCAATGATGTGGATGGTTTTCCTAATACTGAACCAGCCCTGCATCCCTTGTATAAATCATACTTGTTCATGGTGGATGACCCTTCTGATCACTTGCTGGAGTCTTTTTGCTAGTATCCTATTTAAGATTTTTGCATCTATATTAATTAGGGAGATTGGTGTATAGTGTTCTTTCTCCGTTTTTGACCTGCCTGGTTTTGGAATCAGTACCATGTTTGTGTCATGAAAGGAGTTTGGTAGAACTCCCTCTTTGCTCATTATGTCAAATAGTTTGTCTTGTATTGGGATTCACTATTCTCTGAATGTTTGATAGATTTCACTGGTGAATCCACGAGGCCCTGGGGATTTTTTCTTAGGAAGTTCTTTGATGGCTTGCTGGATTTCATTTTCTGATATGGGATTATTTAAGAATTCTATTTTTTCTTCTGTTAGTCTGGGCAGTTTGTGTTTTTGTATATATTTATCCCTATCACCTATATTGGTGTATTTATTGCCATGTAAGTGGGCAAAGTAATTTTTAATGAATGCCTTAATTTCCTCTTCATCCGAGGTGATGTCCCCCTTTTCATCTTTGATGTTGTTAATTTGCTTTTCTTCCATCCTTTTTAAAATTAGACTGACCGGTACTTTGTCTATTTTGTTTGTTTGTTTGTTTTTTCAAAGTACCAGCTTCTTGTCTTCTTTATTAGCTCAATGGTTCTATCACTTTCGATTTTATTGATTTCTCCCTTAATTTTTAGGATTTCTAGTTTGGTTTTCTGCTGGGGGATTTTAATTTGATCGCTTTCAAGTTTTTTTTATTCCATTTCCAATTGATTGATCTCTGCTCTCCCTAATTTGTTAATATATATATGCACTCAGGGAAATGAATTTACCTCTGATTACTCCTTTGGCTGGTAAGAGAACATATTTGGTTCACTATCCCACATATTTTATGCCCTTTTCTCTCCCACTCTCTTTTCTTCCCTCTAGCCATCTTCAATTCCTCTTTCCCCCTCTACCTTTCCCTGCTCTGTCCTTTCGAAGGTTTATCCCCTCTCCTCTTCTTCTACATCCAACCTTTCTCTGATCCATCCTACCCCTCTCCCCTTTTGACTACAACTCCTATCCTTTTCCTACTCTGTGTGCTGTCTCCATCTCTTCATTCCTCTACTCTTCTCCTCCACTTCTCTCTTTTCTTCAACTGTCTTTCCATTCTTTCATTTCACCCTCTTCTGATCCTCTCTTCTTTCTCCACTCTTGTCCCCTGATCCATCACTTTGTCACCCTTCTCACTCCTTCCCCTATGCCTACCGAGTCCTGACCTCTCTTTCCCAACTCCACACTACAGCGCCCCCATTTCCTGATGGTTCTCCTCTTTCACTGCACTTTTTTTTTTTATACTCTCTCAGGGCCTTTTCCTTCCTTTGCTTTCTCCCCTATGTGTACCGCTTCCCCCCCACTCCCCTCCTTACCTTCCTTCCTCTGTCTTTTCTATTCATCCCTCTCAACCTATTTTTCCACTTCCCATTTGACCGGAGATTCCAAGGGGGAAACCGGTATTTTATTGACACTCTCAGGGGGGAACAGTGATCACACCTCCATGATCAGCAAAGGAACAGAAATCACTGGCTTCTCCATGGATCGGAGAAATGCGGGAAACAGCCTCGCAATGGACAGGGTTGCTCGAAACAGCACTGGACGACCGACTCCACCCTTTCCCTTATTTTCCTCTGCAAGCCCCTGGTCTCCCCTGCCCTCCTGAGCTTCTTTCCTTTGCCTATCTCTTTTTTATTCACCCCTCTGAATGAATTTTTCCAAAAATCATGAAAGGATTCAAGTCAACAAAATCAAGTACATTACTGCTCAGGAAAAGAACCACAAGAGGCACTGAGGCTCAGAGATACAGGCTTCCACTCGGGAAGGCTCTCCCAGCTGGTAGATAATTCATTCTTTCTTAAATAATACATAATGGTTCCAGAATTGAATTTCTGGGTGTCTATACTAGCTTTATGAACTATTTTTCTAGAAGTCTCTTGATCAATTCCTATATAAAGTTGGTTCTTCTGAGAAGAGAAAAAAGTAAATAAATAAGAGTAATTATATTCTGAAATCTAAACTCTTCTATTAGTTATTTTCCCCCACCAAAAAAAGATCAAGTCAAGAATCAAAAAATATAGATTCATTTTTTTATCCCTATCTTCAACTTATTTAAACCATGTACTGTGCCTATTATTTATCCATGATAACTTATCCTTGCTTTATAAACACATTTGAGATATTTTGGTAGGACAATTCTCTGTATCACTATAGTATTATATCTATGTATTTTATCTTATTTTGTCATCAATGGAACTTTTCCCACTTTTGTTGATTCTAAGCAAATAAATGAATGCATAATCTGTTCTTTCTAGTACAAGAAGGGTGCACAGAACGTCATTTTGTGTTCAATAGGTGTCATAACAATTGTCTTTTCACTGCAAATTTTAATACATACTAAACTAATTTATCTAAAATGAAGGGTAATAGCAGGATTTAAAAGTTTTGCTGAGAGTGGAATTGAAAGAACTAAGTGGAGGAAAAATTAAAGTTTTAATTCATAGAAAGACTCCTAAATGTATTAGGAAAGATCAAAATCATAAAAATTATTTTGAATTGCAAAAGTAGATTTAGTACCGTAGTTTCTGTTTTGAAAATGATACAATTTTTTAAAAGCAATATTAAGCTTTGTTTGTAGACATAGCAACATGATTTATTTGACAACTCAGGAGAAACTGTTCAATTTACCTTAGTTATATGTGGACATTTTCTCTGTCTCCTATAATTATAGTCAATTTCCAGCCCATTATTAAAATTCTACTTCTTGTGTAACTTCTGATTACATACAGAATCTTCGTTGCTTAAAAATTGCAGGTATTATAGAGTGGAATGCTCCGAGTTCAAAGTTCAGAAACAGAATTTTCTGGAAGCTTCCCCAAAGCTACTTCTGTTTCTGAGTCCAGATCAAAGTGTGGCAGATATTTCAGTTATGGTTTTTCTCAGAGCATACGCAAAAAGTGAACACATTTGATTCACTATCCCACATATTTTATTTTCGATGGAGATATTATATCTAAATAGATTATATAGATTTTATTAATTTAATATTACATATGCAATATAGAAATTGTATTATGATGAAATTATATTTCCTAGATTACATAGAACTATTACAAGGAAGTAATATGACTCTGTAGAAAGTAAATTAATGTTTTAGTGTTATTACAGATTTAAGTTACTTAAATAGATTTTCATTTTCCACATTTTGGTCAAGTAATTTGCTTCTTGTTTATCTTCACTTCAGTCATCCAGCAGTCACTTTATCTTTAATAAATGTCTTAGGCAGTTTTCAAAGATCTAACTAAGTTGAAAGTGCTTTGTAGTTTGCTTTTCCCTCTGGTGTTTGGAAAAAGGAAATCTGGGGATGACAACTCTTTCCAGTTTAAGCATACTACCTGATACTGTGTATAATAATTCTCATTTTAAACTACTTAAAGATGGCAGGATAGATAAAATCTTGATGAAATATCTGGGTCAGAATGTGATTGAAGAAATTACAGGTTTTATGACTGACTCGAGGCATGATACTTAAACTCTGCCTTAATGTTCTCCTCCATAAGATGGACATGAGGCTATAGAGCATGTTATATAATTTCTAACACTAGGAACACAAAACATAAACACAGATCTAAGCTTTGAAGAATGATTGTTATATTGTATATTGGATGCGAGGCCAGTCCAACAACAAAACCCATCCCCTGTTCAAGACCAAGAGACCCTGAAAAGTATGAGAGACTTTATTTTCTACCCATCAAATTAGAACTTTTAAAAATAATTCTTTAATCATTATTTTATTTTGTCATTTTCACACATTATTCATTGGAAACAAAGATACTCTTCTATTCCTCCCCCCACCTCGGAACACCCCTCCCATAGCTGAGGCAAGTTTCCACTGGATATCACGTGTCCTTGATTCGAACCTATTTTCATGTTGTTGGTATTTGCATTAGGTGGTTCATTTAGAGTCTCTCCTCAGTCATGTCCCCTCAACCCCTGTAGTCAAGCAGTTGTTTTTCTTAGGTGTTTTTACTCCCTTAATTTGTCCTCTGCTTGTGGCTAGTGTTTTTTCTTCTAGGTCCCTGCAGAAAGTTCAGGGACGTTGTATTGACACTAATTGAGAAGTCCATTTTGCTCGATTGTACCACAGTGTTTCAATCTCTGTGTACAATGTTTCCCTAGTTCTAATTCCTTTCGCTCTGCATCACTTCCTGGAGGTTGTTCCAGAGTCCATGGAATCCCTCCGCTTTATTATTCCTTTTAGTACAGTAGTATTCCATCACCGACATATACCAGAATTTGTTCAGCCATTCCCCAATTGAAGGCCATCCCCTCATTTTCCAATTTTTGGCCACCACAAAGAGTGCAGCTATAAACATTCTTGTACAAGTCTTTTTACTTATTGTCTCTTTGGGGGTACAGACCCAGCAGTGCTATGGCTGGATCAAAGGACAGACAGTCTTTTATCGCCCTTTGGGCATAGATACAAATTGCCCTCCAGAATGGTTGGATCAATTTACAACTCCACAAGCAATGAATTAATGTCCCTACTTTGCCACATCCCCTCCAGCATTCATTACTTTCCTTTGCTGTCATGTTAGCCAATCTGCTAGGTGTGAGGTGATACCTCAGAGATGTTTTGATTTGCAGCTCTCTAATCATAAGAGTGTAGAACACTTTTGAATGTGCTTATTAATAGTTTTAATTTTTTTGGCTGAGAACTGCCTGTTCCTGTCCCTTGCCATTTATCAATTGGAGAATGGCTTGATTTTTGGTACAATTGATTTAGCTCTTTGTAAATTTGAGTAATTAAACCTTTGTTAGAGGTTTTTATGAAGACTGTTTCCCAATGTGTTGCTTCCCTTCTGATTTTAGTTACATTGGTTTTGTTTGTACAAAAACTTTTTAATTTGATGTAGTCCAGATTATTTATTTTGCATTTTGTGACTCTTTCTAAGTCTTGCTTGGTTTTAAAGCCTCTCCCTTCCCAAAGGTCTGACATGTATACTATTCTGTGTTCGCCTCATTTTCTTATAGTTTCCTTCTTTATGTTCAAGTCATTCACCCATTTTAAATTTATCTTGGTGTAGGGTGTGAGGTGTTGATCTAAATCCAATATTTCCCACACTGTCCTCCAATTTTCCCAGCAGTTTTTATGAAATAGTGGATTTTTGTCCCAAAAGCTGGGATCTTTGGGTTTGTCATATACTGTCTTGCTGAGGTCACTTGCCCCTAGTCTATTCCACTGATACTCCTTTCTGCCTCTTAGCCAGTACCAAATATTTTTGATGACCACTGCTTTATAATATAGTCTGAGATCTGGGACTGCCAGGCCCCCTTCCTTTGTATTTTTTTTTCATTATTTCCCTGGATATCCTTGATCTTTTGTTCTTCCAAATGAAATTTGTGATGTTTTTTTCTAGATCAGTAAAATTTTTTTTTGGAAGTTCCATGGGTATGGCACTAAATAGATAAATGAGTTTGGGTAGGATGCTCATTTTTATTATATTGGCTCGTCCTACCCATGAGCAGTTAATGTTTTTCCAATTGTTCAAGTCTAGTTTTAGTTGTGTGGAGAGTGCTTTGTTGTTGTGTTCACAAAGTTCCTGTGTTTGTCTTGGAAGATAGAATCCTAAGTATTTTATTTTATCTAAGGTAATTTTGAATGGGATTTCTCTTTCTAGTTCTTGCTGCTGTGTTGTGTTGCGAATATATAGAAATGTTGATGACTTATATGGGTTTATTTTGTATCCTGCAACTTTGCTAAAGTTTTTGATTATTTCGATTAGCTTTTTGGTTGAATCTCTAGGATTCTTTAAGTAGACTATCCTGTCATCCACAAAAAGTGATAACTTGGTCTCCTCGTTGCCAATTTTAGTGCCTTCAATTTCTTTTTCTTCTCTAATTGCTACTGCTAGTGTTTCTAGTACAACGTGAAATAGTAGAGGTGATAATGGGCATTCTTGTATCACTCCTGATCTTATTGGGAATGCATCTAGTTTATCACCATTGCAGATGATATTAGCTGATGGATTTAGATATATACTGTTTATGTTTATGTACCAGCTTCTAGTCTTGTTTATTAGCTCAATGGTTTTATCACTTTTGATTTTATTAATTTCTCCCTTAATTTTTAGGATCTCTAGTTTGGTTTTCTTCTGGGGGTTTTTAATTAGTTCATTCTCAAGTTTTTTGATTTGCATTTCCAATTCATTGATCTCTGCCCGCCCTAATTTCTTAATATATGCACTCATGGATATGAATTTTCCTCTAAGTACAGCTTTGGCTGCATTCAATAAGGTTTAAAAGGATGTCTCACCATTGTCATTTTCCTCAATGAAACTATTAATTGTTTCTATGATTTCTTCTCTAACTAACCGATTTTGGAGTATCATATTATTTAATTTCCAATTAATTTTCGATTTGGCTTCCTATGTACCCGTACTGATCAATATTTTCATTGCTTTATGATCTGAAAAGGTTGCATTTATTATTTCTGCTTTTCTGCATTTGAGTGCCATGTTTCTGTGACCTAGTGTATGATCTATTTTTGTGAATGTGCCGTGTGGTGCTGAGAGGAAGGTTTATTCCTTTGTGTCCCTATTTATTTTTCTCCATATATCTATTAACTCTAATTTTTCTAAGACTTCATTCACCTCTTTTACTTCTTTCTTATTTATTTTTTGATTTGATTTTATCTAAATTTGAGAGTGGTTGGTTCAAGTCTCCCACTAGTATGGTTTTACTGTCTATTTCCTCCTTCAATTATCCTAGTTTCTCCATTAAAAATTTGGATGCTATACCATTTGGTGCATACATGTTGATTAGTGATATTTCCTCATTGTCTATATTCCCTTTTAACAGAATATATTTACCTTCCCTATCCCTTTTGATCAGGTCTATTTGTACTTTGGCTTTGTCAGATATCATGATTGCAATTCCTGCCTTCTTTCGATCAGTTGAAGCCCAAAAAGTCTTACTTCATCCTTTAATTCTAACCTTGAGAGTATCAACCCACCTCATATGTTTCTTGAATACAATAAATGGTAGGGTTTGGGGTTCTAATCCAATCTGCTATTTGTCTACATTTTATGGGTAAGTTCATCCCATTCATGTTCAAAGTTATGATTGTCACTTGTGGATTCTCTGGCATTTTGATATCTTCCCCTAGTTCTGACCTTTCTTCTGTAGCTATATCCTTTTAAACCAGTGATTTACTTTAGGTCAACCCCCCTAGTCCCCTCCCTTGATATGCTTCCCTTTTTAGCCCTTCCCTTTTTATGCTCCCTTAGCACCACCACCACCGCTCCCCCCAGGGTGTATGGGATGCTCAGGGAGGAGTATTATCTTTGTTATGGAGGGTTTGTCGTGCCCTCGTGATATATACTGTCCATTATTTTTAGGAATGACCCTCCTATTCCTATGCTCTCTAGTGTTTTCAGTAGGAATGGATGTTGTATTTTTCTGCATCTATTGAAATAATCATGTGATTTTTGTTGGTTTGCTTGCTTATATGGTCGATTATGTGGATGTTTTTCCTAATATTGAACCAGCCCTGCATCCTTGGTATAAAGCCTACTTGATCATGGTGGATGACCCTTCTGATCACTTGCTGGAGTCTTTTTGCTAGTATCCTATTTAAGATTTTTGCATCTATATTCATTAGGGAGATTGGTCCCCGCCTCTCTCCTGTTCTTAAGTTTGAATTTCAGTCCCCTAGGAGCATTCAGTTTGTCGGTAAGGAAGGGTTTTCAGCAGTCTGAAATTTTGCTGCTTCTAAGCCACCATCTTGACTCTGCCTCTCTCCAATTAGAATTTGGTAGACAAAAAGATTACAGAAAACACACACAAATTCCAAAAGAAGAATATGCAAAGGACACAGAGTGTGTAATACCTCAAAAATGACTTCAAAAACGAATTGAGAGAGGTAGTGATAAAGGCAGAAACAAAAAAAGAAAAGAATGCAAGAAGAAATGAAAATGATGCAAGAAGAAATGGGCCAATTGGGAAAGGAGAATCAAAAACTGACAGAAGGATATAAGTTCTTAAAAATGAGAATCGACTATCAAGAAACTAATATCTTGAGAAATGAAGAAACAATAAAGGAAATTCAAAGGAATGATAATGAAAAACATCAAATATCTTATTTTTAAAATTAATTATTTAGTCAATTAAGAATACAATAATTACAATATTTCCCACCCTCACTTCCACCCACCCTTCACCCAGCTGACACACAATTTCATTGGGTATTTTCCTTGATCAGAACCTCTTTCTATGCTGTTGATGTTTGCACTATGATGTTCATTTAGAGTCTACATCCCCAACCATATCCCTTCAACCCATGTAATCAAGCAGTTGGTTTTCTTCAGGGTTATTACTCCCACAGTGTTTGCTGTGAATGTATTTAGTTGTTTTTCTCCTGGATTATGGTGTTAATTTTGGACTACTGGATGGTTTTTTCCTTTGAGATTTCCAGTAGCTGGAGTTGTGCTGTGGGCTCCATTAAAATCAACCCATCTTGGTTTCTGACTCAATTCTGCCATCTCCCAGCTCTGTCTCGCCCCTCGTGGAATTTAAACTACTATCCTTTCTCTCTTCTTGAGATATTCGCAGGTGGTGTCTCATATGGTGCCACATGTGGGCTCTTAACCTTTTATTTCACACAGCCTTGGCAGGAGTTGTCCCATCACACGAGGGAACTGACAAAGGATGGTCAGGGCAGAGTCTGAGGAGGCTTACTTCTCTTGTGGCCAAAGAAGGTAAGGCTCTCTCTACCAGAGATGGGGCAATCTGTTTCCTCTCAAACCTGTTAGGTTCGACTCTTAATGTCCTTGATTGAAAAAGGAGGAAGTAAGGTCTCTAAAGCTAAACTCAAAGCTTTGTTAAAGTGATTCAGACAGCTTATCCAGAATTCCTGCCAATGGGGGTTTTAGAGGTTAAGCAATGGGACCTGATTGGACAAAAGACTGAAAGAATATAAGAATGAGGGAAAACAGGTCAGGCAAACAATATTTAACATGTGGTCGGTCATGAGAATGATCTTGGCTGATTTACCTTTCCAAACTTCTAGTTCTGGGGAGAAAGGACCTTTGCAAACTCAGGAATCAAAACAGCAGGCTTTGAAACCGGGCACTCCTGAGGCATCAGAGAATGCTGAAGTAGGGGAAGAGGAGGAGAGTCGCCCATTCTCTAGGGAGCCTCCAATGGTTCCGGGGCCACAACTCAGAAGGGAGTGACACAAAAGAGTCATTTACAACTCCAAAGCTTTACCCTCCCTTAGACAATGGGGCATGCCACTCTCCTCCCCCTCCTCCAGACTATCAGTCCCTTTCACTAACCTCTCTCTTGGCCACCCCTCCCCCCAACTTCATGGAGTTCTCTTCCCTTCTGCAGTAAAAGAGGAAGCAGGATATTTAGCTTTCCCTGTATTACCAAGGGAAAATAAAAATGTCACATCTACAATAGAAGTAAAAGGCAGGTAAAAGTAGACTTCCGGGTAATCATGGCTGCAATCTAGATGCGGCACGCTTCCTCTCCCCAGCACCGAACGAAATAGACTACATCAAAGGAGCATAAAATCACCTTTGGAGGAACAGAAGGACTCCCCAGTACCCCACAGAGGCAAAGGTACATGGGGCTTGAACATTTCCACACTAAAATAAGAAGGAAAAGCTTGCACAGAAAAGTGAACTGAGCCGCCCTTCCCCCACCCCACCTCCCCCACTAAACCAGAGTGAGCTACCTGAGTGCTCACCGGGTCGGCGAGTGAGTGGGGAGCGTCTCTGTCTGGGGGGGCACTCCAGGGTCCTTGGGATCTGGGGACTGCCAGGAAAAAACGTCTCAGGGCGCTTTCACTGGAGAATCCAGTGGACCTGGACTTGGGGCGGGCTGCACTGAACAACGCGAGCTGATTATCTGGGTGGAGCTGAATACCTGGGCTCGGAGGCTGGGAAGAACTAGTCTGAAGCAACCTAAATTCACAGAAAAACCGCTCTTATAACCCAGACCCCAGATCAAAAAGGAAAGGGAAATAAAACCACCAAAGGGATGGCTCACATGGCCCAAAATCAAGCCTCCAGGAAGAAAGGGAAAAAAGTGACTATTGAAAACTTTTATGGTGGAAGTACCCAAGGAAAAGAGGAGAATGAGGAGGAAATCCAAAAAAATTCAGAACACGCCTCCCAAAATGGAAACTATCAACAAGCTCTGGAAGATCTCAAACTGGAACTTATCCAAAAGATGGAAACCTTCTGGAAAGAAAAATGGGAGAAAGAGATCAGCTGTCTGACAGATAAGACTGCTCAATTGGAAAAAGAACTCGAAGCATCCAATAGAAGGGCAGACAAGGCTGAAAAGCAAATCCAGTCCCTAATGACCAGAATTAAGCACCTCGAAGAAAGTGAGATGATAAAACAGCAAGAATCAATAAAGCAAACCCAAATAATTAATGAATTGGAAGAAAACAGAAAATATCTCACTGAGAAGGTCACGGACCTGGAGAACAGAGGAAGACGAGAAAATCTCCGTATCATCGGTCTCCCAGAAAAACCAGAGGTAAACAACAAATTGGATATTATTCTAGAGGAGATTATAAAAGAAAATTGCCCCCACGTTCTGGAGCAAGGGTGCAAAATAGAAATAGAAAGGATTCATAGAACACCTTCTATACTAAATCCCCAAAAGACAACGCCTAGGAATGTAATTGCCAAATTCAAGAGCTTCCAAGTAAAGGAGAAAATCCTACAAGAAGCCAAGAAGAAGAGCTTCAGATATAAGGGGGCTCCCATAAGGATCACACACGACTTAGCCGCTAACACACTAAGAGACCGCAAAGCATGGAACACGATATTTAGAAAGGCAAGAGAGCTGGGTCTCCAACCAAGAATCAACTACCCAGCAAAACTGACTATATACTTCCAGTGGAAAGTATGGACATTCAACAAAATAGAAGATTTCCAAGCATTTGCTAAGAAAAGACCAGAGCTCTGTGGAAAGTTCGATATCCAAGCACAGAAAGCAAGAGAAACATGAAAAGGTAAATATGAAAGAAAGGGAAAAGGAGATAAATCTTATCTTTCTCTTTAAGTCAAACTCTCTTCTATAAGGACTACATTTACATCTAATTATATATATTAATATGTGGGGAAAATGTTTTGTGTAACTCTTATAAATTGTATCATCATAAGAGTAGTTAGAAGAAACATGCATAGGGAAAGATTGGGGAATTAAGAAGATTTGGGGAAAGTTGGGGCAAAAAAAGGAAAAGGGAGGGGGGAACCGTGATAATACTAAGATTAACTTCAAGAAATAGGGGGGGAATCAATAGAATAAACTTTCCCATATAAAGATACACATGGGAAGGGGAGGGGAAGAACTCTCATATGAGAAGGAGAGGAAGAGAGCGTGAAGTGGAATTACTTAAACCTTACTCTCAGTGAAATCAAATCTGAGAGGGAAGAACATCTAGATCCAGTGGGATCCTGAATTCTATCTTATGCATTAGGGTAAGAAAGAAAGGAAAATCAAGGAGGGGGAGCGGGGAGGACTCCAGTATAAAAAGGGAGAGAAGGAGACGGGGGAGGGGAAGGGAGCATAAAAAGGGAGGGGCTAGAAAGGGAAGCATCTCAAGGGAGGGGACTAGGGTGACTGACCTAAAGTAAATCACTGGTTCAAAAGGAGAAAGCTAAAGAAGAAAGGTCAGAACTAGGGGAAGACATCAAAATGCCAGCGAATCCACAAATAACAATCATAACTTTGAACGTGAATGGGATGAACTCACCCATAAAACGCAGACAAATAGCAGATTGGATTAGAACACAAAACCCTACCATATGTTGTCTTCAAGAAACACATATGAGACGGGTTGACACTCACAAGGTTAGAATTAAAGGTTGGAGTAAGACCTTTTGGGCCTCAACTGATAGAAAGAAGGCAGGAGTTGCAATCATGATATCTGACAAAGCCAAAGTACAAATAGACCTGATCAAAAGGGACAGGGAAGGTAAATATATTCTGCTAAAAGGAAATATAGACAATGAGGAAATATCACTAATCAACATGTATGCACCAAATGGTATAGCATCCAAATTTTTAATAGAGAAACTAGGAGAATTGAAGGAGGAATTAGACAGTAAAACCATATTAGTGGGAGACTTGAACCAACCACTATCAAATTTAGATAAATCAAATCAAAAAATAAATAAGAAAGAGGTAAAAGAGGTGAATGAAATCTTAGAAAAATTAGAATTAATAGACATATGGAGAAAAATAAATAGGGACAAAAAAGAATACACCTTCTTTTCAGCACCACATGGCACATTCACAAAAATAGATCATACACTAGGTCATAGAAACATGGCACTTAAATGCAGAAAAGCAGAAATATTAACTGCAGCCTTTTCAGATCACAAGGCAATTAAAATATTGATCGGCAAGGGTACATGGAGACCCAAATCAAAAATTAATTGGAAATTAAATAACATGATACTCCAAAATCGGATAGTTAGAGAAGAAATCATAGAAACAATTAACAATTTCGTTGAAGAAAATGACAATGGCGAAACATCCTTTCAAACCTTATGGGATGCAGCCAAGGCAGTACTTAGAGGAAAATTCATATCCCTGAGTGCATATATTAACAAATTAGGGAGGACAGAGACCAAGGAATTGGAAATGCAAATAAAAAAACTTGAGAATGAACAAATTAAAAACCCCCAGAAGAAAACCATACTAGAGATCCTAAAAATGAAGGGAGAAATTAATAAAATCGAAAGTGATAGAACCATTGAGCTAATAAACAAGACTAGAAGCTGGTACTTTGAAAAAACAGACAAAATAGACAAAGTACTGGTTAATTTAATTAAAAAAAGGAAAGAAGAAAGGCAAATTAATAGCATCAAGGATGAAAAGGGGGATCTCACCTCAAATGAAGAGGAAATTAAGGCAATCATTAAAAACTACTTTGCCCAACTATATGGCAATAAATATACCAACCTAGGTGATATGGATGAATATTTACAAAAATATAAATTGCCTAGACTAACAGAAGAAGAAATAGTTTTCTTAAATAATCCCATATCAGAAATTGAAATCCATCAAGCCATCAAAGAACTACCTAAGAAAAAATCCCCAGGGCCTGATGGATTCACCAGTGAATTCTATCAAACATTCAGAGAACAGTTAACCCCAATATTATACAAACTATTTGACATAATAAGCAAAGAGGGAGTCCTACCAAACTCCTTTTATGACACAAGCATGGTACTAATTCCAAAGCCAGGCAGGCCAAAAACAGAGAAAGAAAACTATAGGCCAATCTCCCTAATGAATATAGATGCAAAAATCTTAAATAGGATACTAGCAAAAAGACTCCAGCAAGTGATTAGAAGGGTCATCCACCATGATCAAGTAGGATTCATACCAGGGATGCAGGGCTGGTTCAACATTAGGAAAACTATCCACATAATTGACCACATCAACAAGCAAACCAACAAGAATCACATGATTATCTCAATAGATGCAGAAAAAGCCTTTGATAAAATACAACACCCATTCCTACTAAAAACACTAGAAAGCATAGGAATAGAAGGGTCATTCCTAAAAATAATAAACAGTATATATCTAAAACCATCAGCTAATATCATCTGCAATGGGGATAAAATAAATCCATTCCCATTAAGATCAGGAGTGAAACAAGGATGCCCATTATCACCTCTATTATTTGACATTGTATTAGAAACACTAGCAGTAGCAATTAGAGAAGAAAAAGAAATTGAAGGCATCAAAATAGGCAAGGAGGAGACCAAATTATCACTCTTTGCAGATGACATGATGGTCTACTTAAAGAATCCTAGAGACTCAACCAAAAAGCTAATTGAAATAATCAACAACTTTGGCAAAGTTGCAGGATACAAAATAAACCCACATAAGTCATCAGCATTTCTATATAATTCCAACACAGCTCAGCAGCAAGAACTAGAAAGAGAAATCCCATTCAAAATTACCCAAGACAAAAGAAAATACTTAGGAATCTATCTCCCGAGACAAACACAGGATCTATATGAACACAACTACAAAACACTTTCCACAGAACTAAAACTAGACTTGAACAATTGGAAGAACATTAACTGCTCATGGGTAGGACGAGCCAATATAATAAAAATGACCATCCTACCCAAACTCATCTATCTATTTAGTGCCATACCCATGGAACTTCCAAAAATTTTTTTTACTGATTTAGAAAAAAACATAACAAAGTTCATTTGGAAGAACAAAAGATCAAGGATATCCAGGGAATTAATGAAAAAAAACACAAAGGAAGGGGGTCTTGCAGTCCCAGATCTCAGACTATATTATAAAGCAGCGGTCATCAAAACAATTTGGTACTGGCTAAGAGACAGAAAGGAGGATCAGTGGAATAGACTGGGGGCAAGCAACCTCAGCAAGACAATATATGACAAACCCAAAGATCCCAGCTTTTGGGACAAAAATCCACTATTTCATAAAAACTGTTGGGAAAATTGGAGGACAGTGTGGGAAAGATTAGGCTTAGATCAACACCTCACACCCTACACCAAGATAAATTCAAAATGGATGAATGACTTGAACATAAAGAAGGAAACTATAAGAAAATTGGGCGAACACAGAATAGTATACATGTCAGACCTTTGGGAAGGGAAATACTTCAAAACCAAGCAAGAATTAGAAAGAATTACAAAATGCAAAATAAATAATCTGGATTACATCAAATTAAAAAGTTTTTGTAGAAACAAAACCAATGTAACCAAAATCAGAAGGGTAGCAACAATTGGGAAACAATCTTCATAAAAACCTCTGACAAGGGTTTAATTACTAAAATTTATAAAGAACTAAATCAATTGTACAAAAAATCAAGCCATTCTCCAATTGACAAATGGGCAAGGGACATGAACAGGCAATTCTCAGCCAAAGAAATCAAAACTATTAATAAGCACATGAAAAAGTGCTCTACATCTCTTATAATCAGAGAAATGCAAATCAAAACAACTCTGAGGTATCATCTCACACCTAGCAGATTGGCTAACATGACAGCTATGCAAAGTAATGAATGCTGGAGGGGATGTGGCAAAGTGGGGACATTAATTCATTGCTGGTGGAGTTGTGAATTGATCCAACCATTCTGGAGGGCAATTTGGAACTATGTCCAAAGGGCGATAAAAGACTGTCTGCCCTTTGATCCAGCCATAGCACTGCTGGGTTTGTACCCCAAAGAGATAATGGACAAAAAGACTTGTACAAAATTATTCATAGCTGCGCTCTTTGTGGTGGCCAAAAATTGGAAAATGAGGGGATGCCCTTCAATTGGGGAATGGCTGAACAAATTGTGGTATATGTTGGTGATGTGCTAAAAGGAATAATAAAGTGGAGAAGTTCCATGGAGACTGGAACAACCTCCAGGAAGTAATGCAGAGCGAGAGGAGCAGAACTAGGAAAACATTGTACACAGAGACTGATACATTGTGGTACAATCGAAGGTGATGGACTTCTCCATTAGTATCAATGCAATCCCTGAACAATCTGCAGGGATCTAAAAAAAAAATACTACCCACAAGCAGAGGATAAACTGTGGGAGTAAAAACACCGCTGAAAAGCAACTGCTTGACTACAGGGTTGGAGGAGATAAGACTGAGGAGAGACTCTAAATGAACACTATAATGCAAACTCCAACAACAGGGAAATGGGTTCGAGTCAAGAACACATGTGATAACCAGTGGAATCATGCGTCAGCTATGGGAGAGTGAAAGGCGGGGGGGGGGGGGGGGGGGCTTGGGGGGGTTTGGGGGGGGAGGGGGGGGAGGGGAGGAAAAGAAAACGATCTTTGTTTCCAGTGAATAATGTATGAAAACGACCAAATAAAATAATATTAAATTTAAAAAAAAAAGGCAGGTAAAAAATACTTCTCCAATAGGAATTAAGATTTAATTTGGAAGCTGCAAAGGTTAATTCACTAAGGCCTAAGAAAGAGGCATTGAAATCCAGCCTTCTAAACAAATGCAAATCAGACTATATGTTAATCAGGTTCTTGTCACTTCAGTTTACTGAGTTAGGCAAAGACAGCTATTTACATAGCCAGATTATTCATCTCAAGCAAATCTAAGTTTATTGCAAAAAAAATTTCTTTATTTAAAAAATTACTTCCTTCTAAATTCATGCAAGGATCAAACTAAAAATCATAAGGAAATTCATATGCCAAATCAGAAGGTAAGCAGGTAAATTATGAAGGCTTAACAGGCCATTGTTATGAGGAATTTAAATGCAATTCACCTGAGTAGGAAGACCTCCTGTTTGCTTTGACTCAAACAAAGCAGGACACTTTAAGTATCAGAATCAATTTGCAACAGAGATAATTTCTAAACACCTTTGCTAATAAAACCACAGGTCTAAGCAAAATTAATAACTTAATGAAACAATTCTGAGACACTTTAAAAATTCAGAAAAGCCTAGTTTGAAAAGATATTTTGCGATTCTGTAGTCAAACAGTAAAAGATTTTTTTTTTTTTATCAGCAAACCTCTACACTCTTTTAGCATTGAAAAAGGGATCTAGGAAGTCCTTTGGTTGAGGTGCTGCCAGGTAAAGGAAGGAGGAAAAATCTGACTTTACAAAGATAATTACAACAGGATGAAATCACAGTGAAATAAAATTTAAGAATTTAAATTGTTCTAATTTAGGTTCGACATGGCAAAATTATAAAGGAATGTCTGATTATATTTCGTGATAGAGAAAGTTAGAAGAGTTAAAAATCTTTCTCTGACTTTTGTGATATCCTACAGAATATTGGGACAAGAGATGTTTTATTTACAATGAAATTTTGGTATAAATTACAATGTAGTTAAGGTGCAAACAGGAATTTTTAAGGTTTGGGCTTAGATATGAAGCTGCATGGATTTTTTTCTCTCAGCCATGTGACTTACCTTTAAACATAAGGTGACCTAGCAACCTAGAGGGTAGCATCCCTGCCACTGACGTTACAAGTTTTTATCACAAACACTGTAATTGGCTAGAAGGAAAATTCAATACTAAGATATGACAAGCATAAATTGGAATATGATTTAAAGGAATTTCTAATAGTTTCAAATTTTAACTATGGAGGAATTATTAAAATTTTTTAAAACAGGACATAAGAGCAGCAAAGATAAAAAAAATTTAGTAGAGATTATTTAAAGAACCTGAATGAAGTTCAAAAACATTATATAAAGTACATATTACTGCCACTTTATCCAAAAAGCAAATGATTTATAACTAGTATAGTTTCAATTATAAAAATAAGACACATTCTCAGCAGAGTAGTAGCATGATTGGAAGGATTCAATCTGTTAATCAGTAGTTAATTATTAAGGTTATCCAGTAATTTGTTAATCAGTCCAGTGATTTATTAATGATTTAAAATGGGCAATACTGCCACTTACTCAAATTACAGATATTGAAGCTGATCATGATAGTAAGATGAGACCTATGATAATAATGCAAATTTAAATGTTACTTGCACAATGTGATCTATTTTTGCAGTAAAATTTTGCAAAGTTGATATATAAAACTAATAATTCTAGACACAGTATCAAGATATTTTCAGTTATGAAGCTAACTGTTATAGTTTAGAAATAATAACACCTGTACAACCACTTGATAATGCTGCATATACTTTTACAGCATAAGACCGAACTGTAATATTAATGATTGCACAATATGAATTTTTTTTAAACCCTTACCTTCTGTCTTGGAGTCAATACTGTGTATTGGCTCCAAGGCAGAAGAGTGGTAAGGGCTAGGCAATGGGAGTTAAGTGACTTGCCCAGGGTCACACAGCTGGGAAGTGTCTGAGGCCAGATTTGAACCTAGGACCTCCCATCTCTAAGCCTGGCTCTCAATCCACTGAGCTACCCAGCTGCCCCGATAATATGAATTTTGGAAAAAGCAAAAATTGTATACAGATAGACAAATACTTAAGATCACAGCACAAATGGGTAAAATCATACGTGATTTATGGTATGATGGTTTTATGATTATTGGTTTAAAAAAGCAAATGTTTATGCATCCATGCATTCTGTTTTGCAAAGTCAAACAAAACTAGCTGTGAAACTGCTTGCTTTGAGCAGATGGCTGCTAGCATTCTCTGCTATAACAGAGGGCCTCATCTATTGTACATCTATATCCTGTATAAGCAAATGATATTCCTTGCCAATGCAAAATGTTGTGGATTATTTTCAGCTCTGAAAGGTATCCACTGCAGATTTTGGAACAAAGGATGCATTCCAACATGCTCCTGAAATAAAAAAGGTTAATCATGGCAAGGTGATGGGAGATACTTACTCTCCTGGTTTATGGATTTAAGCTCAAAATGAAGAAGTGAGCAAAAGTGATTACAGAACTTGTAAAGAACTGTGCACAGTTGCCTATTACAAACATCTTGGGATAGCAGTGCTTTTAACAGCAATAGATGGGCTGAATCGAATAGCTCATGGCTTAAATGCAAGCTATGGCAAAAAGAGCTCCAAGGAATTTATAAGCCCTAAGGTTCAAAACTGAAGGTATATATGTTCAGTTACTTTATAACTTTATAAGACCCAATGAGGCTTTCATTTAGGGTCGAGATTTTCTGTTTATTTTCTCAGATACGTGAAGTCTATGGAGGATGACCCAAAGCATCTGATGGCAAGAAAATCTGCTCAGAAAAAGGACAGACTGCAGAGGTGTCTGGCACAGGACACCAGAAAAACAGCACATGCACTGTAAAGGCAACAACACGGCCTCATAGGCAGGTCTAACACACTATCCACAGAAATGTACTTATATGAAAAACAATTTAACTACAGAAGAATATCATTGAGTCACTGACAGATATTCTGTTCTATGAATATATGAGTATTTGTTATAAGATCTAACTTTATCACATGACTGAAAAATTTGAATGATATTGGTACAATATGTAACTTGCAATCCTTTTATTGGAATTGTTCCATGTTATACGAATTTGATCGAATACTGAATGGTACAATTGGGAAGGTTATGACAGTACAATAAATACTGTCCAACTGCAGCACAAATTGTTGCTATCATCCATAACATATATATGATTATTGTCTAAAAGGGTCCATTATCTTTGCAAACAACGTGTCTTTATTAGAATCAGACTTATCTAAAAGTCAATTTTGTTAAGCTATGGCATTCCAACTTTCATAAGAAAAAAAGGTGGATATGGTATACTAACCACCTATCTCTTCTACACCCCAGAAGGAATATACGTTAAAGCTATGCAATAACAAATGGAATGTCATGATAAAGATTACATTGTATGATATACCTGATATGGGTTGAATATCAACAAGAGATTAAGACTGTATAAGGGACCCAAGGGGATGATAACATTGGGTCGAGGTCTTGTTTGTATGTTCACAGACAGTGAAAACATCTGGTCACCCACAAAGCATTTCATGCCAGCTGACACAGACCAGGAAGAGAAGCAGATGAACACTGTTGACATCAGCTAACTACATGCCAGCCACAGCCCATGGCACGCTGGAAGGACACTTCACTGGTGACTAATATCACTCCAGAAGAATGACATGACACTATTAGTGACATTTGCTATTAGGCTACTGTGGGACACTTGTCATGCTGACACCCACTGACATATTTTACCCAAAACGATATCAAGTATGTTAACTCATATGGACTAAAACACACTCATGTCTGTCTAAGACACCAGATATATCCCACACTCCAAAGACTTTACTATGGGATCGACACGAAATAGCTACAATTGTTTAGCTACTAATGTATACCTTGCATTTTGTATGTCTATGATACTGTCAAAAGAAATTTAATTTGTATGCATTGTAAAACTACCACTTGTATTGTAAGAAATGCTACTATCAACAAGGGTATAGACGTTGGTATGACTCTCCAAAGAGTAGGAGACAGAAAACTTTCATTCATAGCATAGATCTGATACCTCTGACAACAAAAATGAGGTGCTAAGCAGAAGATGCTGCACAGGAATGTTTAATGGACAGACAAGCCTGATGTTTATGAGCGATAAGGCAAAATGCACTCTGAAAATCTTTAATCAGGAATCTAAGTTATTGAAAAAGATCATTTATAACCAGGCAAAGATTATGTTCCTGACAATACCTAGGTGGACGTTATGTGCCGACCACCATGGGTGTAGTTAAGTGTTAATACCATTGTTAACCATTACTCCTGAAACGCTGTCTTTTTGGGTAATATCTTTATGGAAACAGTTTCTTGCTCTCTCCCAACAGTCCCAGAATTCAGGCAGGCCTCTGGATTCGGGGTCTATTGGCTTTCATATACTGGAAGATGTTCTGGTATATGAAAGTAAGACCTCAGTAGCAAACTGAGGACTCTAGGTTTGACAATTTCTGTGGATGCGCAGTCAATGTCTCTCCTAGGTGGAACAAGCAGTTCATGTTTTTCCAATTGCTCAAGTCTAGTTTTAGTTGTTTGGAGAGTGTTTTGTCGCTGTGTTCATATAGTTCCTATGTTTGTCTCAGGAGATAGATTCCTAGATATTTTATTTTGTCTAAGGTGATTTTGAATGGGATTTCTCTTTCTAGTTTTTGCTGCTGAGCTGTGTTGGAGATATATAGAAATGCTGATGACTTATGCGGGTTTATTTTGTATCCTGCAACTTTGCTAAAGTTGTTCATTATTTCAATTAGCTTTTTGGTTGAATCTCTAGGATTCTTTAAGTAGACCATCATGTCATCCACAAAGAGTAATAACTTGGTCTCCTCTTTGCGTATTTTGATGCCTTCAATTTCTTTTTCTTCTCTAATTGCTACTGCTAGTGTTTCTAGTACAATGTCAAATAGTAGAGGTGATAATGGGTATCCTTGTTTCACTCCTGATCTTATTGGGAATGCATTTAGTTTATCCCCATTGCAGATGATATTAGTTGATGGTTTTAGATATATACTGTTTATTATTTTTGGAAGCGACCCTTCTATTCCTATGCTTTCTAGTGTTTTTAAGAGGAATGGGTGTTGTATTTTATCAAAGGCTTTTTCTGTATCTATTGAGATAATCATGTGGTTCTTGTTGGTTTGCTTGTTGATGTGGTCAATTATGTGGATAGTTTTCCTAATATTGAACCAGCCCTGCATCCCTGGTATAAATCCTACTTGATCATGGTGGATGACTCTTCTAATCACTTGCTGGAGTCTTTTTGCTAGTATCCTATTTAAGATTTTTACATCTATATTCATTAGGAAGATTGGTCTATAGTTTTCTTTCTCTGTTTTTGACCTGCCTGGTTTTGGAATCAGTACCATGTTTGTGTCATGAAAGGAGTTTGGTAGAACTCCCTCTTTGCTTATTATGTCAAATAGTTTATATAGAATTGGGATTAACTGTTCTCTGAATGTTTGATAGAATTCACTGGTGAATCCATCAGGCCCTGGGGATTTTTTTCTTCGGAAGTTCTTTGATGGCTTGTTGGATTTCATTTTCTGATATGGTATTATTTAAGAATTCTATTTCTTCTTCTGTTAGTCTAGGCAGTTTTTATTTTTGTATATATTCATCCCTATCACCTAAATTGGTGTATTTATTGCCATGTAATTGGGCAAAGTAATTTTTAATGATTGCCTTAATTTCCTCTTCATCAGAGGTGATGTTCCCCTTTTCATCTTTGATGCTATTAATTTGCTTTTCTTCCTTCCTTTTTTAAATTAGACTGACCTGTACTTTGTCTATTTTGTTTGTTTGTTTTTTAAAAATACCAGCTTCGTGTCTTGTTTATTAGCTCAATGGTTCTATCACTTTCGATTTTATTAATTTCTCCCTTAATTTTTAGGATTTCTAGTTTGGTTTTCTGCTGGGGGGTTTTAATTTGATCGCTTTCAAGTTTTTTATTTCCATTTCCAATTGATTGATCTCTGCTCTCCCTAGTTTGTTAATATATGCACTCAGGGATATGAATTTACCTCTGATTACTGCTTTGGCTGCATCCCAAAAGGTTTGAAAGGATGTCTCGCCATTGTCATTTTCCTCGATGAAATTATTAATTGTTTCTATGATTTCTTCTCTAAGTAAACGATTTTGGAGTTTCATATTGTTTAATTTCCAATTAGTTTTTGATTTGGTTTTCCATGTACCATTACTGATCATTATTTGTATTGCCTTGTGATCTGAAAAGGCTGCATTTATTATTTCTGCTTTTCTGCATTTGTGTGCCATGTTTCTGTGACCTAATGGATGGTCAATCTTTGTGAATGTGCCATGTGGTGCTAAGAAGAAGGTGTATTCCTTTTTATCCCTAGTTATTTTTCCCTATGTCTATTAATTCTAATTTTTCTAAGATTTCATTCACTTCTTTTACCTCTTTCTTATTTATTTTTTTATTTGATTTATCTAAATTTGATAATGGTTGGTTCAAGTCTCCCACTAATATGGTTTTACTGTCTATTTCTTCCTTCAATTCTCCTAGTTTCTCCATTAGAAATTTGGGTGCTATATTATTTGGTGCATACATGTCGATTAGTGATATTTCCTCATTATCTAAAGTCCCTTTTAACAAAATATAATTACCTTACCTATCCCTTTTGATCAGGTCTATTTTTACTTTGGCTTTATCAGACATCATGATTGCCACTCCTGCCTTCTTTCTGTCAGTTGAGGCCCAGAAGGTCTTACTCCATCCTTTAATTCTGACCTTGTGGGTGTCTACCCGCCTCATGTGTTTTTCTTGGAGACAACACATGGTAGGGTTTTGCATTCTAATCCATTCTTCTATTCGTCTACGTTTTATGGGTGAGTTCATCCCATTCAGGTTCAAAGTTATGACTGTCACTTGTGGACACCCTGGCATTTTGATATCCTTCCCTAATTCTAACCTTTCTTCTTCAGCTCTACCTTTTAGTCCAGTGATTTACTTTAAATCAGTCCCCATTGTACTTCCCTTTCTACCCCCCTTCCTTCTTATTCCCTCCCTTATTTTCCATTGTAGTCTTTTTAAAATCCTCCCCCCCCCAGACCCTCTCTCTCCCTTGTACTGCTTCCCTCCCCACCAGTCTGTTTTTTACCCTTCTACTCCCCTATAGGGCACAAATCTATTCTCTTCCCCAATGGATTGGATTGTTCTTCCCTCTTTGGGTCAGTTTCAAAGTACATAAGAGTTGAGTATTTCCTATCTCCAACCTCTTTACCCTTCCAGTGTATCGATGTTCTCCCCCCTCCCGCCATGAGCTTCTTTGTGACATATAAATTTACCCCCATTTGTTTCTTTTCCCATTTCTTTTAGTCATAACCTCTTTTCTTTTTTAGCTTTAGTCATATATATATACTATATACATACATACACATGTATATGTATTTATGCATGCATATATCTATATACCTGTTTATGTCTTGTCCTTTCATCCTATACAGTTTGTCACTGTTCCCTCTGAGTGTAGTTCTTCTAGCTGCTCAGGTGATAGCAACAGTTTTTAAGAGTTGCCAATGACCTCTTTTCTTATATAGATACATATCATTTTAACTTATTGAGTCTCTTAAAATTTTTTTTTGTTGTGGTTGTTGTTTTTTTCCACTCTTTTAAAATTACATTTTGATAATTCTCTTGAGTTCTGTGGTTGGACTTCAAATTTTCTCTTCAGGTCTGGTCTTTTATTTATGAATGCTTGGAACTCTTCTGTTGGGTTAAATGACCATACTTTCCCCTGTAAGAATATAGTCAGTTTTGATGGGTATTTTATTCTTGGCTGTAGACCTAGTTCCCTTCCTTTCCGGAATATCCTATTCCATGGCTTTCGGTCCTTCAGTGTGGATGCAGACAGATCCTGTGTTATCGTCACTGAGTTTCCATGGTATCTGAATGGCTTCTTCTTGGCAGCTTGTAATATCTGTTCTTTCATCTGATTGTTTTTGAATTTGGCTATAACATTTCTTGGTGTTGTCAGTTGGGGATTAAATACAGGGGGTGATCTGTGGATTCTTTCAATCTCCACTTCCCCCTCTTGTTCTAGGATCTCGGGACAGTTTTCCTGGATAATTTCGCTCTAGTATTATGTCCAGGCTTTTTCTTTTGTCGTGGTCTTCTGGTAGTCCAATTATTCTTAAATTGTCTCGTCTTGAACGATTTTCTAAATCATCCGTTTTGTGAATGAGATGCTTCACATTTTCCTCAATTTTTTTCATTCTTTTTGTTTTGTTTTATAGTGTCTTGCTGCCTTGTGAGGACACTTGATTCTAGTTGTTTTACTCTGGTTCTTAAAGATTGGATTTCATCTCTGGCTTTTTGGTCGTCTTTTTCCTTCTGGTCTGATTTTCTTTGAAGATCATCTTTCATCTTCTTTACCTCGTCTTTCATCTCCTTTGCCTCACTTTCCAACTGGATGATTTTGGCTTTCAGGACACTATTTTCTTGGTTTAGTTCAAGTGCCTCTGTTTCCAGATGACTTATCTTAATTTTTAAATTCTTTTCCCAATTATCTTCAGCCTCTGTTATTTGTGTTTTGAGTTCTTCCACAGCTTATATCCAATTTGCTGGGATTTCTGGTTTATCGTTTGCTGATCTCTCCCCCTCTGTTCCATTTGGTGAGTAGTAGCTGTCTATTGTAGTTTCTTTCTGCTTCGGTTGTTTGTTCAAATTCACCCCTTCTTTCCTCCCCATATTTGTCTGTGCTCCTGTTCCTCTCATTTTTTTTTTTTTTGCTTTTTGGGGACTTCTATTGGTCTTTCGCTCTTGGAGCTTTAACAGAAGATCTCGTGGTGTTATCTCTGGGGGAGGGTTTTTGGGGGTTTGAGCTTTCTTGTCCTCTGGAGGCTTTTGATTGGCTTAAAGTCCAGCAGTCAATGAGGATGGATGGGGAGCCTGGGCTTCCTTGCGTTCTGGAGACTTTTGGTGGGATTGAGTTCAGCTTAGTTGGGCTGGGTTTACTCTGAGTTTTAAACTTCCTGGACGGCTGGAGCAGATATGGAGGATCTCCAAAGCTCTGGCCAGGCTGCCAGGTCTATGCTCCTTCTAGGCTGCCATCTTGACTTTGCCTCTAGGTTTCTGTTTTTGCAGAAGACCCTGCTCTCTAAGGGGTGAGGTGCATGGCCTCCCTGGGCTCTGAGTGCTCCTGATGAGATTAGGTTCAGCTGGTTCTTTCAGAAGACCCTGCTCTCTAAGGGGGGAGGGGTTGTGGCTTGCCTGGGCTCTGAGGGCTCCTGATGGGATTAGGTTCACTTGGTTTGGGCCAGATGAGCCCTCATGCAAAAAACCTCCTCACAATCTGTGTTGAAGCCTGGAGACTGGCCCGGTTGTTTTCAAGGTAAGCCCTTTACAGGCCCTGAGGTTTTTGTTCTTTCAGAAGCTCTGAGGGCTCCTGATGGGATTAGGTTCAAGTGGTGTGGGCGGTATGATCCCAGAGCCAAAAAAAGGAAGAAAAAAAAAGCCCTCCTCCTCCACAGTCTGAGTTGAATGCCCGGAGACTTGCCCAGGTTCCTTTCAAGGTAAGCTTTTCGGAGCAACCCCTTTGCCAGCCCTGAGTTTTCTGTCCTTTCAGTAGCTCTGAGGGCTCCTGATGGGATTGGGTTCACCATTGCCCTAAAGCTGGGATCTCCCTTGAGACTCAGATGGAAGGACCTAGCCACGGGGTTACGGGCATCCCCCTTCTCTCTATGTTTCCTTGCCGTCTGTGTTGGGTGCCCGGGAGACTAGCTCAGGTTGCTTTCAAGGTGAGTCCTCAGAGCCCTGACGTTCTCACTGCTGCCATGGGCTCAGCACTCTGGGTTGGGGGGATGGGTCCTGGGACCTTCCTTCTGCCTAACCCTTAGATCCAAGTGATCTAGGATTCTGGCTTTTGGGGTGCGGTACCTTTTGATCCAGGTCCAGGAGAAACCAGGGGAAACCCCAGGTCTATCCTGTTGTTCAGCTTGAATTTCGGTGTCCTGGGAGCACTCTGTTTGTGATCGGTAAGGAAGGGTTTCCAAGGTCTGAACTTTCGCTGCTTCTACGCTGCCATGTTGACTGGAAGTGATGGGTTTATTTAGACAAGCACAGATTTAAATAAGGTTGAGATAAGAAATATGCAGTCAGAACTTGAAATGTCACTTCATTATCCTCATCCGGGTTATTTAAACTACAAATCAGAATGTAATGTGTATGGGAATATTGGTATTTGTTTAAAAAGTTCACAATAATTGTTGTATTAATGTTTTTGCAAGGCCTTTATTGGTGCAAAATTATGTTCATGTACAAGGTGAATTTTGGTCAATTTAGATTAGGAATTAGAAATCATTGGGATTGTAAATTCTGATATTACATATTGGTTCAGCTTCAAACATACCACAGAAACAGTGAGCCAAGAGTGTAAAATTGTGTATTAATTTTTGGGATCATGTTCCCAGGATCATTTTGTATGTTATACACATGATCCTCCAAGATTGCTCAGAGAGGATGTTTTTCTTTAAAGGGATCTCTCCCAACAATAACAACAAAAAAAGTAAAAAGAAAAAAGGGAGAAGAATCTTAAAGATGTCAGTATTTTCATATTATAGAACACTTTTGATTCACTTTAAACTATTTAACTTTGATTTTTCTTTTGCAGAACTGCTGCCAAAATTTTTAGTACATGGAAAGTACTGTTAACACTGTTCCTGGGCTATGAAGGTGCAAGTATTTTACTATTGCAGACACCCGAAAGTCTGCAACCATGAGAACATGGCAGCATTTGTTAATTTTCAGATGACTATTCTGGAGAGTGATGTCTGACTGCATGAAAGGGGAACCATAATGAATATATCATTATGGACAAGACAGCCATAGCCACCCACCGATGCAAATTCCATATGAAATGGATGTTTAAAGTTCAGGATGCAGAGACATGGTATACTGACGCTCTCAGTCACTGGTTGTCCTGGCATTAAACTTCCAACCGTTTTCCTAAGTGGCAGGCATCTGGAAGTGAGCACAAATAGATCCCTAAGATGCAGTATCAGTACAAGAGAAAGGAAGGACTCATCCTTCATCTCCAGAGATAGTCTTTTTGATAACTGTTGAAAAGGCTGACAGCTTCTGATAGTCCTGACAATGAAAGGTGCCATGTCTGATTATTGCCCCTGTCTTGTGAGCCTAAAAACTTCTATCTCATCGAACCAGGATCGCTAGAGTGAAAAATATTTTCTTAATATTTTATATTTACTAAGACTGTTACATTTATTTTGATAAGCAGATAGGTAGATAGGGAGTTCAATTTTAAATTTGTTAGATTTATCACTGAATCAGTTTATGCTGATGATCACACTTGATTTTTATATTTAGGTTTTACAATCTGGTTTGGTTTTTCACCTTTGAATTATGTTATGATTATGCACCAGTATGTTTGTATTTGTTAAGGTGTGTTCTGTCACATTTTGATATTGCACTACTTATTTTTATGTCAAACAAAAAGGGGGAGATATCTCAGATGTTACACATTGCCTTACACGGTCTCTTTTCTACTTCTCTTCTCTCTCTCTCACCTGGGACCTGGCCTTTGGCCAGGGACTTTCCTTTTCCAATGCTAATACCTAGCTCTTTCTAATTCATCCTATTATCTACACCCTATTCTCTCAGCCCTAGGGTTCCTGCTTGGCAACTAGTCTGAGGAACCTACTCTAATCTCTGAGCTAAACTCTATCATTTCTCTGACCTGAGTGGTGTTAATTTTGGACTACTGGATGGTTCTTTCCTTTGAGATTTCCAGTAGCCGGAGTTGTGCTGTGTCTCCCGGCTCTGTCTTGCCCCTCGTGGAATTTAAACTACTATCCTTTCTCTCTTCTTGAGATATTCACAGGTGAGTGTCTCAGAAATAAAGCATATACCTATAGTCAGGATGAACCCCAAATATTCTACTTTAGGGAGGAAACACTGAACTGTATCCTTCAACATCTTATGCCCTCTTTTGTGTAATTCCAAAAGGAGGTGTTTGCTATTTAACATAGTAATAGAAACACTAGTAATAGCAATTTGAGAAGAAAAAGTAATTGAACGTATTAAAATAGACAATGAAGAGACGAAACTATCATTCTTTGCAAGTGATATAAAAGATATCATTCTGCATGAAAGACAAACCATCTATATAAAGTAGAATGTCAGGATTGTCTAATTGTGTATCTTTCAAATGCAGCCTTACTTGTTCTATTAATTGGACTGCTTCAGTTTAGTCACGTAATGACTCTACATTTGTACACAAATCAGGTCATAGTGTGGCTGGATGTAAAACATTACAACTTTTCATTTGTATGTTTTCATTCCCATGAAGAACTATATCATATTTGGCTTTACATTGGTCAGCAAAAGCCTGAGTGTGATATTATGACATCATGGTGTCAAACTGGTTTGAACAAATTACTGTCATTTGGTACCTGAGGACTAAACCGGTTGACTTCTGAATTAACAATACATCAGCAATCACTCCACTCAAATATGCTTCACAAGCAATATCAAACTCTGTCTCCCACTGAATGCCCTTATGAGGATATGGTCTCATGAGGAAGATTCCTCATATATAGTAGAAGTGTGGAATCAAGGAGGTCAGAACAACGTCCCTCTGGGGGCCAGGAGTAAACTTTTACACAAGACAGCATAACTGTTCCAGCAGCTAAGCAGACACTCCCTGTATTGTGAACCCCTCGGCTAGCTGCAACTGCCAAATCACCACATCCTACTGTTCAACATTTCATCCTAACCCCCTATACTATAAAAGGTGTTCCCCTAGCCAAGCCAACAGGACCTCTCTTTGGGCAGACCTAGTGCCTAGTGGGCTAGGAAATAAAAGGTGATCCTTTGCTTACTTGCATTCTTACCTCCAACCCTACACCCTTTGTTTACTGTGTCTCTCTCCCTCTCCATTTCCCTCTCCCTCCCTCCCACCCCTCTGTGTCACTTTCTCCCACTGTCACTTGTCCTCTCTGCCTCACTCTCTCTGTGTCTATCCTCTGTCTCCATTTTTATACATCTCATTCTGTTTATCTCTCTCCCAATCACTGTGTTATTCTACCTTTATCACTATCTCTGGGTGCTTCTCTCTGTATCTCACCCTGTGTTTTCTCAGATTTTTTTCCTTCTATCCACTCTTCTCCCTCTTCTCAGACTCTATTTCAGAAGATTTTAAAGCAATGAATGGACTTTGTTCAGGAAGGTGGGAACTCTAACATTACTCCACCCACACTTAAGCATACTTGAGAGGAAGATAAAGTTGTAAACTCCTTACTGAACAATGAAAAGTACTTAACCCATACTTAAAATGAAACCCAAACCCTTAAGCTAGGTATACTTTTATATCTAATACAAAAAGGTGCTAAGTAGGTATGAAGGTCAAATTAATCACTAAAAGGTCAGGCAACATGCAACCTTGCAAGGTAGAAGTTTAACAAATGAGGTGTGAAGTTTTAGTCTACTCAGGTGGGAATTACTCAAAAGTTTTAGTCTACTCAGGTGTGAATTAAGAATGGTCAGTCCTGTGAAAACTTCTACTGTGATTGGTAGATGTGAAAACTTAGGGGAGGTGACATAGGAGAAAATTTTCTTTGAAAGGCCTCTGAAAAAGTTCAGTTTGCCAAAGCTGAATTGGAAGGTTCGGTGGCTAAACATAGTGGAGCTGAGGAGCTAAACTGGAGGGTCTCTCTGAACACCAGAATTCTTCCTTGGGACAAATCTTCTGGTGAGTGGATAAAAGACTGACTGGTCTCTCATACATTATTTCCTCTTACTCTCTCTCCCTTTCCTTGATTGCTTATTTGTATTAATTAACATCTCCATAAAAACCCAGCTGACTGGGGTATTTCATATTTCAGAATTTTTCCCATGACGACCACTTTATTTTTAATAAAAAATTGCAAAAACTTATCTTGACAGTTTTGGCAATCACAATTTAAGGCAACCACTCTTTCAACTGTTACACCACTTCCCTTTTCTCTCCCACTCTCTTTTCTTCCCTCTAGCCATGTTCAATTTCTCTTTCTGCCTCTACCTTTTCCTGCTGTTCTTCCCAACGTTCATCCCCTCTCCTCTTCTTCTAAATCCAACCTTTCTCTGATTCATCCTACCTCTCTCCCCTTTTTCCCACAACTCTTATCTTTTCCTACTGTGTGCTGTCCTGATCTCTTCATCCCTTTACTCTTCTCCTCCCCTTCTCTCTTTTCTTCAACTGTCTTTCCATTCTTTCAATTCACCCCGTTCTGATTCTCTCCTCTTTCTGCCTTCTTGTCCCCTGATCGGTCACTTTGTCACCCTCCTCACTCCTTCCCCTAAGCCTACCCTCTCCTGACCTCTCTTTGCAATTCCACACTACGCGCCCCACATTTCCTGATTGTTCTCTTCTTTCAATCCACTTCTTTTTTTGATACTCTCTCACGGCCTTTTCCTTCCTTTGCTTTCTCCCCTCTGTGTACCGCTTCCCCCCCACGCCCCTCCTTACCTTCCTTCCTCTGTCTTTTCTATTCACCCCCTCTCAACCTATTTTTCCACTTCCCATTTGACCAGAGATTCCAAGGGGGAATCCGGTATTTTATTGACACTCTCAGGGGGGAACAGCAATCACACCTCCATGATCAGCAAAGGGACAGAAATCACTGGGTCCCCCGTGGATAGGGGAAATGCGGGAAACAGCCTCGCAATGGACAGGGTTGCTGGAAACAGCACAGGACGACCGCCTCCACCCAGAATTTTCTCACCAGAGCAAACAAGAATCCATCCAGACCCATTCTCCGGAAGAGAAAGGGGTCTTTAGGCCTCATTTACAGGAAGGATCGCGGGGTGGGGGTGGCGGGGGGGGGGGAATTAGGGCAAACGTCATGAAAGGGTTCAAGTCAACAAAATCAAGTACATTACTGCTCAGGAAAAGAACCACAAGAGGCACTGACGCTCAGAGATACAGGCTCACAAAAGACCGATAGTGAAGAAGACGGAGTCATTTTCTAAGGGGCTGAAGGACCTCGGAAGTTGGATCAAAGGGAGTTACGAGTCATTTTCTAAGGGGCTGAAGGACCTCGGAAGTTGGATCAAAGGGAGTTACATTTCCTCCTCGGAAAACCCAGAGAACCTAAAAGGAACCGCCCCTGTAGCAATGCCAAACAAAGATTCTGATTGGACAACGGACACGCCCATGAACTGCACCACCTGGAAAGCAGTGGGGGAGGCCGGGGGAGGCCGTGGGAGGGGCCACAAGGTGGGGTGAGGTGGCTGCAGGCCCCAGATGCACAACGCCACACCTCGACCCCGGGAAAGCAAGGACTAACAGGAGAAACGTGCTGGCAATTAGCGAGTGCCCTGGTGGCGGGCAACCTGACATGCCTTCCAGACTCGTTTTCCCCCTCGCCAACCTCCCCAGCCCGCTCCAACAACCTCCGTGGGCTGGCCCAATTACCCTCCAACATTTCCCTTTTGGCCCCCTCTCATTCTCTTCACCTCCTTTTAGCGGTATTTCTCTGCCTTCTGCCCACCCCAACCCCCCACACACCCCTCTTTCTACTCTGTCCTTTGCAACTTTCATCTCCTCTCTCTTCTCCTTTTCTATCCACCCTCTTTCTCTGCTCCTCCCTTCCAGCCTCCTATACTTGTTCGACTCTGTATCCAGTGTGGGTCTCTTCATCCCTCTGCTCTCATCCTCTCCCCTTTCCCTGTCTCTTCCTTTAACTCTCTTTGCATTATTTTTCCCCTCTCCCTTCTCTATCCCTTTTTCTCATTTCCTCTTTTCCCTCTCGCCTGCCTCTTTGGCGGACTCCCAACTTTCTCCCTGGTCTCGCCCGCTTCTGCTGCTCTCTCCTTCTGCCTCCAGCCCCCGCCCTCCCATTTCTCTCCCTCTCTCTTCTTTCCAGTTTCGACCCTTCATGTCCCCTCCCCCCTTCCTCTAGCCATACTCCTCTCTTTCCCCCTCTCTACCTTTTCCTGCTCTGTCTTTCCCAGCGTCCATCCCCTGGGCTCTTCTTTTCCATCCAACCTTTCTCTGATCCACACTCACCCTTCCCCCTTCTTACCTCCACAATAATCCTCTTCGTCTTTCTACTCGGTATGCTGTCTAGATCTCCTCAGTCCTCTAGTCTTCTCCTCCCGTTTTTTCTTTTCCTTTTCTGTTTTCTCCTCTCTCGTACCTTCCTTCCTCTTTCATTGCCAAACCAACTGCCAACACTTTCCCTTCTTTACCTCCGCATCCCCCTGTTCTCCCCTGCCCTCCTTAGCTTCTTTCCTCTGCCTATCTCTTTTTTTTTCTTTTTAAACATTATTTTATTTGGTCATTTTCAAACATCATTCCGTGGAAAGAAAGATCGTTTTCTTTTCCTCCCCCCTCCCTCCCACCACCTCTTTCATAGCCGACTCGCGATTGCACTGGGTATGACATATGTCATTGATTCGAACCCATTTCCATGTTGTTGGTATTTGCATTAGGTTGTTCATTTAAAGTCTCTCCTCAGTCATGTCACCTCAACCGCTGTAGTCAAGCAGTACCTTTTCCTCAGTATTTTTCCTCCGACAATGTGTAATTGTGTTCATATAGTTCCTGTTTGTCTGGGCAAATAGATTCCTAAGTGTTTTATATTGTCTAAGGTGATTTTGAATGGGATTTCTCTTTCTATTTCCTGTTTCTGAGATGTGTTGGAGATATATAGAAATACTGATGACTTCTGTGGGTTTATTTTGGGTCCTTCTACTTGCTAACATTGTTGATTATTTCCACTAGCTTTTTAATCTATTCTCTAGGATTTTTTAAATAGACCATCATATCATCCGCAGAGAGTGATACCTTGGTCTCCTTATTGCTAATTTTAAGACTTTCCATTTGTTTTTCTTCTCCAATTGCTACTACTAGTATTTCTAGTACAATGTTAAATAATAGAGGTGATAATGGGCATCCTTGTTTCACTCCTGGTCTTATTGGGAATGCATGTAATTTATCCCCATTGCAGATGGTGTTGACAGAAGGATTTAAAAAAATACTTTATTATTTTTAGGAAAGACCCTTTTATTTCTATATTTTCTACTGTTTTCAATAGGAATGGGTGTTGTATTTTGTCAAAGGCTTTTTCTGAGACTAGTGAGATAATCATGTTATTTTTGTTGGTTTGCTTCTTGACATGGTCAGTTATGTGGGTGGTTTTCCGAATATTGAACCCTCCTTGTATTCCTGGTTATAAATCCTACCTGATCATAATGAATAAGCCCACTGATCACTTGCTGCCGTCTTTTTACTAGTCACTTATTTAAGATTTTTGCATCTAGGTTCATTAGGGAGATTGGACTGTAGTTTTCTTTCTCCATTTTTGACCTGCCTGGCTTTGGAAGCAGAACCGTATTTGTGTCATAAAAGGAATTTGGTAGAATTCCCTCTTTGCTTATTATGTCAAATACTTTGTATAGTATTGGGATTAGCTGTTCTTTGAATGTTTGATAGAATTCACTTGTGAATCCATCTGGCCCTGGGGAATTTTTTCTTGGGGAGTTCTTTCAGTACCTGTTTGATTTCTTTTTCTGATGTGGGATTATTTAAGAATTCAATTTGTTCTTCTGTTAATCGAGGCAATTTATGTTTTTGTAAATATGCATCCATCTCTCCTAGATTGACATATTTATTTCCATATAATTGTGCAAAATCGTTTTTAATGATTGCCTTAATATCCTCTTCATTGGAGGTGAGTCCTCCCTTTCCATCCATGATACTGTTAATTTGGTTTTCTTCTTTCCTCTTTTTTATTAGATTGACGAATACTTTCTCTATTTTGTTTGGATTTTTTTTAAAGTGCAGCTTCGTCACTTTAGATTTTATTAATTTCTCCCTTTATTTTTAGGATCTCGAATTTGGTTTTCTTCTGGGGGCGTTTAATTTGTTTGTTTTCAAGTTTTTTGATTTGCATATCCAATTCATTGAACTCTGCCCTCCCTAATTTGTTAGCATATGAACTCAAGTATATAAATTTTCACCTGAGTACTGTTTTGGCTGCATCCCATAGAGGTTGAAAGGATGCCTCATCATTGTCATTTTCTTCAATGAAATTATTAATTATTTCTAGGACTTGTTCTCTAACTAGCCAATTTTGAAGAATCATATTATTTAATTTCCAATTAATTTTTGATTTGACTGTCCATGTGCCCCTATTGATCATTATTTTCATTGCCTTGTGATCTGAGAAGGTTGCATTTAATTTTTCTGGTTTTCTGAATTTGTATGCCATGTTTTTATGACCTATTTTGAGGTCAATCTTTGTGAATGAATGAACCATTTGCTGCTGAAAAGAAGGTGTGTTCCTCTTTATTTTTCTCCATATATCTATGAACTCTAATTTTTCTAGGATTTCATTAACCTCTTTTACCTTATTCTTATTTATTTTTCATTTGATTTATCTAAATCTGATAGTGATTGATTCAGATCTCTCACTAGTATAGTTTTACCATATATTTCCTCCTTCAATTCTTCTAGTTTCTCCATTACAAATTTGGATTCAATGCCATTTGGCCATATATGTTGATTAGTGTTATTTCCTGATTATCAAACCTCACTTTTTATTTGAGCATTTCCAAACATTATTCACTTGAAACAAAGATCATTTCTTTTCCTCCCACCCCAGAACTCTCTCATACCTGATGCAGGATTCCATTGGGTATTACATGTGTTCTTCAATCAAACCCATTTCCATGTTGTTGGTATTTACATTAGAGTGTTCATTTAGAGTCTCTCCTCAGACATCTCTCCTCAAACACTGCAGTCAAGCAGTTGCTTATCCTCAGTGTTTTTACTCCCACAGTTTGTCCTCTACTTGTGGATAATGTTTTTCTCCTAGATCCCTGCAGATTTTCAGGGACATTGCATTGCCACCCCACCCCTCTTTCTCTGGTCCTCCCTCCCCCTCCACACTCTTATACTTTTCCTACTCCGTAGCCAGTCTAGGGGTCTTCAGCCCTCTAGTCTTCTCCTCTCCCCCCCCTTTCACTTCTTTCTTTTTTCTCCTTCTGTCCTCTCCATTCCTTTCTCATTCTCTCCTTTTTCTCCCTTCTTGTCCTCCTCTCTCTCTCTCTCTCTCTCTCTCTCTCTCTCTCTCTCTCTCTCTCTCTCTCTCTCTCTCACACACACACACACACAGACACACAGACACAGACACAGACACACACACGTTTCCTCTACTCTTCCCCTGACTCTTCCCCTGGCTTCTACACCTTTCCCTCTTTTTCTCCAACTCCATCCTCTCCTGACTCACCCACACACACACCTTTCCTGACTTTTCTTTCATCTTCCTTTCCAGTTCCTTTCTTTTTCCTACTCTCACCACCGCCTCTCTTCTTTCACTGCTAAACCTACTCTTCTCCAGCTCCCTTTCTCTTCTTTACCTTTGTTCCCTCCCTTCTGTCCTCCTCCTTCCCCCAGTCTTCTTTTTTTCCTCTGTCTCTTTTTTATTGTCCCCTCGCACTCCCATTCCCCTCTTTTACTTTCTCTCATTTTCTTCCCCCTCTCCTTATTTTTCTCCATGGGATTTGTGTGAGATGAAATTGTCCCAGCATGCTCCTATTAGTAACTTCCTGTAGAAAAAATGTGGTTAGGAGCCCTCCACTAAGAGAGATCAATATTTCTCCTTTTGAAGAGTAGAAGAAACCCCCCACCCACCCACCTCTTAGTATAGGCCTTTAATAGTCTTCTCAAATGTGGCAAAAGAGGCCCCCTCCTTCCTCGTTCCCATGGGAAGTGGTTTGGTGTCCTAATTCCTATGAGAGAAGCCTCAAAACTTACACGTTAGAAAAGTTAAAATACATGATTACTAAAACTCAAGAACTGTTATATAATGCTGCAAAAATCCTTCCACAGCCCTACAAACTACAAACCTAATGAGTAACTCCTATAAGTTTGAAAGAGTTGAGAAAGATTAAGGAGGATGGAGAATGGAGGGTTGAAAAGATACTAGATGATGGGAAAATGGACATGGGGCACTTTGATGGATCTCCATAAAATCTGAGTAAATCTGGGTACCTCTCTGCCCTCTCAGACTCTGGAGCCTCCTCTCCTCTCTTCCCCCCTCCAACCATCACCCCCTTCTCTCTCCCTTCATCTGGCTCCGCTCCCTGTAGTGTTCCCTCACTCCATGCACCCCCACCCAGCCTCTGAATAAAGCTATATGAATTCTGCCAGCCTCAAATCTCCCATGTGCTCATTAGAATGATTCCTGGGGAGATGAGCCCATTTCCCCCCCACCCCCATTCCGCTCCACAGGAGTGTTACCAAAACAGGTACTCTATACAAACAGGATTCTAAAAAAACCTCTTCATCAAGAAGATCAAGAATGAACTTTGGATGTGATTGATTGGACTGAACTTTTGATTGAACATTTATTGTAACTGTACACATTTATGCCAAAAGGGACTGCCCCTAATTTGGCTTTCTGTCAATGCGCCTAGCAAACATTGGTTTTGCTTTCTTTTCTTTTCTATTTCCTCTCTCACTATTCTAATTTCTCTTAGAAAATTGAATATTGTGTATATCTTTAGTTAGAAGTGAATTTAGAACTACAAAATGATTATGTTAAATGATCAATGGGGAGACTAGTCTCCCAATGATCATCAGGGGGGATTGTAAACCTCAAAATTTCTTAGACTTATAAATGTTGGAAATTTCACCATTGGGAAATTTCATACTTGAAAAATTTCCTATTGATAGTGGGTCTTGACTATTGGAATGTGAACCCCATTGGCATAGGAGGTTCCTTCTCCTCCCTTCTTAAGACAGAAACGTTTTGCTGAACAATGGAAAGGACTTTGACCTATGCTTAAGCATAGAACAGGAATTTCTTTGAGTCATGATTGATTTTAGAATTGATACAATGGAGATACTTGGAATCAATCTCCATCCTACTCAGTCCTAACAGGATTGAGTAAGGCTGCAGCCTAGATCAAAATTTAATTATTTGAATCTCTACCCTACTCAGGTTAACAGGATTTAGAAAGGGCTGTAGCAAAGGATCAAAGATTTAATTATTTGAAAATATGACCTTCAACAGACATGTGCGAAGCCAGAGACCTCTGGGCGGTCCTGGGGGAAGCTAGAGCCTCCATTGAGGAGTTTGTCGGAGTGGTTGCGGTGTGCTCTAAGAAGCTTCCGCTGAAGGAAGCTGAAGGTTGGGGCCCCGGAGACTGTTTCTCCATTTTTGGTCACGTGAGTAATAGGGACTGATCTCCTTTCATTGCCCCAGCTATCTAGGGGCTTGGGCCTTTTGGCCCAGCCTAAACAGAAGGGGTATTTAAGCCCTATTTCCTTCTCTCCCCTTTCTCTCTCTCTCTCTCTCTCTATCTCTAATTCCTTTCTTCCTCCTGTTTGTAATTAAAACTCCATAAGGCTGACTTGAGTTTTCATTAAGGAATTACAGAGCTGAATTCTTTGACGGCCTTAAATTAACATATATCAACCTTTTAAAAGTGATTTCCTTGTCACAAGGCTCTAGCTCTCTCTGCATTTGTTTCTTCCTGTTTTTCACCCTGTGTCTCCTGAGGGCTCTCCAATAACTGTCCCTGTCTTTCTCTCCCCCCTCCCTTTCAAATCCTCTCTGCCACTTCCCCTTCATCCTAGTGCCTCACATCCAGTGTCTTTCTCTCTCATCCCTTCTCTGTTTCGCTCCCTCATGTATTCATTCATTTCTTTGGTACTCTCTGAACTCAGACCCTTCTGTCTGTCTGTCTCTCTCTCTGTTGTTTCCCCACCTAATCTCTCTCCCTCTATTTCTTTCCCTCTCTTGCTTTCTGTCTCTCTTGCCTTTCTATCACACAGTATCTCGCTCTCTCTTTCCCCTTTAATTCTTTACTCTGTCTCTCTCCCTCCCTCCCATCTCTCTTCTCTTTCTCCCACTGTCACTTGTCCTTTCTCTCTGTGTCTATCCTCCGTCTCCATTTTTAGACATCTCAGGCCCAGTCTCTCTCCCAGTCGCTGTCTGTCTCTTGTGTGATTCTCCCTTTATTTTACTTTCTCTCTGGGTGCTTCTCTCTGGATCTCACCCTCTTTTCTCTCTGATTCTTTTTCCTTCTATCCACTCCTCTTCCCCCTCCCTCTATTGCTCTTTCCCTTCTTTTTGTGTCTTCCTCTTCCTCTCTATCCCCCCTCTACCTTACTTCTAGTCTCTGTCTCCTTCTCTTTTGCTCTCCCCATGGACCCAGAGCCCAGAATGAGGGAAATTTCAAATACCTCCCCCATCAGGTTTTCCCTCTTCTCCTACCCCCTCCCCCTTCCCCTTTCTCTCCCACTCATTCCCTTTCCCTCCCTTCTCTCTCTAGCCATATTTCTCTCCTCCTTCCCCCTCGCTACTTCTTCCTTGTCTACCCTTCCCAACTTTCATCCCCACTCTCTTCTCCACTTCTATCCCCGCCTTTCCTGGAGCGCCCTCTCCCCTCTCGCCCGCTCGCCCGCTCGCCCGCTCGCCCGCTCGCCCGCTCGCCCGCTCGCCCGCTCGCCCGCTCGCCCGCTCGCCCGCTCGCCCGCTCGCCCGCTCGCTCTCGCGCTCTCTCTCGCGCTCTCTCGCTCTCTCTCTCTCTCTCTTTCGCTCTCTCTCTCTTTCGCTCTCTCACTTTAAGTATCTTTCCATGATTTTTTCTCCCTCTCCCTTCTCCATCCCTTTCTCATTGTCTCCTCTTTCTCCCCTCCTGTCCCCTCCCTGTCCTTGCTCCGTCCTCTTGCAATCCCCTGACTCTTCCCCTGGCCTCTTCACCTTTCCCGCTTTTCCCCAACTCCATCCTCCCCTGAGACTCTTCCCCCCGCCCCCACTTTCCTGACTTTTCCATTACCTACTCTCTCATACCTTCCCCTCTTTCGTTTCCACACCCACTCCCCTCCCTTTCCCTTCCTTCCTTCCCTCTGCATCCCCCCTCTCTTCTCCTCTCCCCTCTTTATCTTCTTTCCCAGGTCTATCTCTTTTTTTATTCACGCCTCTCAAACTATTTTTCTACTTCCCTTTTTACTGGAGCGTCTACGGAGGACTCCGGTACTTCATTTACACTCTTGGAGGGGAAAAGCAATCGCACATCCAGGATCAGCCAAAGGAAAGAAATCCCTGGCTTCTCCTTGGACAGGGGAATTGCGGGAAAGAGCCTCGCAATGGACAGGCTTGCTTGAAACAACAAAGGACCTCCGCCTTCACCCAGGATTTTGCTCACCGGAGCAAACACGAGTCCATCCAGAGACATTCTCCAGAACACAAAAGCGTCTTCCAACCTCACTTACCAAAGGGATCAGGCAGAAATTAGGGTAAAAGCCATGAAAGGGTTCAAGTCAACAAAATCGAGTGCCTGCCGCTCAAGAAAAGCAGCACAGGAGGTGCCGAGGCTCAGAGCTCACAAAAGACCGATAGTGAAAAAAGACAGGGTCCTTTTCCAAGGGGCTGAAAGGTTTACCTCGGAAGTTGGAGCAAAAGCAGTTCGACTTTTCTCCCAGGAAAACCCCGAGAAACTGAAAGGAACCGCCCACCCAGCAACGGCCAAGCAAAGATTCTGATTGGACGACGGACAAGTCAATGAACGGCCCAAGGGACGATTCCAACTTCCCGAGCCGCAGAGGGGCGTGTGTGGGAGGGACCACAAGCCGGGGGTGGCTGCTGGCCCCACATACCAACACCCCACTTCCACCCGGGGAAACGCAGGACCAAAGGGAGAAACTTGCTGGCCCTTAGCGAGTGCCCAGGTGGCGGGCAACCTCGCATGCCTTCCTGACAAATTTTGCCCCTCGCCAAACTCTCCCGCCCGCTCCAACTTTCTCCCTCGGCTGGCCCTCTTCTCCCTCCAACACTTCCCTTTTCTCTCCCTTTCATTCTCCTTTCCCTCCTTCTAGCCATGACTCTCCTCTTTGCCCCTCTCTCGACCTCTTTCTATTCTGACCATCGCAACTGTCATCCCCTCTCTCTTCTCCTTTTCTATCCCCCCTCTTTCTCTTGCTCCTCTCCTCCCTCTTTCATTGCCACACCCACTCCCCACCCTTTCCCTTCTTTCCCTCTGCATCACCTCTCTCTTCTCCCCTCCCCTCCTTATCTTCTTTCCCAGGTCTCTCTCTTTTTTTTATTCACCCCTCTCAACCCGTTTTCCCACTTCCCAGGTCACAAGAGACTCCAAGGAGGAATCCTGTACGCGATATACACTCTGAGAGGGCAGCAACAACCGCACATCCAGAATCTACAGTAAGAGCAAAGAAATTCCTGGCTACTCACTCCTTGGATGGGGGAAATGCTGAAAAAAGACCCCTGAGGTAGAGGGAGCCTTGAACCAGCATTGGCCCGCTGCTGATACCACCGCCTTCACCCAGGATACTTTGCTCCCCGGGGCAAACACCACTTCACCAGAGACGTTCTCCGGAGCAGAAAAGGGTCTTCACGCCTCATTTACAAAAGGGATCAGGGAGAAATCAGGGCAAAAGTCCTTAAGGGGTTCAAGTCCACAAAACCTTGGACAATTTAATGCTCAGGAAAAGAACCACCCAGGGCGCTGAGGCTCACAGATACAGGCTCACAGAAGATTGATGGTGGAAATGACAGTCATTTCGCAAGGGGCAGCAAGATTTACCTCCCAAGTTGGAGCCGGGGGAGTTCCATTTTCTCCCAGGAAAACACCAAGAAACTAACAAGAACCGCCCACCTAGCAACTCCCAGCGAAGATTCTGGTTGGACAACCGTCAGCGCGGACAATTCCAATGCGCCAGGATGGGGGGAGCGGCTGGGAGGAGGAGGAACACCTGACAGGGATGACCGGGAACGGCTTGGCCGCAGGTCCCAGAAACCCAACAGCCCACCTCCACCCGGGGAAACCAAGCACCCAAAACGAAAACTTGCTGACAATTGGCGAATGCCCAGGTTGCGGGCAACCTCGAATACCTTCCTCACACGTTTTCCCCCTGGCCAACCTCCCCCGCCCGCTCTAACTTTCTCCCTCCCTCCCCCTTCCCCTTTTCTCTCCCTCCGGTCCTATTTCTCCCCCTTTACCCCTTCCTCTTCGCCTTTTCTACGCCCCACCCCTCTTTCTCTGGTCCTCCCTCCCCCTCCACACTCTTATACTTTTCCTACTCCGTAGCCAGTCTAGGGGTCTTCAGCCCTCTAGTCTTCTCCTCCCCCCCTTTCCATTCTTTCTTTTTTCTCCCTCTGTCCTCTCCATTCCTTTCTCATTCTCTCCTTTTTCTCCCTTCTTGTCCTCCGCTCTCGCTCTCTGGCGCTCTCGCTCTCTGGCGCTCTCGCTCTCTGGCGCTCTCGCTCTCTGGCGCTCTCGCTCTCTGGCGCTCTCGCTCTCTGGCGCTCTCGCTCTCTGGCGCTCTCGCTCTCTGGCGCTCTCGCTCTCTGGCGCTCTCGCTCTCTGGCGCTCTCGCTCTCTGGCGCTCTCGCTCTCGCTCTCGCTCTCTAATTCCTCATTTGTATTAATTAAAATCTCTATAAAACCCAGCTGACAAGGGTATATTTAATATTTGGGAATTTTTTCCCTGGCGACCACCTTATATTTGATTTAAAACAAGACACTGTCTTGAAACCATATTTTCTGAGGTCACAATTTAAGCCAACCACTCTTTTGTCTGCCACAGATCCACTATTTTAATCATTACAATAGGAAGCAATGATAGTATCTTCCCCTAATACTGATGTAAATGCAGGGGGAAAAGGTTTAGCCTGTATAGGCTATAGCATCTCAAATGGTGAGATGAGTAGCTCTCCTCTAGGCCTGCTTCTGAGATAAAATAGGGCCAGAGGGAGAATTTCAGGCCATTTTGAATGTGTCTCTGTGCATCATTTTCCAGGCATCATCTTAAGTTCTTTGTTCATCCTTTCCACTTAGCCTGAGCTCTGAGGATCATATGGAACATGGAATTTGGGAGTTTTTCCCAGTCAAGAATATATATGGTTTAGGAGAGAATCACTAAAATGACTTCCTGTATCTGAATCAATACGTGCTGGCAGTCCAAAGCAAAGAATAATTTCTTTTCAAAGTACTTTAGCAACAAAATGCACTGTGGCTTGGGACACAGGAAATGCTTCCAGCCATCTGGTTAGTTGCTCTACAATAACTAGACCAAATCTATAATATCCAGCCTTTGGCATGGTTATGAAATCTATCAGTAATTGTTCTTGTAAGGCAATAATAAGCTTTGTTTGTAGATATAGCAACATGGTATATTTGACAACTCAGGAGAAATTGGTGAATTAGTTTTATGGGGACATTTTCTCTAACTCCTATATTCAATTTCCATCCAAGTATTAAAATTGTACTTCTTGGGTAACTACTGACAAAGTAGAGAGAATCTACTTTGCTTAACAATTGCAGCTATTATGAAGTGGAATGCTCAGTGTTCAAAGTTCTGAAAGAGAATTTTCTGTGTACTTCTCCAAAGCTACTTCCGTTTCAGAGTCCAGATCAAAGTGTGGCAGATATTTCAGTTGTCATATTACTCAGACCAGAGGCAAAAAGAATCTTTGAGTATTTATATATTTTCAACATTCTGGTGACTGGTAAGAGAACCTATTTGGTTCACTATCCCACATATTTGATTTTCCATGGAGAATATTATATCTAAATAGATTCTATAGAATTATTTATTTAATATTATATATGTAATATAAAAACTATATTATGAGGAAATTATGTTAATTAGATTACATTAAAATATTACATAGAAAGTTAATGTTACTCTGTACAAAGTAAATCCATACTCTTAACATTATTACAAATTTAAGTTACTTAAATAAATTTTCACTTACCACATTGTGTCAAATAATTTTCTCCTCGTTAATCTTCACTTAAGTCATCCAGCATTCACTTTATCTTTAATAAGTGTCTTTAGCAGTTTTTAAAGCTCTAACTAAATTGAAAATGCGTTGTCGTTTGCTTTTCCTTCTGGTATTTGGAAAAAGGAAATCTGGAAATGATATCTTTCTAGTTTAAGCATTCTTCCTGATATTGTGCTTAGTAATTCTTATTTTTAAGCGACTTAATAATGGCAAGATAGATAACATTTTGGTGAAATATCTGAGTAAGAATGTGACTGAATATAATATAGGTTTTGTGATTCCAGGCACAATACTTAAACTCTGCCATAGTGTTCTCCTCAATTAGATGGAAATAAGTCTATACATAAGGTTATATATATGTGATGTAATTTCTAACCCTAGGTACACACAACATAAACATAGTCTCCCAGCTTTGAAGAATAATAGAGATGGGATGGGATGGGAGGCCAACCCAAAACAAAGACACACTCCTGTTCAAGTCTAAGAGACCCTGAGAACTGTGAGAGACCTTCTTTTCTACCCCTAAGCATTAGAATTTTATAGAGAGAAAGAGCAAGGTGAAGACACAGAAGGGGACAGTGAAGGTATGGAAAACACACACAAATTCCAAAAGAAGAATATGGAAAGGAAACAGTCAGGAATAACTAAAAAATTACTTCACAAACAAATTGAGTTAGGTAGAGGAAAATTTAAGAACAAAAAAGAAAATAATGCAAGAAGAAATTGTGAAGCTTAAAAATTCCCCATTGGGACTATTCCCCATTTTAAACAGTGAAGCTACTTAGATCTAAAATGTGAGAACTCTACTTAGATCAGAAATGGGAAGACCTCTACTCCACCCATACTGAAGACTGTTTTAGGGGAGAAAACTCCTTGCTGAACAATGAAAAGTACTTAAATCCATACTTAAGCCATGCTTATTTTTAGAATTAATACAAAAGGTTGATAAGTACTTATAAAGGTCAGGCAACTTGTGAATTTACAAGGAACAAAGAACTGGGAAACTTACTCAGAGCTTTCTGGTGTGAATTACTCAAAAATCCACACCTTCTTAGGTGTGGTCTAAGAATGGTCTGTCCTTTGAAAAATGTCTACTGTGATTGGTAGATGGAAGAACTTAGGGGAGGTGACATAGGAAAAAAAACCCTATATAAGAAAAAACAGTCTCTTGAGAGACAGTCTCTAAGGAGGTTTTTGAGAGGACAATCTCTAAGGAGGTCTCTCCAGGGAGGCTGACTCTGGCTGGAACTCCCTCTGGGGAGACTCTGTCTCCCTGAATCCTTGCTTGAATAGATCTTATGGTGAGTGATTAAGGACTGACTGATCTTTTTTTTAGGGTTTGGGGCTGGGTTGGCCAGGACTGCCTGGGCCGGCCTATTCTTTTCTCATTTATTTCCTTTCTCTCTCTTTGATTCCTCATTGTATTATTAATTAAATTCTCTATAAAACCCAGTTGACTTGGGTATATTCATAATTGGTAATATTTCCCTGGCGACCACCTTATATTTGATTTAAAACAAGGCTCTGTAGTGAAAACATATTTTCTGCGGTCACAATTTACTCATCCAGTCTTATATCTACTACAATTTATATATTCCACTATTTTCCTCACTACAGTTTACAACCTCAACCATTTTAACTCTTCGAGTTTATGCCTGTCACTCTTTTAATTATAACAGTTTATGGCTGACCATGAAAGTGGTGAGAAATCCCTCAAAAAGCTTCTGTGAAATCTCTTTCCTTTCTCTCTCTCTTTATTACTTGCTCTATCAGTCAGTTTTGTTTTCTTTTTTAACTTGGCTTCAAAAATACAGCTGCAAGAACAGGTGAATAAAAAACCTTTTTGATTCTCCTTAAATTAAGCTGTTTTAGATCTTAGCAACAGGGCCCTAAAGTCCTGGCTAGGAGAACTATTTCTAAATCCTTTCCTTTAGGGAACAACTGCCTAAATTAAGATTAAGACAAATCTGGGGAAAGCTCTTGGCCTTGTCCTGCTTCCCACGTGTTTACTTTAGAAATATGGAGTTACAGACAGTTCAGAACTTAGTTAGCAATTGGTGTTTCAGTAAATACTTTGTTCTTTTCTTAATACAAGCATTGGTCTACAACTTACATAACAGCTGGCTTATCAGCCCTATGACCAATCTTGTAAATACAGAATTCTTTGCCTCTCTGAAAGGGCTCATCCCATGGAACTTATGGCAAAATTTAATCAACATACTACTTTCCCTTGAGTTTTTGATTATTGTAATTATAATATTATATTTCCTTGAAGAACTCATTTCTCAGTCAAAACAATAAATTGCCTCCTCTAATATCCAACAAATTTTAGAACAAAATACTCAGCAGGAGCTTATAGAGGAACTTATGGAGGAACGTCATGGGGAGATTGTAACTTTTATGAGAAGTATTAAAAGAGAGTTAAGAACATCATCAGAAACTCTGGACACAGCTCCCCTGCCCCCTTGACCTCAGAAAATCCTAATTCTAACCAACCAACTCTAAGTTCACACCCCACCCACACTTCCGACCCTACATAATCGACTCGAAGTTCATACCCTACCCATACTTCTGATCTTAATCCCTCTACTTCACACCTGATTCCTCCAATCCAAATACCTCTGTATCCTTTCATACTTCTTCCTTGGCTCCTCCTTCCCACCCTACACAATCCACTTTAAGTTCACATTCCAACTTAAATTCACACCCTACCTCTGATTTTTCTGGCACTATGGGACAACAACAAACCCTTTCTCTCAGTGTGCCCAACTCTTCTATTTCTCATACTTACTCCACTGAGAATGGAGCAACAATCCTAGAAACAGGAATACCAAATAATTCAGATAGCTTATTTCCTTTAAGGGAAGTACCCACTTTTAATAAAAATGGAAACTTGGTATCTGTAAGACATCATACACCTTTTAGCCCTGAGGATTTAAAAAAATTGAAGGAAGATATGCCATCATTTGAGGACGAACTAATATTAATTATAAAAAAATTAGAGAACATATTCAGAACATTTGACCCCACTTGGTTGGATGTTGAGAATTTATTAGAAGCATTATTAACAAAGATAGAGAAAAATAACATCGTCTCTCTGGCTAATGAAAAGCGAGGTAGAAGAGGACATTATTGGCCAACTGAAGATCCACATTGGAACCCAAATGTTGAACTAGATCACACAAAACTAAACCAGGCCAGAGAAGCATTATTGACAGCCATGAGAGCTTGCTCTGATAGACCTGAAAAATGGTCAAAATTTGAAAATGCCCGACAACATATTGATGAAACACCCTCCCAGTTTATGGACAGACTTACTGATGTAGGGAATACACATATGGACCTTGATTTATGCAGAGAAAGAGACATTAGACAAATACGTAGGCAATTTGTTAAGAATTGTTGTTCAGTGGTAAAAGACTACTTTAGAACTAGCTGTCCTAATTGGGATTCTATGGACCTCGAAGAAAGGAGGAGAGTAGCAACCTATGTTTATAAAGGTCGTGTAAAAAGACCTGAGGAAGACGATACATCAGTGGAAGATTTAAAGAAAGAAATTGAAATGTTAAAGAGACAATTGAAAAATAAAGGAGAGACTATAGCCCCTTTGTGGGAATTCACAAATAAATCAGTAATTTGCCATTTCTGTGAGAAGAAGGGCCACAAAATGATGGAATGTAGGACCTTTCTTAAGATGATCGGAAGAAATACACAGTTCAATAACAGCTTTAGAAATAATAACTATAGAAATGATGATAATGGTCATAGAAACCAGAACAACTATAGAAATGATAATGGTCATAGAAACCAGAATTTTAGAAATTTAGAAATTATAATAATGATTATGGAAATAACTATAATGAATATAGAAATAAGAACTTTAGAAACCAGAATTATAGAAATAGGAATTTGGAAAATAATGACAATGCTCCAAATGAAGAAAATTATAATGACCAACAATAATATATGAGAATTGGAGCTCATCCAATGCTAACACTCGAGGTGCTAATGACCCTCAGAGAGGTGCCCTTCAGGAGGGTGCCCAAGGAGCTTCCCAAATATATTGAAGGTGGTTCTTCTTAGACTCTATTGATTTTGTTGATATTAATTAACCTTTTTCAGTTTTTTCTCCACTCCAAATAGTAGGAAAGGATGAACCAGAACTTAAAACTATGATTGGAACATTATGCACTGAGACACATTTAAAATGGCCTGAAATTCTACCTCTGGCCCTATTTTATCTTAGAAGCAGGCCTAGAGGAGACTTACATATCTCGCCATTTGAGATCCTTTTTGGACATCCTCCTATACAGGCTAAACCTTTTCCCCCTGCATATACCTCACTATTAGGGGGAGATACTACTATTGCTTCCTATATACAGGAATTACAGCACAAACTATGTGAACTTCATGAATCCAGAGCTGCAGTACAAGCTGGACCACTAGATTTTTCTCTGCATGACCTGAACCCAGGAGACAAAGTTTATATTAAGAATTTCAAGGAACTGGAGCAACTCAGCCTTCATGGGAAGGACCATTCCAAATATTGTTAACTACTCCAACATCTATAAAGGTTGGAGAGAAGGACTCTTGGATTCATTGCTCACATGTGAAGAAAGCATCTTCTGCCGAGACCAATTGACTGACTATACCCTATCATATGCATTGGAGATAATAATCCATAGACAAATGGATGATGTTTTTTGAGAACACATTGAATTACTGATTTTTTCCTTATTTTTATTATTGCTTTTCTTTATTTTGATTAGAATATTTGATTTTTTCTCATTTCTTGTACTAAAGGTACATATAATTAAGATTAATATTTTTTCTGCAGTAATACAAGTTAATATATATATATATTCTTGCTATAATTTCAATGCATAACCAAAAGCTTTAAGCTATGGGAACCTGCCATTTATTGATAAAATATTATGGGACGGTGATTAATGTATCTGATTCCAGAAAAAGGGATGAAAAACAAGGAGCACAGACTTAACCTGAAAAGTGCCAAAAAGAGCAGGAAATACTAATGTGAGACTCAAGGTTGCGACGCTTGACATATGTTAAGTTGTAGGACTTCCTTGTATCTATACTCTTTGTGAAGTACTCATACAAGTACAAAATTTGACTATCATGTTGGCTCCCTATATCCCTGAGATTGACAAAAAAGTAGTTGTAGATAAGAGAGTGGGAGCCATAAAATGTGATAATTAAAATGTTTGGGAGCAAGGGAAATATATAACAATTATGACCGCTGAAATATGATTTCTACTGTGTCTTGGTTTTATATAAATATAAGATGGTTGCCAGGGAATATATTCCCAATTTATGAATATGTCCAAGCCAACTGGGTTTTATAGAGAAATTTAATTTATAATATACTGATTAATCAATAGGAAAAGAGAGAAAGGAAGAAAGGAATAAGAATGAAGGGCCTCAAGCCAATAAGGCCTAGACCTCAGTCCTAAGAGATAAATCAGTCAGTTAGTTTTATCACTCACCCAAGATCTCTCTAGGTAAGGCTTCTCATGCCAACCTCAGGCTCCAACTTCAAGAGAGCTTCCTTTTCAAGAAATGTTTCCAGAGAATTCTCCTCCTGACTCCTCCTGAGTTCTCCTTCCACAGCCTCCTTCAAGACTTCTCCAGGAGCTCTCCCTCCAGGACCTCTCTCCTCTCAGACCTCCTCCAGAGCATCAACCTCCTTCAGAGCATCAACTTCCTTCAGTCCTCAGACCCACTATCTTTACGCAAAAAATCTAAGTTCCCTCCCCTCAGTTCTCACATCTACCAATCACTGTCAATCTCTCTCCTGTGCCAATGGTGGCTCTAGCTTAACCCAGCACCACCCAGAGGTCTGTCCCCTTTGCACATGTCTGTTGAAGGTCATATTCTCAAATAATTAAATCTTGATCTTTGCTGCAGCCCTTCCTAAATCCTGTTACTCTGAGTAGGGTGGAGATTGTAGTTTCCAAGACCTGATTCTGTCATTCCAAGTATCTCTATTGTATGAATTCTAAAATCAATCATGACTCAAAGAACTTCCTGTTCTATGCTTAAGCATAGGTCATGGAGTTTCATATTCCAATAGAGTTCTTACTCTCAGTAGAAGATTTTTTCAAGTTTGAAATTTCCCAAAGGGGAAATTTCCAACATACATAAGTCTAAGAAATTTAAAGGTTTACAATACCCATCAAAACTGACTATATTCTTACAGGGGAAAGTATGGTCATTTAACACAACAGAAGAGTTCCAAGCATTCATAAATAAAAGACCAGACCTGAACAGAAAATTTGAAGTCCAACCACAGAACTCAAGAGAATCATCAAAAGGTAATTTAAAAAAAGGAGAAAAACAACAACAACAAAAAAATTTTTAAGAGACTCAATAAGTTAAAATGATATGTATCCCTATAAGAAAAGAGGTCATTGGCAACTCTTAAAAACTGTTGCTATCACCTAAGCAGCTAGAAGAACTACACTCAGAGGATACAGTGACAAACTGTATAGGATGAAAGGACAAGACATAAATAGGTATATAGATATATGCATGCATAAATACATATACATGTGTATGTATATATATATATATATATATACATGACTAAAGCTAAAAAAAGAAAAGTTATGACTAAAAGAAATGGGAAAAGAAACAAATGGGGGTAAATTTATATGTCACAAAGAAGCTCATGGCGGGAGGGGGGAGAACATCGATATCCTGGAAGGGTAAAGAGGTTGGAGATAGGAAATACTCAACTCTTATGTACTTTGAAACTGACCCAAAGAGGGAAGAACAATATAATCCATTGGGGAAGAGAATAGATTTGTGCCCTATAGGGGAGTAGAAGGGTAAAAAAAAGACTGGTGGGGAGGGAAGCAGTACAAGGGAGGGAGAGGGTGGGGGGGTTAAAAAGACTACAGGGGAAAATAAGGGAGGGAATAAGAAGGGAGGGGGTAGAAAGGGAAGTACAACGGGGACTGATTTAAAGTAAATCACTGGACTAAAAGGTAGAGCTGAAGAAGAAAGGTTAGAATTAGGGAAGGATATCAAAATGCCAGGGAGTCCACAAGTGACAGTCATAACTTTGAATGTGAATGGGATGAACTCACCCATAAAACGTAGACGAATAGAAGAATGGATTAGAATCCAAAATCCTGCCATATGTTGTCTCCAAGAAACACACATGAGGCGGGTAGACACCCACAAGGTCAGAATTAAAGGATGGAGTAAGACCTTCTGGGCCTCAACTGACAGAAAGAAGGCAGGAGTGGCAATCATGATGTCTGATAAAGCCAAAGCAAAAATAGACCTGATCAAAAGGGATAGGTAAGGTAATTATATTTTGTTAAAAGGGACTTTAGATAATGAGGAAATATCACTAATCGACATGTATGCACCAAATAATATAGCACCCAAATTTCTAATGGAGAAACTAGGAGAATTGAAGGAAGAAATAGACAGTAAAACCATATTAGTGGGAGACTTGAACCAACCATTATCAAATTTAGATAAATCAAATAAAAAAATAAATAAGAAAGAGGTAAAAGAAGTGAATGAAATCTTAGAAAAATTAAAATTAGTAAATATATGGAGAAAAATAACTAGGGATAAAAAGGAATACACCTTCTTCTTAGCACCACATGGCACATTCATAAAGATTGACCATACATTAGGTCACAGAAACATGGCACACAAATGCAGAAAAGCAGAAATAATAAATGCAGCCTTTTCAGACCACAAGGTAATAAAAATAATGATCAGTAATGGTACATGGAAAACTAAATCAAAAACTAATTGGAAACTAAACAATATGATACTCCAAAATCGTTTAGTTAGAGAAGAAATCATAGAAACAATTAATACTTTCATCGACAATGGCGAGACATCCTTTCAAACCTTTTGGGATGCAGCCAAAGCGGTAATCAGAGGTAAATTTATATCCCTGAGTGCATATATTAACAAACTAGGGAGAGCAGAGATCAATCAATTGGAAATGGAAATAAAAAAACTCGAAAGCGACCAAATTAAAAACCCCCAGCAGAAAACCAACTAGAAATCCTAAAAATTAAGGGAGAAATTAATAAAATCAAAAGTGATAGAACTATAGATTTAATAAATAATACAAGAAGCTGATACTTTGAAAAAACAAACAAAATAGACAAAGTACTGGTCAATCTAATTAAAAATGGAAGGAAGAAAAGCAAATTAACAGCATCAAAGATGAAAAGGGGGAACATCACCTCCGATGAAGAGGAAATTAAGGCAATCATTAAAAATTATTTTGCCCAATTATATGGCAATAAATACACCAATTTAGGTGATAGGGATGAATATATACAAAAATACAAACTGCCCAGACTAACAGAAGAAGAAATAGAATTCTTAAATAATCCCATTTCAGAAAATGAAATCCAATAAGCCATCAAAGAACTTCCTAAGAAAAAATCCTCACGGCCTGATGGATTCACCAGTGAATTCTATCAAACATTCAGAGAACAGTTAATCCCAATTCTATACAAACTATTTGACATAATAAGCAAAGAGGGAGTTCTACCAAACTCCTTTTATGACACAAACATGGTACTGATTCCAAAACCAGGCAGGTCAAAAACAGAGAAAGAAAACTATTGACCAATATCCGTAATGAATATAGATGCAAAAATCTTAAATAGGATACTAGCAAAAAGTGATCCAGCAAGTGATCAGAATGGTCATCCACCATGATCAAGTAGGATTTACACCAGTGATGCAGGGCTTGTTCAATATTAGGAAAACCATCCACATCATTGACCACATCCACAAGCAAACCAACAAGAACCACATGGTTATCTCAATAGATGTAGAAAAAGCCTTTGATAAAATACAACACCCATTCCTTTTAAAAACACCAGAAAGCATAGGAATAGAAGGGTTGTTCCTAAAAATAATAAACAGTATATATCTAAATTCATCAGCTAATATCATCTGCAATGGGGATAAACTAGATGCATTCCCAATAAGATCAGGAGTGAAACAAGGATGCCCATTATCACCTCTACTATTTGACATTGTAATAGAAACACTAGCAGTAGCAATTAGAGAAGAAAAAGAAATCAAAAGCATCAAAATAGGCAAGGAGGAGACCAAGTTATTACTCTTTGTGGATGAAATGATGGTCTACTTAAAGAATCATAGAGATTCAACCAAAAAGCTAATTGAAATAATCAACAACTTGAGCAAATTTGCAGAATACAAAATGAACCCACATAAGTCATCAGCTTTTCTATATATCTCCAACACAGCTCAGCAGCAAAAACTAGAAAGAGAAATCCTATTCAAAATCACCTTAGACAAAATAAAATACGTAGGAATCAATCTCCCGAGACAAACACAGGAACTATATGAACATAACTACAAAACACTCAACTACAACTACAATGCCACGCAACTAAAACTAGACTTGAGCAATTGGAAAAACATTAACTGCTCATGGATAGGACAAGCCAATATAATAAAAATGATGATCCTACCCAAACTTATTTATCTATTTAGTGCCATACCCATTGAACTCCCAAAACATTTCTTTACTGATTTAGAAAAAACCCTAACAAAGTTAATTTGGGATAACAAAAGATCAAGGATATCCAGGGAAATAATGAAAAAAAAAACACAAATGAGGGGGGCCTGGCAGTCCCAGATCTCAAACTATATTACAAAGCAGCAGTCATCAAAACAATTTGTTACTGGCTAAGAGACAGAAAGGAGGATCAGTGGAATAGACTGGGGGCAAGTGACCTCAGCAAGACAGTATACGATAAACCCAAAGATCCCAGGTTCTGGGACAAAAATCCACTATTCGATAAAAACTGCTGGGAAATTTGGAAGACAGTGTGGGAGAGATTAGGAATTGATCAACACCTCACACCCTACACCAAGATAAATTCAAAATGGGTGAATGACTTAAACAAAGAAGGAAACCCTAAGTAAATTGGGTAAACACAGAATAGTATACATGTCAGACCTTTGGGAGGGGAAAGACTTTAAAACCAAGCAAGACATAGAAAGAATCACAAAATGTAAAATAAATAATTTTGACTCAATTTAATCAAATTAATCAATAATCAAATTAAAAAGCTTTTGTACAAACAAAACCAATGTAACAATGTAAGTCTTGCTTGGTTTTAAAATCTTTCCCTTCCCAAAGGTCTTACAGGTATACTATTCTGTGTTCACCTAATTTGCTTATAGTTTCCTTCTTTATGTTCAAGTCATTCACCCATTCTGAATTTCTCTTGGTGTCGGATGTGAGGTGTTGATCCAAACATAATCTCTCCCACACTGTATTATAATTTTCCCAGCAGTTTTTATCAAATAATGGATTTTGACCCAAAAGCTGGGGTCTTTGGGTTTGTCATAAACTGTCTTGCGGAGATCATTTACGCCAAGTCTATTCCACTGATCCTCCTTTCTGTCTCTTAGCCAGTACCAAATTGTTTTGATAACCACTGCTTTATAGTATAGTATGAGATCTGGGACTGCAAGTCCTCCTTCCTTTGCATTTTTTTCATGATTTCCCTGGATATCCTTGATCTTTTGTTCTTCCAAATGAACTTAGTTATGGTTTCTTCTAATTCAGTAAAGAAGTTTTTTGGTAGTTCAATGGGTATGGCACTAAATAAGTAAATTAATTTGGGTAGGATTGTCATTTTTATTATGTTAGCTCATCCCAACCATGAGCAATCAATGTTTTTCCAATTGTTTAGATCTAGTTTTAACTGTGTGGAACTTGTTTTGTAGTTGTATTCATATAGTTCCTGTGTTTGTCTCGGAAGATAGATTCCTAAGTATTTTATATTGTCTAGGGTGATTTTGAATGTTATTTCACTTTCTAATTCTTGCTGCTGAAATGGATTAGAGATACATAGAAATGCTGATGACTTATGTGGGTTTATTTTATATCCTGCAACTTTGCTAAAGTTGTTGATTATTTCGAGGAACTCTATTATTTAACATTGAACTAGAAACACTAGCAGTAGCAATTAGAGAAGAAAAGGAAATTGAAGGTATTAAAATTGGCAATGCGGAGACCAAGCTATCACTCTTTGCAGATGATATGATGGTTTACTTAAGGAATCCTAGAGAATCAACCAAAAAGTTACTCGAAATAATCAACAACTTTAGCAAAGTTGCAGGATACAAAATAAACCTGCAATAGTTTCTTCAATAGCTTCAATCTCACGTTGATTGAAGTCCTGTGTTCTCTGATGATTTTAATATAGATAATCATGCATGTGTGTAAGATTATTGTGTATTTGCATGTAATACTGATTTTCTTCATGTGTGCATGTATTAAGAAAGACGTGTGTGTAAGTGTGTGTAAGTATGTGTGTAAGTCTTCTACTATGCAAATCTTCATGTATGTGTGTATGCTGTAATAGTGGGATTTGTTAGGGGAATGAACAAGAGTGGTAGTCTCTCTGTTACCGAGAATGACAATTGTCTTTGTGCATTATCATCTATTGATGTACCCTCATGTGGCTTTGAAGTCCAAAGGATGAGGCGCAGAGTTTTGGCACATGGGGCATGGGATGCCAGTTGTTACGGGAGTTGCGGTTGTGGCCTGGTGTTGGTGTTCACGCACAGCAGCAAGACGTCGACGTTGTTCATCTTCAAAGGTGGTGGTGGCATGGTTAATGTGGGTTCACCAGATGCTTCTGTCAAAGGCAGCAAGTTCTAGTTGCTTAGGTGTAATGCCAGCCCACTTCAAGTTGGACTTTAGCTGATCCTTGAATCTTTCCTTTGGTCGAACTTGTTTCCTGAGTCCAGTTGACAGTTCACCATAGAATACTTATCTTGGTATTCGCTGTGGGTCCATGCGGATGATGTTTCCAGACCATCATAGCTGGGTTTTGAGGAACATTACTTCAATGCTGGTGGAATTGGCTTTGTCAAGGGCTTCCTGGTTGGTGATACGGTCCTGCCATCAGATCCTCATGATTGACCGGAGAGAGTGTTGGTGGAATTGCTCCAGCTGTTTCATATGCTTCTGGTAAAGTGTCCATGTCTCTCAATCGTACAGCGAGCTGAGGACCACTGCGTTATACACTTTGAGCTTCGTCGCAGTGCTTACACCACTGTGTTGGAGGACTTTGGAGGGCAGCCGCCCAAGTGCCTGGCTGGCCTTTTGAATCCTGGCATTAATCTCATGGTCTAGGGACCCGCCGTTGGCGATGGTGCTGCCCAGGTACTTGAAAGTTTTGACGTTGGAAAGCTGCGTGCCATCGATTATAATGCACGGCTGGTTCGTTGGCCTCCCTGGTGCAGGTTGGAACAGCACCTCTGCTTTGCTGAGGCTGATAGTCAGGCCAAACAGTTTTGTTGCTGTAGAGAACCTGTCCACAATGGTTTGGAGATGATTTTCTTGATGGGACATGAGAGCACAGTCATCTGCGAAGAGAGCTTCCAGGATGTCTCTCTGTTGTCTTTGTTTTTGCAGTGAGGAGGCATAGGTCGAATAGTGAGCCATCTAGTTGGTATTTGATGTAGACGCCCAGGTGTAGATCCATCACAGCATGTCGTAATACTTGGGTGAAGTACAGGTTGAATAGTACTGGCGCGAGGACACAGCCTTGTTTCACGCCATTGGAGATGTTGAAGCAATTGGAAGTCTCTCCACCAGATAGGACTTCCCCTGTCATGTCGACATGAAAGAGCTGGATCAGTTTGACAAATTTTGCTGGGCAACCGAGCTTGCTGAGGATCACCCAAAATGCGTCCCTGTTCACTGTGTCATACGCCTTTGTCATGTCTATGAAGACAATGTAGAGACTTAGGTTCCGCTCAAGGCATTTTTCCTGCATTTACCTCACCGTGAAGACCATGTCGATGGTGCTGAGATCTGGTTGGAAGCCACATTGTGATTCAGGCAGGTTCTGCTCTGAAACAGATGACAGGATGACAGTTGAGTATAACATGGGTAAGGATCTTTCCAGCAGTGGAGAGTAGTGACATGCCTCTGTAGTTGTCACAGGCTGCTCCTGCACCTTTGTTCTCGTATAGGGCTTTGATGGAGGCATCTCTGAGTTCTGGGGCATGTCTTCCTCTTCCCATATGCTGGTCAGCACTATATGGAATGCCTGGAGCGCCTTTCCATTTAAGGCCTTGTACACCACAGTTCAGATCCCGTCTTTACCAGGTGCCTTGCCTTCACTCATTTGTTTAATGTCTTTTTGGACTTCCACTATTGAAGGAGGGAGGTCAGGTTGTTCAGTGATGCAGTTTTGGGGGATCTGGTCAAGGGCGCTTTGGTCGACTGAAGAGGGTCGGTTGAGAAGCTGACTGAAGTGTTCCTTCCACCTGTTGCTGATGCCTTTTTTATCTTTTATGAAAGTGTCACCGTCAGAGGATAGCAAGAGAGTGGTGATGGGTTTTAATGGCCCATAGACAGTCTTGAGGGCACTGAAAAATTGTTTGTATTTTTTTGTCTCAGCAAAACACTGGATTTCTTCTGCCTTTTTTTCCCACCATCGGTCTTGCATCTTCCTGATCTCACACTGCACCATGGCTTGGAGAGACTTGAATTTGTCCTTTTTAGGATCAGAGTTTGGGTTATCTTGGCACTGCATAAAGGCTTTCTTCTTTTTGCTCAAGAGGTCTTCAATAGTAGTGTTGTTCTCGTCAAACCAGTCCTGGTGGTTGCTTTGTTTGGGGCCTAGGACTGCCTTTGATGTTTCCTTCACTGCGTCTCTGAACTGGTTCCATTTCTCAGTTGAGGTTCCAGTGAGTGGTCCCTTGGCAGACAGCTTGTCATCCAGGCAGGACTGGAATGTTTGCAAATAAGATGGATCTCTAAGACAACTCACATTGTAAAATGCGTGAACTGTCTGGGCGCGTTTTGGATGGTGAGGTGCAATGCACATTTGAAGAGTCACTCTAACCAATCGGTGGTCTGTCCAGCATTCAGCTCCTCTCATGGCTCTGGTGATCTTTTCATCCTGGATGTCTTGCTGGCGTTCAATGATGTAGTCAATGAGATGCCACTGTTTTGATCGTGGGTGCATCCACGTTGTTTTATGTTTGTTTGCCATTCTGAACACAGTGTTCGTGATGGTGAGTTCAAACTTTGAGCATTTGCTGAGTATCAGTAGGCCATTGTTGTTCATTTTGCCCATGCTGTGTTTGCTGAGCACTCCTTTCCATCTTTCATGGTCCTGGCCAACGCGGGCATTGAAGTCTCCCAGAAGTATCACCTTTTCATTGGTGGGCACTGAGTGCAGGACGGCACTCAGGTCAGAGTAGAACTCCTTGATGGTCTCCTCTGTTCTGGTCAGTGTAGGGGCATATGCGCTGATGATTGTGGCATACTGGTCTTTGCTGAGAGGCAAAGGGATCTTCATGAGCCTCTCGCTGATGCCCACAGGCAAGTCTGGCAGCTAGTTGAGCAAAATGGTCTTGATAGCCAGGCCAACACCATGGAGTCTGTCTTCATTTGATGCTCTACCTTTCCAGAAGAAGGTGTATCCAGTGGTGGGTTTGCTGAGTGATCCCTCTTCTGGTAAGCATGTTTCGCTTAATGCTGCGATGTCGATGTTATATCATGCCAGTTCTTTAACAATTAGAGCTATTCTCTCTCAGCTATTCTTGTTACAGCTCTCAGGTGTGTGGGCCTTTGGTGTTTTTAGTTAACTCCTAAGACCTATGGGTGCCCCTTGCTCACTTCAGGGGATCCCTTTGCGCACTCGTTGATTATAGCACGCTAGTTCTGGGTGCCCGCGATCTGAGTTCCCCTTCCCCGCCTGATGGTGTTTCGGGGTTTACTACTCACAGGAGGGGGGTTCTTGGTGGTCTTACTCAGGTTCCCAGACGTGGGGCTGCCCGTTGTTCAGTCCTGGGGTGCCCCTCCTTCACTTATTGATTCTGGCCAGTGCAGACTTAACCTCTGACTCACTCGGAGTTGGGGGTGGGGGGTGGGTCAGCTTTTTGTTCCCCTATATTGTGGAAATGCCAAAGTCTCACCTACCTTCAGTGCTGCGCCTTAATGTGGGGTCTCTCCACACTTATGAGGATGGTTGTTTTTGTTTTTTGAGGGGTCTTTTGAGGTCGTTTGTGTCATTGGGTTTGAGGAGAGGAAGCCAGCCATGTCTACTGTGCAGCCATGTTTATCTGGAAGTCGCTCTGGAGGCTTTTGATAGGATTAAGTTCAACTGGGTGGGTCTGGATGTGCCCCAAGGCAAAAAGCTCCTGTGAGACTGGAGCCAGAAGGTATGACCCAGGCATGGGGCTTCAGGCTCCCTGGTCTCTCCATGGCTTCCTCCCCACTGCCCGCTCTGGATGCTCCACGCCTGGCTCCCCGGTGCTCACAAGGTAGACCCTCCAAACAAGCACCTTTGCCGGCCCAGAAGTTCCTGCTGCCACTGGGGGCTCAGCCTTCTGGGCTGGGGAGGGAGGGGTCCTGGGACCTTCCTTCTGCCTTCCCCTTAGACCCAAGTGTTCTCTGATTCCGACTTTCGGGGGGCATACCTTTTGATTTGAGTCCAGAAGGAGGGTTCCCCACCTGTGAACTGTTGTTAAGTTTGAATTCCAGTCCCCTAGCAGCATTCAGTTTTTGATCAGTAAGGAAGGGTTTTCAGAGGTCTGAACTTTGGCTGCTTCTAAGCCGCCATATTGACTCCACCCCCTTTCAATTAGAATTTTGTATAGAAAAAGAGCAAGGTGTAGATACAGAAGGGGACAGGGAATGTACAGAAAAAAAAGCACACAAATTCCAGAAGAAAAATATGCATTGGACACAGAGTCTGGAACAGCTGAAAAATGACTTCAAAAACAAATTGAGAGAGGTAGTGGAAAAGTTAGGAACAAAAAAAGAAAAGAATGCAAGAAGAAATGGGCCAATTGGTAAAGGAGAATCAAAAACTGACAGAAGGAAATAAGGCCTTAAAATGAGAACTGACTATCAAGAAACTAATATCATCTTGAGAAATCAAGAAAAAAATGAAGGAAATTCAAAAGAATGATAATGAAAAACATCAAATATTTTATTTTTAAAATTAATGTATTTAGTCAATTTAGAACATTATACCTTGGTTACAGGGGTGTGTGGGGTGCTCAGGGAGGAGTAGTATCTCTGGTATGGAGGGCTTGTCGTGCCCTCCTAGGGCAACTCTCCAACCTCTGACCCTCACCTGACACCCAGCTCTCACTTGTAGCTCCTAGTAGCTGCTAGGATGAGGCAGCAGCCACGCCCTGGGCAAAGTCTTAGACAGGCTGGCTAAACCTTGTGAGGGTAGCCATCGGGTCTTAGACCCCTGGTGAACTAAGGCTTTGCTCACCCAGCATGTGAAGACTGCTTTGGCCAAACAGACGGAAGAAACCCATAAGAAGTTTCAATTGCTGAAACGAAGCAAAGCACTGTGGAGTGCTTAGGGCATATTGGAACACAAAAGACAACCCGGCCATCCAATCCCACTGAGGAAGTGTCCAGGTGTAACGATTTTTCATGCCAATGGACCCAGGCTTCCAATGCTGAGACAGTGTGACTGTCTCTCTGCATCGACTTTTCCTCTTAAATCTCCTTCACGCACAAGTGTTTTTGTGTACACCGCTACATCACAAATGAAAGGGCACAAAGACAATCCTCATCCTCGCTTACTGAAAGACTACTACTACATTGGTTTACAATAATCACAATATTTCCCGCCCTCGCCTCCACCCACCGTTCACACAGCCAACACACAATTTCATTGGGTATTACTTGTGTCCTTGACCAGAACCTATTTCTATGCTGTTGATGTTTGCACTACGATGTTCATTTAGAGTTTACATCCCCAACCATATCCCTTCAACGCATGTAATCAAGCAGTTGGTTTTCTTCAGTGTTATTATTCCCACAATGTTTCCTCTGAATGTGGAGAATTGTTTTTCTTGTGGATTCCTCCAAGTTGTTCAGGATCCCTTCATTGCCAATAATGAAGCAGTCCATTATGATCGATTTTACTACGGAGTATCAGACTCTGTGTACAATGTTCATGTCCCTTGCCCATTTATCAAGTGGAGAATGGCTTGAATTTTTGTACAATTGTAGCTCTTTATAAATTGGAGCCTTTGTCAGAGGTTTTTGTAATGAAGAATGTTTCCCAATTTGTTGCTTCCCTTCTAATTTTGGATGAATGAGTTTTGTTTGTACAAAACCTTTTCAATTTTATGTAATCAAAACTATTGATTATACATTTTGTGTTTTTTTTCCTACCTCTTGCTTGGTATTAAAGTCTTTTGCAAAGATCTGACAGGTATACTATTCTGTGTTCACCTAATTTGCTTATAGTTTCCTTTCTTTGTTTTTAGTTTTATAATATTTTATTTGATCTTTTCCAAGCATTATTCATTAAGGACAAAGATCATTTTTTCCTCTCCTCCCATCCCCCATAGCCAATGCGTGACGTCACTGGGTATCACATATGATTCAAACCCATTGTCATGTTGTTAATATTTGCATTAGAGTGTTCGTTTAAAGTCTCTTCTCTGTCATATCCCCTCAACCGCTATAGTCAGGCAGTAGCTTTTCCTTGGTGTTTCTACTCCCTCAACTTGTCCTCTGCTTATGAATAGTGTTTTTTCTCCCAGATCCCTGCAGATTGGTCAGGGACATTACACCGCCACTAATGGAGAAGTCCATTACGTTCGATTATACCACAGTGTATTAGTCTCTGTGTACAATGTTCTCCTGGTTCTGCTCCTCTAGCTCTGCATCACTTCCTGGAGTTCATTCCTGTCTCCATGGAATTCCTCCACTTTATTATTCCTTTTTGTACAATAGTATTCCATCATCAACATATACCAGAATTTGTTCAGCCATTCCCCAATTGATGGGCATCCCCTCGTTTTCCAATTTTTGGCCACCACAAAGAGAGCAGCTATGAATATTCTTGTACAAGTCTTTTTCTCCATTATCTCTTTGGGGTACAGACCCAGCAGTGCTATGTCTGGATCAAAGGGTAGACATTCTTTTGTCGCCCTTTGGGCATTTGGGCATCCAAATTGCCCTCCAGAATGGTTGGATCAGTTCACAACTCCACCAGCAATGAATTAATGTCCCTACTTTGCCACATCCCCTCCAGCATTCATTACTTTCCATAGCTGTCATGTTAGCCAATCTGCTAGGTGTGAGGTGATACCTCAGAGTTGTTTTGATTTGCATCTCTCTGATTATAAGAGATTTAGAACACTTCTTCATGTGCTTATTAATAGTTTTGATTTCTTTATCTGAAAACTGCCTATCCATGTCCCTTGCCCATTTATCAATTGGGAAATGGCTTGATTTTTTGTACAATTAATTTAGCTCTTTATAAATTTGAGTAATTAAACCTTTGTCAGAGGTTTTCATGAAGATTTTCCCCAATTTATTGTTTTCCTTCTGATTTTAGTTACATTGGTTTTGTTTGTACAAAAGCTTTTTAATTTGATTATTGATTAATTTGATTAAATTGAGTCAAAATTATTTATTTTACATTTTGTGATTCTTTCTATGTCTTGCTTGGTTTTAAAGTCTTTCCCCTCCCAAAGGTCTGACATGTATACTATTCTGTGTTTACCCAATTTACTTAGGGTTTCCTTCTTTGTTTAAGTCATTCACCCATTTTGAATTTATCTTGGTGTAGGGTGTGAGGTGTTGATCAATTCCTAATCTCTCCCACACTGTCTTCCAAATTTCCCAGCAGTTTTTATCGAATAGTGGATTTTTGTCCCAGAACCTGGGATCTTTGGGTTTATCGTATACTGTCTTGCTGAGGTCACTTGCCCCCAGTCTATTCCACTGATCCTCCTTTCTGTCTCTTAGCCAGTAACAAATTGTTTTGATGACTGCTGCTTTGTAATATAGTTTGAGATCTGGGACTGCCAGGCCCCCCTCATTTGTGTGTTGTTGTTTTTTATTTCCCTGGATATCCTTGATTGTTTGTTATTCCAAATAAACATTGCTATGGTTTTTTCTAAATCAGTAAAGAAATGTTTTGGGAGTTCAATGGGTATGGCACTAAATAGATAAATAAGTTTGGGTAGGATGGTCATTTTTATTATATTGGCTTGTCCTATCCATGAGCAGTTAATGTTTTTCCAATTGCTCAAGTCTAGTTTTAGTTGTGTGGACAGAGTTTTGTAGCTGTGTTCATATAGTTCCTGTGTTTGTCTCGGGAGATAGATTCCTAGGTATTTTATTTTGTCTAAGGTGATTTTGAATGGGATTTCTCTTTCTAGTTTTTGCTGCTGAGCTGTGTTGGAGATATATAGAAATGCTGATGACTTATGTGGGTTTATTTTGTATCCTGCAACTTTGCTAAAGTTGTTGATTATTTCAATTAGCTTTTTGGTTGAATCTCTAGGATTCTTTAAGTAGACCATCATGTCATCCACAAAGAGTGATAACTTGGTCTCCTCCTTGCCTATTTTGATGCTTTTGATTTCTTTTTCTTCTCTAATTGCTACTGCTAGTGCTTCTAGTACAATGTCAAATACTAGAGGTAATAATGGGCATTCTTCTTTCACTCCTGATCTTATTGGGAATGCATCTAGTTTATCCCCATTGCAGATGATATTCGCTGATGGATTCAGATATATACTGTTCATTATTTTTAGGAACGACCCTTCTATTCCTATGCTTTCCAGTGTTTTTAATAGGAATTGGTGTTGTATTTTATCAAAGGCTTTTTCTACATCTATTGAGATAACCATGTGGTTCTTGTTGGTTTGCTTGTGGATGTGGTCAATGATGTGGATGGTTTTCCTAATACTGAACCAGCCCTGCATCCCTGGTATAAATCCTACTTGATCATGGTGGATGACCCTTCTGATCACTTGCTGGAGTCTTTTTGCTAGTATCCTATTTAAGATTTTTACATCTATATTCATTAGGAAGATTGGTCTATAGTTTTCTTTCTCTGTTTTTGACCTGCCTGGTTTTGGAATCAGTACCATGTTTGTGTCATGAAAGGAGTTTGGTAGAACTCCCTCTTTGCTCCATTCTCAGTGGAGTAAGTATGAGAAATAGAAGAGTTGGGCACACTGAGAGAAAGGGTTTGTTGTTGTCCCATAGTGCCAGAAAAATCAGAGGTAGGGTGTGAATTTAAGTTGGAATGTGAACTTAAAGTGGATTGTGTAGGGTGGGAAGGAGGAGCCAAGGAAGAAGTATGAAAGGATACAGAGGTATTTGGATTGGAGGAATCAGGTGTGAAGTAGAGGGATTAAGATCAGAAGTATGGGTAGGGTATGAACTTCGAGTCGATTATGTAGGGTCGGAAGTGTGGGTGGGGTGTGAACTTAGAGTTGGTTGGTTAGAATTAGGATTTTCTGAGGTCAAGGGGGCAGGGGAGCTGTGTCCAGAGTTTCTGATGATGTTCTTAACTCTCTTTTAATACTTCTCATAAAAGTTACAATCTCCCCATGACGTCCCTCCATAAGTTCCTCTATAAGCTCCTGCTGAGTATTTTGTTCTAAAATTTGTTGGATATTAGAGGGAGCAATTTATTGTTTTGACTGAGAAATGAGTTCTTCAAGGAAATATAATATTATAATTACAATAATCAAAAACTCAAGGGAAAGTAGTATGTCAATTAAATTTTGCCATAAGTTCCATGGGATGAGCCCTTTCAGAGAGGCAAAGAATTCTGTATTTACAAGATTGGTCATGGGGCTGATAAGCCAGCTGTTATGTAAGTTGTAGACCAATGCTTGTATTAACAAAAGAACAAAGTATTTACTGAAACACCAATTGCTAACTAAGTTCTGAACTGTCTGTAACTCCATATTTCTAAAGTAAACACGTGGGAAGCAGGACAAGGCCAAGAGCTTTCCCCAGGTTTGTCTTAATCTTAATTTAGGCAGTTGTTCCCTAAAGGAAAGGATTTAGAAATAGTTCTCCTAGCCAGGACTTTAAGGCCCTGTTGCTAAGATCTAAAACAGCTTAACTTAAGGAGAATCAAAAAGGTTTTTTACTCACCCGTTCTTGCAGCTGTATTTTTGAAGCCAAGTTAAAAAAAGAAAACAAAACTGACTGATAGAGCAAGTAATAAAGAGAGAGAGAAAGGAAAGAGATTTCACAGAAGCTTTTTGAGGGATTTCTCACCACTTTCGTGGTCAGCCATAAACTGTTATAATTAAAAGAGTGGCAGGCATAAACTGGAAGAGTTAAAATGGTTGAGGTTGTAAACTGTAGTGAGGAAAATAGTGGAAGATATAAATTGTAGTAGATATAAGACTGGATGAGTAAATTGTGACTGCAGAAAATATGTTTTCACTACAGTGTCTTGTTTTAAATCAAATATAAGGTGGTCGCCAGGGAAATATTACCAATTATGAATATACCCAAGTCAACTGGGTTTTATAGAGAATTTAATTAATAATACAATGAGGAATCAAAGAGAGAGAAAGGAAATAAATGAGAAAAGAATAGGCCGGCCCAGGCAGTCCTGGCCAACCCAGCCCCAAACCCTAAAAAAAAGATCAGTCAGTCCTTAATCACTCACCATAAGATCTATTCAAGCAAGGATTCAGGGAGACAGAGTCTCCCCAGAGGGAGTTCCAGCCAGAGTCAGCCTCCCTGGAGAGACCTCCTTAGAGATTGTCCTCTCAACAACCTCTTAGAGACTGTCTCTCAAGAGACTGTTTTTTCTTATATAGGGTTTTTTTTCCTATGTCACCTTCCCTAAGTTCTTCCATCTACCAATCACAGTAGACATTTTTCAAAGGACAGACCATTCTTAGACGACACCTAAGAAGGTGTGGATTTTTGAGTAATTCACACCAGGAAAGCTCTGAGTAAGTTTCCCAGTTCTTTGTTCCTTGTAAATTCACAAGTTGCCTGACCTTTATAGGTACTTATCAACCTTTTGTATTAATTCTAAAAATAAGCATGGCTTAAGTATGGATTTAAGTACTTTTCATTGTTCAGCAAGGAGTTTTCTCCCCTAAAACACTCTTCAGTATGGGTGGAGTAGAGGTCTTCCCATTTCTGATCTAAGTAGAATTCTCACATTTTAGATCTAAGTAGCTTCACTGTTTAAAATGGGGAATAGTCCCAATGGGGAATTTTTAAGCTTCACAATTTCTTCTTGCATTATTTTCTTTTTTGTTCCTAAATTTTCCTCTACCTAACTCAATTTGTTTGTGAAGTAATTTTTTTAGTTATTCCTGACTGTTTCCTTTCCATATTCTTCTTTTGGAATTTGTGTGTGTTTTCCATACCTTCACTGTCCCCTTCTGTGTCTTCACCTTGCTCTTTGTCTCTATAAAATTTTAATGCTTAGGGGTAGAAAAGAAGGTCTCTCACAGTTCTCAGGGTCTCTTAGACTTGAACAGGAATGTGTCTTTGTTTTGGGCTGGCCTCCCATCCCATCCCATCTCTATTATTCTTCAAAGCTGGGAGACTATGTTTATGTTGTGTGTACCTAGGATTAGAAATTACACCACATATATAACCTTATGTATAGACTTATTTCCATCTTATTGAGGAGAACACTATGGCAGAGTTTAAGTATTGTGCCTGGAACCACAAAACCTATATTATATTCAGTCACATTCTTACTCAGATATTTCACCAAAATGTTATCTATCTTGCCATTATTAAGTCACTTAAAAATAAGAATTACTAAGCACAATATCAGGAAGAATGCTTAAACTAGAAAGATATCATTTCCAGATTTCCTTTTTCCAAATACCAGAAGGAAAAGCAAACGACAACGCACTTTCAATTTAGTTAGAGCTTTAAAAACTGCTAAAGACACTTATTAAAAAGTGAATGCTGGATGACTTAAGTGAAGATTAATGAGGAGAAAATTATTTGACACAATGTGGTAAGTGAAAATTTATTTAAGTAACTTAAATTTGTAATAATGTTAAGAGTATGGATTTACTTTGTACAGAGTAACATTAACTTTCTATGTAATATTTTAATGTAATCTAATTAACATAATTTCCTCATAATATAGTTTTTATATTACATATATAATACTAAATAACTAATTCTATATAATCTATTTAGATATAATATTCTCCATGGAAAATCAAATATGTGGGATAGTGAACCAAATAGGTTCTCTTACCAGTCACCAGAATGTTGAAAATATATAAATACTCAAAGATTCTTTTTGCCTCTGGTCTGAGTAATATGACAACTGAAATATCTGCCACACTTTGATCTGGACTCTGAAACGGAAGTAGCTTTGGAGAAGTACACAGAAAATTCTCTTTCAGAACTTTGAACACTGAGCATTCCACTTCATAATAGCTGCAATTGTTAAGCAAAGTAGATTCTCTCTACTTTGTCAGTAGTTACCCAAGAAGTACAATTTTAATACTTGGATGGAAATTGAATATAGGAGTTAGAGAAAATGTCCCCATAAAACTAATTCACCAATTTCTCCTGAGTTGTCAAATATATCATGTTGCTATATCTACAAACAAAGCTTATTATTGCCTTACAAGAACAATTACTGATAGATTTCATAACCATGCCAAAGGCTGGATATTATAGATTTGGACTAGTTATTGTAGAGCAACTAACCAGATGGCTGGAAGCATTTCCTGTGTCCCAAGCCACAGTGCATTTTGTTGCTAAAGTACTTTGAAAAGAAATTATTCTTTGCTTTGGACTGCCAGCACGTATTGATTCAGATACAGGAAGTCATTTTAGTGATTCTCTCCTAAACCATATATATTCTTGACTGGGAAAAACTCCCAAATTCCATGTTCCATATGATCCTCAGAGCTCAGGCTAAGTGGAAAGGATGAACAAAGAACTTAAGATGATGCCTGGAAAATGATGCACAGAGACACATTCAAAATGGCCTGAAATTCTCCCTCTGGCCCTATTTTATCTCAGAAGCAGGCCTAGAGGAGAGCTACTCATCTCACCATTTGAGATGCTATAGCCTATACAGGCTAAACCTTTTCCCCCTGCATTTACATCAGTATTAGGGGAAGATACTACCATTGCTTCCTATTGTCATGATTAAAATAGTGGGAGTTATAAACTGTGGCAGACAAAAGAGTGTTTGGCTTAAATTGTGACCTCCGAAAAAATGGTTTCAAGAGAGTGTCTTGTTTTAAATCAAATATAAGGTGGTCGCCAGGGAAAAAATTCCCAAATATTAAATATACCCTGTCAGCTGGGTTTTATAGAGATTTTAATTAATACAAATGAGGAATTAGAGAGAGAGAGACAGAGACAGAGAGAGAGACAGAGACAGAGAGAGAGAGACAGAGAGAGAGGCAGAGAGAGAGATAGAGAGACAGAGAGAGAGAGACAGAGAGAGAGGAGGACAAGAAGGGAGAAAAAGGAGAGAATGAGAAAGGAATGGAGAGGACAGAGGGAGAAAAAAGAAAGAATGGAAAGGGGGGGGAGGAGGAGAAGACTAGAGGGCTGAAGACCCCTAGACTGGCTATGGAGTAGGAAAAGTATAAGAGTGTGGAGGGGGAGGGAGGACCAGAGAAAGAGGGGTGGGGCGTAGAAAAGGCGAAGAGGAAGGGGTAAAGAGGAGAGAAATAGGACTGGAGGGAGAGCAAAGGGGAAGGGGGAGGGAGGGAGAGAGTTAGAGCGGGCGGGGGAGGTTGGCCAGGGGGAAAACGTGTGAGGAAGGTATTCGAGGTTGCCCGCAACCTGGGCATTCGCCAATTGTCAGCAAGTTTTCGTTTTGGGTGCTTGGTTTCCCCGGGTGGAGGTGGGCTGTTGGGTTTCTGGGACCTGCGGCCAGGCCGTGAGGGGTCCTCCCTGTCAGGTGTCCCTCCCCCTCCCAGCCGCTCCCCCCGACCCTGGCCCATTGGAATTGTCCGCGCTGTGGAAGTGACTTGACGGTTGTCCAACCAGAATCTGGGAGTTGCTAGGTGGGCGGTTCTTGTTAGTCTCTCCGTGTTTTCCTGGGAGAAAATGGAACTCCCCCGGCTCCAACTTGGGAGGTAAATCTTGCTGCCCCTTGAGAAATGACTGTCTTTCCACCATCAATCTTCTGTGAGCCTCAGCGCCCTGGGTGGTTCTTTTCCTGAGCATTAAATTGCCCAAGGTTTTTTGGACTTGAACCCCTTAAGGACTTTTGTCCTGATTTCTCCCTGATCCCCTTTGTAAATGAGGCGTGAAGACCCCTTTCTGCTCCGGAGGACATCTCTGGGTGAAGTGGTGTTTGCCCCGGGGAGCAAACTATCCTGGGTGAAGGCGGTGGTATCAGCAGCGGGCCAATGCTGGTTCAGGGCTCCCTGTACCTCGGGGGTCTTTTTTCAGCATTTCCCCCATCCAAGGAGTGAGTAGCCAGGAATTTCTTTGCTCTCACTGTAGATCCCGGATGTGCGGTTGTTGCTGCCCTCTCAGAGTGTATATCGCGTACAGGATTCCTCCTTGGAGTCTCTTGTGACCTGGGAAGTGGGAAAACGGGTTGAGAGGGGTGAATAAAAAAAGAGAGAGAGAGCTGGGAAAGAAGGTAAGGAGGGGAGGGGAGAAGAGAGAGGTGATGCAGAGGGAAAGAAGGGAAAGGGTGGGGAGTGGGTGTGGCAATGAAAGAGGGAGGAGAGGAGCAAGAGAAAGAGGGGGGCATAGAAAAGGAGAAGAGAGAGGGGATGACAGTTGCGAAGGACAGACTAGAAAGAGGTCGAGAGAGGGGCAAAGAGGAGAGTCATATGGCTAGAAGGAGGGAAAGGAGAATGAAAGGGAGAGAAAAGGGAAGTGTTGGAGGGAGAAGAGGGCCAGCCGAGGGAGAAAGTTGGAGCGGGCGGGGGAGTTTGGCGAGGGGGAAAACGTGTCAGGAAGGCATGCGAGGTTGCCCGCCACCTGGGCACTCGCTAAGGGCCAGCAAGTTTCTCCCTTTGGTCCTGCCTTTCCCCGGGTGGAAGTGGGGTGTTGCTATCTGGGGCCAGCAGCCACCCCTGGCTTGTGGTCCCTCCCACACAGGCCCCTCTGCGGCTCCGGAAGTTGGAATCCTCCACTGGGCTGTTCACTGACCTGTCCGTCGTCCAATCACAATCTTTGCTTGGCCGTTGCTGGGTGGGTGGTTCCTTTCAGTTTCTCTGGGTTTTCCTGGGAGAAAAGTTGAACTGCTTTTGCTCCAACTTCCGAGGTAAACCTTTCAGCCCCTTGGAAAAGGACCCTGTCTTTTTTTTCACTATCGGTCTTTTGTGAGCTCTGAGCCTTGGCGCTTCCTGTGCTGCTTTTCTTGAGCGGCAGGCACTCGATTTTGTTGACTTGAACCCTTTCATGGCTTTTGCCCTAATGTCTGCCTGATCCCTTTGGTAAGTGAGGTTGGAAGACCCTTTTGTGTTCTGGAGAATGTCTCTGGATCGACTCGTGTTTGCTCCGCTGAGCAAACTCCTGGGTGAAGGCGGAGGTCCTTTGTTGTTTCAAGCAAGCCTGTCCATTGCGAGGCTCTTTCCCGCATTTCCCCTGTCCAAGGAGAAGCCAGGGATTTCTTTCCTTTGGCTGATCCTGGATGTGCGATTGCTGTTGCCCTCCAAGAGTGTAAATGCAGTGCCAGAGTCCTCCGTAGACGCTCCAGGAAAAAGGGAAGTGGAAAAACAGGTTGAGAGGCGTGAATAAAAAAAGAGATAGACCTGGGAAAGAAGATAAGGAGGGGAGGGGAGAAGAGAGGGGGGATGCAGAGGGAAGGAAGGAAGGGAAAGGGAGGGGAGTGGGTGTGGCAAGGAAAGAGGGGATTGTATGAGAGAGTAGGTAATGGAAAAGTCAGGAAAGTGGGGGCGGGGGGAAGAGTCTCAGGGGAGGATGGAGTTGGGGAAAAGCGGGAAAGGTGAAGAGGCCAGGGGAAGAGTCAGGGGATGGCAAGAGGACGGAGCAAGGAGAGGGAGGGGACAGGAGGACAGGAGGGGAGAAAGAGGAGACAATGAGAAAGGGATGGAGAAGGGAGAGGGAGAAAAAATCATGGAAAGATATTGAAGTGAGAGAGAGAGAGAGAGAGAGAGAGAGAGAGAGAGAGAGAGAGAGAGAGAGAGAGAGAGAGAGAGAGAGCGCACCAGCTGGGAGGAGAAGACTAGAGGTAAAAAGAAACCTAGACCAGATATCCAGTAAGTAAATGGTAAATGAGGTGTAGGGGGAGGGGAGAACCCAGGAAAGGCGGGGATAGAAGTGGAGAAGAGAGTGGGGATGAAAATTGGGAAGGGTAGAGAAGGAAGAAGTAGAGAGGGGGAAGGAGGAGAGAAATATGCCTAGAGAGAGAATGGAGGGAAAGGGAATGAGTGGGAGAGAAAGGGGAAGGGGGAGGGGGTGGGAGAAGAGGGAAAACCTGATGGGGAAGGTATTTGAAGTTTCCCTCATTCTGGGCTCTGGGTCCATGGGGAGAGCAAAAGAGAAGGAGACAGAGACTAGAAGTAAGGTAGAGAGGGGATAGAGAGGAAGAGGAAGACACAAAAAGAAGGAAAGAGCAATAGAGGGAGCGGGAAGAGGAGTGGATAGAAGGAAAAAGAATCAGAGAGAAAAGAGGGTGAGATCCAGAGAGAAGCACCCAGAGGCAAAGTAAAATAAAGGGAGAATCACACAAGAGACAGACAGCGACTGGGAGAGAGACTGGGCCTGAGATGTCTAAAAATGGAGACGGAGGATAGACACAGAGAGAGAGAGGACAAGTGACACAGTGGAAGAAAGAGAAGAAACAGAAAGAAACAGATACAGAGAGAGCTCGAATGGGAACCTGGAATGTGCCAGATAGACACAGAGATGGAGAGACTGAGGAGACAGAGTCTGTAAAGCAAGAGAGACATACAACCAAAAAAGTGAACCACAGAGGGAGACATAGATATGGGAGAGAGAGGGGGGCAGTGAGAGAGAAGGAGCTAGAGAATGACAGAGAAGAAAAGGGAATAACTGGGAAGGGAGAGACAGAGTGTGGGGAAAGAAAGATATAGAGAGGCAAGAAGATAGTGAACAACAGAGAGGAAAGGGTGGTGTGTGTGGGGGGGCAAGAGGGCAAAGGACTGGCAGACCGAGGTTGGCGTAGATTGACAGTGAAAAAGAGTAGGGGAGAGAGGGATTGAGGAAGAGGATAGAGACTGAGATAGCCAGAGAGGACACAGAGACACCCTGAGACAAATTTAGAGGGAATGAGAGAGATGACAGCGAAAGGGAGAGAGAAAGGGCAGGAGCAAAGGAAGTAAAGAGAGTGACAGAGAGGCTGATGAGGAGTCCAGGAGAACAAGAGAGAAAAGGGGTAGGGGCTTGAGAAAGGGGGAAGGACAGACAAGGGAGAAATGGAGAGGACAGATAGAAAGTAGAAGAAGAGAGACCTAGTGGACATACAGAGTAGGAAAAGAGGAAGGGGGTGGGGTGGGGTGGGGACCAGGGTAGAGAAGATTCCAAAGTAGTCAGAGAGGGAATGACAGAATCAAAGAGAGACAAAAGAAAGAAGAGCAAGGGGATGAAAGTGAGAAAGGGAAAGAGACAGTAAGAAGTACTGGGGGCAAATAAGGACAGAGAACAAAGGAGGAGAGGTAGAGAGAGGAAAAGGACAGACAAATAAGGGAAGGAGAGAAAAGAGAGGAGGAAGTATGTGGGATGAGACTGTGCATTAATCCCCCACATCTATTGATCAGTATTAGCAATTTTCTGTGGAGAAGAACCTCCTCTCCCCTCAGTTATAATAGCAGTTATAGTAGATAGCAATATAGGCTTTTTCCTATTCTCAAAGATGCCTAAAGAGCCTCCCCACCCCCAGTCATTTTGGGAGGGGTTCTGTAGCCTATGCCCGGGCATCACAAGGGCAACATATTTGATTGCTGTACACAAGATTCAAATTCCTGGGGCTTTGATTATTTCACTTTGCTTTGATTTCAGAAACTTGCTTTGCAAGGATAAAAGGGAGGGGAAGGAATATAGACTTCAGGTAAGAACGAAAAACTCAAAAAAACCCCAAAACACCCTGATACCCAAAGGGCAAATTTCAGCAACATGTGTGTGTGTGTGTGTGTGTGTGTGTGTCTGTGCGTGGGAGTGCGCGTGTATACACGCACATGAAAAGATTTGATTTTACCAGTCAGGAACACCCATTTTTTCTTTGCAATGAATTTCCAGGCTCTTCTGGGTTTCAGTACTCCCTGAAAATGCTTCAACTAATTGGCAGTTCTTCCAATTCCTACCGGAAAAGGGTAAACAATTTTGCAGGCAGCTTAACTTTCCACTTTCTTGATTAAGCATGGCTGCTCAGTGACATGGAAGAGAGTCAACACTAGCCTAATTCGGGATGGTGGTAATAATATCTTTGTTACTTTCATTGCAAGCAAACATGAGGTTTTTTTAGAATCCTGTTTGTATAGAGTACCTGTTTTGGTAACACTCCTGTGGAGCGGAATGGGGGTGGGGGGGAAATGGGCTCATCTCCCCAGGAATCATTCTAATGAGCACATGGGAGATTTGAGGCTGGCAGAATTGATATAGCTTTATTCAGAGGCTGGGTGGGGGTGCATGGAGTGAGGGAACACTACAGGGAGGGGAGCCAGATGAAGGGAGAGAGAAGGGGGTGATGGTTGGGGGTAGGGGGGAGAGAGGAAGGGAGGCTCCAGAGTCTGAGAGGGCAGAGAGGTACCCAGATTTACTCAGATTTTATGGAGATCCATCAAAGTGCCCCATGTCCATTTTCCCATCATGGAGTATCTTTTCAACCCTCCATTCTCTATCCTCCTTAATCTTTCTCAACTCTTTCAAGCTTATAGGAGTTACTCATTAGGTTTGTAGTTTGTAGGGCTGTGGAAGGATTTTTGCAGCATTATATAACAGTTCTTGGGTTTTAGTAATCATGTATTTTAACTTTTCTAACGGGTAAGTTTTGAGGCTTCTCTCATAGGAATTAGGACACCAAACCTCTTCCCATGGGAACCAGGAGGGGAGGGGGGCTCTTTTGCCACATTTGAGAAGACTATCAAAGGCCTATACTAAGAGGTGGGTGGGTGGGAGGGTTTCTTCTACTCTTCAAAAGGAGAAATATTGATCTCTCTTAGTGGAGGGCTCCGAACCACATTTTTTCTACAGGAAGTTACTAATAGGAGCATGCTGGGACAATTTCATCTCACACAAATCCCATGGAGAAAAATAAGGAGAGGGGGAAGAAAATGAGAGAAAGTAAAAGAGGGGAATGGGAGTGCGAGGGGACAATAAAAAAGAGACAGAGGAAAAAAAAGATAACACTGGGGGAAGGAGGAGGACAGAAGGGAGGGAACAAAGGGAAAGAAGAGAAAGGGAGCTGGAGAAGAGTGGGTTTAGCAGTAAAAGAAGAGAGGCGGTGGTGAGAGTAGGAAAAAGAAAGGAACTGGAAAGGAAGATGAAAGAAAAGTTAGGAAAGGTGTGTGTGTGGGTGAGTCAGGAGAGGATGGAGTTGGAGAAAAAGAGGGAAAGGTGTCGAAGCCGGGGGAAGAGTCAGGGGAAGACTAGAGGGCTGAAGACCCCTAGACTGGCTACGGAGTAGGAAAAGTATAAGCGTGTGGAGGGGGAGGGAGGACCAGAGAAAGAGGGGTGGGGCGTAGAAAAGGCGAAGAGGAAGGGGTAAAGAGGAGAGAAATAGGACTGGAGGGAGAGCAAAGGGGAAGGGGGAGGGAGGGAGAGAGTTAGAGCGGGCGGGGGAGGTTGGCCAGGGGGAAAACGTGTGAGGAAGGTATTCGAGGTTGCCCGCAACCTGGGCATTCGCCAATTGTCAGCAAGTTTTCGTTTTGGGTGCTTGGTTTCCCCGGGTGGAGGTGGGCTGTTGGGTTTCTGGGACCTGCGGCCAGGCCGTGAGGGGTCCTCCCTGTCAGGTGTCCCTCCCCCTCCCAGCCGCTCCCCCCGACCCTGGCCCATTGGAATTGTCCGCGCTGTGGAAGTGACTTGACGGTTGTCCAACCAGAATCTGGGAGTTGCTAGGTGGGCGGTTCTTGTTAGTCTCTCCGTGTTTTCCTGGGAGAAAATGGAACTCCCCCGGCTCCAACTTGGGAGGTAAATCTTGCTGCCCCTTGAGAAATGACTGTCTTTCCACCATCAATCTTCTGTGAGCCTCAGCGCCCTGGGTGGTTCTTTTCCTGAGCATTAAATTGCCCAAGGTTTTTTGGACTTGAACCCCTTAAGGACTTTTGTCCTGATTTCTCCCTGATCCCCTTTGTAAATGAGGCGTGAAGACCCCTTTCTGCTCCGGAGGACATCTCTGGGTGAAGTGGTGTTTGCCCCGGGGAGCAAACTATCCTGGGTGAAGGCGGTGGTATCAGCAGCGGGCCAATGCTGGTTCAGGGCTCCCTGTACCTCGGGGGTCTTTTTTCAGCATTTCCCCCATCCAAGGAGTGAGTAGCCAGGAATTTCTTTGCTCTCACTGTAGATCCCGGATGTGCGGTTGTTGCTGCCCTCTCAGAGTGTATATCGCGTACAGGATTCCTCCTTGGAGTCTCTTGTGACCTGGGAAGTGGGAAAACGGGTTGAGAGGGGTGAATAAAAAAAGAGAGAGAGAGCTGGGAAAGAAGGTAAGGAGGGGAGGGGAGAAGAGAGAGGTGATGCAGAGGGAAAGAAGGGAAAGGGTGGGGAGTGGGTGTGGCAATGAAAGAGGGAGGAGAGGAGCAAGAGAAAGAGGGGGGCATAGAAAAGGAGAAGAGAGAGGGGATGACAGTTGCGAAGGACAGACTAGAAAGAGGTCGAGAGAGGGGCAAAGAGGAGAGTCATATGGCTAGAAGGAGGGAAAGGAGAATGAAAGGGAGAGAAAAGGGAAGTGTTGGAGGGAGAAGAGGGCCAGCCGAGGGAGAAAGTTGGAGCGGGCGGGGGAGTTTGGCGAGGGGGAAAACGTGTCAGGAAGGCATGCGAGGTTGCCCGCCACCTGGGCACTCGCTAAGGGCCAGCAAGTTTCTCCCTTTGGTCCTGCCTTTCCCCGGGTGGAAGTGGGGTGTTGCTATCTGGGGCCAGCAGCCACCCCTGGCTTGTGGTCCCTCCCACACAGGCCCCTCTGCGGCTCCGGAAGTTGGAATCCTCCACTGGGCTGTTCACTGACCTGTCCGTCGTCCAATCACAATCTTTGCTTGGCCGTTGCTGGGTGGGTGGTTCCTTTCAGTTTCTCTGGGTTTTCCTGGGAGAAAAGTTGAACTGCTTTTGCTCCAACTTCCGAGGTAAACCTTTCAGCCCCTTGGAAAAGGACCCTGTCTTTTTTTTCACTATCGGTCTTTTGTGAGCTCTGAGCCTTGGCGCTTCCTGTGCTGCTTTTCTTGAGCGGCAGGCACTCGATTTTGTTGACTTGAACCCTTTCATGGCTTTTGCCCTAATGTCTGCCTGATCCCTTTGGTAAGTGAGGTTGGAAGACCCTTTTGTGTTCTGGAGAATGTCTCTGGATCGACTCGTGTTTGCTCCGCTGAGCAAACTCCTGGGTGAAGGCGGAGGTCCTTTGTTGTTTCAAGCAAGCCTGTCCATTGCGAGGCTCTTTCCCGCATTTCCCCTGTCCAAGGAGAAGCCAGGGATTTCTTTCCTTTGGCTGATCCTGGATGTGCGATTGCTGTTGCCCTCCAAGAGTGTAAATGCAGTGCCAGAGTCCTCCGTAGACGCTCCAGGAAAAAGGGAAGTGGAAAAACAGGTTGAGAGGCGTGAATAAAAAAAGAGATAGACCTGGGAAAGAAGATAAGGAGGGGAGGGGAGAAGAGAGGGGGGATGCAGAGGGAAGGAAGGAAGGGAAAGGGAGGGGAGTGGGTGTGGCAAGGAAAGAGGGGATTGTATGAGAGAGTAGGTAATGGAAAAGTCAGGAAAGTGGGGGCGGGGGGAAGAGTCTCAGGGGAGGATGGAGTTGGGGAAAAGCGGGAAAGGTGAAGAGGCCAGGGGAAGAGTCAGGGGATGGCAAGAGGACGGAGCAAGGAGAGGGAGGGGACAGGAGGACAGGAGGGGAGAAAGAGGAGACAATGAGAAAGGGATGGAGAAGGGAGAGGGAGAAAAAATCATGGAAAGATATTGAAGTGAGAGAGAGAGAGAGAGAGAGAGAGAGAGAGAGAGAGAGAGAGAGAGAGAGAGAGAGAGAGAGAGAGAGAGCGCACCAGCTGGGAGGAGAAGACTAGAGGTAAAAAGAAACCTAGACCAGATATCCAGTAAGTAAATGGTAAATGAGGTGTAGGGGGAGGGGAGAACCCAGGAAAGGCGGGGATAGAAGTGGAGAAGAGAGTGGGGATGAAAATTGGGAAGGGTAGAGAAGGAAGAAGTAGAGAGGGGGAAGGAGGAGAGAAATATGCCTAGAGAGAGAATGGAGGGAAAGGGAATGAGTGGGAGAGAAAGGGGAAGGGGGAGGGGGTGGGAGAAGAGGGAAAACCTGATGGGGAAGGTATTTGAAGTTTCCCTCATTCTGGGCTCTGGGTCCATGGGGAGAGCAAAAGAGAAGGAGACAGAGACTAGAAGTAAGGTAGAGAGGGGATAGAGAGGAAGAGGAAGACACAAAAAGAAGGAAAGAGCAATAGAGGGAGCGGGAAGAGGAGTGGATAGAAGGAAAAAGAATCAGAGAGAAAAGAGGGTGAGATCCAGAGAGAAGCACCCAGAGGCAAAGTAAAATAAAGGGAGAATCACACAAGAGACAGACAGCGACTGGGAGAGAGACTGGGCCTGAGATGTCTAAAAATGGAGACGGAGGATAGACACAGAGAGAGAGAGGACAAGTGACACAGTGGAAGAAAGAGAAGAAACAGAAAGAAACAGATACAGAGAGAGCTCGAATGGGAACCTGGAATGTGCCAGATAGACACAGAGATGGAGAGACTGAGGAGACAGAGTCTGTAAAGCAAGAGAGACATACAACCAAAAAAGTGAACCACAGAGGGAGACATAGATATGGGAGAGAGAGGGGGGCAGTGAGAGAGAAGGAGCTAGAGAATGACAGAGAAGAAAAGGGAATAACTGGGAAGGGAGAGACAGAGTGTGGGGAAAGAAAGATATAGAGAGGCAAGAAGATAGTGAACAACAGAGAGGAAAGGGTGGTGTGTGTGGGGGGGCAAGAGGGCAAAGGACTGGCAGACCGAGGTTGGCGTAGATTGACAGTGAAAAAGAGTAGGGGAGAGAGGGATTGAGGAAGAGGATAGAGACTGAGATAGCCAGAGAGGACACAGAGACACCCTGAGACAAATTTAGAGGGAATGAGAGAGATGACAGCGAAAGGGAGAGAGAAAGGGCAGGAGCAAAGGAAGTAAAGAGAGTGACAGAGAGGCTGATGAGGAGTCCAGGAGAACAAGAGAGAAAAGGGGTAGGGGCTTGAGAAAGGGGGAAGGACAGACAAGGGAGAAATGGAGAGGACAGATAGAAAGTAGAAGAAGAGAGACCTAGTGGACATACAGAGTAGGAAAAGAGGAAGGGGGTGGGGTGGGGTGGGGACCAGGGTAGAGAAGATTCCAAAGTAGTCAGAGAGGGAATGACAGAATCAAAGAGAGACAAAAGAAAGAAGAGCAAGGGGATGAAAGTGAGAAAGGGAAAGAGACAGTAAGAAGTACTGGGGGCAAATAAGGACAGAGAACAAAGGAGGAGAGGTAGAGAGAGGAAAAGGACAGACAAATAAGGGAAGGAGAGAAAAGAGAGGAGGAAGTATGTGGGATGAGACTGTGCATTAATCCCCCACATCTATTGATCAGTATTAGCAATTTTCTGTGGAGAAGAACCTCCTCTCCCCTCAGTTATAATAGCAGTTATAGTAGATAGCAATATAGGCTTTTTCCTATTCTCAAAGATGCCTAAAGAGCCTCCCCACCCCCAGTCATTTTGGGAGGGGTTCTGTAGCCTATGCCCGGGCATCACAAGGGCAACATATTTGATTGCTGTACACAAGATTCAAATTCCTGGGGCTTTGATTATTTCACTTTGCTTTGATTTCAGAAACTTGCTTTGCAAGGATAAAAGGGAGGGGAAGGAATATAGACTTCAGGTAAGAACGAAAAACTCAAAAAAACCCCAAAACACCCTGATACCCAAAGGGCAAATTTCAGCAACATGTGTGTGTGTGTGTGTGTGTGTGTGTGTCTGTGCGTGGGAGTGCGCGTGTATACACGCACATGAAAAGATTTGATTTTACCAGTCAGGAACACCCATTTTTTCTTTGCAATGAATTTCCAGGCTCTTCTGGGTTTCAGTACTCCCTGAAAATGCTTCAACTAATTGGCAGTTCTTCCAATTCCTACCGGAAAAGGGTAAACAATTTTGCAGGCAGCTTAACTTTCCACTTTCTTGATTAAGCATGGCTGCTCAGTGACATGGAAGAGAGTCAACACTAGCCTAATTCGGGATGGTGGTAATAATATCTTTGTTACTTTCATTGCAAGCAAACATGAGGTTTTTTTAGAATCCTGTTTGTATAGAGTACCTGTTTTGGTAACACTCCTGTGGAGCGGAATGGGGGTGGGGGGGAAATGGGCTCATCTCCCCAGGAATCATTCTAATGAGCACATGGGAGATTTGAGGCTGGCAGAATTGATATAGCTTTATTCAGAGGCTGGGTGGGGGTGCATGGAGTGAGGGAACACTACAGGGAGGGGAGCCAGATGAAGGGAGAGAGAAGGGGGTGATGGTTGGGGGTAGGGGGGAGAGAGGAAGGGAGGCTCCAGAGTCTGAGAGGGCAGAGAGGTACCCAGATTTACTCAGATTTTATGGAGATCCATCAAAGTGCCCCATGTCCATTTTCCCATCATGGAGTATCTTTTCAACCCTCCATTCTCTATCCTCCTTAATCTTTCTCAACTCTTTCAAGCTTATAGGAGTTACTCATTAGGTTTGTAGTTTGTAGGGCTGTGGAAGGATTTTTGCAGCATTATATAACAGTTCTTGGGTTTTAGTAATCATGTATTTTAACTTTTCTAACGGGTAAGTTTTGAGGCTTCTCTCATAGGAATTAGGACACCAAACCTCTTCCCATGGGAACCAGGAGGGGAGGGGGGCTCTTTTGCCACATTTGAGAAGACTATCAAAGGCCTATACTAAGAGGTGGGTGGGTGGGAGGGTTTCTTCTACTCTTCAAAAGGAGAAATATTGATCTCTCTTAGTGGAGGGCTCCGAACCACATTTTTTCTACAGGAAGTTACTAATAGGAGCATGCTGGGACAATTTCATCTCACACAAATCCCATGGAGAAAAATAAGGAGAGGGGGAAGAAAATGAGAGAAAGTAAAAGAGGGGAATGGGAGTGCGAGGGGACAATAAAAAAGAGACAGAGGAAAAAAAAGATAACACTGGGGGAAGGAGGAGGACAGAAGGGAGGGAACAAAGGGAAAGAAGAGAAAGGGAGCTGGAGAAGAGTGGGTTTAGCAGTAAAAGAAGAGAGGCGGTGGTGAGAGTAGGAAAAAGAAAGGAACTGGAAAGGAAGATGAAAGAAAAGTTAGGAAAGGTGTGTGTGTGGGTGAGTCAGGAGAGGATGGAGTTGGAGAAAAAGAGGGAAAGGTGTCGAAGCCGGGGGAAGAGTCAGGGGAAGACTAGAGGGCTGAAGACCCCTAGACTGGCTACGGAGTAGGAAAAGTATAAGCGTGTGGAGGGGGAGGGAGGACCAGAGAAAGAGGGGTGGGGCGTAGAAAAGGCGAAGAGGAAGGGGTAAAGAGGAGAGAAATAGGACTGGAGGGAGAGCAAAGGGGAAGGGGGAGGGAGGGAGAGAGTTAGAGCGGGCGGGGGAGGTTGGCCAGGGGGAAAACGTGTGAGGAAGGTATTCGAGGTTGCCCGCAACCTGGGCATTCGCCAATTGTCAGCAAGTTTTCGTTTTGGGTGCTTGGTTTCCCCGGGTGGAGGTGGGCTGTTGGGTTTCTGGGACCTGCGGCCAGGCCGTGAGGGGTCCTCCCTGTCAGGTGTCCCTCCCCCTCCCAGCCGCTCCCCCCGACCCTGGCCCATTGGAATTGTCCGCGCTGTGGAAGTGACTTGACGGTTGTCCAACCAGAATCTGGGAGTTGCTAGGTGGGCGGTTCTTGTTAGTCTCTCCGTGTTTTCCTGGGAGAAAATGGAACTCCCCCGGCTCCAACTTGGGAGGTAAATCTTGCTGCCCCTTGAGAAATGACTGTCTTTCCACCATCAATCTTCTGTGAGCCTCAGCGCCCTGGGTGGTTCTTTTCCTGAGCATTAAATTGCCCAAGGTTTTTTGGACTTGAACCCCTTAAGGACTTTTGTCCTGATTTCTCCCTGATCCCCTTTGTAAATGAGGCGTGAAGACCCCTTTCTGCTCCGGAGGACATCTCTGGGTGAAGTGGTGTTTGCCCCGGGGAGCAAACTATCCTGGGTGAAGGCGGTGGTATCAGCAGCGGGCCAATGCTGGTTCAGGGCTCCCTGTACCTCGGGGGTCTTTTTTCAGCATTTCCCCCATCCAAGGAGTGAGTAGCCAGGAATTTCTTTGCTCTCACTGTAGATCCCGGATGTGCGGTTGTTGCTGCCCTCTCAGAGTGTATATCGCGTACAGGATTCCTCCTTGGAGTCTCTTGTGACCTGGGAAGTGGGAAAACGGGTTGAGAGGGGTGAATAAAAAAAGAGAGAGAGAGCTGGGAAAGAAGGTAAGGAGGGGAGGGGAGAAGAGAGAGGTGATGCAGAGGGAAAGAAGGGAAAGGGTGGGGAGTGGGTGTGGCAATGAAAGAGGGAGGAGAGGAGCAAGAGAAAGAGGGGGGCATAGAAAAGGAGAAGAGAGAGGGGATGACAGTTGCGAAGGACAGACTAGAAAGAGGTCGAGAGAGGGGCAAAGAGGAGAGTCATATGGCTAGAAGGAGGGAAAGGAGAATGAAAGGGAGAGAAAAGGGAAGTGTTGGAGGGAGAAGAGGGCCAGCCGAGGGAGAAAGTTGGAGCGGGCGGGGGAGTTTGGCGAGGGGGAAAACGTGTCAGGAAGGCATGCGAGGTTGCCCGCCACCTGGGCACTCGCTAAGGGCCAGCAAGTTTCTCCCTTTGGTCCTGCCTTTCCCCGGGTGGAAGTGGGGTGTTGCTATCTGGGGCCAGCAGCCACCCCCGGCTTGTGGTCCCTCCCACACAGGCCCCTCTGCGGCTCAGGAAGTTGGAATCCTCCACTGGGCCTTTCACTGACCTGTCCGTCGTCCAATCACAATCTTTGCTTGGCCGTTGCTGGGTGGGTGGTTCCTTTCAGTTTCTCTGGGTTTTCCTGGGAGAAAAGTTGAACTGCTTTTGCTCCAACTTCCGAGGTAAACCTTTCAGCCCCTTGGAAAAGGACCCTGTCTTTTTTTTCACTATCGGTCTTTTGTGAGCTCTGAGCCTTGGCGCTTCCTGTGCTGCTTTTCTTGAGCGGCAGGCACTCGATTTTGTTGACTTGAACCCTTTCATGGCTTTTGCCCTAATGTCTGCCTGATCCCTTTGGTAAGTGAGGTTGGAAGACCCTTTTGTGTTCTGGAGAATGTCTCTGGATCGACTCGTGTTTGCTCCGCTGAGCAAACTCCTGGGTGAAGGCGGAGGTCCTTTGTTGTTTCAAGCAAGCCTGTCCATTGCGAGGCTCTTTCCCGCATTTCCCCTGTCCAAGGAGAAGCCAGGGATTTCTTTCCTTTGGCTGATCCTGGATGTGCGATTGCTGTTGCCCTCCAAGAGTGTAAATGCAGTGCCAGAGTCCTCCGTAGACGCTCCAGGAAAAAGGGAAGTGGAAAAACAGGTTGAGAGGCGTGAATAAAAAAAGAGATAGACCTGGGAAAGAAGATAAGGAGGGGAGGGGAGAAGAGAGGGGGGATGCAGAGGGAAGGAAGGAAGGGAAAGGGAGGGGAGTGGGTGTGGCAAGGAAAGAGGGGATTGTATGAGAGAGTAGGTAATGGAAAAGTCAGGAAAGTGGGGGCGGGGGGAAGAGTCTCAGGGGAGGATGGAGTTGGGGAAAAGCGGGAAAGGTGAAGAGGCCAGGGGAAGAGTCAGGGGATGGCAAGAGGACGGAGCAAGGAGAGGGAGGGGACAGGAGGACAGGAGGGGAGAAAGAGGAGACAATGAGAAAGGGATGGAGAAGGGAGAGGGAGAAAAAATCATGGAAAGATATTAAAGTGAGAGAGAGAGAGAGACAGACAGAGAGAGAGAGAGAGAGAGAGAGCGCACCAGCTGGGAGGAGAAGACTAGAGGTAAAAAGAAACCTAGACCAGATATCCAGTAAGTAAATGGTAAATGAGGTGTAGGGGGAGGGGAGAACCCAGGAAAGGCGGGGATAGAAGTGGAGAAGAGAGTGGGGATGAAAATTGGGAAGGGTAGAGAAGGAAGAAGTAGAGAGGGGGAAGGAGGAGAGAAATATGCCTAGAGAGAGAATGGAGGGAAAGGGAATGAGTGGGAGAGAAAGGGGAAGGGGGAGGGGGTGGGAGAAGAGGGAAAACCTGATGGGGAAGGTATTTGAAGTTTCCCTCATTCTGGGCTCTGGGTCCATGGGGAGAGCAAAAGAGAAGGAGACAGAGACTAGAAGTAAGGTAGAGAGGGGATAGAGAGGAAGAGGAAGACACAAAAAGAAGGAAAGAGCAATAGAGGGAGCGGGAAGAGGAGTGGATAGAAGGAAAAAGAATCAGAGAGAAAAGAGGGTGAGATCCAGAGAGAAGCACCCAGAGGCAAAGTAAAATAAAGGGAGAATCACAGAAGAGACAGACAGCGACTGGGAGAGAGACTGGGCCTGAGATGTCTAAAAATGGAGACGGAGGATAGACACAGAGAGAGAGAGGACAAGTGACACAGTGGAAGAAAGAGAAGAAACAGAAAGAAACAGATACAGAGAGAGCTCGAGCCTGGAATGTGCCAGATAGACACAGAGATGGAGAGACTGAGGAGACAGAGTCTGTAAAGCAAGAGAGACATACAACCAAAAAAGTGAACCACAGAGGGAGACATAGATATGGGAGAGAGAGGGGGGCAGTGAGAGAGAAGGAGCTAGAGAATGACAGAGAAGAAAAGGGAATAACTGGGAAGGGAGAGACAGAGTGTGGGGAAAGAAAGATATAGAGAGGCAAGAAGATAGTGAACAACAGAGAGGAAAGGGTGGTGTGTGTGGCGGGGCAAGAGGGCAAAGGACTGGCAGACCGAGGTTGGCGTAGATTGACAGTGAAAAAGAGTAGGGGAGAGAGGGATTGAGGAAGAGGATAGAGACTGAGATAGCCAGAGAGGACACAGAGACACCCTGAGACAAATTTAGAGGGAATGAGAGAGATGACAGCGAAAGGGAGAGAGAAAGGGCAGGAGCAAAGGAAGTAAAGAGAGTGACAGAGAGGCTGATGAGGAGTCCAGGAGAACAAGAGAGAAAAGGGGTAGGGGCTTGAGAAAGGGGGAAGGACAGACAAGGGAGAAATGGAGAGGACAGATAGAAAGTAGAAGAAGAGAGACCTAGTGGACATACAGAGTAGGAAAAGAGGAAGGGGGTGGGGTGGGGTGGGGACCAGGGTAGAGAAGATTCCAAAGTAGTCAGAGAGGGAATGACAGAATCAAAGAGAGACAAAAGAAAGAAGAGCAAGGGGATGAAAGTGAGAAAGGGAAAGAGACAGTAAGAAGTACTGGGGGCAAATAAGGACAGAGAACAAAGGAGGAGAGGTAGAGAGAGGAAAAGGACAGACAAATAAGGGAAGGAGAGAAAAGAGAGGAGGAAGTATGTGGGATGAGACTGTGCATTAATCCCCCACATCTATTGATCAGTATTAGCAATTTTCTGTGGAGAAGAACCTCCTCTCCCCTCAGTTATAATAGCAGTTATAGTAGATAGCAATATAGGCTTTTTCCTATTCTCAAAGATGCCTAAAGAGCCTCCCCACCCCCAGTCATTTTGGGAGGGGTTCTGTAGCCTATGCCCGGGCATCACAAGGGCAACATATTTGATTGCTGTACACAAGATTCAAATTCCTGGGGCTTTGATTATTTCACTTTGCTTTGATTTCAGAAACTTGCTTTGCAAGGATAAAAGGGAGGGGAAGGAATATAGACTTCAGGTAAGAACGAAAAACTCAAAAAAACCCCAAAACACCCTGATACCCAAAGGGCAAATTTCAGCAACATGTGTGTGTGTGTGTGTGTGTGTGTGTGTGTCTGTGCGTGGGAGTGCGCGTGTATACACGCACATGAAAAGATTTGATTTTACCAGTCAGGAACACCCATTTTTTCTTTGCAATGAATTTCCAGGCTCTTCTGGGTTTCAGTACTCCCTGAAAATGCTTCAACTAATTGGCAGTTCTTCCAATTCCTACCGGAAAAGGGTAAACAATTTTGCAGGCAGCTTAACTTTCCACTTTCTTGATTAAGCATGGCTGCTCAGTGACATGGAAGAGAGTCAACACTAGCCTAATTCGGGATGGTGGTAATAATATCTTTGTTACTTTCATTGCAAGCAAACATGAGGTTTTTTTAGAATCCTGTTTGTATAGAGTACCTGTTTTGGTAACACTCCTGTGGAGCGGAATGGGGGTGGGGGGGAAATGGGCTCATCTCCCCAGGAATCATTCTAATGAGCACATGGGAGATTTGAGGCTGGCAGAATTGATATAGCTTTATTCAGAGGCTGGGTGGGGGTGCATGGAGTGAGGGAACACTACAGGGAGGGGAGCCAGATGAAGGGAGAGAGAAGGGGGTGATGGTTGGGGGTAGGGGGGAGAGAGGAAGGGAGGCTCCAGAGTCTGAGAGGGCAGAGAGGTACCCAGATTTACTCAGATTTTATGGAGATCCATCAAAGTGCCCCATGTCCATTTTCCCATCATGGAGTATCTTTTCAACCCTCCATTCTCTATCCTCCTTAATCTTTCTCAACTCTTTCAAGCTTATAGGAGTTACTCATTAGGTTTGTAGTTTGTAGGGCTGTGGAAGGATTTTTGCAGCATTATATAACAGTTCTTGGGTTTTAGTAATCATGTATTTTAACTTTTCTAACGGGTAAGTTTTGAGGCTTCTCTCATAGGAATTAGGACACCAAACCTCTTCCCATGGGAACCAGGAGGGGAGGGGGGCTCTTTTGCCACATTTGAGAAGACTATCAAAGGCCTATACTAAGAGGTGGGTGGGTGGGGGGGTTTCTTCTACTCTTCAAAAGGAGAAATATTGATCTCTCTTAGTGGAGGGCTCCGAACCACATTTTTTCTACAGGAAGTTACTAATAGGAGCATGCTGGGACAATTTCATCTCACACAAATCCCATGGAGAAAAATAAGGAGAGGGGGAAGAAAATGAGAGAAAGTAAAAGAGGGGAATGGGAGTGCGAGGGGACAATAAAAAAGAGACAGAGGAAAAAAAAGATAACACTGGGGGAAGGAGGAGGACAGAAGGGAGGGAACAAAGGGAAAGAAGAGAAAGGGAGCTGGAGAAGAGTGGGTTTAGCAGTAAAAGAAGAGAGGCGGTGGTGAGAGTAGGAAAAAGAAAGGAACTGGAAAGGAAGATGAAAGAAAAGTTAGGAAAGGTGTGTGTGTGGGTGAGTCAGGAGAGGATGGAGTTGGAGAAAAAGAGGGAAAGGTGTCGAAGCCGGGGGAAGAGTCAGGGGAAGACTAGAGGGCTGAAGACCCCTAGACTGGCTACGGAGTAGGAAAAGTATAAGCGTGTGGAGGGGGAGGGAGGACCAGAGAAAGAGGGGTGGGGCGTAGAAAAGGCGAAGAGGAAGGGGTAAAGAGGAGAGAAATAGGACTGGAGGGAGAGCAAAGGGGAAGGGGGAGGGAGGGAGAGAGTTAGAGCGGGCGGGGGAGGTTGGCCAGGGGGAAAACGTGTGAGGAAGGTATTCGAGGTTGCCCGCAACCTGGGCATTCGCCAATTGTCAGCAAGTTTTCGTTTTGGGTGCTTGGTTTCCCCGGGTGGAGGTGGGCTGTTGGGTTTCTGGGACCTGCGGCCAGGCCGTGAGGGGTCCTCCCTGTCAGGTGTCCCTCCCCCTCCCAGCCGCTCCCCCCGACCCTGGCCCATTGGAATTGTCCGCGCTGTGGAAGTGACTTGACGGTTGTCCAACCAGAATCTGGGAGTTGCTAGGTGGGCGGTTCTTGTTAGTCTCTCCGTGTTTTCCTGGGAGAAAATGGAACTCCCCCGGCTCCAACTTGGGAGGTAAATCTTGCTGCCCCTTGAGAAATGACTGTCTTTCCACCATCAATCTTCTGTGAGCCTCAGCGCCCTGGGTGGTTCTTTTCCTGAGCATTAAATTGCCCAAGGTTTTTTGGACTTGAACCCCTTAAGGACTTTTGTCCTGATTTCTCCCTGATCCCCTTTGTAAATGAGGCGTGAAGACCCCTTTCTGCTCCGGAGGACATCTCTGGGTGAAGTGGTGTTTGCCCCGGGGAGCAAACTATCCTGGGTGAAGGCGGTGGTATCAGCAGCGGGCCAATGCTGGTTCAGGGCTCCCTGTACCTCGGGGGTCTTTTTTCAGCATTTCCCCCATCCAAGGAGTGAGTAGCCAGGAATTTCTTTGCTCTCACTGTAGATCCCGGATGTGCGGTTGTTGCTGCCCTCTCAGAGTGTATATCGCGTACAGGATTCCTCCTTGGAGTCTCTTGTGACCTGGGAAGTGGGAAAACGGGTTGAGAGGGGTGAATAAAAAAAGAGAGAGAGAGCTGGGAAAGAAGGTAAGGAGGGGAGGGGAGAAGAGAGAGGTGATGCAGAGGGAAAGAAGGGAAAGGGTGGGGAGTGGGTGTGGCAATGAAAGAGGGAGGAGAGGAGCAAGAGAAAGAGGGGGGCATAGAAAAGGAGAAGAGAGAGGGGATGACAGTTGCGAAGGACAGACTAGAAAGAGGTCGAGAGAGGGGCAAAGAGGAGAGTCATATGGCTAGAAGGAGGGAAAGGAGAATGAAAGGGAGAGAAAAGGGAAGTGTTGGAGGGAGAAGAGGGCCAGCCGAGGGAGAAAGTTGGAGCGGGCGGGGGAGTTTGGCGAGGGGGAAAACGTGTCAGGAAGGCATGCGAGGTTGCCCGCCACCTGGGCACTCGCTAAGGGCCAGCAAGTTTCTCCCTTTGGTCCTGCCTTTCCCCGGGTGGAAGTGGGGTGTTGCTATCTGGGGCCAGCAGCCACCCCCGGCTTGTGGTCCCTCCCACACACGCCCCTCTGCAGCTCAGGAAGTTGGAATCCTCCACTGGGCCGTTCACTGACCTGTCCGTCGTCCAATCACAATCTTTGCTTGGCCGTTGCTGGGTGGGTGGTTCCTTTCAGTTTCTCTGGGTTTTCCTGGGAGAAAAGTTGAACTGCTTTTGCTCCAACTTCCGAGGTAAACCTTTCAGCCCCTTGGAAAAGGACCCTGTCTTTTTTTTCACTATCGGTCTTTTGTGAGCTCTGAGCCTCGGCGCTTCCTGTGCTGCTTTTCTTGAGCGGCAGGCACTCGATTTTGTTGACTTGAACCCTTTCATGGCTTTTGCCCTAATGTCTGCCTGATCCCTTTGGTAAGTGAGGTTGGAAGACCCTTTTGTGTTCTGGAGAATGTCTCTGGATCGACTCGTGTTTGCTCCGCTGAGCAAACTCCTGGGTGAAGGCGGAGGTCCTTTGTTGTTTCAAGCAAGCCTGTCCATTGCGAGGCTCTTTCCCGCATTTCCCCTGTCCAAGGAGAAGCCAGGGATTTCTTTCCTTTGGCTGATCCTGGATGTGCGATTGCTGTTGCCCTCCAAGAGTGTAAATGCAGTGCCAGAGTCCTCCGTAGACGCTCCAGGAAAAAGGGAAGTGGAAAAACAGGTTGAGAGGCGTGAATAAAAAAAGAGATAGACCTGGGAAAGAAGATAAGGAGGGGAGGGGAGAAGAGAGGGGGGATGCAGAGGGAAGGAAGGAAGGGAAAGGGAGGGGAGTGGGTGTGGCAAGGAAAGAGGGGATTGTATGAGAGAGTAGGTAATGGAAAAGTCAGGAAAGTGGGGGCGGGGGGAAGAGTCTCAGGGGAGGATGGAGTTGGGGAAAAGCGGGAAAGGTGAAGAGGCCAGGGGAAGAGTCAGGGGATGGCAAGAGGACGGAGCAAGGAGAGGGAGGGGACAGGAGGACAGGAGGGGAGAAAGAGGAGACAATGAGAAAGGGATGGAGAAGGGAGAGGGAGAAAAAATCATGGAAAGATATTGAAGTGAGAGAGAGAGAGAGAGAGAGAGAGAGAGAGAGAGAGAGAGAGAGAGAGAGAGCGCACCAGCTGGGAGGAGAAGACTAGAGGTAAAAAGAAACCTAGACCAGATATCCAGTAAGTAAATGGTAAATGAGGTGTAGGGGGAGGGGAGAACCCAGGAAAGGCGGGGATAGAAGTGGAGAAGAGAGTGGGGATGAAAATTGGGAAGGGTAGAGAAGGAAGAAGTAGAGAGGGGGAAGGAGGAGAGAAATATGCCTAGAGAGAGAATGGAGGGAAAGGGAATGAGTGGGAGAGAAAGGGGAAGGGGGAGGGGGTGGGAGAAGAGGGAAAACCTGATGGGGAAGGTATTTGAAGTTTCCCTCATTCTGGGCTCTGGGTCCATGGGGAGAGCAAAAGAGAAGGAGACAGAGACTAGAAGTAAGGTAGAGAGGGGATAGAGAGGAAGAGGAAGACACAAAAAGAAGGAAAGAGCAATAGAGGGAGCGGGAAGAGGAGTGGATAGAAGGAAAAAGAATCAGAGAGAAAAGAGGGTGAGATCCAGAGAGAAGCACCCAGAGGCAAAGTAAAATAAAGGGAGAATCACAGAAGAGACAGACAGCGACTGGGAGAGAGACTGGGCCTGAGATGTCTAAAAATGGAGACGGAGGATAGACACAGAGAGAGAGAGGACAAGTGACACAGTGGAAGAAAGAGAAGAAACAGAAAGAAACAGATACAGAGAGAGCTCGAATGGGAACCTGGAATGTGCCAGATAGACACAGAGATGGAGAGACTGAGGAGACAGAGTCTGTAAAGCAAGAGAGACATACAACCAAAAAAGTGAACCACAGAGGGAGACATAGATATGGGAGAGAGAGGGGGGCAGTGAGAGAGAAGGAGCTAGAGAATGACAGAGAAGAAAAGGGAATAACTGGGAAGGGAGAGACAGAGTGTGGGGAAAGAAAGATATAGAGAGGCAAGAAGATAGTGAACAACAGAGAGGAAAGGGTGGTGTGTGGGGGGGGGCAAGAGGGCAAAGGACTGGCAGACCGAGGTTGGCGTAGATTGACAGTGAAAAAGAGTAGGGGAGAGAGGGATTGAGGAAGAGGATAGAGACTGAGATAGCCAGAGAGGACACAGAGACACCCTGAGACAAATTTAGAGGGAATGAGAGAGATGACAGCGAAAGGGAGAGAGAAAGGGCAGGAGCAAAGGAAGTAAAGAGAGTGACAGAGAGGCTGATGAGGAGTCCAGGAGAACAAGAGAGAAAAGGGGTAGGGGCTTGAGAAAGGGGGAAGGACAGACAAGGGAGAAATGGAGAGGACAGATAGAAAGTAGAAGAAGAGAGACCTAGTGGACATACAGAGTAGGAAAAGAGGAAGGGGGTGGGGTGGGGTGGGGACCAGGGTAGAGAAGATTCCAAAGTAGTCAGAGAGGGAATGACAGAATCAAAGAGAGACAAAAGAAAGAAGAGCAAGGGGATGAAAGTGAGAAAGGGAAAGAGACAGTAAGAAGTACTGGGGGCAAATAAGGACAGAGAACAAAGGAGGAGAGGTAGAGAGAGGAAAAGGACAGACAAATAAGGGAAGGAGAGAAAAGAGAGGAGGAAGTATGTGGGATGAGACTGTGCATTAATCCCCCACATCTATTGATCAGTATTAGCAATTTTCTGTGGAGAAGAACCTCCTCTCCCCTCAGTTATAATAGCAGTTATAGTAGATAGCAATATAGGCTTTTTCCTATTCTCAAAGATGCCTAAAGAGCCTCCCCACCCCCAGTCATTTTGGGAGGGGTTCTGTAGCCTATGCCCGGGCATCACAAGGGCAACATATTTGATTGCTGTACACAAGATTCAAATTCCTGGGGCTTTGATTATTTCACTTTGCTTTGATTTCAGAAACTTGCTTTGCAAGGATAAAAGGGAGGGGAAGGAATATAGACTTCAGGTAAGAACGAAAAACTCAAAAAAACCCCAAAACACCCTGATACCCAAAGGGCAAATTTCAGCAACATGTGTGTGTGTGTGTGTGTGTGTGTGTGTCTGTGCGTGGGAGTGCGCGTGTATACACGCACATGAAAAGATTTGATTTTACCAGTCAGGAACACCCATTTTTTCTTTGCAATGAATTTCCAGGCTCTTCTGGGTTTCAGTACTCCCTGAAAATGCTTCAACTAATTGGCAGTTCTTCCAATTCCTACCGGAAAAGGGTAAACAATTTTGCAGGCAGCTTAACTTTCCACTTTCTTGATTAAGCATGGCTGCTCAGTGACATGGAAGAGAGTCAACACTAGCCTAATTCGGGATGGTGGTAATAATATCTTTGTTACTTTCATTGCAAGCAAACATGAGGTTTTTTTAGAATCCTGTTTGTATAGAGTACCTGTTTTGGTAACACTCCTGTGGAGCGGAATGGGGGTGGGGGGGAAATGGGCTCATCTCCCCAGGAATCATTCTAATGAGCACATGGGAGATTTGAGGCTGGCAGAATTGATATAGCTTTATTCAGAGGCTGGGTGGGGGTGCATGGAGTGAGGGAACACTACAGGGAGGGGAGCCAGATGAAGGGAGAGAGAAGGGGGTGATGGTTGGGGGTAGGGGGGAGAGAGGAAGGGAGGCTCCAGAGTCTGAGAGGGCAGAGAGGTACCCAGATTTACTCAGATTTTATGGAGATCCATCAAAGTGCCCCATGTCCATTTTCCCATCATGGAGTATCTTTTCAACCCTCCATTCTCTATCCTCCTTAATCTTTCTCAACTCTTTCAAGCTTATAGGAGTTACTCATTAGGTTTGTAGTTTGTAGGGCTGTGGAAGGATTTTTGCAGCATTATATAACAGTTCTTGGGTTTTAGTAATCATGTATTTTAACTTTTCTAACGGGTAAGTTTTGAGGCTTCTCTCATAGGAATTAGGACACCAAACCTCTTCCCATGGGAACCAGGAGGGGAGGGGGGCTCTTTTGCCACATTTGAGAAGACTATCAAAGGCCTATACTAAGAGGTGGGTGGGTGGGGGGGTTTCTTCTACTCTTCAAAAGGAGAAATATTGATCTCTCTTAGTGGAGGGCTCCGAACCACATTTTTTCTACAGGAAGTTACTAATAGGAGCATGCTGGGACAATTTCATCTCACACAAATCCCATGGAGAAAAATAAGGAGAGGGGGAAGAAAATGAGAGAAAGTAAAAGAGGGGAATGGGAGTGCGAGGGGACAATAAAAAAGAGACAGAGGAAAAAAAAGATAACACTGGGGGAAGGAGGAGGACAGAAGGGAGGGAACAAAGGGAAAGAAGAGAAAGGGAGCTGGAGAAGAGTGGGTTTAGCAGTAAAAGAAGAGAGGCGGTGGTGAGAGTAGGAAAAAGAAAGGAACTGGAAAGGAAGATGAAAGAAAAGTTAGGAAAGGTGTGTGTGTGGGTGAGTCAGGAGAGGATGGAGTTGGAGAAAAAGAGGGAAAGGTGTCGAAGCCGGGGGAAGAGTCAGGGGAAGACTAGAGGGCTGAAGACCCCTAGACTGGCTACGGAGTAGGAAAAGTATAAGCGTGTGGAGGGGGAGGGAGGACCAGAGAAAGAGGGGTGGGGCGTAGAAAAGGCGAAGAGGAAGGGGTAAAGAGGAGAGAAATAGGACTGGAGGGAGAGCAAAGGGGAAGGGGGAGGGAGGGAGAGAGTTAGAGCGGGCGGGGGAGGTTGGCCAGGGGGAAAACGTGTGAGGAAGGTATTCGAGGTTGCCCGCAACCTGGGCATTCGCCAATTGTCAGCAAGTTTTCGTTTTGGGTGCTTGGTTTCCCCGGGTGGAGGTGGGCTGTTGGGTTTCTGGGACCTGCGGCCAGGCCGTGAGGGGTCCTCCCTGTCAGGTGTCCCTCCCCCTCCCAGCCGCTCCCCCCGACCCTGGCCCATTGGAATTGTCCGCGCTGTGGAAGTGACTTGACGGTTGTCCAACCAGAATCTGGGAGTTGCTAGGTGGGCGGTTCTTGTTAGTCTCTCCGTGTTTTCCTGGGAGAAAATGGAACTCCCCCGGCTCCAACTTGGGAGGTAAATCTTGCTGCCCCTTGAGAAATGACTGTCTTTCCACCATCAATCTTCTGTGAGCCTCAGCGCCCTGGGTGGTTCTTTTCCTGAGCATTAAATTGCCCAAGGTTTTTTGGACTTGAACCCCTTAAGGACTTTTGTCCTGATTTCTCCCTGATCCCCTTTGTAAATGAGGCGTGAAGACCCCTTTCTGCTCCGGAGGACATCTCTGGGTGAAGTGGTGTTTGCCCCGGGGAGCAAACTATCCTGGGTGAAGGCGGTGGTATCAGCAGCGGGCCAATGCTGGTTCAGGGCTCCCTGTACCTCGGGGGTCTTTTTTCAGCATTTCCCCCATCCAAGGAGTGAGTAGCCAGGAATTTCTTTGCTCTCACTGTAGATCCCGGATGTGCGGTTGTTGCTGCCCTCTCAGAGTGTATATCGCGTACAGGATTCCTCCTTGGAGTCTCTTGTGACCTGGGAAGTGGGAAAACGGGTTGAGAGGGGTGAATAAAAAAAGAGAGAGAGAGCTGGGAAAGAAGGTAAGGAGGGGAGGGGAGAAGAGAGAGGTGATGCAGAGGGAAAGAAGGGAAAGGGTGGGGAGTGGGTGTGGCAATGAAAGAGGGAGGAGAGGAGCAAGAGAAAGAGGGGGGCATAGAAAAGGAGAAGAGAGAGGGGATGACAGTTGCGAAGGACAGACTAGAAAGAGGTCGAGAGAGGGGCAAAGAGGAGAGTCATATGGCTAGAAGGAGGGAAAGGAGAATGAAAGGGAGAGAAAAGGGAAGTGTTGGAGGGAGAAGAGGGCCAGCCGAGGGAGAAAGTTGGAGCGGGCGGGGGAGTTTGGCGAGGGGGAAAACGTGTCAGGAAGGCATGCGAGGTTGCCCGCCACCTGGGCACTCGCTAAGGGCCAGCAAGTTTCTCCCTTTGGTCCTGCCTTTCCCCGGGTGGAAGTGGGGTGTTGCTATCTGGGGCCAGCAGCCACCCCCGGCTTGTGGTCCCTCCCACACACGCCCCTCTGCAGCTCAGGAAGTTGGAATCCTCCACTGGGCCTTTCACTGACCTGTCCGTCGTCCAATCACAATCTTTGCTTGGCCGTTGCTGGGTGGGTGGTTCCTTTCAGTTTCTCTGGGTTTTCCTGGGAGAAAAGTTGAACTGCTTTTGCTCCAACTTCCGAGGTAAACCTTTCAGCCCCTTGGAAAAGGACCCTGTCTTTTTTTTCACTATCGGTCTTTTGTGAGCTCTGAGCCTCGGCGCTTCCTGTGCTGCTTTTCTTGAGCGGCAGGCACTCGATTTTGTTGACTTGAACCCTTTCATGGCTTTTGCCCTAATGTCTGCCTGATCCCTTTGGTAAGTGAGGTTGGAAGACCCTTTTGTGTTCTGGAGAATGTCTCTGGATCGACTCGTGTTTGCTCCGCTGAGCAAACTCCTGGGTGAAGGCGGAGGTCCTTTGTTGTTTCAAGCAAGCCTGTCCATTGCGAGGCTCTTTCCCGCATTTCCCCTGTCCAAGGAGAAGCCAGGGATTTCTTTCCTTTGGCTGATCCTGGATGTGCGATTGCTGTTGCCCTCCAAGAGTGTAAATGCAGTGCCAGAGTCCTCCGTAGACGCTCCAGGAAAAAGGGAAGTGGAAAAACAGGTTGAGAGGCGTGAATAAAAAAAGAGATAGACCTGGGAAAGAAGATAAGGAGGGGAGGGGAGAAGAGAGGGGGGATGCAGAGGGAAGGAAGGAAGGGAAAGGGAGGGGAGTGGGTGTGGCAAGGAAAGAGGGGATTGTATGAGAGAGTAGGTAATGGAAAAGTCAGGAAAGTGGGGGCGGGGGGAAGAGTCTCAGGGGAGGATGGAGTTGGGGAAAAGCGGGAAAGGTGAAGAGGCCAGGGGAAGAGTCAGGGGATGGCAAGAGGACGGAGCAAGGAGAGGGAGGGGACAGGAGGACAGGAGGGGAGAAAGAGGAGACAATGAGAAAGGGATGGAGAAGGGAGAGGGAGAAAAAATCATGGAAAGATATTAAAGTGAGAGAGAGAGAGAGACAGACAGAGAGAGAGAGAGAGAGAGAGAGCGCACCAGCTGGGAGGAGAAGACTAGAGGTAAAAAGAAACCTAGACCAGATATCCAGTAAGTAAATGGTAAATGAGGTGTAGGGGGAGGGGAGAACCCAGGAAAGGCGGGGATAGAAGTGGAGAAGAGAGTGGGGATGAAAATTGGGAAGGGTAGAGAAGGAAGAAGTAGAGAGGGGGAAGGAGGAGAGAAATATGCCTAGAGAGAGAATGGAGGGAAAGGGAATGAGTGGGAGAGAAAGGGGAAGGGGGAGGGGGTGGGAGAAGAGGGAAAACCTGATGGGGAAGGTATTTGAAGTTTCCCTCATTCTGGGCTCTGGGTCCATGGGGAGAGCAAAAGAGAAGGAGACAGAGACTAGAAGTAAGGTAGAGAGGGGATAGAGAGGAAGAGGAAGACACAAAAAGAAGGAAAGAGCAATAGAGGGAGCGGGAAGAGGAGTGGATAGAAGGAAAAAGAATCAGAGAGAAAAGAGGGTGAGATCCAGAGAGAAGCACCCAGAGGCAAAGTAAAATAAAGGGAGAATCACACAAGAGACAGACAGCGACTGGGAGAGAGACTGGGCCTGAGATGTCTAAAAATGGAGACGGAGGATAGACACAGAGAGAGAGAGGACAAGTGACACAGTGGAAGAAAGAGAAGAAACAGAAAGAAACAGATACAGAGAGAGCTCGAGCCTGGAATGTGCCAGATAGACACAGAGATGGAGAGACTGAGGAGACAGAGTCTGTAAAGCAAGAGAGACATACAACCAAAAAAGTGAACCACAGAGGGAGACATAGATATGGGAGAGAGAGGGGGGCAGTGAGAGAGAAGGAGCTAGAGAATGACAGAGAAGAAAAGGGAATAACTGGGAAGGGAGAGACAGAGTGTGGGGAAAGAAAGATATAGAGAGGCAAGAAGATAGTGAACAACAGAGAGGAAAGGGTGGTGTGTGTGGCGGGGCAAGAGGGCAAAGGACTGGCAGACCGAGGTTGGCGTAGATTGACAGTGAAAAAGAGTAGGGGAGAGAGGGATTGAGGAAGAGGATAGAGACTGAGATAGCCAGAGAGGACACAGAGACACCCTGAGACAAATTTAGAGGGAATGAGAGAGATGACAGCGAAAGGGAGAGAGAAAGGGCAGGAGCAAAGGAAGTAAAGAGAGTGACAGAGAGGCTGATGAGGAGTCCAGGAGAACAAGAGAGAAAAGGGGTAGGGGCTTGAGAAAGGGGGAAGGACAGACAAGGGAGAAATGGAGAGGACAGATAGAAAGTAGAAGAAGAGAGACCTAGTGGACATACAGAGTAGGAAAAGAGGAAGGGGGTGGGGTGGGGTGGGGACCAGGGTAGAGAAGATTCCAAAGTAGTCAGAGAGGGAATGACAGAATCAAAGAGAGACAAAAGAAAGAAGAGCAAGGGGATGAAAGTGAGAAAGGGAAAGAGACAGTAAGAAGTACTGGGGGCAAATAAGGACAGAGAACAAAGGAGGAGAGGTAGAGAGAGGAAAAGGACAGACAAATAAGGGAAGGAGAGAAAAGAGAGGAGGAAGTATGTGGGATGAGACTGTGCATTAATCCCCCACATCTATTGATCAGTATTAGCAATTTTCTGTGGAGAAGAACCTCCTCTCCCCTCAGTTATAATAGCAGTTATAGTAGATAGCAATATAGGCTTTTTCCTATTCTCAAAGATGCCTAAAGAGCCTCCCCACCCCCAGTCATTTTGGGAGGGGTTCTGTAGCCTATGCCCGGGCATCACAAGGGCAACATATTTGATTGCTGTACACAAGATTCAAATTCCTGGGGCTTTGATTATTTCACTTTGCTTTGATTTCAGAAACTTGCTTTGCAAGGATAAAAGGGAGGGGAAGGAATATAGACTTCAGGTAAGAACGAAAAACTCAAAAAAACCCCAAAACACCCTGATACCCAAAGGGCAAATTTCAGCAACATGTGTGTGTGTGTGTGTGTGTGTGTGTGTGTCTGTGCGTGGGAGTGCGCGTGTATACACGCACATGAAAAGATTTGATTTTACCAGTCAGGAACACCCATTTTTTCTTTGCAATGAATTTCCAGGCTCTTCTGGGTTTCAGTACTCCCTGAAAATGCTTCAACTAATTGGCAGTTCTTCCAATTCCTACCGGAAAAGGGTAAACAATTTTGCAGGCAGCTTAACTTTCCACTTTCTTGATTAAGCATGGCTGCTCAGTGACATGGAAGAGAGTCAACACTAGCCTAATTCGGGATGGTGGTAATAATATCTTTGTTACTTTCATTGCAAGCAAACATGAGGTTTTTTTAGAATCCTGTTTGTATAGAGTACCTGTTTTGGTAACACTCCTGTGGAGCGGAATGGGGGTGGGGGGGAAATGGGCTCATCTCCCCAGGAATCATTCTAATGAGCACATGGGAGATTTGAGGCTGGCAGAATTGATATAGCTTTATTCAGAGGCTGGGTGGGGGTGCATGGAGTGAGGGAACACTACAGGGAGGGGAGCCAGATGAAGGGAGAGAGAAGGGGGTGATGGTTGGGGGTAGGGGGGAGAGAGGAAGGGAGGCTCCAGAGTCTGAGAGGGCAGAGAGGTACCCAGATTTACTCAGATTTTATGGAGATCCATCAAAGTGCCCCATGTCCATTTTCCCATCATGGAGTATCTTTTCAACCCTCCATTCTCTATCCTCCTTAATCTTTCTCAACTCTTTCAAGCTTATAGGAGTTACTCATTAGGTTTGTAGTTTGTAGGGCTGTGGAAGGATTTTTGCAGCATTATATAACAGTTCTTGGGTTTTAGTAATCATGTATTTTAACTTTTCTAACGGGTAAGTTTTGAGGCTTCTCTCATAGGAATTAGGACACCAAACCTCTTCCCATGGGAACCAGGAGGGGAGGGGGGCTCTTTTGCCACATTTGAGAAGACTATCAAAGGCCTATACTAAGAGGTGGGTGGGTGGGGGGGTTTCTTCTACTCTTCAAAAGGAGAAATATTGATCTCTCTTAGTGGAGGGCTCCGAACCACATTTTTTCTACAGGAAGTTACTAATAGGAGCATGCTGGGACAATTTCATCTCACACAAATCCCATGGAGAAAAATAAGGAGAGGGGGAAGAAAATGAGAGAAAGTAAAAGAGGGGAATGGGAGTGCGAGGGGACAATAAAAAAGAGACAGAGGAAAAAAAAGATAACACTGGGGGAAGGAGGAGGACAGAAGGGAGGGAACAAAGGGAAAGAAGAGAAAGGGAGCTGGAGAAGAGTGGGTTTAGCAGTAAAAGAAGAGAGGCGGTGGTGAGAGTAGGAAAAAGAAAGGAACTGGAAAGGAAGATGAAAGAAAAGTTAGGAAAGGTGTGTGTGTGGGTGAGTCAGGAGAGGATGGAGTTGGAGAAAAAGAGGGAAAGGTGTCGAAGCCGGGGGAAGAGTCAGGGGAAGACTAGAGGGCTGAAGACCCCTAGACTGGCTACGGAGTAGGAAAAGTATAAGCGTGTGGAGGGGGAGGGAGGACCAGAGAAAGAGGGGTGGGGCGTAGAAAAGGCGAAGAGGAAGGGGTAAAGAGGAGAGAAATAGGACTGGAGGGAGAGCAAAGGGGAAGGGGGAGGGAGGGAGAGAGTTAGAGCGGGCGGGGGAGGTTGGCCAGGGGGAAAACGTGTGAGGAAGGTATTCGAGGTTGCCCGCAACCTGGGCATTCGCCAATTGTCAGCAAGTTTTCGTTTTGGGTGCTTGGTTTCCCCGGGTGGAGGTGGGCTGTTGGGTTTCTGGGACCTGCGGCCAGGCCGTGAGGGGTCCTCCCTGTCAGGTGTCCCTCCCCCTCCCAGCCGCTCCCCCCGACCCTGGCCCATTGGAATTGTCCGCGCTGTGGAAGTGACTTGACGGTTGTCCAACCAGAATCTGGGAGTTGCTAGGTGGGCGGTTCTTGTTAGTCTCTCCGTGTTTTCCTGGGAGAAAATGGAACTCCCCCGGCTCCAACTTGGGAGGTAAATCTTGCTGCCCCTTGAGAAATGACTGTCTTTCCACCATCAATCTTCTGTGAGCCTCAGCGCCCTGGGTGGTTCTTTTCCTGAGCATTAAATTGCCCAAGGTTTTTTGGACTTGAACCCCTTAAGGACTTTTGTCCTGATTTCTCCCTGATCCCCTTTGTAAATGAGGCGTGAAGACCCCTTTCTGCTCCGGAGGACATCTCTGGGTGAAGTGGTGTTTGCCCCGGGGAGCAAACTATCCTGGGTGAAGGCGGTGGTATCAGCAGCGGGCCAATGCTGGTTCAGGGCTCCCTGTACCTCGGGGGTCTTTTTTCAGCATTTCCCCCATCCAAGGAGTGAGTAGCCAGGAATTTCTTTGCTCTCACTGTAGATCCCGGATGTGCGGTTGTTGCTGCCCTCTCAGAGTGTATATCGCGTACAGGATTCCTCCTTGGAGTCTCTTGTGACCTGGGAAGTGGGAAAACGGGTTGAGAGGGGTGAATAAAAAAAGAGAGAGAGAGCTGGGAAAGAAGGTAAGGAGGGGAGGGGAGAAGAGAGAGGTGATGCAGAGGGAAAGAAGGGAAAGGGTGGGGAGTGGGTGTGGCAATGAAAGAGGGAGGAGAGGAGCAAGAGAAAGAGGGGGGCATAGAAAAGGAGAAGAGAGAGGGGATGACAGTTGCGAAGGACAGACTAGAAAGAGGTCGAGAGAGGGGCAAAGAGGAGAGTCATATGGCTAGAAGGAGGGAAAGGAGAATGAAAGGGAGAGAAAAGGGAAGTGTTGGAGGGAGAAGAGGGCCAGCCGAGGGAGAAAGTTGGAGCGGGCGGGGGAGTTTGGCGAGGGGGAAAACGTGTCAGGAAGGCATGCGAGGTTGCCCGCCACCTGGGCACTCGCTAAGGGCCAGCAAGTTTCTCCCTTTGGTCCTGCCTTTCCCCGGGTGGAAGTGGGGTGTTGCTATCTGGGGCCAGCAGCCACCCCCGGCTTGTGGTCCCTCCCACACACGCCCCTCTGCAGCTCAGGAAGTTGGAATCCTCCACTGGGCCGTTCACTGACCTGTCCGTCGTCCAATCACAATCTTTGCTTGGCCGTTGCTGGGTGGGTGGTTCCTTTCAGTTTCTCTGGGTTTTCCTGGGAGAAAAGTTGAACTGCTTTTGCTCCAACTTCCGAGGTAAACCTTTCAGCCCCTTGGAAAAGGACCCTGTCTTTTTTTTCACTATCGGTCTTTTGTGAGCTCTGAGCCTCGGCGCTTCCTGTGCTGCTTTTCTTGAGCGGCAGGCACTCGATTTTGTTGACTTGAACCCTTTCATGGCTTTTGCCCTAATGTCTGCCTGATCCCTTTGGTAAGTGAGGTTGGAAGACCCTTTTGTGTTCTGGAGAATGTCTCTGGATCGACTCGTGTTTGCTCCGCTGAGCAAACTCCTGGGTGAAGGCGGAGGTCCTTTGTTGTTTCAAGCAAGCCTGTCCATTGCGAGGCTCTTTCCCGCATTTCCCCTGTCCAAGGAGAAGCCAGGGATTTCTTTCCTTTGGCTGATCCTGGATGTGCGATTGCTGTTGCCCTCCAAGAGTGTAAATGCAGTGCCAGAGTCCTCCGTAGACGCTCCAGGAAAAAGGGAAGTGGAAAAACAGGTTGAGAGGCGTGAATAAAAAAAGAGATAGACCTGGGAAAGAAGATAAGGAGGGGAGGGGAGAAGAGAGGGGGGATGCAGAGGGAAGGAAGGAAGGGAAAGGGAGGGGAGTGGGTGTGGCAAGGAAAGAGGGGATTGTATGAGAGAGTAGGTAATGGAAAAGTCAGGAAAGTGGGGGCGGGGGGAAGAGTCTCAGGGGAGGATGGAGTTGGGGAAAAGCGGGAAAGGTGAAGAGGCCAGGGGAAGAGTCAGGGGATGGCAAGAGGACGGAGCAAGGAGAGGGAGGGGACAGGAGGACAGGAGGGGAGAAAGAGGAGACAATGAGAAAGGGATGGAGAAGGGAGAGGGAGAAAAAATCATGGAAAGATATTGAAGTGAGAGAGAGAGAGAGAGAGAGAGAGAGAGAGAGAGAGAGAGAGAGAGAGAGAGAGAGAGAGCGCACCAGCTGGGAGGAGAAGACTAGAGGTAAAAAGAAACCTAGACCAGATATCCAGTAAGTAAATGGTAAATGAGGTGTAGGGGGAGGGGAGAACCCAGGAAAGGCGGGGATAGAAGTGGAGAAGAGAGTGGGGATGAAAATTGGGAAGGGTAGAGAAGGAAGAAGTAGAGAGGGGGAAGGAGGAGAGAAATATGCCTAGAGAGAGAATGGAGGGAAAGGGAATGAGTGGGAGAGAAAGGGGAAGGGGGAGGGGGTGGGAGAAGAGGGAAAACCTGATGGGGAAGGTATTTGAAGTTTCCCTCATTCTGGGCTCTGGGTCCATGGGGAGAGCAAAAGAGAAGGAGACAGAGACTAGAAGTAAGGTAGAGAGGGGATAGAGAGGAAGAGGAAGACACAAAAAGAAGGAAAGAGCAATAGAGGGAGCGGGAAGAGGAGTGGATAGAAGGAAAAAGAATCAGAGAGAAAAGAGGGTGAGATCCAGAGAGAAGCACCCAGAGGCAAAGTAAAATAAAGGGAGAATCACAGAAGAGACAGACAGCGACTGGGAGAGAGACTGGGCCTGAGATGTCTAAAAATGGAGACGGAGGATAGACACAGAGAGAGAGAGGACAAGTGACACAGTGGAAGAAAGAGAAGAAACAGAAAGAAACAGATACAGAGAGAGCTCGAATGGGAACCTGGAATGTGCCAGATAGACACAGAGATGGAGAGACTGAGGAGACAGAGTCTGTAAAGCAAGAGAGACATACAACCAAAAAAGTGAACCACAGAGGGAGACATAGATATGGGAGAGAGAGGGGGGCAGTGAGAGAGAAGGAGCTAGAGAATGACAGAGAAGAAAAGGGAATAACTGGGAAGGGAGAGACAGAGTGTGGGGAAAGAAAGATATAGAGAGGCAAGAAGATAGTGAACAACAGAGAGGAAAGGGTGGTGTGTGGGGGGGGGCAAGAGGGCAAAGGACTGGCAGACCGAGGTTGGCGTAGATTGACAGTGAAAAAGAGTAGGGGAGAGAGGGATTGAGGAAGAGGATAGAGACTGAGATAGCCAGAGAGGACACAGAGACACCCTGAGACAAATTTAGAGGGAATGAGAGAGATGACAGCGAAAGGGAGAGAGAAAGGGCAGGAGCAAAGGAAGTAAAGAGAGTGACAGAGAGGCTGATGAGGAGTCCAGGAGAACAAGAGAGAAAAGGGGTAGGGGCTTGAGAAAGGGGGAAGGACAGACAAGGGAGAAATGGAGAGGACAGATAGAAAGTAGAAGAAGAGAGACCTAGTGGACATACAGAGTAGGAAAAGAGGAAGGGGGTGGGGTGGGGTGGGGACCAGGGTAGAGAAGATTCCAAAGTAGTCAGAGAGGGAATGACAGAATCAAAGAGAGACAAAAGAAAGAAGAGCAAGGGGATGAAAGTGAGAAAGGGAAAGAGACAGTAAGAAGTACTGGGGGCAAATAAGGACAGAGAACAAAGGAGGAGAGGTAGAGAGAGGAAAAGGACAGACAAATAAGGGAAGGAGAGAAAAGAGAGGAGGAAGTATGTGGGATGAGACTGTGCATTAATCCCCCACATCTATTGATCAGTATTAGCAATTTTCTGTGGAGAAGAACCTCCTCTCCCCTCAGTTATAATAGCAGTTATAGTAGATAGCAATATAGGCTTTTTCCTATTCTCAAAGATGCCTAAAGAGCCTCCCCACCCCCAGTCATTTTGGGAGGGGTTCTGTAGCCTATGCCCGGGCATCACAAGGGCAACATATTTGATTGCTGTACACAAGATTCAAATTCCTGGGGCTTTGATTATTTCACTTTGCTTTGATTTCAGAAACTTGCTTTGCAAGGATAAAAGGGAGGGGAAGGAATATAGACTTCAGGTAAGAACGAAAAACTCAAAAAAACCCCAAAACACCCTGATACCCAAAGGGCAAATTTCAGCAACATGTGTGTGTGTGTGTGTGTGTGTGTGTGTCTGTGCGTGGGAGTGCGCGTGTATACACGCACATGAAAAGATTTGATTTTACCAGTCAGGAACACCCATTTTTTCTTTGCAATGAATTTCCAGGCTCTTCTGGGTTTCAGTACTCCCTGAAAATGCTTCAACTAATTGGCAGTTCTTCCAATTCCTACCGGAAAAGGGTAAACAATTTTGCAGGCAGCTTAACTTTCCACTTTCTTGATTAAGCATGGCTGCTCAGTGACATGGAAGAGAGTCAACACTAGCCTAATTCGGGATGGTGGTAATAATATCTTTGTTACTTTCATTGCAAGCAAACATGAGGTTTTTTTAGAATCCTGTTTGTATAGAGTACCTGTTTTGGTAACACTCCTGTGGAGCGGAATGGGGGTGGGGGGGAAATGGGCTCATCTCCCCAGGAATCATTCTAATGAGCACATGGGAGATTTGAGGCTGGCAGAATTGATATAGCTTTATTCAGAGGCTGGGTGGGGGTGCATGGAGTGAGGGAACACTACAGGGAGGGGAGCCAGATGAAGGGAGAGAGAAGGGGGTGATGGTTGGGGGTAGGGGGGAGAGAGGAAGGGAGGCTCCAGAGTCTGAGAGGGCAGAGAGGTACCCAGATTTACTCAGATTTTATGGAGATCCATCAAAGTGCCCCATGTCCATTTTCCCATCATGGAGTATCTTTTCAACCCTCCATTCTCTATCCTCCTTAATCTTTCTCAACTCTTTCAAGCTTATAGGAGTTACTCATTAGGTTTGTAGTTTGTAGGGCTGTGGAAGGATTTTTGCAGCATTATATAACAGTTCTTGGGTTTTAGTAATCATGTATTTTAACTTTTCTAACGGGTAAGTTTTGAGGCTTCTCTCATAGGAATTAGGACACCAAACCTCTTCCCATGGGAACCAGGAGGGGAGGGGGGCTCTTTTGCCACATTTGAGAAGACTATCAAAGGCCTATACTAAGAGGTGGGTGGGTGGGGGGGTTTCTTCTACTCTTCAAAAGGAGAAATATTGATCTCTCTTAGTGGAGGGCTCCGAACCACATTTTTTCTACAGGAAGTTACTAATAGGAGCATGCTGGGACAATTTCATCTCACACAAATCCCATGGAGAAAAATAAGGAGAGGGGGAAGAAAATGAGAGAAAGTAAAAGAGGGGAATGGGAGTGCGAGGGGACAATAAAAAAGAGACAGAGGAAAAAAAAGATAACACTGGGGGAAGGAGGAGGACAGAAGGGAGGGAACAAAGGGAAAGAAGAGAAAGGGAGCTGGAGAAGAGTGGGTTTAGCAGTAAAAGAAGAGAGGCGGTGGTGAGAGTAGGAAAAAGAAAGGAACTGGAAAGGAAGATGAAAGAAAAGTTAGGAAAGGTGTGTGTGTGGGTGAGTCAGGAGAGGATGGAGTTGGAGAAAAAGAGGGAAAGGTGTCGAAGCCGGGGGAAGAGTCAGGGGAAGACTAGAGGGCTGAAGACCCCTAGACTGGCTACGGAGTAGGAAAAGTATAAGCGTGTGGAGGGGGAGGGAGGACCAGAGAAAGAGGGGTGGGGCGTAGAAAAGGCGAAGAGGAAGGGGTAAAGAGGAGAGAAATAGGACTGGAGGGAGAGCAAAGGGGAAGGGGGAGGGAGGGAGAGAGTTAGAGCGGGCGGGGGAGGTTGGCCAGGGGGAAAACGTGTGAGGAAGGTATTCGAGGTTGCCCGCAACCTGGGCATTCGCCAATTGTCAGCAAGTTTTCGTTTTGGGTGCTTGGTTTCCCCGGGTGGAGGTGGGCTGTTGGGTTTCTGGGACCTGCGGCCAGGCCGTGAGGGGTCCTCCCTGTCAGGTGTCCCTCCCCCTCCCAGCCGCTCCCCCCGACCCTGGCCCATTGGAATTGTCCGCGCTGTGGAAGTGACTTGACGGTTGTCCAACCAGAATCTGGGAGTTGCTAGGTGGGCGGTTCTTGTTAGTCTCTCCGTGTTTTCCTGGGAGAAAATGGAACTCCCCCGGCTCCAACTTGGGAGGTAAATCTTGCTGCCCCTTGAGAAATGACTGTCTTTCCACCATCAATCTTCTGTGAGCCTCAGCGCCCTGGGTGGTTCTTTTCCTGAGCATTAAATTGCCCAAGGTTTTTTGGACTTGAACCCCTTAAGGACTTTTGTCCTGATTTCTCCCTGATCCCCTTTGTAAATGAGGCGTGAAGACCCCTTTCTGCTCCGGAGGACATCTCTGGGTGAAGTGGTGTTTGCCCCGGGGAGCAAACTATCCTGGGTGAAGGCGGTGGTATCAGCAGCGGGCCAATGCTGGTTCAGGGCTCCCTGTACCTCGGGGGTCTTTTTTCAGCATTTCCCCCATCCAAGGAGTGAGTAGCCAGGAATTTCTTTGCTCTCACTGTAGATCCCGGATGTGCGGTTGTTGCTGCCCTCTCAGAGTGTATATCGCGTACAGGATTCCTCCTTGGAGTCTCTTGTGACCTGGGAAGTGGGAAAACGGGTTGAGAGGGGTGAATAAAAAAAGAGAGAGAGAGCTGGGAAAGAAGGTAAGGAGGGGAGGGGAGAAGAGAGAGGTGATGCAGAGGGAAAGAAGGGAAAGGGTGGGGAGTGGGTGTGGCAATGAAAGAGGGAGGAGAGGAGCAAGAGAAAGAGGGGGGCATAGAAAAGGAGAAGAGAGAGGGGATGACAGTTGCGAAGGACAGACTAGAAAGAGGTCGAGAGAGGGGCAAAGAGGAGAGTCATATGGCTAGAAGGAGGGAAAGGAGAATGAAAGGGAGAGAAAAGGGAAGTGTTGGAGGGAGAAGAGGGCCAGCCGAGGGAGAAAGTTGGAGCGGGCGGGGGAGTTTGGCGAGGGGGAAAACGTGTCAGGAAGGCATGCGAGGTTGCCCGCCACCTGGGCACTCGCTAAGGGCCAGCAAGTTTCTCCCTTTGGTCCTGCCTTTCCCCGGGTGGAAGTGGGGTGTTGCTATCTGGGGCCAGCAGCCACCCCCGGCTTGTGGTCCCTCCCACACACGCCCCTCTGCAGCTCAGGAAGTTGGAATCCTCCACTGGGCCTTTCACTGACCTGTCCGTCGTCCAATCACAATCTTTGCTTGGCCGTTGCTGGGTGGGTGGTTCCTTTCAGTTTCTCTGGGTTTTCCTGGGAGAAAAGTTGAACTGCTTTTGCTCCAACTTCCGAGGTAAACCTTTCAGCCCCTTGGAAAAGGACCCTGTCTTTTTTTTCACTATCGGTCTTTTGTGAGCTCTGAGCCTCGGCGCTTCCTGTGCTGCTTTTCTTGAGCGGCAGGCACTCGATTTTGTTGACTTGAACCCTTTCATGGCTTTTGCCCTAATGTCTGCCTGATCCCTTTGGTAAGTGAGGTTGGAAGACCCTTTTGTGTTCTGGAGAATGTCTCTGGATCGACTCGTGTTTGCTCCGCTGAGCAAACTCCTGGGTGAAGGCGGAGGTCCTTTGTTGTTTCAAGCAAGCCTGTCCATTGCGAGGCTCTTTCCCGCATTTCCCCTGTCCAAGGAGAAGCCAGGGATTTCTTTCCTTTGGCTGATCCTGGATGTGCGATTGCTGTTGCCCTCCAAGAGTGTAAATGCAGTGCCAGAGTCCTCCGTAGACGCTCCAGGAAAAAGGGAAGTGGAAAAACAGGTTGAGAGGCGTGAATAAAAAAAGAGATAGACCTGGGAAAGAAGATAAGGAGGGGAGGGGAGAAGAGAGGGGGGATGCAGAGGGAAGGAAGGAAGGGAAAGGGAGGGGAGTGGGTGTGGCAAGGAAAGAGGGGATTGTATGAGAGAGTAGGTAATGGAAAAGTCAGGAAAGTGGGGGCGGGGGGAAGAGTCTCAGGGGAGGATGGAGTTGGGGAAAAGCGGGAAAGGTGAAGAGGCCAGGGGAAGAGTCAGGGGATGGCAAGAGGACGGAGCAAGGAGAGGGAGGGGACAGGAGGACAGGAGGGGAGAAAGAGGAGACAATGAGAAAGGGATGGAGAAGGGAGAGGGAGAAAAAATCATGGAAAGATATTAAAGTGAGAGAGAGAGAGAGACAGACAGAGAGAGAGAGAGAGAGAGAGAGCGCACCAGCTGGGAGGAGAAGACTAGAGGTAAAAAGAAACCTAGACCAGATATCCAGTAAGTAAATGGTAAATGAGGTGTAGGGGGAGGGGAGAACCCAGGAAAGGCGGGGATAGAAGTGGAGAAGAGAGTGGGGATGAAAATTGGGAAGGGTAGAGAAGGAAGAAGTAGAGAGGGGGAAGGAGGAGAGAAATATGCCTAGAGAGAGAATGGAGGGAAAGGGAATGAGTGGGAGAGAAAGGGGAAGGGGGAGGGGGTGGGAGAAGAGGGAAAACCTGATGGGGAAGGTATTTGAAGTTTCCCTCATTCTGGGCTCTGGGTCCATGGGGAGAGCAAAAGAGAAGGAGACAGAGACTAGAAGTAAGGTAGAGAGGGGATAGAGAGGAAGAGGAAGACACAAAAAGAAGGAAAGAGCAATAGAGGGAGCGGGAAGAGGAGTGGATAGAAGGAAAAAGAATCAGAGAGAAAAGAGGGTGAGATCCAGAGAGAAGCACCCAGAGGCAAAGTAAAATAAAGGGAGAATCACACAAGAGACAGACAGCGACTGGGAGAGAGACTGGGCCTGAGATGTCTAAAAATGGAGACGGAGGATAGACACAGAGAGAGAGAGGACAAGTGACACAGTGGAAGAAAGAGAAGAAACAGGAAGAAACAGATGCAGAGAGAGCTAGAGCCTGGAATGTGCCAGATAGACACAGAGATGGAGAGACTGAGGAGACAGAGTCTGTAAAGCAAGAGAGACATACAACCAAAAAAGTGAACCACAGAGGGAGACATAGATATGGGAGAGAGAGGGGGGCAGTGAGAGAGAAGGAGCTAGAGAATGACAGAGAAGGAAAGGGAATAACTGGGAAGGGAGAGACAGAGTGTGGGGAAAGAAAGATATAGAGAGGCAAGAAGATAGTGAACAACAGAGAGGAAAGGGTGGTGTGGGGGGGGGGGCAAGAGGGCAAAGGACTGGCAGACGGAGGTTGGCGTAGATTGACAGTGAAAAAGAGTAGGGGAGAGAGGGATTGAGGAAGAGGATAGAGACTGAGATAGCCAGAGAGGACACAGAGACACCCTGAGACAAATTTAGAGGGAATGAGAGAGATGACAGCGAAAGGGAGAGAGAAAGGGCAGGAGCAAAGGAAGTAAAGAGAGTGACAGAGAGGCTGATGAGGAGTCCAGGAGAACAAGAGAGAAAAGGGGTAGGGGCTTGAGAAAGGGGGAAGGACAGACAAGGGAGAAATGGAGAGGACAGATAGAAAGTAGAAGAAGAGAGACCTAGTGGACATACAGAGTAGGAAAAGAGGAAGGGGGTGGGGTGGGGTGGGGACCAGGGTAGAGAAGATTCCAAAGTAGTCAGAGAGGGAATGACAGAATCAAAGAGAGACAAAAGAAAGAAGAGCAAGGGGATGAAAGTGAGAAAGGGAAAGAGACAGTAAGAAGTACTGGGGGCAAATAAGGACAGAGAACAAAGGAGGAGAGGTAGAGAGAGGAAAAGGACAGACAAATAAGGGAAGGAGAGAAAAGAGAGGAGGAAGTATGTGGGATGAGACTGTGCATTAATCCCCCACATCTATTGATCAGTATTAGCAATTTTCTGTGGAGAAGAACCTCCTCTCCCCTCAGTTATAATAGCAGTTATAGTAGATAGCAATATAGGCTTTTTCCTATTCTCAAAGATGCCTAAAGAGCCTCCCCACCCCCAGTCATTTTGGGAGGGGTTCTGTAGCCTATGCCCGGGCATCACAAGGGCAACATATTTGATTGCTGTACACAAGATTCAAATTCCTGGGGCTTTGATTATTTCACTTTGCTTTGATTTCAGAAACTTGCTTTGCAAGGATAAAAGGGAGGGGAAGGAATATAGACTTCAGGTAAGAACGAAAAACTCAAAAAAACCCCAAAACACCCTGATACCCAAAGGGCAAATTTCAGCAACATGTGTGTGTGTGTGTGTGTGTGTGTGTGTCTGTGCGTGGGAGTGCGCGTGTATACATGCACATGAAAAGATTTGATTTTACCAGTCAGGAACACCCATTTTTTCTTTGCAATGAATTTCCAGGCTCTTCTGGGTTTCAGTACTCCCTGAAAATGCTTCAACTAATTGGCAGTTCTTCCAATTCCTACCGGAAAAGGGTAAACAATTTTGCAGGCAGCTTAACTTTCCACTTTCTTGATTAAGCATGGCTGCTCAGTGACATGGAAGAGAGTCAACACTAGCCTAATTCGGGATGGTGGTAATAATATCTTTGTTACTTTCATTGCAAGCAAACATGAGGTTTTTTTAGAATCCTGTTTGTATAGAGTACCTGTTTTGGTAACACTCCTGTGGAGCGGAATGGGGGTGGGGGGGAAATGGGCTCATCTCCCCAGGAATCATTCTAATGAGCACATGGGAGATTTGAGGCTGGCAGAATTGATATAGCTTTATTCAGAGGCTGGGTGGGGGTGCATGGAGTGAGGGAACACTACAGGGAGGGGAGCCAGATGAAGGGAGAGAGAAGGGGGTGATGGTTGGGGGTAGGGGGGAGAGAGGAAGGGAGGCTCCAGAGTCTGAGAGGGCAGAGAGGTACCCAGATTTACTCAGATTTTATGGAGATCCATCAAAGTGCCCCATGTCCATTTTCCCATCATGGAGTATCTTTTCAACCCTCCATTCTCTATCCTCCTTAATCTTTCTCAACTCTTTCAAGCTTATAGGAGTTACTCATTAGGTTTGTAGTTTGTAGGGCTGTGGAAGGATTTTTGCAGCATTATATAACAGTTCTTGGGTTTTAGTAATCATGTATTTTAACTTTTCTAACGGGTAAGTTTTGAGGCTTCTCTCATAGGAATTAGGACACCAAACCTCTTCCCATGGGAACCAGGAAGGGGGGGGGGCTCTTTTGCCACATTTGAGAAGACTATCAAAGGCCTATACTAAGAGGTGGGTGGGTGGGGGGGTTTCTTCTACTCTTCAAAAGGAGAAATATTGATCTCTCTTAGTGGAGGGCTCCGAACCACATTTTTTCTACAGGAAGTTACTAATAGGAGCATGCTGGGACAATTTCATCTCACACAAATCCCATGGAGAAAAATAAGGAGAGGGGGAAGAAAATGAGAGAAAGTAAAAGAGGGGAATGGGAGTGCGAGGGGACAATAAAAAAGAGACAGAGGAAAAAAAAGATAACACTGGGGGAAGGAGGAGGACAGAAGGGAGGGAACAAAGGGAAAGAAGAGAAAGGGAGCTGGAGAAGAGTGGGTTTAGCAGTAAAAGAAGAGAGGCGGTGGTGAGAGTAGGAAAAAGAAAGGAACAGGCCTTCGATTATACCACAAGGTATTAGTCTCTGTGTACAATGTTCTCCTGGTTCTGCTCCTCTTGCTCTGCATCGCTTCCTGGAGGTCTTTCTAGTCTCCATGGCAGTGCTATAGCTGGAGCAAAGGGCAGACAGTCTTTGATCACCCTTTGGGCATAGTTACAAATTGCCCTCCAGAATGGTTGGATCAATTCACAACTCCACCAGCAATGAATTAATGTCCCTACTTTGCCACATCCCCTCCAGCATTCATTACTTTCCTTTGCTGTCATGTTAGCCCATCTGCTAGGTGTGAGGTGATACCTCAGGGTTGTTTTGATTTGCAGCTCTCTGATCATAAGACATGTAGAACACTTTTTCATGTGCTTATTAAGAATTTTGATTTCTTTGGCTGAGAACTGCCTGTTCCTGTCCATTGCCCATTTACCAATTGGAGAATGGCTTGATTTTTGGTACAATTGATTTAGCTCTTTGTAAATTTGAGTAATTAAACATTTGTCAGAGGTTTTTATGAAGACTGTTTCCCAATGTGTTGCTTCCCCTCTGATTTTAGTTACATTAGTTTTGTTGGTACAAAAACTTTTTAATTTGTTGTAGTCCAGATTATTTAATTTGCATTTTGTGACTCTTTCTAAGTCTTGCTTGGTTTTAAAGCCTCTCCCTGCCCAAAGGTCTGAAGTGTATACTATTCTGTGTTTGCCTCATTTTCTTATAGTTTCCTTCTTTATGTTCAAGTCATTCACCCATTTTGAATTTATCTTGGTGTAGGGTGTGAGGTGTTGATCTAAATCCAATCTTTCCCACATTGTCCTCCAACTTTCCCAGCAGTTTTTATGAAATAGTGGATTTTTGTCCGCAAAGCTGGGGTCTTTGGGTTTGTCATATACTGTCTTGCTGAGGTCACTTGCCCCGAGTCTATTCCACTGATCCTCCTTTCTGTCTCTTAGCCAGTACCAAATTGTTTTGATGACCGCTGCTTTGTACTATAGTCTGAGATCTGGGACTGCAAGACCCCCTTCCTTTCTTTTTTTTTTCATTATTTCCCTGGATATCCTTGATCTTTTGTTCTTCCAAATGAACTTTGTTATGGTTTTATCTAAATCAGTAAAAAAAATTTTTTGGAAGTTCCATGGTATGGCACTAAATAGATAGATGAGTTTGGGTAGGATGGTCATTTTTATTATATTGGCTCGTCCTACCCATGAGCAGTTAATGTTCTTCCAATTGTTCAAGTCTAGTTTTAGTTGTGTGAAAAGTGTTTTGTAGTTGTGTTCATATAGATCCTGTGTTTGTCTCGGGAGATAGATTCCTAAGTATTTTATTTTGTCTAGGGTAATTTTGAATGGGATTTCTCTTTCTAGTTCTTGCTGCTGAGCTGTGTTGGAATTATATAGAAATGCTGATGACTTATGTGGGTTTATTTTGTATCCTGCAACTTTGCTAAAGTTGTTGATTATTTCAATTAGCTTTTTGGTTGATTCTCTAGGATTCTTTAAGTAGACCATCATGTCATCTGCAAAGAGCAATAATTTGGTCTCCTCCTTGCCTATTTTGATGCCTTCAATTTCTTTTTCTTCTCTAATTAATCTAAGATCTGACAGGTATACTATTCTGTGTTCACCTAGTTTGCTTATAGTTTCCTTCTTTTTTAAAAATTTTATAATATTTTATTTGATCATATCCAAGCATTATTCATTAAAGACAAAGATCATTTTTTCCTCCCCTCCAACCCTCCATAGCCGACTCCTGACTCCACTGGGTATCACATGTGTTCTTGATTCGAACCCATTGTCATGTTGTTAATGTTTGCATTAGAGTGTTCGTTTAGAGTCTCTTCTCTGTCATGTCCCCTCAACCGCTATAGTCAGGCAGTTGCTTTCCCTCGGTGTTTCTACTCCCACAGCTTGTCCTTTGCTTATGAATACTGTTTTTTCTCCCAGAAAATTATTCCTTTTAGCACAATAGTATTCCATCACCAACATATACCACAATTTGTTCAGCCATTCCCCAATTGATGGGCATCCACTCGTTTTCTAATTTTTGGCCACCACAAACAGCGCAGCTATGAATATTCTCGTACATGTCTTTTTCTCCATTATCTCTTTGGGGTACAGACCCAGCAGTGCTATGATTGGATTAAGGCGTAGACATTCTTTTGTCGACTTTTGGGCATTTGGGCATCCAAATTGCCCTCCAGAATGGTTGGATCCGTCCACAACTCCACCAGCAATGAATTAATATCCGTACTTTGCCACATTCCCCTCCAGCATTCATTACTTTCCTTTGCTGTCATGTTAGCCAATGTGCTAGGCATGAGGTGATACCTCAGAGTTGTTTTGATTTGCATCTCACTGACTATAAGAGTTTAAGAACACTTCTTCGTGTGCTTATTAATGGTTTTGATTTCTTTATCTAAAAACTGCCTATCCATGTCCCTTGCCCATTTATCAATTGGAGAATGGCTTGATTTTTTTGTACAATTGATTTAGCTCTTTATAAATTGGAGCAATTATACCTTTGTCAGAGGTTTCTATGAAGATTTTTTTCCCAATTTGTTGTTTCCCTTCTGATTTTAGGTACATTGGTTTTGTTTGTTAAAAGCTTTTTAATTTGATCTAGTCAACATTATTTATTTTAAGTTTTGTGATTCTTTCTGTCTTGCTTGGTTTTAAAGTCTTTCCCCTCCCAAAGGTCTGACATGTATACTATTCTGTGTTTACCCAATTTACTTATGGATTCCTTCTTTATGTTTAAGTCATATACCCATTTTGAATTTATCTTGGTGTAGGGTGTGAGGTGTTGATCAATTCCTAATCTCTCCCACACTGTCTTCCAAATTTCCCAGTAGTTTTTATCGAATAGTGGATTTCTGTCCCAAAAGCTGGGATTTTTGGGTTTATCGAATACTGTCTTGCTGAGGTCGCTTGCCCCCAGTCTATTCCATTGATCCTCCTTTCTGTCTCTTAGCCAGCAGCAAATTGTTTCGATGACAGCTGCTTTGTAATATAGTTTTAGGTCTGGGACTGCAAGGCCCCCATCATTTGTGGTTTTTTTTTCATTATTTCCCTGGATATCCTTGATCTTTTGTTATTCCAAAACCTTAAACCTAACCCTAACCCTAACCCTAACCCTAACCCTAACAATAAATACATTTCTAACCCTAACCCTAACCCTAAAACTAACCCTAACCGTCACACTAAACCTAACCCTAAACCTAAACCATAAATACGTTTCTATATCTAACCCTAACACTAAATACATTTCTAATCCAAATACTAACCCTAACAATAAATACATTTCTAACACTAACCCTAACCCTAAAACTAACCCTAACCCTAAACCTAACACTAACCCTAACGGTAACTCTAAACCTAACCCTAACTCTAACCCTAACCTTAAACCTAACCCTAACCCTAACAATAAATACATTTCTAACCCTAACCTAACCCTAAAACTAACCCTAACTGTAACACTAAACCTAACTCTAACCCTAAACCATAAATACGTTTCTATATCTAACCCTAACACTAAATACATTTCTAATCCAAACACTAACCCTAACAATAAATACATTTCTAACCGTAACCTTAACCCTAACACTAACACTAACCCTAACACTAACCCTAAACCTAATGCTAACCGTAACCCTAAACCTTAATGCTAACCCTAACACTAGACCTAACCCTAACCCTAATGCTAACCCTAAATACTGTCAAACTCTGAACTTATCCCTAACCCTAAATACGATTTTAAAACATAAATATGTTTCTAACCCTAACACTAACCATAAACCTATCTCTAACACTAACCTTAACCCTAACCCTAACTCTAAACCTAACAATAACCAAAACCCTAGCCTTAAATCTAACCCTTACCCTAACCCTAAATACCCTAACCCTAACCTAACACTAAAGCTAACACTAAACCTAACCCTAATCCTAACCCTAAATACAGTCGAACCCTAAACTTATCCCTAACCCTAAATTCGTTATTAAAACATAAATATGTTTCTAACCCTAACTCTCACCTTGAACCAAACTCTAACATTAACTTTAACCCTAACCCTAACCCTTAACCATAACCATAACCCTAATCCCTATCCCCAAACCTAACCCTAATCCTAACCCAAACCCTAACCCTAAATAAGTACTGATTTCTGCCAATTTCTGTCTTACCGATTCCTGCCGATTTCTATCCTGTACTGTCCAACCCTAAACCTATACCTAGAGCTAAATAGGTTTTTAAACCATAAATATATTTCTAACCCTAACCCTAACCATAAAACTAAACCCTAACCCTAAACCTAACACTAACCCATGAATACGTTTCTATAACTAACCTTAACACTAAATACATTTCTAATACTAACGCTAACCCTAACAATACATTTCTAACCCTAAACCTAAGCCTAAACCTAACCCTAACACTAACCCTAAATACGTGCCGATTTCTGCCCTAACCCTAAACCTAACCCTAACCTTAACCAGAACCCTAACCCTAACCCTAACCCTAAACCTAAATACTAATGCTAATCCTAACAATAAATACATTTCTAACCTTAAACCTAAGCCTAAACCTAACCCTAACCCTAACCCTAACCATAAATACGTGCCGATTTCTGCCCTAACCCTAAACATAACCCTAACCCTAACCTTAACCAGAACCCTAACCCTAACCCTAATCCTAAACCTAACCCTAACCCTATCCCTAACACAACCCTAACCCAAAACCTAACCCTAACCCTAACCCTAACCCTAAATACGTGCCGATTTCTGCCGATTTCTGTCCTGTGCCGATTTCTGTCCTGCCGATTTCTGCCCTAACCCTCACCCTGATCCTAACAGTAAATACTGTCAAACCCTAAACTTATCCCTAACCCTAAATAGGTTTTTAAAATGTAAATATGTTTCTAACCCTAACTCTAACCATAAACCAAACTCTAACACTTACCTTAACCCTAACCCTAATCCTAAACCTAACCCTAACAATACATACATTTCTAACCCTAACCCTAACCCTAAAACTAACCCTCACTCTAATCCTAAATCAAACGGTAACCCTAAACCATAAATACGTTTCTATAACTAACCTTAACAATAAATAGATTTCTAATCCTAACGCTAACTCTAACAATAAATACATTTCTAAAATTAACCCTAACCCTAACCCTAAACCATAATGCTAACCCTAACCCTAACCCTATCCCTAAATACTGTCAAAACCTAAAATTATCCCTAACCCTAACTCGGTTTTTAAAACATAAATATGTTTCTAACCCTAACTCTAACCATAAACCTAACTCTAACACTAACCTTAACCCTAACCCTAACTCTAACCCTAACCCTAACCTTAAACCTAACCCTAACTCTAACCGTAACCCAAATTCTAAATAGGTTTTTAAAGCATAAATACATTTCTAATCCTAACCCAACCAACTCAGCAAGACAGTATTCGATAAACCCAAAGATCCCAGCTTTTGGGACAGAAATCCACTATTCGATAAAAACTACTGCGAAATTTGGAAGACAGTGTGGGAGAGATTAGGAATTGATCAACACCTCACACCCTACACCAAGATAAATTCAAAATGGGTGAGTGACTTAAACATAAAGAAGGAAACCATAAGTAAATTGGGTAAACACAGAATAGTATACCGAAGCACGATTCCACTGGGTATCACATGTGTTTTGGGTTTGAATCCATTTCCATGTTGTTGGTATTTGCATTAGAGTGTTCATTTAGAGTCTCTCCTCAGTCCTATCCCCTGTCCCCCTGTAGTCAAGCAGTTGCTTTTCCTCGGTGTTTCTCCTCCCATAGTTTATCCTCTGCTCGTAGATAATGTTTTTTAGATCCCTGCAGATTGTTCAGGGACATTGCATTGATACTAATGGAGAAGTCCATGGCCTTCGATTATACCACAAGGTATTAGTCTCTGTGTACAATGTTCTCCTGGTTCTGCTCCTCTCGTTCTACTTCGCTTCCTGGAGGTCGTTCCAGTGTCCATGGCAGTGCTATAGCTGGATCAAAGGGCAGACAGTCTTTTATCACCTTTTGGGCATAGTTACAAATTGCCCTCCAGAATGGTTGGATCAATTCACAACTCCACCAGCAATGAATTAGTGTCCCTACTTTGCCACATCCCCTCCAGCATTCATTACTTTCCTTTGCTGTCATGTTAGCCCATCTGCTAGGTGTGAGGTGATACCTCAGGGTTGTTTTGATTTGCAGCTCTCTGATCATAAGACATGTAGAACACTTTTTCATGTGCTTATTAAGAATTTTGATTTCTTTGGCTGAGAACTGCCTGTTCCTGTCCATTGCCCATTTACCAACTGGAGAATGGCTTGATTTTTGGTACAATTGATTTAGCTCTTTGTAAATTTGAGTAATTAAACATTTGTCAGAGGTTTTTATGAAGACTGTTTCCCAATGTGTTGCTTCCCCTCTGATATTAGTTACATTGGTTTTGTTGGTACAAAAACTTTTTAATTTGCTGTAGTCCAGATTATTTATTTTGCATTTTGTGACTCTTTCTAAGTCTTGCTTGGTTTTAAAGCCTCTCCCTTCCCAAAGGTCTGACGTGTATACTATTTTGTGTTTGCCTCATTTTCTTATAGTTTCCTTCTTTATGTTCAAGTCATTAACACATTTTGAATTCATCTTCGTGTAGGGTGTGAGGTGTTAATCTAAATCCAATTTTTCCCACACTGTCCTCTAACTTTCCCAGCAGTTTTTATGAAATAGTGGATTTTTGTCCGCAAAGCTGGGGTCTTTGGGTTTGTCATATACTGTCTTGCTGAGGTCACTTACCCCGAATGTATTCCACTGATCCTCCTTTCTGTCTCTTAACCAGTACCAAATTGTTTTGATGACAGCTGCTTTGTAATATAGTTTAAGGTCTGGACTGCAAGGCCCCCATCATTTGTGGGGTTTTTTTTCATTATTTCCCTGGATATCATTGATCTTTTGTTATTCAAAATGAACTTTGTTATGGTTTTTACTAAATCAGTAAAGAAATTTTTTGGGAGTTCAATGAGTATGGCACTAAATAGATAGATGAGTTTGGGTAGGATGGTCATTTTTATTATATTGGCTCGTCCTATCCACGAGCAGTTAATGTTTTCCCAATTGTTCAAGTTTAGTTTAGTTGTGTGGAGAGTGTTTTGTAGCTGTGTTCATATAGTTCCTGTGTTTGGCTCTGGAGATAGATTCCTAGGTATTTTATTTTGTCTCAGGTGATTTTGAATGGGATTTCCCTTTCTAGTTTTAGCTGCTGAGCTGTGTTGGAGATATATAGAAATGCTGATGACTTATGCGGGTTTATTTTGTATCCTGCAACTTTCCTAAATTTGTTGATTATTTCCATTAGCTTTTTGGTTGAATCTCTAGGATACTTTAAGTAGACCATCATGTCATCTGCAAAGAGTGATAACTTGATCTCCTCCTTGCCTATTTTGATGCCTTCAATTTCTTTTTCTTCTCTAATTGTTACTGCTAGTGTTTCTAGTACAATGTCAAATAGTAGAGGTGATAATGGGCATCCTTGTTTCACTCGTGATCTTATCTTATGCATCTAGTTGATCCCCATTGCAGATGATATTAGCTGATGGTTTTAGATATATACTGTTTATTATTTTTCGGAACGACAGCTCTATTCCTATACTTCCTTGTGTTTTTAAGAGGAATGGGTGTTGTATTTTATCAAAGGCTTTTTCTGCATCTATTGAGATAATCATGTGGTTCTTGTTGGTTTGCTTGTTGATGTGGTCAATGATGTGGATGGTTTTCCTAATACTGAACCAGCCCTGCATCCCTGGTATAAATCATACTTGTTCATGGTGGATGACCCTTCTGATCATTTGCCGGACTCTTTTTGCTAGTATCCTATTTAAGATTTTTGCATCTATATTCATTAGGGAGATTGGTGTATAGTGTTCTTTCTCCGTTTTTGACCTGCCTGGTTTTGGAATCAGTACCATGTTTGTGTCATGAAAGGAGTTTGGTAGAACTCCCTCTTTGCTCATTATGTCAAATAGTTTGTCTTGTATTGGGATTCACTGTTCTCTGAATGTTTGATAGAATTCACTGGTGAATCCACGAGGCCCTGGGGATTTTTTCTTAGGAAGTTCTTTGATGGCTTGTTGGATTTCATTTTCTGATATGGGATTATTTAAGAATTCTATTTCTTCTTCTGTTAGTCTGGGCAGTTTGTGTTTTTGTATATATTTATCCCTATCACCTAAATTGGTGTATTTATTGCCATGTAAGTGGGCAAAGTAATTTTTAATGAATGCCTTAATTTCCTCTTCATCCGAGGTGATGTCCCCCCTTTCATCTTTGATGCTGTTAATTTGCTTTTCTTCCTTCCTTTTTAAAATTAGACTGACCAGTACTTTGTCTATTTTGTTTGTTTGGTTTTTTTTCAAAGTACCAGCTTCTTGTCTTGTTTATTAGCTCAATGGTTCTATCACTTTCAATTTTATTGATTTCTCCCTTAATTTTTAGGTTTTCTAGTTTGGTTTTCTGCTGGCGGTTTTTAATTTGATCGCTTTCAAGTTTTTTTTATTTCCATTTCCAATTGATTGATCTCTGCTCTCCCTAATTTGTTAGTATATATATGCACTCAGGGAAATGAATTTACCTCTGATTACTGCTTTGGCTGCCTCCCAAAAGGTTTGAAAGGATGTCTCGCCATTGTCATTTTCCTCGATGAAATTATTAATTGTTTCTATGACTTCTCTAACTAAACGATTTTGCAGTATCATGTTGTTTAATTTCCAATTAGTTTCTGATTTGGTTTTCCATGTACCATTACTGATCATTATTTTTATTGCCTTGTGATCTGAAAAGGCTGCATTTATTATTTCTGCTTTTCTGCATTTGTATGCCATGTTTCTGTGACCTAATGTATGGTCAATCTTTGTGAATGTGACATGTGGTGCTGAGAAAAGGTGTATTCCTTTTTATCCCTATTTATTTTTCTCCACATGTCCTTAATTGTAATTTTTCTAAGATTTCATTCACTTCTTTTACCTCTTTCTTATTTATTTTTTGATATATCTAAATTTGATAATGGTTAGTTTAAGTCTCGAACTAATACGGTTTTATTGTCTATTTCTTCCTTCAATTCTCCTAATTTTTCCATTAGAAATTTGGGTGCTACCCAATGAACGATGAAAAATTACTTAACTCATACTTCGAGTAAGGCAAAAGCCCTTAAGTTAGCTCTATTTTTAGATCTATTACAAAAGGGTAAATAAAGTGGAAGGGGAAGTACATAAAGGAGATTAATTCATTTCTTCATGCTTTAGGACACTGACAGAGTCCCTCCAGGATACCAAGCTGCTCATGCAGGAGGTAGGATAGAATCTAATTAAACTAAGCCTGAGACTCATTCTGAGGAGACTGCTTCTGAAATATTCATATGGAGGAGGGAGCTGGTGAAAGCAGCTGAGATGCTGCTGGCCTGGTGTCATTAGGAATCCTTACTTAGGGGGCAGCTGGGTAGCTCAGTGGATTGAGAGCCAGGCCTAGAGATGGGAGGTCCTAGGTTCAAATCTGGCCTCAGCCACTTCCTACCCTTGTGACCCTGGGCAAGTCACTTGACCCCCATTGCCTAGCCCTTACCACTCTTCTGCCTTGGAGCCAATACACAGTATTGACTCCAAGACAGAAGGTAAGGGATTAAAAAAAAAAATCCTTACTTAGACAGATCTTATGATGAGTTATAAAAAACTGTCTGATTTCTCTTTTAAGACTCAGGTCTAGGCCATATTGGCTTTGAGGCCCTTCATACTTATTCCTTTCTTACTCTCTATCTCTTTCTTTGATTACTCATTGTATTGTTAATTAAAATCTCTATAAAACCCAACTGACATGGGTATTTGAAAAATTGGGAATATTTCCCTGCCGACCACCTTATATTTGATTTTAAACCCAAGACACTGTAGTGAAACATATTTCTGAGGTCAAAATTTTACTCACCCTCTCTTATATCTATCATCATTTATATCTTCCACGATTTTAATCACTACAGTTTAAGACCTCAACCATTTTAAATCTCACACCATGAACGAAAACGCACTGAGAAAACCGTCATCCTCAGTTATTGGGAGACGACTACTACTATATTTGACAACGCAGGAGAAATTGGTGAATTTACCTTAGTTTTATGGCGACATTTTCTCTGACTTCTATATTCAATTTCTAGTCCATTTCTAGCCCTGTATTAAAACTGTACTTCGTGGGTAACTACTGACTACAGAGAGAATCTTCTTTGTTGAACAATTGCAGCTATTATGAAGTGGAATGCTCAGTGTTCAAAGTTCAAAAAGAGAATTTTCTGTGTACTTCTCCAAAGCTATTTCGTTTTAGAGTCCAGGTCAAAGTGTGGCAGAGATTTCAGTTGTTATATTGCTCAGACCAGAGGCAAAAAGATCTTTGAGTACTTATATATTTTCAACATTCTGGTGACTGGTAAGAGAACATATTTGGTTCACTATCCCACATATTTTATGCCCTTTTCTCTCCTACTCTCTTTTCTTCCCTCTAGCCATCTTCAATTCCTCTTTCCCCCTCTACCTTTCCCTGCTCTGTCCTTTCCAAGGTTTATCCCCTCTCCTCTTCTTCTACATCCAACCTTTCTCTGATCCATCCTACCCCTCTCCCCTTTTGACTACAACTCCTATCCTTTTCCTACTCTGTGTGCTGTCTCGACCTCTTCATCCCTCTACTCTTCTCCTCCCTTTCTCTCTTTTCTTCAACTGTCTTTCCATTCTTTCATTTCACCCTCTTCTGATTCTCTCTTCTTTCTCCCGTCTTGTCCCCTGATCCGTCACTTTGTCACTCTCCTCACTCCTTCCCCTATGCCTACCGTGTCCTGACCTCTCTTTCCCAACTCCACACTACAGCGTCCCCCATTTCCTGATGGTTCTCCTCTTTCAATGCACTTTTTTTTGATACTCTCTCACGGCCTTTTCCTTCCTTTGCTTTCTCCCCTCTGTGTACCTCTTCCCCCCCCCCCCCCACGTCCCTCCTTACCTTCCTTCCTCTGTCTTTTCTATTCACCCCTCTCAACCTATTTTTCCACTTCCCATTTGACCGGAGATTCCAAGGGGGAAACCGGTATTTTATTGACACTCTCAGGGGGGAACAGCAATCACACCTCCATGATCAGCAAAGGGACAGACATCACTGGCTTCTATGTGGATAGGGGAAATGCGGGAAACAGCCTCGCAATGGACAGGGTTGCTCGAAACAGCACAGGACGACCGCCTCCACCCAGAATTTTCTCACCTGAGCAATCACGAATCCATCCAGACCCATTCTCCGGAAGAGAAAGGGGTCTTCCAGCCTCATTTACAGGAAGGACGGGGGGGGGGTGGGGGGGTGAGTGGGGTGGAGTTAGGGCAAAAGTCATGAAATGGTTCAAGTCAACAAAATCAAGTACATTACTGCTCAGGAAAAGAACCACAGGAGGCACTGAGGCTCAGAGATACAGGCTCACAAAAGACCGATAGTGAAGAAGACGGAATCATTTTCTAAGAGGCTGAAGGACTTACCTCAGAAGTTGGATCAAAGGGAGTTACATTTCCTCCTCCGAAAACCCACAGAACCTAAAAGGAACCGCCTCCTTAGCAACGCCAAACAAAGATTCCGATTGGACAACGGACACGCCCATGAACTGCACAGTGGACTGTTCCAAAGGCGAAAGCCGTGGGGGGCAGGGAAGGGGGAGTTCCTGGGAGGGGTCACAAAGGGGCGGGGGTGGAAACGGTGGCTCCTGGCCCCATATGTAAAAGGTTACACCTCCACCCCGGGAAACCGAGGATTAACAGGAGAAACGTGCTGGCAATTAGCGAGTGCCCTGGTGGCGGGCAACCTGACATGACTTCCAGACTCGTTTTGCCCTCTCGCCAACCTCCCCAGCCCTCTCCAACAACCTCCGTGGGCTGGCCCAATTACCCTCCAACAATTCCTTTTCGCTCCCTCTCATTCTCTTCACCTCCTTCTAGCCGAATTTCTCTGCCCTTCGCCCCCCTCCCCTTTCCATTCTGTCCCTCCCAACTTTCTCTCCTTTTCTAACCACCCTCTTTCTCTGCTCCTCCCTGACCTCGCTCTCATACTTTTTATACTCTTCATCCAGTCTAGGTCTCTTCATCGCTCGAGTCTACCACCGTGGGCCCCCTGCTGAGTACCTCCGCCTTCACCCAGGATTTTGCTCACCGAAGCAAACACGACTTCATCCAGAGACATTCTCCAGAAGGGAAAAGGGTGTTCAAGCCTCTTCTGCAAAAGGGATTCGGGGCTAATGAGCGCAAAAGTCGTGAAAGCGTTCGGGTCCGCAAAATCAAGTACGTGATGCTCAGGAAAAGAACCACGGAAGGCAGTTGAGGCTCAGAGAGACGAGCTCACAAAAGACCGATAGTTTCAAAGCCAGAGTTGCTTTCCAAGGGGCTGAAAGGCTTACCTCGGAAGTTTGATCAGAGGGAGTTCAATTTTCTCCCAGGACTATGGGGAGATTGGAAAAGGGACAAGTCAGTGACCCTAGAGTGGACAATTCCAACGTCGTAAGCAGCAGGGGTGGCGGGGGAATGGGGAGATGAGAGGCGCCACCAGTCTGGGTTGGCTGCAGGCCAGAGATACCCAACACCCCACCTCTACCCGGGGAAACCGAGGAGCAAAAGGAGGAACGTGCTGGCAATTAGCGAGTGCCCTGGTGGAGGGCAACCTGACATGTCTTCCGGACTCGTTTCCTCCCCTCGCCAAACTCCCCCGCCCGATCCAACAACCTCCATGGGCTGGCCCAATTACCCTCCAACATTTCCCTTTTGGCTCTCTCTCTATCTCTTCACCTCCTTTTAGCCGTATTTCTCTGCCTTCAGCCCCCCACCCCCCACACCCCTCTTTCTATTCTGTCCTTCGCAACTTTCATCTCCTCTGGACCACTGCTTTATAATATAGTCTGAGATCTGGGACTGCCAGGCTCCCTTCCTTTGTATTTTTTTTTTCATTATTTCCCTGGATATCCTTGATCCTTTGTTCTTCCAAAAGAAATTTGTGATGTTTTTTTCTAGATCAGTAACAAAAATTTTTTGGAAGTTCCATGGGTATGTCACTAAATAGATGAAAGTTTGGGTAGGATGGTCATTTTTATTATATTGGCTCGTCCTACCCATGAGCAGTTAATGTTTTTTCAAAGTGTTCGAGTCTAGTTTTAGTTGTGTGGAGAGTGCCTTGTAGTCGTGTTCTTAAAGTTCCTGTGTTTGTCTCCGGAGATAGATTCCTAAGTATTTTATTTTGTCTAAGGTTATTTTGAATGGGATTTCACTTTCTAGTTCTTGCTGCTGAGCTGTGTTTGGAATATATAGAAATGCTGATGACTTATGCCGGTTTATTCTGTATCCGGCAACTTTGCTAAAGTTGTTGATTTAAGTAGACCATCATGTCATCTGCAAAGAGTGATAATTTGGTCTCCTCCTTGCCTATTTTGATGCCTTCAATTTCTTTTTCTTCTCTAATTGCTACTGCTAGTGTTTCTAATACAATGTCAAATAATAGAGGTGATAATGGGCATCCTTGTTTCACTCCTGATTTTAATGGGAATGGATTTAGTTTATCCCCATTGCAGATGATATTAGCTGATGGTTTTAGATATATACTGTTTATTATTTTTAGGAATGACCCTTCTGTTCCTATGCTTTCTAGTGTTTTTAGTAGGAATGGGTGTTGTATTTTATCAAAGGCTTTTTCTGTATCTATTGAGATAATCATGTGGTTCTTGTTGGTTTGCTTGTTGATGTGGTCAATTATGTGGATAGTTTTCCTAATGTTGTACCAGCCCTGCATCCCTGGTATAAATCCTACTTGATCATGGTGGAAGACCCTTCTAATCACTTGCTGGAGTCTTTTTGCTAGTATCCTATTTAAGATTTTTGCATCTATATTCATTAGGGAGATTGGTGTATAATTTTCTTTCTCTGTTTTTGGCCTGCCTGGTTTTGGAATCAGTACCATGCTTGTGTCATAAAAGGAGTTTGGTAGAACTCCCTCTTTGCTTATTATGTCAAATAGTTTGTATAGTATTGGGATTAACTGTTCTCTGAATGTTTGATAGAATTCGCTGGTGAATCCATCAGGCCCTGGGGATTTTTTCTTAGGAAGTTCTTTGATGGCCTGTTGGATTTCTTTTTCTGATATGGGATGATTTAAGAAAACTATTTCTTCTTCTGTTAGTCTAGGCAATTTATATTTTTGTAAATATTCATCCATATCACCTAGGTTGGTATATTTATTGCCATATAGTTGGGCAAAGTAGTTTTTAAGAATGTCCTTAATTTCCTCTTCATCGGAGGTGAGGTCCCCCTTTTCATCCTTGATGCTGTTAATTTGCCTTTCTTCTTTCCTTTTTTAAATTAGATTAACCAGTACTTTTTCTATTTTTTCTGTTTTTTTCAAAGTACCAGCTTCTAGTCTTGTTTATTAACTTAATGGTTCTATCACTTTTGATTTTATTAATTTCTCCCTTAATTTTTAGGATCTCTAGTTTGGTTTTCTTCTGGGGGTTTTTAAGTAGTTCATTCTCAAGTTTTTGATTTTCATTTCCAATTCATTGATCTCTGCCCGCCCTAATTTGTTAATATATGCACTCATGGGTATGAATTTTCCTCTAAGTACAGCTTTGGCTGCATTCCATGAGGTTTAAAAGGATGTCTCACCATTGTCATTTTCCTCAATGAAATTATTAATTGTTTCTATGATTTCTTCTCTAACTAACCGATTTTGGAGTATCATATTATTTAATTTCCAATTAATTTTTGATTTGGCTTTCCATGTACCCATACTGATCAATATTTTCATTGCTTTATGATCTGAAAAGGTTGCATTTATTATTTCTTCTTTTCTGCATTTGAGTGCCATGTTTCTGTGACCTATTGTATGATCTATTTTTGTGAATGTGCCGTGTGGTGCTGAGAGGAAGGTTTATTCCTTTGTGTCCCTATTTATTTTTCTCCATATATCTATTAACTCTAATTTTTCTAAGACTTCATTCACCTCTTTTACTTCTTTCTTATTTATTTTTTGATTTGATTTTATCTAAATTTGAGAGTGGTTGGTTCAAGTCTCCCAGTAATATGGTTTTACTGTCTATTTCCTCCTTCAATTCTCCTAGTTTCTCCATTAAAAATTTGCATGCTATACCATTTGGTGCATACATGTTGATTAGTGATATTTCCTCATTGTCTATACACCCTTTTAAGAGAATCTGTTTACCTCCCCTATCCCTTTTGATCAGGTCTATTTGTGCTTTGGCTTTGTCAGATATCATGATTGCAACTCCTGCCTTCTTTCGATCAGTTGAAGCCCAAAAGGTCTTACTTCATCCTTTAATTCTAACCTTGAGAGTATCAACCCGCCTCATATGTGTTTCTTGAAGACAACAAATGGTAGGGTTTGGGTTTCTAATCCAATCTGCTATTTGTCTACATTTTATGGGTAATTTTGATATATTCCCCTAGTTCTGACCTTTCTTCTGTAGCTATATCCTTTTAAACCAGTGATTTACTTTAGGTCAACACCCCTAGTCCCCTCCCTTGATATGCTTCCCTTTTTAGCCCTTCCCTTTTTATGGTCCCTTAGCACCACCACCACCACCCTCCCCCCAGGGTGTATGGGATGCTCAGGGAGGAGTAATATCTTCGTTATGGAGGGTTTGTCGTGCCCTCGTGATATATACTGTCCATTATTTTTAGGAATGACCCTCCTATTCCTATGCTCTCTAGTGTTTTCAATAGGAATGGATGTTGTATTTTATCAAAGGCTTTTTCTGCATCTATTGAAATAATCATGTTATTTTTGTTGGTTTGCTTGTTTATATGGTCGATTATGTGGATGTTTTTCCTAATATTGAACCAGCCCTGCATCCCTGGTATAAATCCTACTTGATCATGGTGGATGACCCTTCTGATCACTTGCTGGAGTCTTTTTGCTAATATCCTATTTAAGATTTTTGCATCTATATTCATTAGGGAGATTGGTCCCCGCCTCTCTCCTGTTCTTAAGTTTGAATTTCAGTCCCCTAGGAGCATTCAGTTTGTCGGTAAGGAAGGGTTTTCAGCGGTCTGAAGTTTTGCTGCTTCTAAGCCACCATCTTGACTCTGCCTCTCTCCAATTAGAATTTGGTAGACAAAAAGATTACAGAAAACACACACAAATTCCAAAAGAAGAATATGCAAAGGACACAGAGTGTGTAATACCTCAAAAATGACTTCAAAAACAAATTGAGAGAGGTAGTGATAAAGGCAGAAACAAAAAAAGAAAAGAATGCAAGAAGAAATGAAAATGATGCAAGAAGAAATGGGCCAATTGGGAAAGGAGAATCAAAAACTGACAGAAGGATATAAGTTCTTAAAAATGAGAATCGACTATCAAGAAACTAATATCTTGAGAAATCAAGAAACAATAAAGGAAATTCAAAGGAATGATAATGAAAAACATCAAATATCTTATTTTTAAAATTAATTATTTAGTCAATTTAGAATATTGTTCCTTGGTTACAATAATTACAATATTTCCCACCCTCGCTTCCACCCACCCTTCACCCAGCTGACACACAATTTCATTGGGTATTTTCCTTGATCAGAACCTCTTTCTATGCTGTTGATGTTTGCACTATGATGTTCATTTACAGTCTACATCCCCAACCATATCCCTTCAACCCATGTAATCAAGCAGTTGGTTTTCTTCAGGGTTATTACTCCCACAGTGTTTGCTGTGAATGTATTTAGTTGTTTTTCTCCTGGATTATGGTGTTAATTTTGGACTACTGGATGGTTTTTTCCTTTGAGATTTCCAGTAGCTGGAGTTGTGCTGTGGGCTCCATTAAAATCAACCCATCTTGGTTTCTGACTCAATTCTGCCATCTCCCAGCTCCGTCTCGCCCCTCCTGGTATTTAAACTACTATCCTTTCTCTCTTCTTGAGATATTCGCAGGTGGTGTCTCATATGGTGCCACATGTGGGCTCTTAACCTTTTATTTCACACAGCCTTGGCAGGAGTTGTCCCATCACACGAGGGAACTGACAAAGGATGGTCGGGGCAGAGTCTGAGGAGGCTTACTTCTCTTGTGGCCAAAGAAGGTAAGGCTCTCTCTACCAGAGATGGGGCAATCTGTTTCCTCTCAAACCTGTTAGGTTCGACTCTTAATGTCCTTGATTGAAAAGGGAGGAAGTAAGGTCTCTAAAGCTAAACTCAAAGCTTTGTTAAAGTGATTCAGACAGCTTATCCAGAATTCCTGCCAATGGGGGTTTTAGAGGTTAAGCAATGGGACCTGATAGGACAAAAGACTGAAAGAATATAAGAATGAGGGAAAACAGGTCAGGCAAACAATATTTAACATGTGGTCGGTCATGAGAATGATCTTGGCTGATTTACCTTTCCAAACTTCTAGTTCTGGGGAGAAAGGACCTTTGCAAACTCTGGAATCAAAACAGCAGGCTTTGAAACCGGGCACTCCTGAGGCATCAGAGAATGCTGAAGTAGGGGAAGAGGAGGAGAGTCGCCCATTCTCTAGGGAGCCTCCAATGGTTCTGGGGGCCACAACTCAGAAGGGAGTGACACAAAAGAGTCATTTACAACTCCAAAGCTTTACCCTCCCTTAGACAATGGGGCATGCCACTCTCCTCCCCCTCCTCCAGACTATCAGTCCCTTTCACTAACCTCTCTCTTGGCCACCCCTCCCCCCAACTTCATGGAGTTCTCTTCCCTTCTGCAGTAAAAGAGGAAGCAGGATATTTAGCTTTCCCTGTATTACCAAGGGAAAATAAAAATGTCACATCTACAATAGAAGTAAAAGGCAGGTAAAAAATACTTCTCCAACAGGAATTAAGATTTAATTTGGAAGCTGCAAAGGTTAATTCACTAAGGCCTAAGAAAGAGGCATTGAAATCCAGCCTTCTAAACAAATGCAAATCAGACTATATGTTAATCAGGTTCTTGTCACTTCAGTTTACTGAGTTAGGCAAAGACAGCTATTTACATAGCCAGATTATTCATCTCAAGCAAATCTAAGTTTATTGCAAAAAAAATTTCTTTATTTAAAAAATTACTTCCTTCTAAATTCATGCAAGGATCAAACTAAAAATCATAAGGAAATTCATATGCCAAATCAGAAGGTAAGCAGGTAAATTATGAAGGCTTAACAGGCCATTGTTATGAGGAATTTAAATGCAATTCATCTGAATAGGAAGACCTCCTGTTTGCTTTGACTCAAACAAACCAGGACACATTAAGTATCAGAATCAATTTGCAACAGAGATAATTTCTAAACACCTTTGCTAATAAAACCACAGGTCTAAGCAAAATTAATAACTTAATGAAACAATTCTGAGACACTTTAAAAATTCAGAAAAGCCTAGTTTGAAAAGATATTTTGTGATTCTGTAGTCAAAGATTTTTTTTTTTTTATCAGCAAACCTCTACACTCTTTTAGCATTGAAAAAGGGATCTAGGAAGTCCTTTGGTTGAGGTTCTGCCAGGTAAAGGAAGGAGGAAAAATCTGACTTTACAAAGATAATTACAACAGGATGAAATCACAGTGAAATAAAATTTAAGAATTTAAATTGTTCTAATTTAGGTTCGACATGGCAAAATTATAAAGGAATGTCTGATTATATTTCGTGATAGAGAAAGTTAGAAGAGTTAAAAATCTTTCTCTGACTTTTGTGATATCCTACAGAATATTGGGACAAGAGATGTTTTATTTACAATGAAATTTTGGTATAAATGACAATGTAGTTAAGGTGCAAACAGGAATTTTTAAGGTTTGGGCTTAGATATGAAGCTGCATGGATTTTTTTCTCTCAGCCATGTGACTTACCTTTAAACATAAGGTGACCTAGCAACCTAGGGGGTAGCATCCCTGCCACTGACGTTACAAGTTTTTAACTATGGAGGAATTATTAAAATTTTTTAAAACAGGACATAAGAGCAGCAAAGATAAAAAAAATTTAGTAGAGATTATTTAAAGAACCTGAATGAAGTTCAAAAACGTTATATAAAGTACATATTACTGCAACTTTATCCAAAAAGCAAATGATTTATAACTAGTATAGTTTCAATTATAAAAATAAGACACATTCTCAGCAGAGTGGAAGCATGGTTGGAAGGATTCAATCTGTTAACCAGTAGTTAATTATTAAGGTTATCCAGTAATTTGCTAATCAGTCCAGTGTAAAGATTAAAATTTAGGGGAGATGGGGAGACTGAGGCAGGTAGAAATTAGTTTCTCTCTGCAAGGAATATATATTTTTTTAGAGGTTTATTAAAGGTTAAAGATTAAGAATATACAAGTATGAAACATGTGCCTAGGCCAGAGGCCTAGACAAAATAACCTCACATCATGGAAGAGACCTCTCTGCTCCAAAAACGGACGTCCAAAAAAAAGCCATTTTTAAAAATACAGTAGTACAAATATGTAGATATCAAAATCCCCAAAATTCTCAATAGCCCAATTAATTACAATAGCAAACAAACACACTTTCATATTTCACATAAGTTGCTGTATGACATTTTTAAAACCTATGAATTGATGGATATTTGTCACAATTTTTACAAACATAGCAATCTTTAAACCTCGGTAATAAACATATATATATATATTATTTTTTTTTTAAACAAAGTAAAACTCATCTTGGGTTAAGAACATAATCAAGAAATCTATATATCATTCTGGTGCAAGTAAAGTAGTGAGCTGAAGAGTATAAATAAAGGTGCTCCTTTTTCTTGGAGGCTTTTCCCAAGGGTACAAATGCCCTGAAATTAACTGCCCAACTTCCATTCACATGTGGGAAGGTTGGGGGTTATAAAATACATTTCACTTCAGCTACTAGAATGGGCCTTACCTCGTGGTAGGGGCAGGCAAAAATAACCAGACTGTTAAAAAAAAATTCCAAAAATCATATTTAAAAAACCCTTAAAATCAAATCATTTGAGGTATTTAGCACATTAAAATCCCAAAGGTTGTTAATACAATTATAACCAGTTCTGAAGTCCATCTATCCTCAGCAAAATAGAAAAAAGCTGTTTTTTCATATATGGGCTTATTCACAACAATATTTGTTCAACACAGTTATAGGGGGAAAACAACAGAATTTCAAAACTCAGTACATTCAAAATAAATTCAATCAACCTTCAGTTCACAGAATAATATTCAATCCAATAATATATGAACTTAAAATCACAAAGTTAAACCTTAAACAAAAAATGCAATAGAATACAGAGATTTTTTTATAAACCATTGGAGTTTGAAATGTCTTAGAATGTAGCCTTTAGTCTCTTCAAAGTTCCTTGGGGTTTTTTTTTTTGTTTGTTTGTTTTTATTTATCCATTTAAATGTCTATTGTCCGAAGGTAGAGTAGTAAAGGCTAGGCTATGGGGTTCAAGGGCTCCGTCCAGGGCCCCATAGCTGGGAAGCATCGGAGGCCAGATTTTAACTAGAGACCTCCCGTCTCTGGGCCTGGCTTCCAGTTCGCTGGGCCACCCATTTTCCTCCCCAAAGTTAAAGTTGAATCTTTGGGCTGAGTCTGCTCCCAGACAGGCAGGTAAAATCAATGAAACTGCCAGAAGAGTCAAAAATCCTTTTAAACAGCCCATTGCTATTAAGTTTCTGTTTGAAAAGTCTGTTTCTTCTCTCTAGTCTTTTCTCTCCCCTCTCTGATACCCCTGCGGCCAATACCCCCAGCCACGTGGAGGCTTAGCCTAAGGGAAAATTGCCCGGTCTCCTTTCCCTCTGGTCTCTCCCCTCCGCCCACGTGGCCAATACTGTTACCAGCTGGTCGCAATGAGTCCTGAGCGATCTGCTCCAAGGATCTGGGTGATGAGCCGGCTGGGTCGGGCTTGTGGGTCTGGGGCGCAGAAATAGGCAGGCAGCGGCTGGTGAGAGGCGAGGAGCAGGAGTGGCTGCGGGCGTGGGCAAGGCCGGGACCAGGTACCAGGTGAGGACGATCAGGGCTGCAGGTTGCAGGCAGGAAGCGGCGGGGCAGGTCCGGAGCCTGTAGCAGCTTTGCGAGGGTAGAAAACCTTGGCCAGAGAGATATGGCTCAAAAAAAATTTTTTTTTTTCTAGGTACTAGATATTAAAACTGAATTTAAGATCAGAAAAGAAATCAGAAGACTGAAAGTTCTTTTTTCCATTAGGTCGCCAACTGTAAAGATTAAAATTTAGGGGAGATGGGGAGACTGAGGCAGGTAGAAATTAGTTTCTCTCTGCAAGGAATATATATATTTTTAGAGGTTTATTAAAGGTTAAAGATTAAGAATATACAAGTATGAAACATGTGCCTAGGCCAGAGGCCTAGACAAAATAACCTCACATCATGGAAGAGACCTCTCTGCTCCAAAAACGGACGTCCAAAAAAAAGCCGAGCCCTTCAAAAGCCTTTGCTTAAATATCTTCTCGATCTCGGCCCAGGTGAGATTACAAGGCATTCTGGGGAAGTGGAGCAAAGGCTCATGGGGATTGTAGTCCTGTATTCGAGTCTATTTTTTACACCAGTGATTTATTAATGATTTAAAATGGGCAATACTGCCACTTACTCAAATTACAGATATTGAAGCTGAGAAGATGAGACCTATGATAATAATGCAAATTTAAATGTTACTTGCCCAATGTGATTTATTTTTGCAGTAAAATTTTGCAAAGTTGATATATAAAACTAATAATTCTAGACACAGTATCAAGATATTTTCAGTTATGAAGCTAACTGTTATAGTTTAGAAATAATAACACCTGTACAACCACTTGATAATGCTGCATATACTTTTACAGCATAAGACCGAACTGTAATATTAATGATTGCACAATATGAATTTTTTTTTAAACCCTTACCTTCTGTCTTGGAGTCAATACTGTGTATTGGCTCCAAGGCAGAAGAGTGGTAAGGGCTAGGCAATGGGAGTTAAGTGACTTGCCCAGGGTCACACAGCTGGGAAGTGTCTGAGGCCAGATTTGAACCTAGGACCTCCCATCTCCAAGACTGGCTCTCAATCCACTGAGCTACCCAGCTGCCCCGATAATATGAATTTTGGAAAAAGCAAAAATTGTATACAGATAGACAAATACTTAAGATCACAGCACAAATGGTTAAAATCATACATGATTTATGGTATGACGGTTTTATGATTATTGGTTTAAAAAAGCAAATGTTTATGCATCCATGCATTCTGTTTTGCAAAGTCAAACAAAACTAGCTGTGAAACTGCTTGCTTTGAGCAGATGGCTGCTAGCATTCTCTGCTATAACAGAGGGCCTCATCTATTGTACATCTATATCCTGTAGAAGCAAATGATATTCCTTGCCAATGCAAAATGTTGTGGATTATTTTCAGCTCTGAAAGGTATCCACTGCAGATTTTGGAACAAAGGATGCATTCCAACATGCTCCTGAAATAAAAAAGGTTAATCATGGCAAGGTGATGGGAGATACTTACTCTCCTGGTTTATGGATTTAAGCTCAAAATGAAGAAGTGAGCAAAAGTGATTACAGAACTTGTAAAGAATTGTGCGTATTTTGATGCCTTCAATTTCTTTTTCTTTTCTAATTGCTACTGCTCGTGTTTCTAGTACAATGTCAAATAGTAGAGGTGATAATGGGTATCCTTGTTTCACTCCTGATCTTATTAGGAATGCATTTAGTTTATCCCCATTGCAGATGATATTAGCTGATGGTTTTAGATATATACTGTTTATTATTTTTGGAAGCGACCCTTCTATTCCTGTGCTTTCTAGTGTTTTTTAATAGGAATGGGTGTTGTATTTTATCAAAGCCTTTTTCTGCATCTATTGAGATAATCATGTGGTTCTTGTTGGTTTGCTTGTTGATGTGGTCAATTATGTGGATAGTTTTCCTAATATTGAACTGGCCCTGCATCCCTGGTATAAATCCTACTTGATCATGGTGGATGACCCTTCTGATCACTTGCTGGAGTCTTTTTGCTAGTATCCTATTTAAGATTTTTACATCTATAGTCATTAGGGAGATTGGTCTATAGTTTTCTTTCTCTGTTTTTGACCTGCCTGGTTTTGGAATCAGTATCATGTTTGTGTCATGAAAGGAGTTTGGTAGAACTCCCTCATTGCTTATTATGTCAAATAGTTTATATAGAATTGGGATTAACTTTTCTCTGAATGTTTGATAGAATTCACTGGTGAATCCATCAGGCCCTGGGGATTTTTTTTCTTCGGAAGTTCTTTGATGGCTTGTTGGACTTCATTTTCTGATATGGTATTATTTTAGAATTCTATTTCTTCTTCTGTTAGTCTAGGCAGTTTTTATTTTTGTATATATTCATCCATATCACCTAAATTGGTGTATTTATTGCCATGTAATTGGGCAAAGTAATTTTTAATGATTGCCTTAATTTCCTCTTCATCAGAGGTGATGTCCCCCTTTTCATCTTTGATGCTATTAATTTGCTTTTCTTCCTTCCTTTTTTAAATTAGACTGACCAGTACTTTGTCTATTTTGTTTGTTTGTTTTTTTCAAAGTACCAGCTTCTTGTATTGTGTATTAGCTCAAAGGTTCTATCACTTTCGATTTTATTAATTTCTCCCTTAATTTTTAGGATTTCTAGTTTCTAGTCTTATGGGTGAGTTCATCCCATTCACGTTCAAAGTTATGACTGTCACTTGTGGACTCCCTGGCATTTTGATATCCTTCCCTAATTCTAACCTTTCTTCTTCAGCTCTAACTTTTAGTCCAGTGATTTACTTTAAATCAGTCCCCATTGTACTTCCCTTTCTACCCCCTCCCTTCTTATTCCCTCCCTTATTTTCCCCTGTAGTCTTTTTAAAATCCCTCCCACCCTCTCTCTCCCTTGTACTGCTTCCCTCCCCACCAGTCTGTTTTTTACCCTTCTACTCCCCTATAGGGTGCAAATCTATTCTCTTCCCCAATGGATTGGATTGTTCTTCCCTCTTTGGGTCAGTTTCAAAGTACATAAGAGTTGAGTATTTCCTATCTCCAACCTCTTTACCCTTCCAGGATATCGATGTTCTCCCCCCACCCGCCATGAGCTTCTTTGTGACATATAAATTTACCCCCATTTGTTTCTTTTCCCATTTCTTTTAGTCATAACCTCTTTTCTTTTTTAGCTTTGGTCATATATATGCTATATACATACATACACATGTATATGTATTTATGCATGCATATATCTATATACCTGTTTATGTCTTGTCCTTTCATCCTATACAGTTTGTCACTGTTCCCTCTGAGTGTAGTTCTTCTAGCTGCTCAGGTGATAGCAACAGTTTTTAAGAGTTGCCAATGACCTCTTTTCTTATATAGATACATATCATTTTAACTTATTGAGTCTCTTAAAATTTTTTTGTTGTTGTGGTTGTTGTTTTTTTCCACTCTTTTTTAATTACATTTTGATAATTCTCTTGAGTTCTGTGGTTGGACTTCAAATTTTCTCTTCAGGTCTGGTCTTATATTTATGAATGCTTGGAACTCTTCTGTTGTGTTAAATGACCATACTTTCCCCTGTAAGAATATAGTCAGTTTTAATGGGTATTTTATTCTTGGCTGTAGACCTAGTTCCCTTCCTTTCCGGAATATCCTATTCCATGCCTTTGGGTCCTTCAGTGTGGATGCAGACAGATCCTGTGTTATCGTCACTGAGTTTCCATGGTATCTGAATGGCTTCTTCTTGGCAGCTTGTAATATCTCCCAGAGGCCTAAAATTTCCACCATTACACCACTAAACCTAAATAGGTTTTTAAACCATAAATACGTTTCTGACACTAAATCTAACTATAACCCTAACTCTAATGCTAACCCTAACATTAACCCTAACTCTAACATTAACCCAAACCATAAATACGTTTCTAACCCTTACCAGAATTGTGTTTCTATCCCTAATCCTAATATTAAATACTTTTCTAACCCTAACCCTAAATCTACCCCTAACACTAACCCTAACCGTAACCCTAATCCTACACCTAAAACTAAATATGGTTTTAACCCTAACGCTAACCCTAACCTTAACCATAACCATAAATATGTGCCGATTTATCCCGATTTCTGTCCTTCCTAACATTAACCCTAAGCCAAACTCTAACCCTAACTCTAAATATGTTTGTGAACCTAACTATAACCCTAACCATAACTATAACCCTATCCCTAAGCCCTAAACCTAAACCTAAATACATTTCTAACCGTACCCGTAACCCTAACCTTATCCCTAACCCTAACCGTAAATACTGCAAACCCTAAACTTATCCCTAACCCTATTTACGTTTTTAAAATGTAAATATGTTTCTAACCTTAACTCTAACCATAATCCTAACTCTAACACTAAACTTAACCCTAATCCTAACCCTAACAATACATACATTTCTAACCCTAACCCTAACCCTAACCCTAAACCCTAATGCTGACCCTAACCCTAACCCTAAATACTCTCAAACCCTAAACTTATCCCTAACCCTAAATAGATTTTTAAAATATAAATGTTTCTAACCCTAACTCTAACCATAAACCTAACTCTAACACTAACCTTAACCCTAACCCTAACTCAAACCCTACCTCTAACCCTAACATTAATCTTAACCCTAACCCTAACCCTAAATACATTTTTAACCCTACCCCTACCCCTAAGTCTAACACTAACCCCTAACCCTAACCCGAAACCAAACCCTAACCCTTACCTTACCCAAACCCTAACTCTAACCCTAACCCTAAATATGTGCCAATTTCAGTCCTACCCTAACCCGAACCCTAACTCAAACCCTAACCATAACCATGAACCTAACCATAACCCTAACCCTAACCGTAAATTCGTTACTAACCCTAACCCTCACTTTAACTCTAACCCTAACCATAACCATAACCCTAATCCTAACCCTAACCCTAACCCTAAATACCCTAACCCTAACACTAAAGCTAATACTAAACCTAACCCTAACCCTAACCATGAACCTAACCCTAACCCTAAATATGTGCCGATTTCTGCGGATTTCTGTCCTACCCTAACCCTAACTGTAACCCTAATGATAACCCTAACACTAACCCTAACCCTAACCCTAAATACGGTCAAACCCTAAACTTATCCCTAACCCTAAATACGTTTTTACAACATAAATGTTTCTAACCCTAACTCTAACCATAAACCTAACTCTAACACTAACCTTAACCCTAACCCTAACTCTAACCCAAACCCTAACGCTAAACATAACCCTAACCCTTAATACCCTAACCCTAACCCTAACACTAAAGCTAACACTAAACCTAACCCTATCCATAAACCTAAACGTAACCCTAAATCTAACCCTAATCTTAATCCTAACCCTAACCCTAACCCTATCTCTAACCCTAACTTTCTGCCGATTTCTGTCCTAACCTTAACCCAAATCCTAACCCTACCCTAACTCTAACCCTAAATATGTGCCGATTTCTGACGGTTTCTAACTCTAACCCAAAATACAATTCAAACCCTAAAACCAACACTAACACTAACCCTAACTTTAAATAAGTCTCTAACCGTAAACCTAACCCTAATTGCGTTTCTATCCCTAACCCAAACACTAAATATGTTTCTAACCTTAACCCTAACCCTCACTTTAACCCTTACCCTAACCCTAACCCTAACACTAAACCTAAATATGTGCAGATTTCTGCCAATTTCTGTCCTACCGATTCCTGCCGATTTTTGCCGATTTCTGTCCTGTACTGTCAAACCATAAACCTACCACTAAACCTAAATAGGTTTTTAAACCATAAATATGTTTCTAACCCTAAATCTAACCATAACCCTAACTCTAACGCTAACCCTAACACTAACCCTTGTGACATGGAAATCACTTTAAAAGACTGATATATATTAATTTAAGGTCGCCAAGGAATTCAGCTATGTAATTCCTAAATGAAAACTCAAGTCAGCTGTCAACCTTTTATAGAGTTTAATTACAAACAGGAGGAAGAAAGGAATTGAGAGAGAGAGAGAGACAGAGAGAGAGAGAGAGAGAGAAAGAGAGAGAGAGAGAGAGAGGAGAGAAGTGAATAGGGCTTAAATACCTCCTCTGTTTAGGCTGGGCCAAAAGGCCCAAGCCCTTATATAGCTTGGGCAAAGAAAGGAGATCAGTCCCTATTACTCACGTGACCAAAATGGAGAAACAGTCTCCCGGGCCTCCACCTCCAGCTTCCTTCAGAGCAAGCTTCTCAGAGCACCTCTCCAACCACTCAGAGCCAAAACTCTCCAACCAACCCCCTCAGTCCTCAGACCCCTCTATCTTTAAGAAAACTATCCAAGTTCCCTCCCCTCTGTTCTCAATCTACCAATCACTGTCCATCATTTTCCCTGTGCCAATGGTGGCTCTAGGTTAACCCAGGACCGCCCAGAGGTCTGTGGCTTTGTACATGTCTGTTGGAGGTCATATTCTCAAATAATTAAATTTTGATCTATGCTGCAGCCCTTCCTAAATCCTGTTAGGACTGAGTGGGGTGGAAATTCTATTTTCCAAGACCTGTTTCTGTCATTCCAAGTATCTATTGTATCAATTCTAAAATCAATCATGACTCAAAGAAATTTCTGTTCTGTGCTTAAGCATAGGTCAAAGTCCTTTCCATTGTTCAGCAAAAGGTTTCTGTCCTAAAGTAATCTTAAGAAGGGAGGAGGAGGAACCTCCCATGCCAATGGGGTTCACGTTCCAATAGCCAAGACCCACTATCAATAGGAAATTTTTCAAGTATGAAATTTCCCAATGGTGAAATTTCCAACATTTATGAGTCTAAGAAATTTTAAGGTTTACACCCTAATTCTAACATTAACCCAAACTATAAATACGTTTCTAACCCTTACCAGAATTGGGTTTCTATCCCTAACCCTAACATTAAATACTTTTCTAACCCTAACCCTAAGCCTAAATCTATCCCTAACACTAACACTAACCGTAACCCAAATCCTACACCTAAAACTAAATATGGTTTTAACCCTAACCTTAACCCTAACCCTAAATATGTGCCGATTTATCCCGATTTCTATCCTACTTAACATTAACCATAAGCCAAACTCTAACCCTAACTTTAAATATGTTTGTGAACCTAACTATAACCCTAACCATAACTATAACCCAATCCCTAAGCCCTAAACCTAAGCCTAAATACATTTCTAACCCTACCCCTAACCCTAACCCAAACCCTAACCCTAAAAGTAAATACTGTCAAACCCTAAACTTATCCCTAACCCTAAATAGGTTTTTAAAATGTAAATATGTTTCTAACCATAACCTTAAACTAACCCTAACTCTAACACTATCCGAAACCATAAATAAGTTTCTAACCCTTACCATATTTGGGTTTCTATTCCTAACCCTAATATTAAATACTTTTCTAACCCTAACCCTAAGCCTAAATCTACCCCTAACACTAACCCTAACTGCAAGCCTAATCCTATACCTAAAACTAAATATGGTTTTAACCCTAACGCTAACCCTAAACTTAACCCTAACCCTAAATATATGCCGATTTATCAGGATTTCTATCCTACCTAATATTAACCCTAAGCCAAACTCTAAACCTAACTCTATATATGTTTCTAAATCTAACTATAACCCTAACCATAACTAAACCCTATCCCTAAGCCCTTAACCTAAGCCTAAATGCATTTCCAACCCTACCAGTAACTCTAACCCTAACCTTAATCCTAACAGTAAATACTGTCAAACCCTAAACTTATCCCTAACCCTATATAGGTTTTTAAAACATAAATGTGTATCTAACCCTAACTCTAACCATAAACCTAACTCTAACACTAACCTTACCCTAAGCCTAAATCTAACCTTAACTCTAACCCTAACATTAAACCTAACCCTAAATATCTGCCGATTTATCCTGATTTCTGTCCTAACATTAACCCTAAGCCAAACTCTAAACCTAACTCTATATATGTTTCTGAACCTAACTATAACCCTAACCATAACTATAACCCTATCCCTAAGCCCTTAAACTAAGCCTAAATACATTTCTAACACTACCCCTAACCCTAACCATAATCCTAACAGTAAATACTGTCAAACCCTAAACTTATCACTAACCCTAAATAGATGTTTAAAATATAAATGTTTCTAACCCTAACTCTAAGCATAAACCAAACTCTAACACTAACCTTAACCCTAAACCTAACCCTAACCCTAACAATACATACATTTCTAACCCTAACCCTAACCCGAAACCTAACCCTAACCCTAAACCCTAATGCTAACCCTAACCCTAACCCTAACCCTAAGCCTAAATACTCTCAAACCCTAAACTTATCCCTAACCCTAAATAGATTTTTAAAATATAAATATGTTTCTAACCCAAACTCTAACCATAAAACTAACTCTAACACTAACCTTAACCCTAACCCTAACTCAAAACCTAGCTCTAACCCTAACATTAACCTTAACCCTAACCCTAACCATAACCATAACCATAACGATAACACTAAAGCTAACACTAAACCTAACTCTAACCCAAACCATAAACCTAAACCTAACCCTAAATCTAACATGAACCTTAACCATAACCCTAACTCTAACCTTATCCCAAATACTAAATAGGTTTTTAAACCATAAATACATTTCTAATCCTAACCCAACCATAAAGCTAACACTAACCCTAACCCAAACTCTAACCCTAAAATACGTGCCAATTTCTGTCCATCACTTAACCCTAACCCTAACCCTAAATACTGTCAAACCCTAAACTTATCTCTAACCCTAAATACGTTTTTAAAACATAAATATGTTTCTAAGCCTAACTCTAACCATAAACCTAACTCTAACACTAACCTTAACACTAACCCTAACCCTAAACCTAAATACGTTTTTAAAACATAAATATGTTTCTAACCCTAACTCTAACCATAAACCTAACTCTAACACTAACCTTAACCCTATCCCTAAATCTAACCCTAACTCTAACCCTAAAGCTAACCCTAATCTTAACCCTAACCCTAAATATGTGCCGATTTATCCCGATTTCTGTCCTACGTAACATTAACCCTAAGCCAAAATCTAACCCTAACTCTAAATATGTTTCTGAACTTAACTATAACCCTAACCATAACTATAACCCTATCCCTAAACCCTAAACCTAAATACATTTCTAACCCAAACCAAAACCCTAAAACTAACACTTACCATAACACTAAGCCCTAACCCTAACCCTAAATACATTTTTAACCCTACCCCTACATCTACCCCTAACACTAACCCCTAACCCTAACCAAAAACCAAACCCTAACCCTTACCCTAACCCAAACCCTAACTCTAACCCTAACGCTAAATATGAGCCAATTTCTGTCCTAGCATAACCCTAAACCTAACCCTAAACATAACCCTAGCCCTAACCATAACCCTAACCCTAAATTCGTTTCTAACCCTAACCATAACCATAACCCTAATCCCTAACCCAAATCCTACCCCTAACCCTAACCCAAACCCATCCTACCCCTTACCCTACCCCTAAATACCCTAACCCTAACACTAAACTTAATACTAAACCTAACCCTAACACTAACCATAAACCTAACCTAACCCTAAATCTAACCCTAACGTTAACCCTAACCCTATCTCTAACCCTTAATATGTGCCGATTTCTGTCCTACCCTAACCCTAACCCTAACCCTAATGATATCCCTAACACTAAACCTAACCCTAACCCTAACCCTAAATACTGTCAAACCCTAAACTTATCCCTAACCCTAAATACGTTTTTAAAACATAAATATGTTTCTAACCCTAACTCTAACCATAAACCTAACTCTAACCCAAACCCTAACCCTAAACCTAACCCTAACACTAAAGCTAACACTAAACCTAACCCTAAACCTATCTATAAACCTAAACGTAACCCTAAATCTAACCCTAATCTTAATCCTAACCCTAACCCTAACCCTATCTCTAACCCTAACTTTGTGCCGATTTCTGCCGATTTCTGTCCTAACCTTAACCCAAATCCTAACCCTACCCTAACTCTAACCCTAAATATGTGCCGATTTCTGACGGTTTCTAACTCTAACCCAAAATACAATTCAAACCCTAAAACCAACACTAACACTAACCCTAACTTTAAATAAGTCTCTAACCGTAAACCTAACCCTAATTGCGTTTCTATCCCTAACCCAAACACTAAATATGTTTCTAACCTTAACCCTAACCCTCACTTTAACCCTTACCCTAACCCTAACCCTAACACTAAACCTAAATATGTGCAGATTTCTGCCAATTTCTGTCCTACCGATTCCTGCCGATTTCTGTCCTGTACTGTCAAACCATAAACCTACCACTAAACCTAAATAGGTTTTTAAACCATAAATATGTTTCTAACCCTAAATCTAACCATAACCCTAACTCTAACGCTAACCCTAACACTAACCCTTGTGACATGGAAATCACTTTAAAAGACTGATATATATTAATTTAAGGTCGCCAAGGAATTCAGCTATGTAATTCCTAAATGAAAACTCAAGTCAGCCGTCAACCTTTTATAGAATTTAATTACAAACAGGAGGAAGAAAGGAATTGAGAGAGAGAGAGAGAGACAGAGACAGAGACAGACAGAGACAGAGAGAGAGAGAGAGAGACAGAGAGAGAGAGAGAGAAAGAGAGGGAGAGAGAGAGAGAGGAGAGAAGTGAATAGGGCTTAAATACCTCCTCTGTTTAGGCTGGGCCAAAAGGCCCAAGCCCTTATATAGCTTGGGCAAAGAAAGGAGATCAGTCCCTATTACTCACGTGACCAAAATGGAGAAACAGTCTCCCGGGCCTCCACCTCCAGCTTCCTTCAGAGCAAGCTTCTCAGAGCACCTCTCCAACCACTCAGAGCCAAAACTCTCCAACCAACCCCCTCAGTCCTCAGACCCCTCTATCTTTAAGGAAACTATCCAAGTTCCCTCCCCTCTGTTCTCACATCTACCAATCACTATCCATCATTTTCCCTGTGCCAATGGTGGCTCTAGGTCAACCCAGGACCGCCCAGAGGTCTGTGGCTTTGTATATGTCTGTTGGAGGTCATATTCTCAAATAATTAAATTTTGAACAATTAACTCGATATTATTATACAGGAGACTATAAAAGAAAATTGCCCTCACGTTTTGGAGCAAGGGGGCAAAATAGAAATAGAAAGGATTCATAGAACACCTTCTATACTAAATCCCCAAAACACAACCCCTAGGAATGTAATTGCCAAATTCAAGAGCTTCCAACTAAAGGAGAAAATCCTACAAGAAGCCAAGAAGAAGACCTTCAGATATAAGGGGGCTCCCATAAGGATCACACACAACTTAGCGGCTAACACACTAAGAGACCGCAAAGCATGGAACACGATATTTAGAAAGGCAAGAGAGCTGGGTCTCCAACCAAGAATCAACTACCCAGCAAAACTGACTATATACTTCCAGGGGAAAGTATGGGCATTTAACAAAATAGAAGATTTCCAACCATATGCTAAGAAAAGACCAGAGCTCTGTGGAAACTTCGATATCCAAGCACAGAAAGCAAGAGAAACATGAAAAGGTAAATATTCAAGAAAGGGAAAAGGAGATAAATCTTATCTTTTTCTTTAAGTCAAACTCTCTTCTATAAGGACTACATTTACATCAAATTATATATATTAATATGTGGGGAAAATGTTTTGTGTAACTCTCATAAATTGTATCATCATAAGAGTAGTTAGAAGAAACATGCATAGGGAAAGATTGGGGCATTAAGAAGATTTGGGGAAAGTTGGGGCAAAGAAAGGAAAAGGGAGGGGGAAACCGCGATAATACTAAGATTAACTTCAAGTAATAGGGGGGGAATCAATAGAATAATCTTTCCCATATAAAGATACACATGGGAAGGGGAGGGGAAGAACTCTCATATAAGAAGGAGAGGAAGAGAGCGTGAAGTGGAATTACTTAAACCTTACTCTCAGTGAAATCAAATCTGAGAGGGAAGAACATCTAGATCCAGTGGAATCCTGAATTCTATCTTATCCATTAGGGCAAGAAAGAAAGGAAAATCAGGGAGGGGGAGGGAGGAGAGACTACAAAAAGGGAGGGAAGGAGAGGGGGGGAAGGGAGCATAAAAAGGGAGGGGCTAGAAAGGGAAGCATCTCAAGGGAGGGGACTAGGGGGACTGACCTAAAGTAAATCACTGGTTCAAAAGGAGAAAGCTAAAGAAGAAAGGTCAGAACTAGGGGAAGATATCAAAATGCCAGTGAATCCACAAATAACAATCATAACTTTGAACGTGAATGGGATGAACTCACCCATAAAACGTAGACAAATAACAGATTGGATTAGAACCCAAAACCCTACCATATGTTGTCTTCAAGAAACACATATGAGACGGGTTGACACTCATAAGGTTAGAATTAAAGGTTGGAGTAAGACCTTTTGGGCCTCAACTGATAGAAAGAAGGCAGGAGTTGCAATCATGATATCTGACAAAGCCAAAGCACAAATACACCTGATCAAAAGGGATAGGGAAGGTAAATATATTCTGCTAAAAGGGAGTATAGACAATGATTAAATATCACTAATCAACATGTATGCACCAAATGGTATAGCATCCAAATTTTTAATGGAGAAACTAGGAGAATTGAAGGAGGAAATAGACAGTAAAACCATATTAGTGGGAGACTTGAACCAACCAGTTTCAAATTTAGATAACTCAAACCAAAAAATAAACAAGAAAGAGGTAAAAGAGGTGAATGAAATATTAGAAAAATTAGAGTTAATAGACATATGGAGAAAAATAAATAGGGACAAAAAAGAATACACCTTCTTTTCAGCGCCACATGGCACATTCACAAAAATAGATCATACACTAGGTCATAGAAACATGGCACTCAAATGCAGAAAAGCAGAAATATTAACTGCAGCCTTTTCAGATCACAAGGCAATTAAAATATTGATCGCCAAGGGTACAAAAATTAATTGGAAATTAAATAACATGATACTCCAAAATCGGATAGTTAGAGAATAAATCATAGAAACAATTAACAATTTCGTTGAACAAAATGACAATGGCGAAACATCCTTTCAAACCTTATGGGATGCAGCCAAGGCAGTACATAGAGGAAAATTCATATCCCTGAGTGCATATATTAACAAATTAGGGAGGACAGAGACCAAGGAATTGGAAATGCAAATCAAAAAACTTGAGAATGAACAAATTAAAAACCCCCAGAAGAAAACCATACTAGAGATCCTAAAAATTAAGGGAGAAATTAATAAAATAGAAAGTGACAGAACTATTAAGCTAATAAACAAGACTAGAAGCTGGTACTTTGAAAAAACAGACAAAATAGACAAAGTACTGGTTAATTTAATTAAAAAAAGGAAAGAAGAAAGGCAAATTAACAGCATCAAGGATGAAAAGGTGGATCTCACCTCCACTGAAGAGGAAATTAAGGCAATCATTAAAAACTACTTTGCCCAACTATATGGCAATAAATATACCAACCTAGGTGATATGGATGAATATTTACAAAAATATAAATTGCCTAGACTAACAGAAGAAAAAATAGTTTTCTTAAATCAACCCATATCAGAAAAAGAAATCCAACAGGCTATCAAAGAACTTCCTAAGAAAAAATCCCCAGGGCCTGATGGATTCAACAGCGCATTCTATCAAACATTCTGAGAACAGTTAATCCCAATACTATACAAACTATTTGACATAATAAGCAAAGAGAGAGTTCTACCAAACTCCTTTTATGACACAAGCATGGTACTGATTCCAAAACCAGGCAGGCCAAAAACAAAGAAAGAAAATTATACACCAATCTCCCTAATGAATATAGATGCAAAAATCTTAAATAGGATACTAGCAAAAAGACTCCAGCAAGTGATTAGAAGGGTCATCCACCATGATCAAGTAGGATTCATACCAGGGATGCAGGACTGGTTCAACATTAGGAAAACTATCCACATAATTGACCACGTTAACAAGCAAACCAACAAGAACCACATGATTATCTCAATAGATGCAGAAAAAGCCTTTGATAAAATACAACACCCATTCCTCTTAAAAACACTAGGAAGTATAGGAATAGAAGGGTCATTCCTAAAAATAATAAACAGTATATATCTAAAACCATCAGCTAATATCATCTGCAATGGGGATACACTAAATCCATTCCCATTGAGATCAGGAATGAAACAAGGATGCCCATCATCACCTCTATTATTTGACATTGTATTAGAAACACTAGCAGTAGCAATTAGAGAAGAAAAAGAAATTGAAGGCATCAAAATAGTCAAGGAGGAGACCAAATTATTGCTCTTTGTAGATGACATGATGGTCTACTTAAAGAATCCTAGAGAATCAAGCAAAAAGCTAATTGAAATAATCAACAACTTTAGCAAAGTTGCAGGATACAAAATAAACCCATATAAGTCATCAGCATTTCTATATAATTCCAACACAGCTCAGCAGCAAGAACTAGAAAGAGAAATCCCATTCAAAATTACCCTAGACAAAATAAAATACTTAGGAATCTATCTCCTGAGACAAACACAGGATCTATATGAACACTACTACAAAACACTTTTCACACAACTAAAACTAGACTTGAACAATTGGAAGAACATTAACTGTCATGGGTAGGACGAGCCAATAGTTTAAAAATGACCATCCTACCCAAACTCATCTATCTATTTAGTGCCATATACATTGAACTTCCAAAAAATTTTTTTTACTCATTTAGAAGAAACCATAACAAAGTTCATTTGGAATAACAAAAGATCAAGGATATCCAGGGAAATAATGAAAAAAAAATACAAAGGAAGGGGTTCTTGCAGTCCCAGATCTCAGACTATAGAACAAAGCAGCGGTCATCAAAACAATTTGGTACTGGCTAAGAGACAGAAAGGAGGATCAGTAGAATAGACTCGGGGCAAGTGACCTCAGCAAGACAGTATATGACAAACCCAAAGACCCCAGCTTTGGGGACAAAAATCCACTATTTCAAAAAACTGCTGGGAAAGTTGGAGGACAGTGTGGGAAAGATTGGATTAAATCAACACCTCACACCCTACACCAAGATAAATTCAAAATGGGTGAATGACTTGAACATAAAGAAGGAAACTATAAGAAAATGAGGTAAACACAGAATAGTATACACGTCAGGCCTTTGGGAAGGGAGAGGCTTTAAAACTAAGCAAGACTTAGAAAGAGTCACAAAATGCAAAATAAATAATCTGGACTACAGCAAATTAAAAAGTTTTTGTACCAACAAAACCAATGTAACTAAAATCAGAGGGGAAGCAACACATTGGGAAACAGTCTTCATAAAAACCTCTGACAAAGGTTTAATTACTCAAATTTACAAAGAGCTAAATCAATTGTACCAAAAATCAAGCCATTCTCCAATTGGTAAATGGGCAAGGGACAGGAACAGGCAGTTCTCAGCCAAAGAAATCAAAATTCTTAATAAGCACATGAAACAGTGTTCTACATGTCTTATGATCAGAGAGCTGCAAATCAAAACAACCCTGAGGGATCACCTCACACCTAGCAGATGGGCTAACATGACAGCAAAGGAAAGTAATGAATGCTGGAGGGGATGTGGCAAAGTAGGGACATTAATTCATTGCTGGTGGAGTTGTGAATTGATCCAACCATTCTGGAGGGCAATTTGTAACTATGCCCAAAGGGTGATGAAAGACTGTCTGCCCTTTGCTCCAGCTATAGCACTGCCATGGAGACTGGAACGACCTCCAGGAAGCGATGAAGAGCAAGAGGAGCAGAACCAGGAGAACATTGTACACAGAGACTAATATCTTGTGGTATAATCGAAAGCCATGGACTTCTCCTTTAGTATCAATGCAATGTCTCTGAACAATCTGCAGGGATCTAAGAAACACTATCTACGAGCAGAGGATAAATTATGGGAGGAAAAACACCGAGGAAAAGCAACTGGAGAAATTTGGAGGAGCAAAAGGGGAAACGTGCTGGCAATTAGCGAGTGCCCTGGTGGAGGGCAACCTGACATGTCTTCCGGGCTCGTTTCCTCCCCTCGCCAAACTCCCCCGCCCGCTCCAACAACCTCCGTGGGCTGGCACTGAGGCTCAGAGATACAGGCTCACAAAAGACCCATAGTGAAGAAGACGGAGTCATTTTCTAAGGGGCTGAAGGACTTACCTCGGAAGTTGGATCAAAGGGAGTTACATTTCCTCCTCGGAAAACCCAGAGAACCTAGAAGGAACCGCCCCCTTAGCAACGCCAAACAAAGATTCCGATTGGACAACGGACACGCCCATGAACTGCACAGCCGACCTTTCCAATGAGGAAAGCAGTGGGGGAGGCCGTGGGAGACCTTGGGAGGGACCACAAGTTGGGGTGAGGTGGCTGCAGGCCCCAGATGCACAAGCCACACCTCGACCCCGGGAAACCGAGGATTAACAGGAGAAACGTGCTGGCAATTAGCGAGTGCCCTGGCGGAGGGCAACCTGACATGCCTTCCAGACTCGTTTTCCCCCTCGCCAACCTCCCCCGCCCGCTCCAACAACCTCCGTGGGCTGGCCCAATGACCCTCCAACATTTCCTGATTCCTGTTCTCCCCTGCCCTCCTTAGCTTCTTTCCTCTGCCTCTCTCTTTTTTATTCACCCCTCTCAACCTCGTTCTCCAAAAGTCATGAGAGGATTCAAGTCAAATAAATCAAGTACATTACTGCTCAGGAAAAGAACCACAGGAGGCACTGAGGCTCAGAGATACAGGCTTCCACTAAGGAAGGCCCTCCCAGCTGGTAGATAATTCATTCTTTCTTAAATAATAAATAATGGTTCCAGAATTGAATGTCTGGGTTTCTATACTAGCTTTATGAACTATTTTACATCACTGTTGATCATCCATTTTTCTGGAAGTCTCTTGACCAATTCCTATAAAAAGTTGGTTCTTCTGAGAAGAGAAAAATGTAATTAAATAAGAGTAATTACATTCTGAAATCTGAACTCTTCTATTAGTTATTTTTCTCCCACCAAAAAAAGATCAAACCAGGAATCAAAAAATATAGATTCAGTTTTTTATCCCTATCTTCAACTTATTTCAACCCCGTACTGTGCCTATATTTATCCATGATAACTTATCCTTGCTTAATGAACACATTTTAGATATTTTGGTAGGACAATTCCCTGTATCACTATAGTATTATATCTACGTATTTTATCTTATTTTGTCATCAATGGAACTTTTCCCACTTTTGTCGATTCTAAGCAAATAAATGAATGCATAATCTGTTCTTTCTAGTACAAGAAGGGTGCACAGAACGTCATTTTATGTTCAAAAGGTTTCATAACAATTGTCTTTCCGTTGCAAATCTAAACACATACCCAACTAATTTATCTAAAATGAGAGGTAATAGAAGGATTTGCTGAAAGATTTGCTGATAGTGGAATTCAAAGAACAAAGTGCAGGAAAAATTAGAGTTTTTATTCATAAAAAGACCCCTAAATGTATTAGGAACGATCAAAATCATAAAAATTCTTTTTAATTGCAAAATTAGATTTAGTACCTTAGTTTCTGTTTTGAAAATGATACAATTTTTTAAAACCAATATTAAGCTTTGTTTGTAGACATAGCAACATGATTTATTTGACAACTCAGGAGAAACTGTTCAATTTACCTTAGTTATATGTGGACATTTTCTCTGTCTCCTATAATTATAGTCAATTTCCAGCCCATTATTAAAATTCTACTTCTTGTGTAACTTCTGACTACATACAGAATCTTCGTTGCTTGAAAATTGCAGGTATTATAGAGTGGAATGCTCCGAGTTCAAAGTTCAGAAACAGAATTTTCTGTAAGCTTCCCCAAAGCTACTTCTGTTTCTGAGTCCAGATCAAACTGTGGCAGATATTTCAGTTATGGTTTTTCTCAGAGCATACGCAAAAGTGAACACATTTGATTTACTATCCCACATATTTTATTTTCGATGGAGATATTATATCTAAATAGATTATATAGATTTTATTCATTGAATATTACATATGTAATATAGAAATTGTATTATGATGAAATTATGTTTCCTAGATTACATAGAAATATTACAAAGAAGTCATATGATTCTTTAGAAAGTAAATTAATCTTTTAGGGTTATTACAGATTTAAGTCACTTAAATAGATTTTCATTTTCCAAAGTTTCGTCAAGTAATTTGCTTCCTGTTTATCTTCACTTCAGTCATCCAGCAGTCACTTTATCTTTAATAAATGTCTTAGGCGGTTTTCAAAGTTCTAACTAAGTTAAAAGTGCTTTGTAGTTTGCTTTTCCCTCTGGTGTTTGGAAAAAGGAAATCTGGGGATGACAAGTCTTTCCAATTGAAGCATACTTCCTGATACTGTGTTTAATAATTCTTAGTTTAAACTACTTAAAGATGGCAGGATAGATAAAATCTTGATGAAATATCTGGGTCAGAATGTGACTGAAGAAATTACAGGTTTTCCGACTGACTCGAGGCACGATACTTAAACTCTGCCTTAATGTTCTCCTCCATAAGATGGACCTGAGGCTATAGAGCATGTCATGTAATTTCTAACCCTAGGAACACAAAACATAAACACAGATGTAAGCTTGGAAGAATGATAGTTATATTGTATATTGGATGGGAGGCCAGTCCAACAACAAAACCCTTCTCCTGTTCAAGACCAAGAGACCCTGAAAAGTATGAGAGACCTTATTTTCTACCCCTCAAATTAGAATTTTTAGAAATAATTCTTTCAACATCATTTTATTTTGTCATTTTCACACATTAGTCATTGGAAACAAAGATACTTTTCTATTCCTCCCCGCTGACGCAAGATTCCACTGGATATCACGTGTCCTTGATTCGAACCTATTTTCATGTGATTGGTATTTGCATTAGGTTGTTCATTTAGAGTCTCTCCTCATTCATGTCCCCTCAACCCCTGTAGTCAAGCAGTTGTTTTTCTCAATTTGTCCTCTGCTTGTGGCTACTGTTTTTTCTTCTAGGTCCCTCCAGAAAGTTCAGGGGCTTTGTATTGACAATAATTGAGAAGTCCATTTCGATCGGTTGTACCACAGTGCTTCAGTCTCTGTGTACGATGTTTCCCTAGTTCTAATTCCTTTCACTCTGCATCACTTCCTGGAGGTTGTTCCAGAGTCCCATGGAATTCCTCCGCTTTATTATTCCTTTTAGTACAGTAGTATTCCATCACCAACATATACCACAATTTGCTCAGCCATTCCCCAATTGAAGGGCATCCCCTCATTTTCCAATTTTTGGCCACCACAAAGAGTGCAGCTATAAACATTCTTGTACAAGTCTTTTTCCTTATTATCTCTTTGGGGGTACAGACCCAGCAGTGCTATGGCTGGATCAAAGGACAGACAGTCTTCTCTCGCCATTTAGGCATAGTTACAAATTGCCCTCCAGAATGGTTGGATCAATTTACAACTCCACCAGCAATGAATTAATGTCCCTACTTTGCCACATCCCCTCCAGCGTTCATTACTTTTCTTTTCTGTCATGTTAGCCCATCTGCTAGGTGTGAGGTGATACCTCAGGGTTGTTGTATTTGCATCTCTCTGATTTTTTCCCCCTTGAAACATTATTTTATTTGGTCATTTCCAAACATTATTCATTGGAAACAAAGATCATGTTCTTTTCCTCCCCCCAACCCCCACCACGTCTCCCATAGCCGACGCACGATTCCACTGGGTATCACATGTGTTTTGGATTTGAACCCATTTCCATGTTGTTGGTATTTGCATTAGAGTGTTCATATAGAGTCTCTCCTCAGACGTATCCCCTGCCCCCCTGTAGTCAAGCAGTTGCTTTTCCTTGGTGTTTTTCCTCCCATAATTTATCCTCTGCTCGTAGATAGTGTTTTTTAGATCCCTGCAGATTGTTCAGGGACATTGCATTGATACTAAAGGAGAAGTCCATGGCCTTCGATTATACCACAAGGTATTAGTCACTGTGTACAATGTTCTCCTGGTTCTGCTCCTCTCGCTCTGCATTGCTTCCTGGAGGTCTTTCCAGTCTCCATGGCAGTGCTATAGCTGGAGCAAAGGGCAGACAGTCTTTCATCACCCTTTGGGCATAGTTACAAATTGCCCTCCAGAATGGTTGGATCAATTCACAACTCCACCAGCAATGAATTAATGTCCCTACTTTGCCACATCCCCTCCAGCATTCATTACTTTCCTTTGCTGTCATGTTAGCCCATCTGCTAGGTGTGAGGTGATCCCTCAGGGTTGTTTTGATTTGCAGCTCTCTGATCATAAGACATGTAGAACACTGTTTCATGTGCTTATTAAGAATTTTGATTTCTTTGGCTGAGAACTGCCTGTTCCTGTCCCTTGCCCATTTACCAATTGGAGAATAGCTTGATTTTTGGTACAATTGATTTAGCTCTTTGTAAATGTGAGTAATTAAACCTTTGTCAGAGGTTTTTATGAAGACTGTTTCCCAATGTGTTGCTTCCCCTCTGATTTTAGTTACATTGGTTTTGTTGGTACAAAAACTTTTTAATTTGCTGTAGTCCAGATCATTTATTTTGCATTTTGTGACTCTTTCTAATTCTTGCTTGGTTTTAAAGCCTCTCCCTTCCCAAAGGTCTGACGTGTATACTATTCTGTGTTTGCCTCATTTTCTTATAGTTTCCTTCTTTATGTTCAAGTCATTCACCCATTTTGAATTTATCTTGGTGTAGGGTGTGAGGTGTTGATCTAAATCCACTCTTTCCCACACTGTCCTCCAACTTTCCCAGCAGTTTTTATGAAATAGTGGATTTTTGTCCCCAAAGCTGGGGTCTTTGGGTTTTTCATATACTGTCTTGCTGAGGTCACTTACCCCGAGTCTATTCCACTGATCCTCCTTTCTGTCTCTTAGCCAGTACCAAATTGTTTTGATGACCACATATCATTTATTAGCTCAATGGTTCTATCACTTTTGATTATATTAATTTCTCCCTTAATTTTTAGGATCTCTAGATTGGTTTTCTTCTGGGGGGTTTTAATTTGTTCGTTCTCAAGTTTTTTGATTTGCATTTCCAATTCATTGCTCTCTGCCCGCCCTAATTTGTTAATATATGCTCTCATGGGTATGGATATTCCTCTAAGTACTGCTTTGGCTGCATCCCTCACCACTGTCATTTTCCTCAATGCAATTATTAATTGTTTCTCTGATTTCTTCTCTAACTAACCGTTTTTGGAGTATCATGTTATTTAATTTCCAATTAATTTTTGATTTGGCTATCCATGTACCCATACTGATCAATATTTTCATTGCTTCATGATCGGAAAAGGTTGCAATTATTATTTCTCCTTTTCTGCATTCGAGTGCCATGTTTCTATGACCTAGTGTATGATCTATTTTTGTGAATGTGCCATGTGGCGCTGAAAAGAAGGTGTATTCGTCTTTGTCCCTATTTATTTTTCTCCATTTGTCTATTAACTCTAATTTTTCTAAAATTTCATTCACCTCTTTTACCTCTTTCTTGTTTATTTTTTGGTTTGAGTTATCTAAATTTGAAACTGGTTGGTTCAAGTCTCCCACTAATATGGGTTTCCTGCCTATTTCCTCCTTCAATTCTCCTAGTTTCTCCATGAAAAATTTGGATGCTATACCATTTGGTGCATACATGTTGATTAGTGATATTTCCTCATTGTCTATACTCGCTTTTAGCAGAATATATTTACCTTCCCTATTCCTTTTGATCAGGTCTATTGTGCTTTGGCTTTGTCAGATATCATGATTGCAACTCCTGCCTTCTTTCTATCAGTTGAGGCCCAAAAGTTCATACTCCAACCTTTAATTCAAACCTTGTGAGTGTCAACCCGTCTCATATGTGTTTCTTGAAGACAACATATGGTAGCGTTTTGGGTTCTAATCCAATCTCCTATTTGTCTACATTTTATGGGTGAGTTCATCCCATTCACGTTCAAAGTTATGATTGTTATTTGTGGATTCGCTGGCATTTTGATATCTTCCCCTAGTTCTGACCTTTCTTCTTTAGCTTTCTCTTTTAAAGCAGTGATTTACTTTAGGTCAGTCCCCCTAGTCCCCTCCCTTGAGATGCTTCCCTTTCTAGCCCCTCCCTTTTTATGCTCCCTTCCCCCCCCTCTCCTTCCCTCCCTTTTTGTACTCCCTCCTCCCTCCCCCTCCTTGATTTTCCTTTCTTTCTTGCCCTAATGGATAAGATAGAATTCAGGATCTCACAAGATCTAGATGTTCTTCCCTCTCAGATTTGATTTCACTGAGAGTAAGGTTTAAGTAATTCCACTTCACGCTCTCTTCCTCTCCTTCTCATATGAGAGTTCTTCCCCTCCCCTTCCCATGTGTATCTTTATATGGGAAAGATTATTCTATTGATTCCCCCCCTATTTCTTGAAGTTAATCTTAATATTATCGTGGTTCCCCCCTCCCATTTCCTTTCTTTGCCCCAACTTTCCCCAAATCTTCTTAATGCCCCAATCTTTCCCTATGCATATTTCTTCTAACTACTCTTATGATGATACAATTTATGAGAGTTACACAAAACATTTTCCCCACATATTAATATATATAATTTGATGTAAATGTAGTCCTTATAGAAGAGAGTTTGACTTAAAGAAAAAGATAAGATTTATCTCCTTTTCCCTTTCTTGAATATTTACCTTTTCATGTTTCTCTTGCTTTCTGTGCTCGGATATCGAAGTTTCCACAGAGCTCTGATCTTTTCTTAGCATATGGTTGGAAATCTTCTATTTTGTTGAATGCCCATACTTTCCCCTGGAAGTATATAGTCAGTTTTGCTGGGTAGTTGATTCTTGGTTGGAGACCCAGCTCTCTTGCCTTTCTAAATATCGTGTTCCATGCTTTGCGGTCTCTTAGTGTGTTAGCCGCTAAGTTGTGTGTGATCCTTATGGGAGCCCCCTTATAGCTGAGGCTCTTCTTCTTGGCTTCTTGTAGGATTTTCTCCTTTACTTGGAAGCTCATGAATTTGGCAATTACATTCCTAGGGGTTGTCTTTTGGGGACTTAGTATAGAAGTTGTTCTATGAATCCTTTCTATTTCTATTTTGCCCCCTTGCTCCAGAACGTGAGGGCAATTTTCTTTTATAATCGCCTGTAGAATGATATGGAGTTTATTGTTTACCTCTGGTTTTTCTGGGAGACCGATAATTCGGAGATTTTCTCGTCTCCCTCTGTTTTCCAGATCTGTGACCTTCTCAGTGAGATATTTTATGTTTTCTTCTAATTCATTATTTTTTTTGGGATTGCTTTATTGATTCTTGCTGTTTTATCACCTTGCTTTCTTCGAGGTGCTTAATTCTGGTCGTTAGGGACTGGTTTTGCTTTTCAGCCTTGTCTGCCCTTCTATTGGATGCTTCCAGTTCTTATTCTGAGCATTTTTATCTCTCAGACAGCTGATCTCTTTCTCCCATTTTTCTTTCCAGGTTTCCATCTTTTGGATAAGTTCCAGTTTGAGATCTTTCAGAGCTTGTTGATAGTTTCCATTTTGGGAGGCGTGTTCTGAATTTTTTTGGATTTCCTCCTCATTCTCCTCTTTTCCTTGGGTACTTCCACCATAAAAGTTTTCAATAGTCACTTTTTTCCCTTTCTTCGTGGAGGCTTGATTTTGGGCCATGTGAGCCATCCCTTTGGTGGTTATATTCCCCTTTCCTTTTTGGTCTGGGATCTGGGTTACATGGGTGGTTTTTCTGTGAATTTAGGTTGCTTCAGACTAGTTCTTCCCAGCCTCCGAGGTTTCTTAGAGTGCTGGGTCCCTGATCACAGCCACACTGCCCAGGTGTTCAGCTCCTCCCAGATAATCAAGGCGTGGTTCACCCCTGTTGTTTAGCTCCATGGAGATGTTCAGCACAGCCGCCCCAAGTATAGCTCAGCTGAAGATCTGGATTCTCCAGTGAAACCGCCCTGAGATGTTTTTTCCTGGCAGTCCCCAGATCCCAAGGACCCTGGAGTGCACCCCCCCAGACAGAGACGTTCCCCACTCACTCGCTGTCCTGGTGAGCACTCAGGTAGCTCACACTGGTTTAGTGGGGGAGGTGTGGTGGGGGAAGGGCGGCTCAGTTCACTTTTCTGTGCAAGCTTTTCCTTCTTATTTTAGTGTGGAAATGTTCAAGCCCCATGTACCTTTGCCTCCGTGGGGTACTGGGGAGTCCTTCTGTTCCTCCAAAGGTGATTTTATGCTCCTTTGATGTAGTCTATTTCATTTGGGGCCGGGGAGAGGAAGCGTGTGGCGTCTAGATTGTAACCATGATTACCCAGAAGTCCAGGGGCATAACTTTTGATTTGAGTCCAGAAGGAGGGTTCCCCACCTGTGTCCTATTGTGAAGTCTGAATTCCAGTCCCCTAGCAGCATTCAGTTTGTGATCAGTAAGGACGGGTTTTCAGAGGTCTGAACTTCGGCTGCTTCTAAGCCGCCATCTTGACTCCACCCCCTTCCAATAAGAATTTTTTATAGAATAAGAGCAAGGTGTAGATACAGAAGGGGAGAGGGAATGTACAGAAAAAACATACAAATTCCAAAAGAAAAATATGCAATGGACACAGTGTCCAGAACAGCTGAAAATAACTTCAAAAACAAATTGAGAGAGGTAGTGGAAAAGTTAGGAACAAAAAAAGAAAAGAATGCAAGAAGAAATGGGCCAATTGGGAAAGGGGAATCAAAAACTGACAGAAGGAAATAAGGCCTTAAAATGAGAACTGACAATCGAGAAACTAGTATCATCTTGAGAAGTCAAGAAAAAATGAAGGAAATTCAAAGGAATGATAATGAAAAACTTCAAATATCTTATTTTTAAAATTAATTTATTTAGCCAATTTAGAACATTATTCCTTGATTACGGGGGTTTGTGGGGTGCTCAGGGACGAGTAGTATCTCTGGTATGGAGGGCTTGTCATGCCCTCTTAGGGCAGCTATCCAACCTCTGACCCTCACCTGACACCCAGCTCTCACTTGTAGCTCCTAGTAGCTGCTAGCATGCGGCAGCAGCCACACCCTGGCCAAAGGCTTCGACAGGCCGGCTAAACCTTGTGAGGGTAGCCATCGGGTCTCCCTGGTGAACTAAGGCTTTGCTCCCCCAGCATGTGAAGACTGCTTTGTCCAAACAGACGGAAGAAACCAATAAGAAGGTTCAGTGTCTGAGAGGGCGACGCAGCAAAGCACTGTGGAGTGTTTAGGGCATGTTGGAGCACAAAAGACAACCAGACCATTCAATCCCGCTGAGGAAGTCTCCAGGTGTAACGATTTTTCATGCCAATGGACCCAGGCTTCCAACACTGAGACAGCGGGACTGTCTCTCTGCATCGACTTTTCCTCTTAAATCTCCTTCACACACAAGTGTTTTTGTGCACACCTCTACAACACAGATGAAAGGGCACAAAGACATTCCTCATTCTCACTTACCGAGAGACTACTACTACACTGGTTACAATAATCACAATATTTCCCGCCCTCGCCTCCACCCACCCTTCACGAAGCCAACACAAAATTTCATTGGGTATTACTTGTGTCCTTGACCAGAACCTATTTCTATGCTATTTATGTTTGCACTACGATGTTCATTTAGAGTCTACATCACCAACCATATCCCTTCAACGCATGCAATCAAGGAGTTGGTTTTCTTCAGTGTTATTACTCCCACAATGTTTCCTCTGAATGCGGAGAGTTGTTTTTCTCGTGGATTCCCCCATGTTCTTCAGGATCCCTTCATTGCCAATAGTGAAGCAGGCCATTATGATCGATTTTACCACAGAGTATCAGTCTCTATGGACAATGTTCATATCCCTTCCCCATTTATCAAGTGGAGAATGGCTTGAATTTTTGTACAATCGTAGCTCTTTATTAATTGGAGTAATTAGACCTTTGTCAGAGGTTTTTGTAATGAAGATTGTTTCCCAAGTTGTTGCTTCCCTTCTAATTTTGGATGAATGAGTTTTGTTTGTACAAAACCTTTTTAATTTTATGTAATCAAAATTGTTGATTATACATTTTGTGATTTTTTCTACCTCTTGCTTTGTTTTAAAGTCTTTCGCAAAGATCTGACAGGTATACTATTCTGTGTTCACCTAATTTGCTTATAGTTTCCTTCTTTTTAAAAAAATTTTATAATATTTTATTTGATCATATCCAAGCATTATTCATTAAAGACAAAGACCATTTTTTCCTCCCCTCCAACCCCCCCTAGCCGACGCGTGACTCCATTGGGTATCACATGTGTTCTTGACTCGAACCCATTGTCATGTTGTTAATGTTTCCTTTAGAGTGTTCGTTTAGAGTCTCTTCTCTGTCATGTCCCCTCAACCGCTATAGTCAGGCAGTTGCTTTTCCTCGGTGTTTCTACTCCCACAGCTTGTCCTCTGCTTATGAATAGTGTTTTTTCTCCCAGAAAATTATTCCTTTTAGCACAATAGTATTCCATCACCAACATATACCACAATTTGTTCAGCCATTCCCCAATTGATGGGCATCCACTCGTTTTCTAATTTTTGGCCACCACAAAGATTCAACTAGAGATTCAACCAAAAACTAATCTAAAAAATTAACAACTTTAGCTAAGTTTCAGGATACAAAATAATACCTCATAAGTAATCAGCATTTCTCTATATTTCTAACAAAGCTCAGCAGCAAGAACTACAAAGAGAAATCCCATTCAAAATTACCTTAGACAAAATAAAATACTTAGGAATCTATCTCGCGAGACAAACACAGGAACTATATGAACACAGCTACAAAACACTCTCCACACAACTAAAACTAAACTTGAGCAATTGGAAAAACATTAACTGCTCATGGATAGGACGAGCCAATATAATAAAAATGACCATCCCACCCAAACTTATTTGTCTATTTAGTGCCATACTCATTGAACTCCCAAAAAATTTCTTTACTGATTTAGTAAAAACCATAAGAAAGTTCATTTGGAATAATAAAAGATCAAGGATATCCAGGGAAATAATGAAAAAAAACCCACAAATAATGGTGGCCTTGCAGTCCCAGACCTTAAACTATATTACAAAGCAGCTGTCATCGAAACAATTTGCTACTGGCTAAGAGACAGAAAGGAGGATCAATGGAATACACTGGGGGCAAGCGACCTCAGCAAGACAGTATTCTATAAACCCAAAAATCCCAGCTTTTGGGACAGAAATCCACTATTCGATAAAAACTACTGGGAAATTTGGAAGACAGTGTGGGAGAGATTAGGAATTGATCAACACCTCACACCCTACACCAAGATAAATTCAAAATGGGTGAATGACTTAAACATAAAGAAGGAAACCATAAGTAAATTGGGTAAACACAGAATAGTATACATGTCAGACCTTTGGGAGGGGAAAGACTTTAAAACCAAGCAAGACATAGAAAGAATCACAAAACTTAAAATAAATAATGTTGACTACATCAAATTAAAAAGCTTTTAACAAACAAAACCAATGTAACTAAAATCAGAAGGGAAACAACAAATTGGGAAATAAATCTTCATAGAAACCTCTGACAAATGTATAATTACTCCAATTTATAAAGAACTAAATCAATTGTACAGAAAAATCAAGCCATTCTCTAATTGATAAATGGGCAAGGGACATGGATAGGCAGTTTTCAGATAATGAAATCAAAACTATTAATAAGCACAGGAAGAAGTGTTCTAAAACTCTTATAGTCAGTGAGATGCAAATCAAAATAACTCTGAGGGATCACCTCATGCCAAGCAGATTGGCTAACATGACAGCAAAGGAAAGTAATGAATGCTGGAGGGGAATGTGACAAAGTAGGGACATTAATTCATTGCTGGTGGAGTTGTGAACTGATTCAACCATTCTGGAGGGCAATTTGGATGCCCAAATGCCCAAAAGGCGACAAAAGAATGTCTACCCTTTAATCCAGTCATAGCATGGCTGGGTCTGTACCCCAAAGAGATAATGGAGATAAAGACTTGTACGAGAATATTCATAGCTGCGCTCTTTGTGGTGGCCAAAAATTAGAAAATGAGGGGATGCCCATCAATTGCGGTTAGCTCAAGAAATTGTGGTATATGTTGGTAATGGAATACTATTGTGCTATTGTACTATTGGCTCCCTCTCTTTCTCTTCAGCTCCTTTTAGAGGTATTTCTCTGCCTTCTGCCCACCCCACCCCAACACACCCCTCTTTCTATTCTGTCCTTCCCAACTTTCATCTCCTCTCTCTTCTCCTTTCCTATCCACCCTCTTTCTCTGCTCCTCCCTTTCTGCTCCCTTACCTCAGCCTCCTATAGTTTTTCGACTCTGTATCCAGTGTGGGTCTCTTCATCCCACTGCTCTCATCCTCTCCCCTCTCCGTCTCTTCCTTTAACTCTCTTTGCATTATTTTTTCCCCTCTCCCTTCTCTATCCCTTTTTCTCATTTCCTCTTTTCCCTCTCGCCTGCCTCTTTGGCGGACTCCCAACTTTCTCCCTGGTCTCGCCTGCTTCTGCTGCTCTCTCCTTCTTCTGCCTCCAGCCCCTGCCCTCCCATTTCTCTCCCTCTCTCTCTCTTCTTTCAATTTTCGACCCCTCATGTCCCCTCCCCCCTTCCTCTAGCCATACTCCTCTCCTCTTTCCCCCTCTCTACCTTTTCCTGCTCTGTCTTTCCCAACGTCCATCCCCTCGGCTCTTCTTTCCATCCAACCTTTCTCTGATCCACACTCCCCCTTCCCCCTTCTTACCTCCACAATAATCCTCATCGTCTTTCTACTCGGTATGCTCTCTAGATCTCCTCAGTCCTCTAGTCTTCTCCTCCCGTTTTTTCTCTTCCTTTTCTGTTTTCTCCTCTCTCTTACCTTCCTCTTTCATTGCCAAACCCACCCCGCACCGTTTCCCTTCTTTCCATCTGCATGCGCCTGTTCTCCCCTGCCCTCCTTAGCTTCTTTCCTCTGCCTGTCTCTTTTTTATTCACCCCTCTCAACCTCGTTTTCCAAAAGTCATGAGAGGATTCAAGTCAAATAAATCAAGTACATTACTGCTCAGGAAAAGAAACACAAGAGGCACTGAGGCTCAGAGATACTGCCTTCCACTAAGGAAGGCCCTCCCAGCTGGTAGATAATTCATTCTTTCTTATATAATAAATAATGGTTCCAGAATTGAATGTCTGGGTTTCTATACTAGCTTTATGAACTATTTTACATCACTGTTGATCATCAATTTTTCTGGAAGTCTCTTGACCAATTCCTATATAAAGTTGGTTCTTCTGAGAAGAGAAAAATGTAATTAAATAAGAGTAATTATATTCTGAAATCTGAACTCTTCTATTAGTTATTTTTCCCCCACCAAAAAAAGATCAAACCAAGAATCAAAAAATATAGATTCAGTTTTTTATCTCCATCTTCAACTTATTTCAACCATGTACTGTGCCTATATTTATCCATGATAATTTATCCTTGCTTGATGAACACATTTTAGATATTTTGGTAGGAAAATTCCCTGTATCACTATAGTATTATATCTATGTATTTTATCTTATTTTGTCATCAATGGAACTTTTCCCACTTTTGTCGATTCTAAGCAAATAAATGAATGTATAATCTGTTCTTTCTAATACGAGAAGGGTGCACAGAACTTCATTTTATGTTCAAAAGGTGTCATAACAATTGTCTTTCCGCTGCAAATCTTAACACATACCAAACTAATTTATCTAAAATGAGAGGTAATAGCAGGATTTGCTAAAAGGTTTGCTGATAGTGGAATTCAAAGAACTAAGTGGAGGAAAAATTAGAGTTTTAATTCATAGAAAGACTCCTAAATGTATTAGGAATGATCAAAATCATAAAAATTATTTTTAATTGCAAAATTAGATTAGTACCTTAGTTTCTGTTTTGAAAATGATACATTTTTTAAAACCAATATTAAGCTTTGTTTGTAGACATAGCAACATGATTTATTTGACAACTCAGGAGAAACTGTTCAATTTACCTTAGTTATATGTGGACATTTTCTCTGTCTCCTATAATTATAGTCAATTTCCAGCCCATTATTAAAATTCTACTTCTTGTGTAATTTCTGACTGCATACAGAATCTTCGTTGCTTGAAAATTGCAGGTATTATAGAGTGGAATGCTCCGAGTTCAAAGTTCAGAAACAGAATTTTCTGTAAGCTTCCCCAAAGCTACTTCTGTTTCTGAGTCCAGATCCAAGTGTGGCAGATATTTCAGTTATGGTTTTTCTCAGAGCATACGCAAAAGTGAACACATTTGATTTACTATCCCACATATTTTATTTTCGATGGAGATATTATATCTAAATAGATTATATAGATTTTATTCATTGAATATTACATATGCAGTATAGAAATTGTATTATGATGAAATTATGTTTCCTAGATTACATAGAAATATTACAAAGAAGTCATATGATTCTGTAGAAAGTAAATTAATCTCTTAGGGTTATTACAGATTTAAGTCACTTAAATAGATTTTCATTTTCCAAAGTTTCGTCAAGTAATTTGCTTCCTGTTTATCTTCACTTCAGTCATCCAGCAGTCACTTTATCTTTAATAAATGTCTTAGGCGGTTTTCAAAGTTCTAATTAAGTTGAAAGTGCTTTGTAATTTGCTTTTCCCTCTGGTGTTTGGAAAAAGGAAATCTGGGGATGACAAGTCTTTCCAATTGAAGCATACTTCCTGATACTGTATTTAATAATTCTTAGTTTAAACTACTTAAAGATGGCAGGATAGATAAAATCTTGATGAAATATCTGGGTCAGAATGTGACTGAAGAAATTACAGGTTTTCCGACTGACTCGAGGCACGATACTTAAACTCTGCCTTAATGTTCTCCTCCATAAGATGGACCTAAGGCTATAGAGCATGTCATGTTATTTCTAACCCTAGGAACACAAAACATAAACACAGATGTAAGCTTGGAAGAATGATAGTTATATTGTATATTGGATGGGAGGCCAGTCCAACAACAAAACCCTTCTCCTGTTCAAGACCAAGAGACCCTGAAAAGTATGAGAGACCTTATTTTCTACCCCTCAAATTAGAATTTTTAAAAATAATTCTTTCAACATCATTTTATTTTGTCATTTTCACACATTAGTCATTGGAAACAAAGATACTTTTCTATTCCTCCCCGCTGACGCAAGATTCCACTGGATATCACGTGTCCTTGATTCGAACCTATTTTCATGTGGTTGGTATTTGCATTAGGTTGTTCATTTAGAGTCTCTCCTCATTCATGTCCCCTCAACCCCTGTAGTCAAGCAGTTGTTTTTCTCAATTTGTCCTCTGCTTGTGGATAGTGTTTTTTCTTCTAGTTCCCTCCAGAAAGTTCAGGGACTATGTATTGACAATAATTGAGAAGTCCATTTCGCTCGGTTGTACCACAGTGTTTCAGTCTCTGTGTATGATGTTTCCCTAGTTCTAATTCCTTTCACTCTGCATCACTTCCTGGAGGTTGTTCCAGAGTCCCATGGAATTCCTCCGCTTTATTATTCCTTTTAGTACAGTAGTATTCCATCACCAACATATACCACAATTTGTTCAGCCATTCCCCAATTGAAGGGCATCCCCTCATTTTCCAATTTTTGGCCACCACAAAGAGTGCAGCTATAAACATTCTTGTACAAGTCTTTTTCCTCATTATCTCTTTGGGGGTACAGACCCAGCAGTGCTATGGCTAGATCAAAGAACACACTGTCTTGCCCTCCAGAATGGTTGGATCAATTTACAACTCCACCAGCAATGAATTAATGTCCCTACTTTGCCACATCCCCTCTAGCATTCATTACTTTCCTTTGCTGTTATCTTAGCCAATCTGCTAGGTGTGAGGTGATACCTCAGAGTTGTTGTATTTGCATCTCTCTGATTATTTTCCCCTTGAAACATTTTATTTGGTCATTTCCAAACATTATTCATTGGAAACAAAGATCGTGTTCTTTTCCGCCCCCCAAACCCCACCACCTCTCCCATAGCCGACAAACGATTCCACTGGGTATCACATGTGTTTTGGGTTTGAACCCATTTCCATGTTGTTGGTATTTGCATTAGAGTGTTCATATAGAGTCTCTCCTCAGACGTATCCCCTGCCCCTCCCCCCCCCCCCCCCCCCCCCCCCCGTAGTCAAGCAGTTGCTTTTCCTCGGTGTTTCTCCTCCCATAGTTTATCCTCTGCTCATAGATAGCTTTTTAGATCCCTGCAAATTGTTCAGGGACATTGCATTGATACTAAAGGAGAAGTCCATGGCCTTCGATTATACCACAAGGTATTAGTCTCTGTGTACAATGTTCTCCTGGTTCTGCTCCTCTCGTTCTGCATCGCTTCCTGGAGGTCTTTCCAGTCTCCATGGCAGTGCTATAGCTGGAGCAAAGGGCAGACAGTCTTTCATCACCCTTTGGGCATAGTTACAAATTGCCCTCCAGAATGGTTGGATCAATTCACAACTCCACCAGCAATGAATTAATGTCCCTACATTGCCACATCCCCTCCAGCATTCATTACTTTCCTTTGCTGTCATGTTAGCCGATCTGCTAGGTGTGAAGTGATACCTCAGGGTTGTTTTGATTTGCACCTCTCTGATCATAAGAGATGTAGAGCACTTTTTCATGTGCTTATTAAGAATTTTGATTTCTTTGGCTGAGAACTGCCTGTTCCTGTCCCTTGCCCATTTACCAATTGGAGAATGTCTTGATTTTTGGTACAATTGATTTAGCTCTTTGTAAATGTGAGTAATTAAACCTTTGTCAGAGGTTTTTATGAAGACTGTTTCCCAATGTGTTGCTTCCCCTCTGATATTAGTTACATTGGTTTTGTTGGTACAAAACCTTTTTAATTTGCTGTAGTCCAGATTATTTATTTTGCATTTTGTGACTCTTTCTAATTCTTGCTTGGTTTTAAAGCCTCTCCCTTCCCAAAGGTCTGACGTGTATACTATTCTGTGTTTGCCTCATTTTCTTATAGTTTCCTTCTTTATGTTCAAGTCATTCACCCATTTTGAATTTATCTTGATGTAGGGTCTGAGGTGTTGATCTAAATCCAATCTTTCCCACACTGTCCTCCAACTTTCCCAGCAGTATTTATGAAATAGTGGATTTTTGTCCCCAAAGCTGGGGTCTTTGGGTTTGTCATATACTATCTTGCTGAGGTCACTTACCCCGAGTCTATTCCACTGATCCTCCTTTCTGTCTCTTAGCCAGTACCAAATTATTTTGATGACCACATATCATTTATTAGCTCAATGGTTCTATCACTTTCGATTATATTAATTTCTCCCTTAATTTTTAGGATCTCGAGATTTGTTTTCTTCTGACAAGTGTCAGTAGAAGTAGGGAAATATGGGGTCTGAACCTGAGAAATAGCTCAACTCTCCACATTTTGTACAGTATTCTGCCCAGATTCCATGTGATCTGAATTGCTGGTAATATTCTGTTTTCTTTTTTACTTTGTTTCATAGCTTGCCCTATGAAATGCCATTCTTCTTTAGTAAATACTCCTCGTTCTGAAATGTTAGGACGACATTTCAATATAACTTTAAGTAAGGCCTTGAGCTAACCTTCTGAAATCTTAATTCCTACTTTTAAGGACTTAACAGTCCTTAAGCCAGCAGGAATCCTCCTTTGGGGCAGCCCTAGCACCTAGCACTGCAGTCAGTAAATGGGGATCCTTTGCTTGCTTGCATTGTCTCGGGGTCTCCATTCTTGGCGGATTTTCCTGAACCCTACACCCTTCGTTTATTGTGTCTCACTCCCTCTCCATTTCTCTCTCCCTCCCTCCCATCTGTGTCTTTTTCTCACTGTCACTTGTCCTCTCTGCCTCATCATCTCTGTGTCTATCCTCTATCTCCATTTTTAATACATCTCATTCTGTTTCTGTCTCTCCCAATCACTGTCTGTCTCTGTGTGCTTTTCTCTGTATCTCACCCTCTGTTTTTTCTGATTCTTTTCCCTTCTATCCACTCCTCTCTCCTCTCCCTTTATTGCTCTTTCCTTGCTTTTGGTATCTTCCTCTTCCTCTCTAAGCCCTCCCTGCCTTACTTCTAATCTCTGTCTCCGTCTTTTTTGCTCTCCCTAAGGACCCTGGGCCCAGAATGGGATCTTGAAGTCTATCTTGTCCTACAGGGTAAGGAAGAAGTGCAAACTAAGGGGGGTAGGGAGGAGGGAGTGAAAAAAGGGAGGGAAGGAGAGGGGGGAGGGAACTTAGCAGACCCTAAAGAAACAAGAAGGGAACAAAAAAAGAGGGCCAGAAAGGCAAGCATGTGAACGGAGGGGAATAGGGGGCTTGACTAAAAGTAAATGACGAGGTTAAAAGGATAAAGCAAAAGATAAAGTACAGAAGTAGGGAAGGATTTCGAAATGCTAGGAAATTCAAAAGTGACAATCATAACTTTGAACGAGAATGGGATGAACTCACCCATAAAATGTAGAAGAAGAAGAGAGTGGATTAGAATTCAGAATCCTACCATATGTTATCTACGAGAAACACACCTGAGGGGGATAGAGACTCACAAGTGTCAGAATTAATGGTTGGGGTAAGACCTATTGGGCCTCACCTGATAGAAAGAAGGCAGGAGTTGCAGTCACGGTATTTGACAAAGGCAAAATAGACCTAGTTAAAAGGGACAGGGAAGGTAAATACATCCTGAGGAAAGGGATGATCGATAATGAGGAAAAAACACTCATCAACCAGTATGCTCTGTGAATCTTAAAATTTCTCAGAGTCTACCTTAGAACATTTGCTTAGGGCTATTCCCCATTTTAAACAATGAAGGTACTTAAGCAGGAATGTATTGGGAACTTTCAAATTACTTCACCCATAATTAGGCATACTTTAGTGGAAGGTAAAGTTGTAAAACTCCTTACTGAACAATGAAAAATTACTTAACTCATACTTCGAGTGAGGCAAAAGCCCTTAAGTTAGCTATATTTTTAGATCTAATACAAAAGGGTAAATAAAGTGGAACAGGAAGTACATAAAGGAGATTAATTCATTTCTTCATGCTTTAGGGCACTGACAGAGTCCCTCCAGGATCCCAAGCTGCTCATGCAGGAGGTAGGATAGAATCCAATTAAACTAAGCCTGAGAAAGGAAGATCAGGGAACAAAGGAAGATCAGGACAAACAAAGAGATCACAATGGAATGCAAAGTAACACATTGCTAACTATGGATAACTAATTAGGTATCTGTAAAAGTCAAAAACCCCTGAGTTTTATCCACTTATCCCTGACCACACACAACTGTGCATGACCTATGTGTTATCCACTTATCACTTACCACAGACATGTATTTATGATAAGCTTGCTTGGTTGAAAAATAAGGACCTGTATGGGAAAGGAAATAACCTGGATGCTCGTAACTTATATAAACTGTCTCGTAATGCCAGTCGGATACCATTTCCTCTAGGGTAGACTGTTCCGGTTTGTAGGTATTTTATTCTCTCTCAAACAATAAATAACAATTACAAGAAATGAATTTCTGGTTGTCTGACTTAGCTTTAGGGTGTATCCCACATCACTCTGATGATCAGCAATTTTTCTGGAAGTCTCATGATCAATTGCTATATAAAGTCAGCTAATCTGAGAAGAGAAAATTAATCATCAGTAAGAGTAATTATATTCTGAAATCTGAACTCTTTTATTCCCACAAAAAATTAAACCAAGAAACCCCCCAAAATGCACATTCAGCTTTTTATCCCTAGCTTCAATTTATATCAACCTTGTCCTGTGTCTACATTCATCTGTGATAACTTGCCTTTCCTTATGAACTGATTTCAGATATTTTGGTAGGAAAATTGCCTGTATAACTATAGCTATGTGGTTTCTCTGGCTGGCAATTAGGGAGTGCCCTGGTGGAGGGCAACCTGACATGCCTTCAGGACTCCTTTTCTCCCCTGGCCAAACTCCCCCGCCAGCTCCAACAATCTCAGTGGGCTGGCCCAATTACCCTCCAACATTTCCCTTTTGGCTCCCTCTCACTCTCTTCACCTCCTTTTAGTGGTATTTCTCTGCCTTCCGCCCACAAAACAGAAACTAAGGAATTAAATCTACTTTTACAATAAAAATAATTCCTATGATTTTGATCTTTAACATTTAGGATTCTTCCTATAAATTAAAATTTTACTTTTTCCTCCACTTAGTTCTTTCAATTCCACTATCAGCAAACACAAAACTTTTTCATTCCTGCAATTGCCCCTCATTTTAGACAAATTAGTTCAGTATATGTTAATGTTTTCATAGTAAAGACAATTGTTATGACACCCGTTGAGCATAAAATGATTTTTGTTCATTCTTCTGGTACGAGAAAGAACAGATGATGCATTCATTGATTTTCTTAGCATCAAACAAATGAAAAAATTTCATTGCTGAGAAAATAAAAAGAGAAACCACATAGCTATAGTTATACAGGCAATTTTCCTACCAAAATATCTGAAATCAGTTCATAAGGAAAGGCAAGTTATCATAGATAAATGTAGACACAGGACAAGGTTGAAATAAATTGAAGCTAGGGATAAAAAGCTGAATGTGCATTTTTTGGGGTTTCTTGGTGTAATTTTTTACCTAATTAGTTATCCATAGTTAGCAATGTGTTACTTTGCATTCCATTGTGATCTCTTTGTTTGTCCTGATCTTCCTTTGTTTCCTGATCTTCCTTTCTCAGGCTTAGTTTAATTGGATTCTATCCTATCTCCTTCATGAGCAGCGTCACGGACCCCACAATTGTATCTGGGCGGGACCCGGATAGGGGGGAACCTCGATAATACTAAGATTAACTTCAAGAAATAGGGGGGGGGATCAATAGAATAATCTTTCCCATATAAAGATACACATGGGAAGGGGAGGGGAAGAACTCTCATATGAGAAGGAGAGGAAGAGAGTGTGAAGTGGAATTACTTAAACCTTACTCTCAGTGAAATCAAATCTGAGAGGGAAGAACATCTAGATCCAGTGGGATCCTGAATTCTATCTTATCCATTAGGGCAAGAAAGAAAGGAAAATCAGGGAGGGGGAGGGAGGAGGGAGTAGAAAAAGGGAGGGAAGGAGGGGGGGAGAAGGGAAAATAAAGAGGGAGGGGCTACAAAGGGAAGCATCTCAAAGGAGGGGACTAGGGGGACTGACCTAAAGTAAATCACTGGTTCAAAAGGAGAAAGCTAAAGAAGAAAGGTCAGAACTAGGGGAAGATATCAAAATGCCAGCGAATCCACAAATAACAATCATAACTTTGAATGTGAATCGGATGAACTCACCCATAAAACGTAGACAAATAGGAGATTGGATTAGAAACCAAAACCCTACCATATGTTGTCTTCAAGAAACACATATGAGACGGGTTGACACTCACAAGGTTAGAATTAAAGGTTGGAGTAAAACCTTTTGGGCCTCAACTGATAGAAAGAAGGCAGGAGTTGCAATCATGATATCTGACAAAGCCAAAGCACAATAGACCTGATCAAAAGGAATACGGAAGGTAAATATATTCTGCTAAAAGGGAGTATAGACAATGAGGAAATATCACTAATCAACATGTATGCACCAAATGGTATAGCATCCAAATTTTTCATGGAGAAACTAGGAGAATTGAAGGAGGAAATAGACAGTAAAACCATATTAGTGGGAGACTTGAACCAACCACTATCAAATTTAGATAAATCAAACCAAAAAATAAACAAGAAAGAGGTAAAAGAGGTGAATGAAATCTTAGAAAAATTAGAGTAAATAGACATATGGAGAAAAATAAATAGGGACAAAAAGGAATACACCTTCTTTCAGCGTCACATGGCACATTCACAAAAATAGATCATACACTAGGTCATAGAAACATGGCACTCAAATGCAGAAAAGCAGAAATATGAACTGCAGCCTTTTCAGATCACAAGGCAATTAAAATATTGATTGGCAAGGGTACATGGAGACCCAAATTAAAAATTAATTGGAAATTAAATAACATGATACTCCAAAATCGGATAGTTAGAGAAGAAATCATAGAAACAATTAACAATTTCGTTGAAGAAAATGACAATGGCGAAACATCCTTTCAAACCTTATGGGATGCAGCCAAGGCAGTACTTAGAGGAAAATTCATATCCCTGAGTGCATATATTAACAAATTAGGGAGGTCAGAGACCAAGGAATTGGAAATGTAAATCAAAAAACTTGAGAATGAACAAATTAAAACCCCCCAGAAGAAAACCATACTAGAGATCCTAAAAATTAAGGGAGAAATTAATAAAACGGAAAGTGACAGAACTATTAAGCTAATAAACAAGACTAGAAGCTGGTACTTTGAAAAAACAGACAAAATAGACAAAGTACTGGTTAATTTAATTAAAAAAAGGAGAGAAGAAAGGCAAATTAACAACATCAAGGATGAAAAGGGGGATCTCACCTCCACTGAAGAGGAAATTAAGGCAATCATTAAAAACTACTTTGCCCAACTATATGGAAATAAATATACCAACCTAGGTGATATGGATGAATATTTACAAAAATATAAATTGCCTAGACTAACAGAAGAAAAAATAGTTTTCTTAAATCAACCCATATCAGAAAAAGAAATCCAACAGGCCATCAAAGAACTTCCTAAGAAAAAATCCCCAGGGCCTGATGGATTCACCAGCGAATTCTATCAAACATTCAGAGAACAGTTAATCCCAATACTATACAAACTATGTGACATAATAAGCAAAGAGGGAGTTCTACCAAACTCCTTTTATGACACAAGCATGGTACTGATTCCAAAACCAGGCAGGCCAAAAACAGAGAAAGAAAATTCTACACCAATCTCCCTAATGAATATAGATGCAAAAATCTTAAATAGGATACTAGCAAAAAGACTCCAGCAAGTGATTAGAAGGGTCATCCACCATGATCAAGTAGGATTTATACCAGGGATGCAGGGCTGGTACAACATTAGGAAAACTATCCACATAATTGACCACGTCAACAAGCAAACCAACAAGAACCACATGATTATCTCAATAGATACAGAAAAAGCCTTTGATAAAATACAACACCCATTCCTACTAAAAACACTAGAAAGCATAGGAACAGAAGGGTCATTCCTAAAAATAATAAACAGTATATATCTAAAACCATCAGCTAATATCATCTGCAATGGGGATAGACTAAATCCATTCCCATTAAGATCACGAGTGAAACAAGGATGCCCATTATCACCTCTATTATTTGACATTGTATTAGAAACACTAGCAGTAGCAATTAGAGAAGAAAAAGAATTGAAGGCATCAAAATAGGCAAGGAGGAGACCAAATTATCACTCTTTGCAGATGACATGATGGTCTACTTAAATCAACAACTTTACATTTTGTGATTCTTTCTATATCTTGCTTGGTTTTAAAGCCTTTCCCCTCCCAAAGGTCTGACATGTATACTATTCTGTGTTTACCCAATTTACTTATGGTTTCCTTCTTTATGTTTAAGTCACTCACCCATTTTGAATTTATCTTGGTGTAGGGTGTGAGGTGTTGATCAATTCCTAATCTCTCCCACACTGTCTTCCAATTTTCCCAGCAGTTTTTATCGAATAGTGGATTTTTGTCCCAAAAGCTGGGATCTTTGGGTTTATCGTATACTGTCTTGCTGAGGTCGCTTTCCCCCAGTCTATTCCACTGATCTTCCTTTCTGTTTCTTAGCCAGTACCAAATTGTTTTGATGACTGCTGCTTTGTAATATAGTTTTAGGTCAGGGACTGCAAGGCCCCCATCATATGTGTTTTTTTTCATTATTTCCCTGGATATCCTTGATCTTTTGTTCTTCCAAATGAACTTTGTTATGGTTTTTTCTAAATCAGTGAAGAAGTATTTTGGTAGTTCAATTGGCTCGTCCTATCCATGAGCAGTTAATGTTTTTCCATTTGTTCAAGTCTAGTTTTAGTTGTGTGGCGAGTGTTTTGTAGTTGTGTTCATATAGTTCCTGCAACTTTGCTAAAGTTGTTGATTATTTCAATTAGCTTTTTGGTTGAATCTCTAGGATTCTTTAAGTAGACCATCATGTCATCCTCAAAGAGTGATAACTTGGTCTCCTCCTTGCCTATTTTGATGCCTTCAATTCCTTTATCTTCTCTAATTGCTACTGCTAGTGTTTCTAGTACAATGTCAAATAGTAGAGGTGATAATGGGCATCCTTGTTTCACTCCTGATCTTATTGGGAATGCATCTACTTTATCCCCATTGCAGATGATATTAGCTGTTGGTTTTAGATATATACTGTTTATTATTTTTAGGAATGACCCTTCTATTCCTATGCTTTCTAGTGTTTTTAATAGGAATGGGTGTTGTATTTTGTCAAAGGCTTTTTCTGCATCTATTGAAATAATCATGTGATTCTTGCTAGTTTGCTTGTAAATCAACAACTTTAGCAAAGTTGCCGGATACAGAATAAACCGGCATAAGTCATCAGCATTTCTATATATTCCAAACACAGCTCAGCAGCAAGAACTAGAAAGAGAAATCCCATTCAAAATAACCTTAGACAAAATAAAATACTTAGGAATCTATCTCCGGAGACAAACACAGGAACTTTAAGAACACGACTACAAAGCACTCTCCACACAACTAAAACTAGACTCGAACACTTTGAAAAAACATTAACTGCTCATGGGTAGGACGAGCCAATATAATAAAAATGACCATCCTACCCAAACTTTCATCTAACTATTTAGTGACATACCCATGGAACTTCCAAAAAATTTTTGTTACTGATCTAGAAAAAACCATCACAAATTTCTTTTGGAAGAACAAAGGATCAAGGATATCCAGGGAAATAATGAAAAAAAAAATACAAAGGAAGGGAGGGAGCCTGGCAGTCCCAGATCTCAGACTATATTATAAAGCAGTGGTCCAGAGGAGATGAAAGTTGCGAAGGACAGAATAGAAAGAGGGGTGTGGGGGGGTGGGGCTGAAGGCAGAGAAATACGGCTAAAAGGAGGTGAAGAGATAGAGAGAGAGCCAAAAGGGAAATGTTGGAGGGTAATTGGGTCAACCCATGGAGGTTGTTGGAGCGGGCGGGGGAGTTTGGCGAGGGGAGGAAACGAGTCCGGAAGACATGTCAGGTTGCCCTCCACCAGGGCACTCGCTAATTGCCAGCACGTTCCTCCTTTTGCTCCTCGGTTTCCCCGGGTAGAGGTGGGGTGTTGGGTATCTCTGGCCTGCAGCCAACCCAGGCTCGTGGCGCCTCTCACCTCCCCATTCCCCCGTCACCCCCGCTGCTTACGACGTTGGAATTGTCCACTCTGGGTCACTGACGTGTCCCTTTTCCAATCAGAATCTTCGCTTGGCATTGATAGGTGGGCGGTTCCTTTCAGTTCTTTTCTCCCCATACTCCTGGGAGAAAATTGAACTCCCTCTGATCCAACTTCCGAGTTAAGCCTTTCAGTCCCTTGGAAAGCAACTCTTGCTTTGACACTATCGGTCTTTTGTGAGCTTTTCTCCCTGAGCCTCAAGTACCTTCCGTGGTTCTTTTCCTGAGTATCAGGTACTTGATTTTGCAGACCCGAACGCTTTCACGACTTTTGCGCTCATTTGCCCAGAATCCCTTTTGCAGAAGAGGCTTGAACACCCTTTTCCCTTCTGGAGAATGTCTGTGGATGAAGTCGTGTTTGCTTCGGTGAGCAAAATCCTGGGTGAAGGCGGAGGTACTCAGCAGGGGGCCCACGGTGGTAGACTCGAGCGATGAAGAGAGCTAGACTGGATGAAGAGTATAAAAAGTATAAGAGTGAGGTCAGGGAGGAGCAGAGAAAGAGGGTGGTTAGAAAAGGAGAGAAAGTTGGGAGGGACAGAATGGAAAGGGGGGGGGGGGGGGCGAAGGGCAGAGAAATCCGGCTAGAAGGAGGTGAAGAGAATGAGACGGAGCGAAAAGGAATTGTTGGAGGGTAATTGGGCCAGCCCACGGAGGTTGTTGGAGCGGGCTGGGGAGGTTGGCGAGGGGGAAAACGAGTCTGGAAGTCATGTCAGGTTGCCCGCCACCAGGGCACTCGCTAATTGCCAGCCCGTTTCTCCTGTTAATCCTCGGTTTCCCGGGGTGGAGGTGTAACGTTTTACATCTGGGGCCTGCAGCCAGGGTCTCCACCTCCGCCCCTTTGTGGCCCCTCCCAGGAACTCCCCCTTCCCTGCCCCCCACGGCTTTCGCCTTTGGAACAGTCCACTGTGCAGTTCATGGGCGTGTCTGTTGTCCAATCGGAATCTTTGTTTGGCGTTGCTACGGGGGCGGTTCCTTTTAGAGTCTCTGGGTTTTCCGAGGAGGAAATGTAACTCCCTTTCATACAACTTCTGAGGTAAGTCCTTCAGCCCCTTAGAAAATGATTCCGTCTTCTTCACTATGGGTCTTTTTTGAGCCTGTATCTCTGAGCCTCAGTGCCTCCTGTGGTTCTTTTCCTGAGCAGTAATGTACTTGATTTTGTTGACTTGAACCCTTTCATGACTTTTGCCCTAACTCCCCCCCTGATCCTTCCTGTAAATGAGGCTGGAAGACCCCTTTCCCTTCCGGAGAATGGGTCTGGATGGATTTGTGTTTGGTCCAGTGAGAAAATTCTGGGTGGAGTCGGTCGTCCTGTGCTGTTTCGAGCAACCCTGTCCATTGCGGGGCTGTTTTCCGCATTTCCCATATCTACGGAGAAGCCATTGATTTCTGTCCGTTTGCTGATCATGGAGGTGTGATTGCTGTTGACCCCTGAGAGTGTCAATAAAATACCGGTTTCCCCCTTGGAATCTCCGGTCAAACCGGAAGTGGAAAAATAGGTTGAGAGGGGTGAATAGAAAAGACAGAGGAAGGAAGGTAAGGAGGGAGGGGGGGAGCGGTACACAGAGGGGAGAAAGCAAAGGAAGGAAAAGGCCGTGAGAGAGTATCAAAAAAAAGTACATTGAAAGAGGAGAACCATCAGGAAATGGGGGGGGGGGGGGGCGATGTAGTGTGGAGTTGGGAAGGAAAGGTCAGGACAGGGTAGGCTTAGGGGAAGGAGTGAGAAGGGTGACAAAGTGATGGATCAGGGGACAAGAGTGGAGAAAGAAGAGAGAATCAGAAGAGGGTGAAATGAAAGAATGGAAAGACAGTTGAAGAAAAGAGAGACGGGGAGGAGAAGAGTAGAGGGATGAAGAGGTCGAGACAGCACACAGAGTAGGAAAAGGATAGGAGTTGTAGTCAAAAGGGGAGAGGGGTAGGATGGATCAGAGAAAGGTTGGATGTAGAAGAAGAGGAGAGGGGATAAACCTTGGAAAGGACAGAGCAGGGAAAGGTAGAGGGGGAAAGAGGTATTGAAGATGGCTAGAGGGAAGAAAAGAGAGTGGGAGAGAAAAGGGCATAAAATATGTGGGATAGTGAACCAAATATGTTCTCTTACCAGTCACCAGAATGTTGAAAATATATAAGTACTCAAAGATCTTTTTGCCTCTGGTCTCAGCAATATAACAACTGAAATCTCTGCCACACTTTGACCTGGCTCTGACACAGAAATAGCTTCGGAGAAGTACACAGAAAATTCTCTTTCAGAACTTTGAACACTGAGTATTCCACTTCATAATAGCTGCAATTGTTCAACAAAGTAGATTCTCTCTGTAGTCAGTAGTTACCCAAGAAGTACAGTTTTAATACAGGGCTAGAAATCGACTAGAAATTGAATATAGAAGTCAGAGAAAATGTCCCCATAAAACTAAGGTAAATTCACCAATTTCTCCTGCGTTGTCAAATATAGTAGTAGTCGTCTCTCGGTAACCGAGGATGACGATTTTCTCTGTGCGTTTTCGTTTATGGTGTGAGATTTAAAATGGTTGAGGTCTTAAACTGTAGTGATTAAAATCGTGGAAGATATAAATGATGATAGATATAAGAGAGGGTGAGTAAAATTTGACCTCAGAAATATGTTTCACTACAGTATCTTGGGTACAAAATCAAATATAAAGTGGTTGGCAGGGAAATATTCCCAATTATTCAAATACCCATGTCTATTGGGTTTTATAGAGATTTTAATTAACAATACAATGAGTAATCAAAGAAAGAGATAGAGAGTAAGAAAGGAATAAGTATGAAGGGCCTCAAAGCCAGTATGGCCTAGACCTGAGTCTTAAAAGAGAAATCAGACAGTTTTTTATAACTCATCATAAGATCTGTCTAAGTAAGGATTTTTTTTTAAACCCTTACCTTCTGTCTTGGAGTCAATACTGTGTATTAGCTCCAAGGCAGAAGAGTGGTAAGGGCTAGGCAATGGGGGTCAAGTGACTTGCCCAGGGTCACAAGGCTAGGAAGTGGTTGAGGCCAGATTTGAACCTAGGACCTCCCATCTCTAGGCCTGGCTCTCAATCCACTGAGCGACCCAGCTGCCCCCTAAGTAAGGATTCCTAATGACACCAGGCCAAAAGCATCTCAGCTACTTTCACCAGCTCCCTCCTCCATCTGAATGTTTCAGAAGCAGTCTCCTCAGAATGAGTCTCAGGCTTAGTTTAATTGGATTCTATCCTACCTCCTGCATGAGCAGCTTAGTGTCCTGGAGGGATTCTGTCAGTGCCCTAAAGCATGAAGAAATGAATTAATCTCCTTTATGTACTTCCCATTCCACTTTATTTACCCTTTTGTATTAGATCTAAAAATAGAGCTAACTTAAGGGCTTTTACCTCACTCGATGTATGAGTTAAGTAATTTTTCATCGTTCAGTAAGGAGTTTTACAACTTTACCTTCCCCTAAAGTATGTCTAAGTATGGGTGAAGTAATTTTAAAGTTTCCAATACATTCCTGATTAAGTACCTTCATTGTTTAAAATGGGGAATAGCCCTAACCAAATGTCCTAAGGTAGACTCTGAGAAATTTTAAGATTCACAGTGCATACCGGTTGATGAGTGTTTTTTCCTCATTATCGATCATCCCTTTCCTCAGGATGTATTTACCTTCCCTGTCCCTTCTAACCAGGTCTATTTTGACTTTGTCAAATACCGTGACTGCAACTCCTGCCTTCTTTCTATCAGTTGAGGCCCAATAGGTCTTACCCCAACCTTTAATTCTGACACTTGTGAGTCTATATCCCCCTCAGGTGTGTTTCTCGTAGATAACATATGGTAGGATTCTGAATTCTAATCTTCTCTCTTCTTCTTCTATGTTTTATGGGTGAGTTCATCCCATGTACGTTCAAAGTTATGATTGTCACTTTTGAATTTCCTAGCATTTCGAAATCCTTCCCTACTTCTGTCCTTTCTTCTTTTGCTTTATCCTTTTAATCTCGTGATTTACTTTTAGTCAAGCCCCCTATTCCCCTCCCTTCATATGCTTCCCTTTCTGGCCCTCTTTTTTAGTTCCCTTCTTGTTTCTTTAGGGTCTGCTAAGTTCCCTCCCCCCTCTCCTTCCCTCCCTTTTTCACTGCCTCCTCCCTATCTTCCTTAGTTTGCACTTCTTCCTTACCCTGTAGGAGAAGATAGACTTCAAGATCCCATTCTGGGCCCAGGGTCCTTAGGGAGAGCAAAAGAGACGGAGACAGAGACTAGAAATAAGGCAGGGAGGTCATAGAGAGGAAGAGGAAGACACCAAAAGCAGGGAAAGAGCAATCAAGGGAGAGGAGAGAGGAGTGGATAGAAGGAAAAAGAATCAGAAAGAACAGAGGATGAGATACAGAGAAAAGCACACAGAGACAGACAGTGATTGGGAGAGACAGAAACAGAATGAGATGTATTAAAAATGGAGATAGAGGATAGACACAGAGATGATGAGGCAGAGAGGACAAGTGACAGTGAGAAAAAGACACAGATGGGAGGGAGGGAGAGAGAAATGGAGAGGGAGAGAGACACAGTAAACGAAGGGTGTAATGTTCAGGAAAATCCACCAAGAATGGAGACCCAGAGACAATGTAAGTAAGCAAAGTATCACCATTTACTGACTGCAGTACTAGGCGCTAGGGCTGCCCCAAAGGAGGATTCCTGCTGGCTTAAGGACTGTAAAATCCATAAAAGGAGGAATTAAGATTTCAGAAGGTTAGCTCAAGGCCTTACTTAAAGTTATATTGAAATGTCGTCCTAACATTTCAGAACGAGGAGTATTTACTAAAGAAGAATGGCATTGCATAGGGCAAGCTATGAAACAAAGTAAAAAGAAAACAGAATATTACCAGCAATTCGGATCACATGGAATCTGGGCAGAATACTGCACAAAATGTGGAGAGTTGAGCTGTTTCTCAGGTTTTGACCCCACATTTCCCTACTTCTACTGACACTTGTATATTACGATTACTCTTTCAACTTTTATGGCTTTAACTGATTCTATCAATTCTTTTCCTAACTTCTCACTGGAGACTGCTACAGAAGCTGTGAGGAAGTCTGACCCTCCCTCACCTTAGAAGGATTCTCTCCATCCTCTCTTCCTCCCACTCCTCCTAAATTACAACCTCCACCTCCACTAAAAACCTCATGCAGGATTGCAATCATCCTAAATCTAGAGAAGAAAGTAGGTACATCAGCTTCTCCAATAGAAATTAGGGATCAATCTGAGAATGCAGAAGAAATTTAGAACAGCACAATAATGTTGCCAGTGCCTAGTTCTGCAATTCATCAATTCATGTCAGAGGATAGTCCTGGAGAAGACCATATTTCAGGATATAGCATCAATTTAAAAGACACCCATGATATCTATCCTCTTTAGATCCTGCTCTAATTCCTGTCATTCTGTTCCTCCTCACCACTATTTCAAAAACTAGTGACCATTTTTTCCCTGAAAGAAGATACTCATTTTACTGGCTGCTGACTCTAGATTACAAACCAGTGCAAAGGAGCAGGAATAATCAGTGTAACCTTCTCAGATCACAATGCAATGAAAACAACAATGAGTAAGGTTACATGGAGAGGCCACTCCAAAATTTACTGGAAATTAAACAATCTGATTCTCCAAAATTGGTTAAAGTACAAATCACAGAAACAATAATTTCTTTGAAGAAAATGACAATGATCAGACATCCTTTCAAAATCTATGGAATGCAGCCAAAGCAGTTCTCAGGGGGAAATTTATGTCCTTGAGTTCATATATTCCCAACGTAAAGAGGGAAGAGGTCAAGGAATTGGGCTTGCAAATTAAAAAAAAAAAACAATAGAAAATGAACAAATTAAAAATCCTCAGATGAAAAGTAAATTAGAGATCCTAAAAATCAAAAGAGAAATTAATAAAATTGAAAGTGAAAGTAATATTGATTTAAGAAACAAGACAAAATACTGCTCAACCTCATTAATAAAAGGAAAGAAGGAATCCAATTTGACAATATCCAAGATGAAAAGTGAGACCTCCCCTCTAATGAAGAGGAAAGTAAGGTAATCATTAAAAACCATAATGCCCAATTATATACCAATAAATATGGCAGTCTAGGTGATATGGATGAATATTTATAAAAATAGAACTTGCCTTGAATAACAGACGAAGAAATAGAATATCTAAACAACCCCATCTCAGAAAAATAAATTGAACAAGCCATCAAAGAAATCCCTAAGAAAAAATCCCCATGACCCGATGCATTGACAAATGAATTCTATCAAATATTCAAAGAACAATGAATCCCAATTTTATATAAACTATGTGACAGAATGAGCAAAGGACTTCTACCAAATTCCTATTATGACACAAATATGGTACTGATTCCAAAGTCAGGCAGGAAAAAAAAAAAACCCCAACAACTATAGATCAATCTCCTTAATGAACATAGATGCAAAAATCTTAACAAGAATACTAGAGGAGACTTCCGGTTAAGATGGCGGCTTAGAGAAAACTAAAGTTCAGATCTCCGGAAAACCCTTCTCGACCGATCTCAAACTATAAGCTCCTAAGGCGCCGAAATTCAAAACGATCAACAGCACAGACCCTGGGAACCCTCTTCCTGGACCTGGACCCGGATCGAAAGGTACGGCTCCCCTCAAAAGCCAGAACCCGAGATCACTCGGACCTAAGGGGTAGGAGCGCAGAGTCCAAGGCTCCCGGAAGCCGCAGCCCGGCCTGGCTCAGAGAGCAGTGTCCTCGGAACAACAACCCTCAGGGCCTTCTATCCAAGTCCCAGTGAAAGTCACTGCCTGGAGCAAGACAGCCTCAAGGGCTGGATCCTGCTATCCAAGTCTCAGTGAAAGTCCCTGCCCTCGGAGCTTGGGGAAGCTGCAGCCCATCCCCCCGCATGCCGACGAAACAGCCTCACGGCCAGCGATTCTGAAGGCAACTTCCGGAAAGCAATGTGGTCCGACCCTTCCATTCCAGTTCCAGTGAGGCATATTCAATTTAACCCAGGGAAAGCTTACAGAACCGACAATCTGCCCAGGACTAAAGCCTCTGAACACCAGACAGAGATAAGAAAAGCTAATCCTCCACTTTCAGAGATGGCAAACTCCACAGAAGCACAGAAGCCCCCAAATACCAAGAAAAATAAGAAGAAAGGGGCGACTTTGGACACATTCTATGGAGCCAAAATACAAAATACAGAGCAGATAGAAGATAATATACAAGAAAATGCTCCAAAACCTTCCAAAGGAAATGGAAACTCTCCACAAACTTATGAAGAATTTGAATCAGAAATGACCAAAAAGATGGAAGCCTTCTGGGAGGAAAAGTTGGAAATAATGCAAAAGAAATTCACGCATCTACAAAACTGGTATGATGAAACTGAAAAGGAAAACCAGGCTTTAAAGGCTAGAATCAGACAGCTGGAAGACAACGATCGTGTAAAAGAGCAAGAATTAATAAAGCTAAGCCAAAATACCAAGAAATTAGAAGAGAACATAAAATATCACACCGACAAGGTGATAGATCTGGAAAATAGAGGGAGAAGGGATAATTTAAGAATAATTGGACTCCCAGAAAAGCCAGAAATAAACACCAAACTGGACATGGTGATACAAGATATAATCAAAGAAAATTGCCCAGAGATTCTAGAACAAGGGGGCAATACAGCCACTGACAGAGCTCACAGAACACCTTCTACACTAAAACCCCAAAAGACAACTCCCAGGAATGTAATTGCCAAATTCCAAAGATATCAAACAAAAGAAAAAATCCTACAGGAAGCCAGAAAAAGACAATTTAGATATAAAGGAATGCCAATCAGGGTCACACAAGACCTTGCAAGTTCTACTCTGAATGATCGTAAGGCATGGAACATGATCTTCAGAAAGGCAAGAGAGCTGGGTCTCCAACCAAGAATCAGCTACCCAGCAAAACTGACTATATACTTTCAAGGGAAAGTATGGGCATTCAACAAAATAGAAGACTTCCAACTTTTTGCAAAGAAAAGACCAGAGCTCAGTGGAAAGTTCGATACCGAATATCAAAGAGCAAGGAATACCTGAAAAGGTAAATATTAAGGAAAGGGGAAAAATGTTATCTTCTTCTTTTACTCAAACTCTCTTCTATAAGGACTACATTTATATCAATCTATGTATACTAATATGTAGGGAAAATGTAATGTATAAATAGGGGGTAAAGAAAGACCAAATAGAATACTCTTTCTCACACAAAGATTCACATGGGAAGGGGAGGGGAAGAAAACTCCTATAAGGAGAGGAAGGGGGGGTTACTTAAACCTCAATCTCAGGGAAATCAACTCTGAGAGGGAAAAACATCCAGATCCATTGGGATCCTGAATTCTATCTTACCCAACAAGGGTAAGGAGAAGGGAAAACCAAGGGGGGGAGGGGGAGAGGGAGAACAAAAATCTCCTTAGACAAAATAAAATACCTAGGAATCTACCTCCCAAGACAAACACAGGAACACCCATATGATGGGGGCCTTGCAGTCCCTGACCTAAAACTATATTACAAAGCAGCAGTCATCAATACAATTTGGTACTGGCTAAGAAACAGAAAGGAAGATCAGTGGAATAGACTGGGGGAAAGCGACCTCAGCAAGACAGTATACGATAAACCCAAAGATCCCAGCTTTTGGGACAAAAATTCAGTATTCGATAAAAACTGCTGGGAAAATTGGAAGACAGTGTGGGAGAAACTAGGAATAGATCAACACCTCACACCCTACACCAAGATAAATTCAAAATGGGTGAGTGACTTAAACATAAAGAAGGAAACCATAAGTAAATTGGGTAAACACAGAATAGTATACATGTCAGACCTTTGGGAAGGGAAAGGGTTTAAAACCAAGCAAGATATAGAAAGAATCACAAAATGTAAAATAAATAATCTTGACTACATCAAACTAAAAAGCTTTTGTACAAACAAAACCAATATAACTAAAATCAGAAGGGAAACAACAAATTGGGAAAAAATCTTCATAGAAACCTCTGACAAAGTTTAATTACTCATATTTGTAAGAGCTAAATCAATTGTACAAAACATCAAGCCATTCTCCAATTGATAAATGGGTAAGGGAAATGGATAGGCAGTTCTCAGATAAAGAAATCAAAACTATTAATAAGCACATGAATAAGTGTTCTAAATCTCTCTTTTTTTTTCTACTGTAATATTATTACTATTTTTATTATTATTAACATTGTAGTACGATGAACAGTGGAATAGACATGAATGAGAACAACCTAGATTCAAAATATTGCCTCTGGCATTTGCCAGATAGCATGAACATGGAAGAGTGTCTTAACCTGTCAGTCACAGTTTGCCAATCTTTAAAATGGGTTGTTGTTTTTTTTTTTTAATTTTATAGTATTTTATTTGATCATTTCCATGCATTTTTCATTAAAGACAAAGATCATTTTCTTTTCCTCCCTCCCACCCCCCGTGGCCGACATGTGATTCCACTGGTATCATATGTGTTCTTGACTTGAACCCATTGCCATGTTGTTAGTATTTGCATCAGAGTGTTCGCTCCGAGTCTTTCCTCTGTCATGTCCCCTCAGCCATTGTAGTCAGGCAGTTGCTTTTCCTTGGTGTTTCTATTCCCTCAGTTTGTCCTCTGCTTTTGGATAGTGTTTTTTTCTCCTTGATCCCTGCAGATTGTGCAGGGACATTACACCACCACTAATGGAGAAGTCCATTACGTTCGATGATACCACAGTGTGTTTGTCTCTGTGTACAATGTTCTCCTGGTTCTGCTCCTCTCGCTCTGCATCACTTCCTGGAGGTTGTTCCAGTTCACATGGAAATCCTCCACTTTATTATTCCTTTGAGCACAATAGTATTCCATCACCAACATATACCACAATTTGTTCAGCCATTCCCCAATTGATGGGCATCCCCTCATTTTCCAATTTTTGGCCACCACAAAGAGCGCAGCTATGAATATTTTTGTACAAGTCTTTTTGTCCATTATCTCTTTGGGGTACAAACCCAGCAGTGCTATGGCTGGATCAAAGGGTAGACATTCTTTTATTGCCCTTTGTGCATAGTTCCAAATTGCCCTCCAGAATGGCTGGATCAGTTCACAACTCCACCAGCAATGAATTAATGTCCCTACTTTGCCACATCCCCTCCAGCATTCATTACTTTCCATAACTGTCATGTTAGCCAATCTGCTAGGTGTGAGGTGATACCTCAGAGTTGTTTTGATTTGCATCTCTCTGATTATAAGAGATGTGGAGCACTTCTTCATGTGCTTATTAATAGTTTTGATTTCTTTATCTGAAAACTGTCTATCCATGTCCCTTGCCCATTTATCAATTGGGGAATGGCTTGATTTTTTGTACAATTGATTTAGCTCTTTATAAATTTGAGTAATTAAACCTTTGTCAGAGGTTTTTATGAAGATTTTTTCCCAACTTGTTGTTTTCCTTCTGATTTTAGTTACATTGCTTTTGTTTGTACAAAAGCCTTTTAATTTGATGTAGTCGAAATTATTTATTTTACATTTTGTGATTCTCTCTATGTCTTGCTTGGTTTTAAAGTCTTTCCCTTCCCAAAGGTCTGACATGTATACTATTCTGTGTTTACCCAATTTACTTATGGTTTCCTTCTTTATGTTTAAGTCTTTCACCCATTTTGAATTTATCTTGGTGTAGGGTGTGAGGTGTTGATCAATTCCTAATCTCTCCCACACTGTCTTCCAATTTTCCCAGCAGTTCTTATCAAATAGTGAATTTTTGTCCCAAGACCTGGGATCTTTGGGTTTATCGTATACTATCTGGCTGAGGTCGCTTTCCCCCAGTCTATTCCACTGATCCTCCTTTCTGTCTCTTAGCCAGTACCAAATTTTTTTGATGACTGCTGCTTTGTAATATAGTTTGAGGTCTGGGACTGCTAGGCCCCCCTCATTAGTGGTTTTTTTCATTATTTCCCTGGATATCCTTCATCTTTTGTTATTCCAAATGAACTTTGTTATGCTTTTTTCCAAATCAGTAAAGAAATTTTTTGGGAGTTCCATGGGTATGGCACTAAATAGATAAATAAGTTTGGGCAGGATAGTCATTTTTATTATGTTGGCTCGTCCTACCCATGAGCAGTTAATGGTTTTCCAATTGCTCAAGTCTAGTTTTAGTTGTGTGGCGAGTGTTTTGTAGTTGTGTTCATATAGTTCCTGTGTTTGTCTTGGGAGGTAGATTCCTAGGTATTTTATTTTGTCTAAGGTGATTTTGAATGGGATTTCTCTTTCTAGTTTTTGCTGCTGAGCTGTGTTGGAGATATATAGAAAAGCTGATGACTTATGTGGGTTTATTTTGTATCCTGCAACTTTGCTAAAGTTGTTGATTATTTCAATTAGCTTTTTGGTTGAATCTCTAGGATTCTTTAAGTAGACCATCATGTCATCTGCAAAAAGTGATAACTTGGTCTCCTCCTTGCCTATTTTGATGCCTTCAATTTCTTTTTCTTCTCTAATTGTTACTGCTAGTGTTTCTAGTACGATGTCAAATAATAGAGGTGATAATGGGCATCCTTGTTTCACTCCTGATCTTATTGGGAATGCATCTAGTTTATCCCCATTGCAAATGATATTAGCTGATGGTTTTAGATATATACTGTTTATTATTTTTAGGAATGACCCTTCTATTCCTATGCTTTCTAGTGTTTTTAATAGGAATGGGTGTTGTATTTTATCAAAGGCTTTTTCTGCATCTATTGAGATAATCATGTGGTTCTTGTTGGTTTGCTTGTTAATGTGGTCAATTATGTGGATGGTTTTTCTAATATTGAACCAGCCCTGCATCCCTGGTATAAATCCTACTTGATCATGGTGGATGACCCTTCTGATCACTTGCTGAAGTCTTTTTGCTAGTATCCTATTTAAGATTTTTGCATCTATATTCATTAGGGAGATTGGTCTATAGTTTTCTTTCTCTGTTTTTGACCTGCCTGGTTTTGGAATCAGTACCATGTTTGTGTCATAAAAGGAGTTTGGTAGAACTCCCTCTTTGCTTATTATGTCAAATAGTTTGTATAGTATTGGGATTAACTGTTCTCTGAATGTTTGATAGAATTCACTGGTGAATCCATCAGGCCCTGGGGATTTTTTCTTAGGAAGTTCTTTGATGGCTTGGTGGATTTCATTTTCTGATATGGGATTATTTAAGAATTCTATTTCCTCTTCTGTTAGTCTAGGCGGTTTGTATTTTTGTATATATTCATCCATATCACTTAAATTGGTATATTTATTGCCATATAATTGGGCAAAGTAATTTCTAATGATTGCCTTAATTTCCTCTTCCTCAGAGGTGATGTCCCCCTTTTCATCTTTGATGCTGTTAATTTGCTTTTCTTCCTTCCTTTTTTTAATTAGATTGACCAGTACTTTGTCTATTTTGTTTGTTTTTTCAAAGTACCAGCTTCTTGTCTTATTTATTAAATCAATAGTTCTATCACTTTCAATTTTATTAATTTCTCCCTTAATTTTTAGGATTTCTAGTTTGGTTTTCTGCTGGGGGTTTTTAATTTGGTCACTTTCGAGTTTTTTTATTTGCATTTCCAATTGATTGATCTCTGCTCTCCCTAGTTTGTTAATATATGCACTCAGGGATATGAATTTACCTCTGATTACTGCTTTGGCTGCATCCCAAAAGGTTTGAAAGGATGTCTCGCCATTGTCATTTTCCTCGATGAAATTATTAATTGTTTCTATGATTTCTTCTCTAACTAAACGATTTTGGAGTATCATATTGTTTAGTTTCCAATTAGTTTTTGATTTGGTTTTCCATGTACCATTACTGATCGTTATTTTTATTGCCTTGTGGTCTGAAAAGGCTGCATTTATTATTTCTGCTTTTCTGCATTTGTGTGCCATGTTTCTGTGACCTATTGTATGGTCAATCTTTGTGAATGTGCCATGTGGTGCTGAGAAGAAGGTGTATTCCTTTTTATCCCTATTTATTTTTCTCCATATGTCTATTAATTCTAATTTTTCTAAGATTTCATTCACTTCTTTTACCTCTTTCTTATTTATTTTTTGATTTGATTTATCTAAATTTGATAATGGTTGGTTTAAGTCTCCCACTAATATGGTTTTACTGTCTATTTCTTCCTTCAATTCTCCTAGTTTCTCCATTAGAAATTTGGGTGCTATATTATTTGGTGCATATATGTTGATTAGTGATATTTCCTCATTATCTAAAGTCCCTTTTAACAAAATATAATAACCTTCCTTATCCCTTTTGATCAGGTCTATTTTTGCTTTGGCTTTATCAGATATCATGATTGCCACTCCTGCCTTCTTTCTGTCACTTGAGGCCCAGAAGGTCTTACTCCATCCTTTAATTCTGACCTTGTGGGTGTCTACCCGCCTCATGTGTGTTTCTTGGAGACAACATATGGTAGGGTTTTGGATTCTAATCCATTCTTCTATTTGTTTACGTTTTATGGGTGAGTTCATCCCATTCACGTTCAATGTTATGACTGTCACTTGTGGACTCCCTGGCATTTTGATATCCTTCCCTAATTCTAACCTTTCTTCTTCAGCTCTACCTTTTAGTCCAGTGATTTACTTTAAATCAGTCCCCCTTGTATTTCCCTTTCTACCCCCCTCCCTTCTAATTCCCTCCCTTATTTTCCCCTGTAGACTTTTTAAAAATTCCCCCCCCTACCCTCTCCCTCCCTTGTACTGCTTCCCTCCCCACCAGTCTGTTTTTTACCCTTCTACTTCTCTATAGGGCGCAAATCTATTCTCTTCCCCAATGGATTGGATTGTTCTTCCTTCTTTGGGTCAGTTTCAAAGTACGTAAGAGTTGAATATTTCCTATCTCCGACCTCTTTACCCTTCCAGTGTATCAATGTTCTCACCCCTCCCGCCATGAGCTTCTTTGTGACATATAAATTTACCCCCATTTGTTTCTTTTCCCATTTCTTTTAGTCATAACCTCTTTTCTTTTTTAGCTTTAGTCATGTATATATATATATATGTATATATATATACATACACATGTATATGTATTTATGCATGCATATCTCTATATACCTATTTATGTCTTGTCCTTTCATCCTATACAGTTTGTCCCTTCCCTCTGAGTGTAGTTCTTCTAGCTGCTTAGGTGATAGCAACAGTTTTTAAGAGTTGCCAATGACCTCTTTTCTTATAGGGATACATATCATTTTAACTTATTGAGTCTCTTAAAAAAAACCTTTGTTGTTGTTGTTGTTGTTGTTTTTCCCCTCTTTTTTAATTACCTTTTGATGATTCTCTTGAATTCTGTGGTTGGACTTCAAATTTTCTGTTCAGGTCTGGTCTTTTATTTATGAATGCTTGGAATTCCTCTGTTGTGTTAAATGACCATATTTTCCCCTGTAAGAATATAGTCAGTTTTGATGGGTATTTTATTCTTGGCTGTAGGCCTAGTTCCCTTGCTTTCCGGAATATCATATTCCATGCCTTTCGGTCCTTCAGTGTGGATGCAGAAAGATCCTGTGTTATCCTCACCATGTTTCCATGGTATCTGAATGGTTTCTTTTTGGTAGCTTGTAATACCTGTTCTTTTATCTGATTGTTTTTGAATTTGGCTATAACATTTCTTGGTGTTGTCAGTTGGGGATTAAAAACAGGGGGTGATCTGTGGATTCTTTCAATCTCCACTTTCCCCTCTTGTTCTAGGATTTCGGGACAGTTTTCCTGGATAATTTCCTCTAGTATTATGTCCAGGCTTTTTCTTTTGTCGTGGTCTTCTGGTAGTCCAATTATTCTTAAATTGTCTCTTCTTGAACGATTTTCTAAATCATCTGTTTTGTGAATGAGATGCTTCACATTTTCCTCAATTTTTTCATTCTTTTTGTTTTGTCTTATAGTGTCCTGCTGCCTTGTGAGGTCACTTGATTCTAGTTGTTTTACTCGGGTTCTTAAAGATTGGATTTCATCTTTGGCTTTTTGGTCGTCTTTTTCCTTCTGGTCTGAGTTTCTTTGAAGATTGTCTTTCATCCTCTTTATCTCGTCTTTCATCTCCTTTGCTTCATCTTTCATCTCCTTTGCCTCATTTTCCAGCTGGATGATTTTGGCTTTCAGGACACTATTTTCTTGTTTTAGTTCAAGTGCCTCTGTTTCCAGATGACTTATCTTAATTTTTAAGTTCTTTTCCCAATTGTCTTCAGCCTCTCTTAGCTGTGTTTGGAGTTCTTCCACAGCCTGTATCCAATTCGCTGGGATTTCTGGTTTATCGTTTGCTGATCTCTCCCCCTCTGTTCCATTTGGTGAGTAGTAGCTGTCTATTGTAGTTTCTTTCTTCTGTTTCTGTTGTTTGTTCAAATTCACCCCTTCTTTCCTCCCTGTATTTGTCTGTGCTCTTGTTCCTCTCATTTTTTTGTTTTTTAGGGACTTCTATCAGTATCCCCTCTTGGAGCTTTAACAGAGGATCTCTTGGTGTAATCTCTGAGGGAGGGTTGTTGGGGGTTTGAGCTTTCCTGTCCTCTGGAGGCTTTTGATTGGCTTAAAGTTCAGCAGTCAGTGAGGATGGATGGGGAGCCTGGGCTTCCCTGTGTTCTGGAGACTTTTGATGGGATTGAGTTCAGCTTATTTGGGATGGGTTTATTCTGAGTTTTAAACTTCCTGGACGGCTGGAGCAGATATGGAGGATCTCTAAAGCTCTGGCCAGGCTGCCAGGTCTATACTCCTTCTAGGCTGCCATCTTGACTTCGCCTCTAGGTTTCTGTTTTTTCAGAAGACCCAGCTCTCTAAGGGGGGAGGGGTTGTGGCTTGCCTGGACTCTGAGGGCTCCTGATGAGATTAGGTTCAGGTGGTGTGGGCCGAAAGATCCCAGAGCCAAAAAAGGGAAGGGAAAAAAAAAGCAGCCACCTCCTCTTCCACAGCCTGTGTTGAGTGCCCAGAGACTGGCCGAGTTACTTTCAAGGAAAGCTCTTTGGAGCAACCCCTTTGCCAGCCCTGAGTTTTCTGTCCTTTCAGTAGCTCTGAGGGCTCCTGATGGGATTAGGTTCAGCTGGTTCTTTCAGAAGACCCTGCTCTCTAAGGGGGGAGGGGTCGTGGCTTGCCTGGACTCTAATGGCTCCTGATGGGATTAGGTTCAGGTAGTGTGGGCCAAATGACCCCGGAGCCAAAAAAAAAGAAGAAAGAGAAAAGCAGCAACCTCCTCTTCCACAGTCTGTGTTGAATGCCTGGAAACTGGCCCGGGTTACTTTCAAGGCAAGCTCCCCGGAGCACCCCCCTTGCCAGCCCTGAGTTCTCCGTCCTCTCAGCAGCTCTAAGGGCTCCTGATGGGATTAGGTTCAACTGGTTCTTTCAGAAGACCCTGCTCTCTAAGGGGGGAGGGGTAGTGGCTTGCCTGGACTCTGATGGCTCCTGATGGGATTAGGTTCAGGTAGTGTGGGCCGAATGATCCCGGAGCCAAAAAAGAAGAAAGAGAAAAGCAGCAACCTCCTCTTCCTCAGTCTGTGTTGAGTGCCCAGAAACTGGCCCGGGTTACTTTCAAGGTAGGCTCTTCGGAGCCACCCCTTTGCCAGCCCTGAGCCCTCTGTCCTTTCAGTAGCTCTGAGGGCTCCCGATGGGATTGGGCTCAGCTGGTGCCCCGAAGCTGGGACCTCCCCCGTGACCCAGAGGGAAGAACCCAGCCAGGAGGCCACAGGCTTCCCCCTTCTCTCTATGCTTCCCTGCCGTCTGTGTTGGGCGCTCCGGAGACTGGCTCGGGTTGCTTTCAAGGTGAGTCCTCAGAGCCCTGAGGTTCCCGCTGCTGCCTTGGGCTCAGCACTCTGGGTTGGGGGGGATGGGTCCTGGGACCTTCTTTCTGTCTACCCCTTAGATCCCAGTGATCTAGGGTTCTGGCTTTTGGGGTGTGGTACCTTTTGATCCAGGTCCAGGAGGAGGTTTCCCCAGGTCTATCCTGTTGTTCAGCTTGAATTTCGGTGGCCTAGGAGCACTTTGTTTGCGATCGGTAGGGAAGGGTTTCGGAGGTCTGAACTTTCGCTGCTTCTACACCGCCATCTTGACCGGAAGTCTCGTGTTCTAAATCTCTTATAATCAGAGAGATAAATCAAAACAACTCTGAGGTATCACCTCGCACCTAGCAGATTGGCTAACATAACAGCAAAGGAAAGTAATGAATGCTGGAGGGGATGTGGCAAAGTAGGGACATTAATTCATTGCTGGTGGAGCTGTGAACTGATCCAACCATTCTGGAGGGCAATTTGGAACTATGCCCAAAGGGCAACAAAAGAATATCTACCGTTTGACCCAGCCATAGCACTGCTGGGTCTGTACCCCAAAGAGATAATGGACAAAAAGACTTGTACAAAAATATTCATAGCTGCGCTCTTTGTGGTAGCCCAAAACTGGAAAACGAGGGGATGCCCATCAATTGGGGAATGGCTGAACAAACTGTGGTATATGTTGGTGATGGAATACTATTGTTCTAAAAGGAATAATAAAGTGGAGAAGTTCCATGGAGACTGGAACAACCTCCAGGAAGTGATGCAGAGCGAGAGGAGCAGAACTAGGAGAACATTGTACACAGAGACTAATACACTGTGGTATAATCGAACGTAATGGACTTCTCCTTTAGTGGTGGTGTAATGTCCCTGAACAACTTGCAGGGATCCAGGAGAAAAAAACACCATTCATAAGCAAAGGATAAACTATGGGAGTGGAAACACCGAGAAAAAGCAACTGCCTGAATACAGAGGTTGAGGGGACATGACAGAGGATAGACTCTAAATGAAAACTCTAATGCAAATACTATCAACAAAGCAATGGGTTCAAATCAAGAAAACATCTAATGCCCAGTGGACTTACGCTTCGGCTATGGGGGGTGGGGGGGAGGAAAAGAAAATGATCTATGACTTTAATGAATAATGCTTGGAAATGATCAAATAAAATATATTTAAAAAAGAATACTAGCAAAAGGTGACCCTAGTTTATAAATCAAATCTTTTTCCTTCTTGAATAGCATATTCCAAGTCTTTGAATCCTTTAATGTAGAAGCTATTAGGTCCTGAGTGAACCTGATTGTAACTCCAGGGTCCTTGAGTGGTTTCCTTCTGGTCCTTGAAGTACTTTCCCTTGACTGGGTATCAATGTGATAAGGAATTACTTCCTAGTAGTTATCAGTTGGGAATTTAATTCTGAAGGCAATCTCTGAATGCTTTTCATTTCAATTTTGTTTTCTTGTTGAAGGATCTATTGGCAGGTATTTTAAATTTTTTTCATAATGAAATTAAAATACTAAATTTAAAAAATAATCTTTATTATGGCCTTCAGGTAATAAAATAATTCTGAGATTTTTTTTCTCATAGATCTATTTTCCAGGTCAGTTGATTTTTTAATATGATATTTGATTGGCCAGAGTCAAGATGGCACCATCCAGGCAGTAAAAGATAAAAGGTAAGACCTCTGAAAACCCTTCCATACCAATAACAAACAAATGCTCCTAGGGGATTGAAAATCAAACTGAACAACAAGACAGAGCCAAGGAAACCCCCTGCTGGTCTCAATTCAAAAGGTACATCCCCCAAAAGCTGGAATTCGAGGACATTTGGGTTTATGGTGAAGGCAGAAGGAAGATCCCAGGACCCCCCACCCAGCACCAGAGCGCTAAGCCTCCAGAGGGAGCAGGAATATCTGTGCAGGCAAAGGCACTGGTTTTGAGGGAGTACCTTGCAGGCAGGGCTATGGCAGGCTCAGAGCATCAAACTCAGGTGGTGGATGTAAAAAATAGACTCGAATACAGGACTACAATCCCCATGAGCCTTTGCTCCACTTCCCCAGAATGCCTTGTAATCTCACCTGGGCCGAGATCGAGAAGATATTTAAGCAAAGGCTTTTGAAGGGCTCGGGCTTTTGGACTTCCGCGTTTGGAGCAGAGGCGTCTCTTCCACGATGTGAGGTTATTTTGTCTAGGCCTCCGGCCTAGGCACATGTTTCTTACTTGTATATTCTTAATCTTTAACCTTTAATAAACCTCTAAAAAATATATATATTTCTTGCAGAGAGAAACTAATTTCTACCTGCCTCAGTCTCCCCATCTCCCCTAAATTTTACTCTTTACAGTTTGGCTAACCACTAATGGGAAAAAGAACTTTCAATCTTCTGATTTCTTTTCTGATCTTAAATTCAGTTTTAATATCTAGTACCTAGAAATTTTTTTGAGCCATAACTCTCTGGCCAAGGTTTTCTTCCCTCACAAAGCTGCTACAGGCTCCGGACCTGCTGCCCACCCCACCTGGCTCGGCCCCACCGCTTCCTGCCTGCAGCCTGCAGCCTTGATCATCCTCACCTGGTACCTGGTCCCGACCTTGCCCACCCCCGCAGCCGCTCCTGCTCCTGGCCTCTCACCAGCCCGCTGCCTGCCTATTTCTGCACCCCAGACCCTCGAGCACAACCCCAGCCGGCTCATCACCCAGATCCTTGGAGCAGATTGCTCAGGACTCATTGCGACCAGCTGGTAACAGTATTGGCCACGTGGGCGGAGGGGAGAGAAGAGAGGGAAAGGAGACCGGGCAATTTTCCCTTAGGCTAAGCCTCCACGTGGCTGGGGGTATTGGCCACAGGGGTATCAGAGAGGGGAAAGACAGAAAAGACTAAAGAGAAGAAACAGATCTTTTCAAACAGAAACTTAATAGCAATGGGCTGTTTAAAAGGATTTTTGACTCTTCTGGCAATTTCATTGATTTTACCTGCCCGTCTGGGAGCAGACTCAGCCCAAAGATTCAACTTTAACTTTGGGGAGGAAAATGGGTGGCCCAGCGAACTGGAAGCCAGGCCCAGAGACGGGAGGTCTCTAGTTAAAATCTGGCCTCCGATGCTTCCCAGCTGTGGGGCCCTGGACGGATCCCTTGAACCCCATAGCCTAGCCTTTACTACTCTACCTTCGGACAATAGACATTTAAATGGATAAATAAAAACAAACAAACAAAAAAAAAACCCAAGGAACTTTGAAGAGACTAAAGGCTCTAAGGCATTTCAGACTCCAATGGTTTATTAAAAAATCTCTGTATTCTATTGCATTTTTTGTTTAAGGTTTAACTTTGTGATTTTAAGTTCATATATTACTGGATTGAATATTATTCTGTGAACTGAAGGTTGATTGAATTTATTTTGAATGTACTGAGTTTTGAAATTCTGTTGTTTTTCCCCTATAACTGTGTTGAAAAAATATTATTGTGAATAAGCCCATATATGAAAAAACAGCTTTTTTCTATTTTGCTGAGGATAGATGGACTTCAGAACTGGTTATAATTGTATTAACAACCTTTGGAAAATTTAATGTGCTAAATACCTCAAATGATTTGATTTTAAGGGTTTTTTAAATATGATTTTGGAATTTTTTTTTAACAGTCTGGTTATTTTTGCCTGCCCCTACCATGAGGTAAGGCCCATTCTAGTAGCTGAAGTGAAATGTATTTTATAACCCCCAACCTTCCCACATGTGAATGGAAGTTGGGCAGTTAATTTCAGGGCATTTGTACCCTTGGGAAAAGCCTCCAAGAACAAGGAGCACCCCTTTATTTATGCTCTTCAGCTCACTATTTTACTTCTACCAGGATGATATATAGATTTCTTGATTATGTTCTAAACCCAAGATGAGTTTTACTTTGTTTTAAAATATGTTTAAATACCAAGGTTGAAGGATTGCTACGTTTGTAAAAATTGTGACAAATGTCCATCAATTCATAGGTTTTAAAAATGTCACACAGCAACTTATGTGAAATATGAAAGGGTGTTTGGTTGCTATTGTAATTAATTGGGCTATTGAGAATTTTGGGGATTTTGATATCTACATAGTTGTACTACTGTATTTTTAAAGATGAAAAAATTGTTAACCTTGTTCAATTCATTTGCCTTCTACTCACAGTGATCATGGCCAGATACAAAGAGGAAATGGATCTCATTTTTTGGTGAGAAAGCCTTGTATTTTATATTTTCTTAACTGACACAGAGTGTCAATGGTTATAAGCTATATTTTTGAATTTTTTAAAGCTCTTTTATTATTATATTTTTCTTGCATGTGCAATATACTTTTTCAGTTTTTTTAATTATTTTTTCTTTCCTTTTTATATTTGAAGCACATGTCACCAGTATTAAGATTTTCTTTAACCTTTTGATTTTCAGTGCTACAAATTTAAGATACATTTTCTAATGCATGCCCTAAAAAGCTTGTGACTATGAAAATGATGCCACTAATTATTTAAATAAATTATGGGACTTTGCTTAATGATTCTGTCTGATTCTAGGACAAGATATACACAAAAGAGCCACTGCATAGTGCCAATAGAGCATAAGGTCAAAGAGACCAACCAATCCTGGAGAAATTGACGTCACTTTGAGCCTAGACAAAGAGGACTTGAACGTGTTTGGGGTTCGAGGTTGCAGCTGTTTAACATGTGTTAAAAGCAGGTCTTCCTTGTTCCACATTCTACCAAGTACCTCAAACTTGGCTCCCGGAACCTTGGCTTATATACTCTGGTCCCTTTCTTTTCTGCCTCTCATAGTGTGGTAACTTTCTGTAGTCCTGGCTACTGACTGGGTAAATGCATCATTACTTAGATCATTTTGATTGGGCCCTGATTGAAGGACCTGTTATAGATTTATTTTTCTTCTACTTGGAATTTTTACACATAAGACTTTGATAGTCTATATTTTCATCCAGAAATTTTTCTTTTCTTTTGGATTTTCTGGTGTCTTTTTAATATCTCTTGCCAATTGATTCATATACCTCATACCTCAGCCATGCATCCCTAACTGATTCTGAATCTTTCAATCACCCACAACACGGGGGAATGTAAAAAATATCATTATTTAAGTTGCAAAGTTTAAATTCCTTTTGAGAAGAATTTTAGGTGAAGAAGATGCTACTTCCCTGAATTCAGAAACTGAACTGTTGGAGAAGCCACCATGAAGAAGCCTCCAGACCACAAGTTGCACAAAATTGAACTTTGGGTGTGGTTGATTGAACATTTATTTGTATGTATACTTTTATGCCAAAGGGGACTGCCCCCTAACGGCTTTTTGTCAATGTGTTCAGAAATTATTGGTTTTATTCTTTTTTCTCTTATCCTCACACTATTGTAACCTTTTAAGTTTATTATGTTTTTATGATCCTTTTGGGGAAAAATTAATTTTTCCACAAATGATCACACGGGGGGATGTAAAAAATAGACTCGAATACAGGACTACAATCCCCATGAGCCTTTGCTCCACTTCCCCAGAATGCCTTGTAATCTCACCTGGGCCGAGATCGAGAAGATATTTAAGCAAAGGCTTTTGAAGGGCTCGGGCTTTTGGACTTCCGCGTTTGGAGCAGAGGCGTCTCTTCCACGATGTGAGGTTATTTTGTCTAGGCCTCCGGCCTAGGCACATGTTTCTTACTTGTATATTCTTAATCTTTGACCTTTAATAAACCTCTAAAAAATATATATATTTCTTGCAGAGAGAAACTAATTTCTACCTGCCTCAGTCTCCCCATCTCCCCTAAATTTTACTCTTTACATGAGGAAGGAGCTGCAGAGGGAGCACAGAGCAAGCACACTGGTCAGAACGGCAGAGACCCCACATATTGCTCCGGCGTTCCTGTAAGTTTTGGCCTCGGGACAGAGCTACTACAACCCAACTGAACTTAATGCCATCAAAAGTCTTCAGAGCTCAGTGAAGCTAAAGGTCCAACACCCCTCCATCACAGACTCCTTCACTTTAATCCAATCAAAAGCCTCCAGAGGTCAGGGCAGCTGAAACTAAAAGCTCAAATGGTAAAAAAATAAATGAGTACTGGCTAAAATACAGAAAAGAGGATTGGTGGGATAGACTTGGGGTAAATGACCTCAGCAAAACAGTCTATGATAAGCCTCAAATTCCCAGCTTTTGGGACCAAAACCCACTATTTGTTAAAACCTGCTGGGAAAATTGGAAGACAGTATGGGAGAGATTAGGTTTGGATCAACATCTCACCCCTTACACCGAGATAAACTCAGAATGGGTGAATGACCTGAAAAGAAAGAAGGAAACTCTTTCGAATATTTTCCCACCTTGCTTCCTTAGCCGTCTAAGCAGCCTCCTGTGCACTTCGCGTAATGAATGATCATCTTGACTTCCTGTCAGGATGGCGGCTTAGAGAAAGCTAAAGTTCAGATCTCCAGAAACCCTTCCCTACCGAACTCAAACTATATGTTCCTAGGGCACAGAAATTCAAAAGGAACAAGAGCATAAACCCCGGGAATCCTCCTCTAGGATCTGGATCAAAAGGTCTGGCCCCCCAAAAGCCAGAACCCGAGATCACTCCGATCTAAGGGGTAGGCAGAAGGAAGGTCCCATGACCCATCCGCCCAACCCAGAGCTCTGAGTCCGAGGCAGCAGAGGGAACATCAGAGCCTCAGGGCTGGCTATTCTGAAGACTGCTTCCTGAAAACAACCTGACTCAGACGAGTGGACACCCAACATAGACAGCAGGGAAACAGAGAGAGATGGGGCGTGGGGGGGGGTGGAGCTTCTAACCCCCTGGCTGGATCCTTCCATCCAAGTGTCAGGGAAGGTCCATGTCTCAGGGCATACTCAGTTCAACCCAGGGAAAGCTAATCCTCTCAAGAGCCCTCAGAAGCTGCGGCCCATCCCCCCTCAGAGTGCTGGCTCTTCCGGCCGGCTAAGGCACAGAAACAAACACCCCGCAGAAAGGGCCAAGCCAGGCTCAGAGCCTGGAAGTAAGGCAACGGAGAAGCATCGAGAGGGAACTGAGGAGGGCAGTGACTCGGAAACACCAGCAATTCCTGGCTTCCCTGGGAAGACAGAACAACAACTGCATAGAACAGACAATCAGCCTGGGGCGAAAACCTCTGAACACCAAACAAGGATAAGAAAAGCTAGCCCTCCCCACTCAGATAGAGATGGCAAACTCCACAGAAGCACAAAAGCCCCAAAATTCCAAGAAAAACAGCAAGAAGGGGGCGACTTTGGACACATTTTATGGAGAAGAAATACAAAATACAGAGGAGATAGAAGAGGAAACACAAGCAAATGCTCTGAAACCTTCCAAAGAAAATAGAAACTTTCCACATACCCATGAAGAATTTGATTCGGAAAGGATCAAACAGATGGAAGCCTTCTGGGAGGAAAAGTGGGAAATAATGCAAAAGAAATTGACGCATCTACAAAACCAGTTTGACCAAAGTGAAAAGGAAAACCAGGCTTTAAAGGTCAGAATTAGGCAACTCGAAGACAACGAGCAAGAACTGATAAAGCAAAGCCAAAAGACCAAGAAATTAGAAGAGAACATAAAATATCTCACTGACCACATCATAGACTTGGAAAATAGAGGGAGAGGAGACAATTTAAGAATAATTGGACTACCAGAAAAGACAAATAAACAGCAAACTCGATATCGTAATAGAAGATATAATCAAAGAAAATTACCCAGAGATCCTAGAAGAAGAGGGCAATACAGGCAATGAAGGAGTTCACAGAACACCCTCTACACTAAATCCCCGAAAGACAACTCCCAGGAATGGAATGGCCAAATTCCAAAGTTTTCCAGCAAAAGAAAACTTATAGGAAGCCAGAAAAAGACAATTGAGATATAAAGGAATGCCAATCCCAGGGTCACTGAACAAGACCTTGCAAGTTCCACTCTGAATGAACTTAAGGCATGGAACATGATTTTCAGAAAGGCAAGAGAGCTGGGTTTTCAACCAAGAATCAGCTATCCATCAAAACTGACTATATACTTCCAAGGGAAAGTATGGGCATTCAACAAAATAGACGATTTCCAAATTTTGCAAAGAAAAGACCAGAGCTCTGTGGAAACTTCGATATCAAAAAGCAAAGAGCCTGGAATACCTTAAAAGGGAAATATGAAGGAAAGGGAAAAGGTGAAAAATATTATCTTTTTCTTTTACTCAAACTCTCTTCTATAAGGATTACATTTATATCAATCTATGTATACCAACATGTGGGGAAAATGTAATGTGTAAATTGGGGGAAAAGAAAGACCAAATAGAATAATCTTTCTCACACAAAGATTCACACGGGAAGGGGAGGGGAAGAAAACTCCTATGAGAAGGAGAGGAAGAGAGTTTTTACTTAAACCTTACACTCAGGGAAACCAACTCTGAGAGGGAAGAACATCCAGATCCATTGGGATCTTGAATTCTATGTTACCCAACAAGGGAAGGGAGAAGGGAAAACCAATGGGGTAGGGGGAAGGGAACACGAAACAGGGAGGGAAGAAGAAGGGGGAAGGGGAGGGAACAAAAAGGGAGGGACTAGATAGGGAAACATATCAAGGGAGGGGACAAGGGGGACTGATTTAAAGTAAATCACTGGACTAAAAGGTAGAGCTGAAGAAGAAAGGTTAGAATTAGGGAAGGATATCAATGTGGGGTTTTCCTTAATGGACCTCCCTGACCAGCAGGGTCCCACAAGGGAAGGGGCTCACCTTTGTGATGGGACCCGAGGAGAGGTAGGAACCCAGAACCTGGGTGGAAATGAAAGACAGGGACAAGTCAGTGGTTGGATAGGGCAGGCAATCCCTATGATACGCCCTTTGATAAGAGAGTATGAGTACAAAGGAACTGGGGTGGAGGAGATTAAGATAAGAAATGCAGGCCGAGATGGTTACAGCCTCGGGGAAGGAGAAGGTCAAGAGGAGAGAGAGACATAGTCATTGAGGAGCCCAGTGGAGCTCCATGGAAGGGAGAAAGGCCAAGAGACAAGAGGAAGTTCATGGGATTGCCTCTGGATTTTATTCCTGTCCTGCTTGGATGGTACTCCCAAGCACGTAGCAATCACATCACAAATCATAGACAATCATGATTGGGAGGCAAGGTAGAGGGAACACCTTTGGGCGTGTAGATTGCAAACTGCGCTTTCCTGGGGAATTGAGTCCGAGCATGTTAATGAGTTTGTCTTAGCCAAGGGCCACATGGCCAGTTCAAGGTTACCTTCACAAGCCTCATTGGGATAACCTTATGCTTGGAGACACAGTCGCCATACAGTCATTTATATTTCATAGATGTGAATATGCTTGGGATGCTACAATCAAAATGCCAGGGAGTCCACAAGTGACAGTCATAACTTTGAACGTGAATGGGATGAACTCACCCATAAAATGTAGACGAATAGCAGAATGGATTACAATGCAAAACCCTACCATATGTTGTCTTCAAGAAACACACATGAGGCGGGTAGACACCCACAAGGTCAGAATTAAAGGATGGAGCAATAATTTGGTCTCCTCCTTGCCTATTTTGATGCCTTCAATTTCTTTATCTTCTCTAATTGTTACTGCTAGTGTTTCTAGTACAATGTCAAATACTTGAGGTGATAATGGGCATCCTTGTTTCACTCGTGATCTTATCTTATGCATCTAGTTTATCCCCATTGCAGATGATATTAGCTGTTGGTTTTAGATATATGCTGTTCATTATTTTTCGGAAGGACAGTTCTATTCCTATACTTCCTAGTGTTTTTAAGAGGAATGGGTGTTGTATTTTATCAAAGGCTTTTTCTGCGTCTATTGAGATAATCATGTGGTTCTTGTTGGTTTGCTTGTTGATGTGGTCAATGATGTGGATGGTTTTCCTAATACTGAACCAGCCCTGCATCCCTGGTATAAATCGTACTTGTTCATGGTGGATGACCCTTCTGATCACTTGCTGGAGTCTTTTTGCTAGTATCCTATTTAAGATTTTTGCATCTATATTCATTAGGGAGATTGGTCTATAATTTTCTTTCTCTGTTTTTGGCCTGCCTGGTTTTGGAATCAGTACCATGCTTGTGTCATAAAAGGAGTTTGGTAGAACTCCCTCTTTGCTTATTATGTCAAATAGTTTGTCTTGTATTGGGATTCACTGTTCTCTGAATGTTTGATAGAATTCGCTGGTGAATCCATCAGGCCCTGGGGATTTTTTCTTAGGAAGTTCTTTGATGGCCTGTTGGATTTCTTTTTCTGATATGGGATGATTTAAGAAAACTATTTCTTCTTCTGTTAGTCTAGGCAATTTATATTTTTGTAAATATTCATCCATATAACCTAGGTTGGTATATTTATTGCCATATAGTTGGGCAAAGTAATTTTTAATGATTGACTTAATTTCCTCTTCAGTGGAGGTGAGATCCCCCTTTTCATCCTTGATGCTGTTAATTTGCCTTTCTTCTTTCCTTTTTTTAATTAAATTAACCAGTACTTTGTCTATTTTGTCTGTTTTTTCAAAGTACCCGTATCTAGTCTTGTTTATGAGCTTAATAGTTCTGTCATTTTCTATTTTATTAATTTCTCCCTTAATTTTTAGGATCCCTAGTATGGTTTTCTTCTGGAGGTTTTTAATTTGTTCATTCTCAAGTTTTTTGATTTGCATTTCCAATTCCTTGGTCTCTGTCCTCCCTAATTTGTTAATATATGCACTCAGGGATATGAATTTTCCTCTAAGTACTGCCTTGGCTGCATCCCATAAGGTTTGAAAGGATGTTTCGCCATTGTCATTGTTTTCAACGAAATTGTTAATTGTTTCTATGATTTTTTCTCTATCCGATTTTGGAGTATCATGTTATTTAATTTCCAATTAATTTTTGATTTGGGTCTCCATGTACCCTTGCCAATCAATATTTTAATTGCCTTGTGATCTGAAAAGGCTGCAGTTCATATTTCTGCTTTTCTGCATTTGAGTGCCATGTTTCTAAGACCTAGTGTATTGTCTATTTTTGTGAATGTGCCATGTGGTGCTGAAAAGAAGGTGTATTCCTTTTTGTCCCTATTTATTTTTCTCCATATGTCTATTTACTCTAATTTTTCTAAGATTTCATTCACCTCTTTTACCTCTTTCTTGTTTATTTTTTGGTTTGATTTATCTAAATTTGATAGTGGTTGCTTCAAGTCTCCCACTAATATGGTTTTACTGTCTATTTCCTCCTTCAATTCTCCTAGTTTCTCCATGAAAAATTTGGATGCTATACCATTTGGTGCATACATGTTGATTAGTGATATTTCCTCATTGTCTATACTCCCTTTTAGCGGAATATATTTACCTTCCCTATCCCTTTTGATCAGGTCTATTTGTGCTTTGGCTTTGTCAGATATCATGATTGCAACTCCTGCCTTCTTTCTATCAGTTGAGGCCCAAAAGGTTTTACTCCAACCTTTAATTCTAACCTTGTGAGTGTCAACCCGTCTCATATGTGTTTCTTGAAGACAACATATGGTAGGGTTTTGGGTTCTAATCCAATCTCCTCTTTGTCTACGTTTTATGGGCGAGTTCATCCCATTCACGTTCAAAGTTATGATTGTTATTTGTGGATTCGCTGGCATTTTGATATCTTCCCCTAGTTCTGACCTTTCTTCTTTAGCTTTCTCCTTTTGAAGCAGTGATTTACTTTAGGTCAGTCCCCCTAGTCCCCTCCTTTGAGATGCTTCCCTTTGTAGCCCCTCCCTCTTTATTTTCCCTTCTCCCCCCCTCCTTCCCTCCCTTTTGCTACTCCCTCCTCCCTCCCTCTCCCTGATTTTCCTTTCTTTCTTGCCCTAATGGATAAGATAGAATTCAGGATCCCACTGGATCTAGATGTCCTTCCCTCTCAGATTTGATTTCACTGAGAGTAAGGTTTAAGTAATTCCACTTCACACCCTCTTCCTCTCCTTCTCATATGAGAGTTCTTCCCCTAGCCTTCCCATGTGTATCTTTATATGGGAAAGATTATTCTATTGATCCCCCCCCCTATTTCTTGAAGTTAATCTTAGTATTATCGAGGTTCCCCCCTATCCGGGTCCCACCCAGATACAATTGTGGGGTCCGTGACGCTGCTCATGAAGGAGGTAGGATAGAATCCAATTAAACTAAGCCTGAGAAAGGAAGATCAGGAAACAAAGGAAGATCAGGACAAACAAAGAGATCACAATGGAATGCAAAGTAACACATTGCTAACTATGGATAACTAATTAGGTAAAAAATTACACCAAGAAACCCCAAAAAATGCACATTCAGCTTTTTATCCCTAGCTTCAATTTATTTCAACCTTGTCCTGTGTCTACATTTATCTATGATAACTTGCCTTTCCTTATGAACTGATTTCAGATATTTTGGTAGGAAAATTGCCTGTATAACTATAGCTATGTGGTTTCTCTTTTTATTTTCTCAGCAATGAAATTTTTTCATTTGTTTGATGCTAAGAAAATCAATGAATGCATCATCTGTTCTTTCTCGTACCAGAAGAATGAACAAAAATCATTTTATGCTCAATGGGTGTCATAACAATTGTCTTTACTATGAAAACATTAACATATACTGAACTAATTTGTCTAAAATGAAGGGTAATCGCAGGAATTAAAAAGTTTTCTGTTTGCTGATAGTGGAATTGAAAGAACTAAGTGGAGGAAAAAATAAAATTTTAATTTATAGGAAGAATCCTAAATGTTAAAGATCAAAATCATAGGAATTATTTTTATTGTAAAAGTAGATTTAATTCCTTAGTTTCTGTTTTGAAGATCACACAAAATTTGGAAAACAATATTAAGCTTTGTTTGTAGATAGAGCAACATGATATATTTGACCCACTCTTCCAATGCCGAGAGAGTGGGACTGTCTCTGTGCATCGACTTTTCCACTTCAATCTCCTTCACACACAAGTGTCTTTGTGCACACTCATCTAAACACCATTGTAAACCTCAAAATTTCTCAGACTTATGAATGTTAGGGGTTTCCCCCATTGGGGAATCTTCTACTTAAAAAAATTCCCTAGCAGATGGTGAGAACTCTACTTGGGTGTGGGGGCTCCTTGCCTTGGGAATATCCCTACAACACCCTACTTAGGCCTGCTTTAGGACAGAGAGCTCCTTGAGAACAATGAAAAGTACTTTGATCCATGCTTATGGAAGGGACAGGAAGTTTTTTGAGTCATGACTGTTTTAGAATTGATACAATGAGATTCTGAGTACCTATAAAGGTGGGGCAACGTGTAAACTACTTAAACCTAAAAGGCTGATAACTTATTCAGAGGTTTTTTCTAATGAAATTTGTCGACACAGCAGCATTTTTTCCCTGACTTACTAAAGAGATTAAAACTACTCAGCTGTGAATTCAAAATGGACGGTCCTTTAGAAAACATCTATAGTGATTGGTAGATGTAAGGACTTAGGGGAGGTGACAGAGAAGATTTTGCCCTTAAAAAGAAGAGCTCAGGGAAGAGCTGGAAAGTCATTCTGAAACATTCAGATTGGAGAGACTCATTCTGAGGAGGCTGCTTCTGAAACATTCAGATGGAGGAGGGAGCTGGTGAAAGCAGCTGAGATGCTGCTGGCCTGGTGTCATTAGAAATCCTTACTTAGGGGGCAGCTGGGTAGCTCAGTGGATTGAGAGCCAGGCCTAGAGATGGGAGGTCCTAGGTTCAAATCTGGCCTCAGCCACTTCCTAGCCTTGTGACCCTGGGCAAGTCACTTGACCCCCATTGCCTAGCCCTTACCACTCTTCTGCCTTGGAGCCAATACACACTATTGACTCCAAGACAGAAGGTAAGGGTTTAAAAAAAAATCCTTACTTAAACAGATATTATGATGAGTTATAAAAAACTGTCTGATTTCTCTTTTAAGACTCAGGTCTAGGCCATATTGGCTTTGAAGCCCTTCATACTTATTCCTTTCTTACTCTCTATCTCTTTCTTTGATTACTCATTGTATTGTTAATTAAAATCTCTATAAAACCCAATTGACATGGGTATTTGAATAATTGGGAATATTTCCCTGCCGACCACCTTATATTTGATTTTGTACCCAAGATACTGTAGTGAAACATATTTCTGAGGTCAAATTTTACTCACCCTCTCTTATATCTATCATCATTTATATCTTCCACGATTTTAATCACTACAGTTTAAGACCTCAACCATTTTAAATCTCACACCATAAACGAAAACGCACAGAGAAAATCGTCATCCTCGGTTACCGAGAGACGACTACTACTATATTTGACAACGCAGGAGAAATTGGTGAATTTACCTTAGTTTTATGGGGACATTTTCTCTGACTTCTATATTCAATTTCTAGTCGATTTCTAGCCCTGTATTAAAACTGTACTTCTTGGGTAACTACTGACTACAGAGAGAATCTACTTTGTTGAACAATTGCAGCTATTATGTAGTGGAATACTCAGTGTTCAATGTTCTGAAAGAGAATTTTCTGTCTACTTCTCCAAAGCTATTTCTGTTTTAGAGTCCAGGTCAAAGTGTGGCAGAGATTTCAGTTGTTATATTGCTTAGACCAGAGGCAAAAAGATCTTTGAGTACTTATATATTTTCAACATTCTGGTGACTGGTAAGAGAACATATTTGGTTCACTATCCCACATATTTTATGCCCTTTTCTCTCCCACTCTCTTTTCTTCCCTCTAGCCATCTTCAATACCTCTTTCCCCCTCTACCTTTCCCTGCTCTGTCCTTTCCAAGGTTTATCCCCTCTCCTCTTCTCCTACATCCAACCTTTCTCTGATCCATCCTACCCCTCTCCCCTTTTGACTACAACTCCTATCCTTTTCCTACTCTGTGTGCTGTCTCGACCTCTTCATCCCTCTACTCTTCTCCTCCCCGTCTCTCTTTTCTTCAACTGTCTTTCCATTCTTTCATTTCACCCTCTTCTGATTCTCTCTTCTTTCTCCACTCTTGTCCCCTGATCCATCACTTTGTCACCCTCCTCACTCCTTCCCCTAAGCCTACCCTGTCCTGAACTCTCTTTCCCAACTCCACACTACAGCGCCCCCCATTTCCTGATGGTTCTCCTCTTTCAATGCACTTTTTTTTGATACTCTCTCACGGCCTTTTCCTTCCTTTGCTTTCTCCCCTCTGTGTACCGCTTCCCCCCCACACCCCTCCTTACCTTCCTTCCTCTGTCTTTTCTATTCACCCCTCTCAACCTATTTTTCCACTTCCCATTTGACCGGAGATTCCAAGGGGGAATCCGGTATTTTATTGACACTCTCAGGGGGGAACAGCAATCACACCTCCATGATCAGCAAAGGGACAGCAATCACTGGCTTCTCCGTGGATCGGAGAAATGCGGGAAACAGCCTCGCAATGGACAGGGTTGCTCGAAACAGCACAGGACGACCGACTCCACCCAGAATTCTCTCACCTGAGCAAACACAAATTCATCCAGACCCATTCTCCGGAAGAGAAAGGGGTCTTCCAGCCTCATTTACAGGAAGGACCGGGGTGGGGGGGTGAGTGGGGTGGAGTTAGGGCAAAAGTCATGAAATGGTTCAAGTCAACAAAATCAAGTACATTACTGCTCAGGAAAAGAACCACAGGAGGCACTGAGGCTCAGAGATACAGGCTCAAAAAAGACCCATAGTGAAGAAGACGGAATCAATTTCTAAGGGGCTGAAGGACTTACCTCAGAAGTTGTATCAAAGGGAGTTACATTTCCTCCTCGGAAAACCCAGAGACTCTAAAAGGAACCGCCCCCGTAGCAACGCCAAACAAAGATTCCGATTGGACAACGGACACGCCCATGAACTGCACAGTGGACTGTTCCAAAGGCGAAAGCCGTGGGGGGCAGGGAAGGGGGAGTTCCTGGGAGGGGCCACAAAGGGGCGGGGGTGGAGACAGTGGCTGCAGGCCCCAGATGTAAAACGTTACACCTCCACCCCGGGAAACCGAGGATTAACAGGAGAAACGGGCTGGCAATTAGCGAGTGCCCTGGTGGCGGGCAACCTGACATGACTTCCAGACTCGTTTTCCCCCTCGCCAACCTCCCCAGCCCGCTCCAACAACCTCCGTGGGCTGGCCCAATTACCCTCCAACAATTCCTTTTCGCTCCGTCTCATTCTCTCCACCTACTTCTAGCCGGATTTCTCTGCCCTTCGCGCCCCCCCCCCCCTTTCCATTCTGTCCCTCCCAACTTTCTCTCCTTTTCTAACCACCCTCTTTCTCTGCTCCTCCCTGACCTCACTCTTATACTTTTTATACTCTTCATCCAGTCTAGCTCTCTTCATCGCTCGAGTCTACCACCGTGGGCCCCCTGCTGAGTACCTCCGCCTTCACCCAGGATTTTGCTCACCGAAGCAAACACGACTTCATCCAGAGACATTCTCCAGAAGGGAAAAGGGTGTTCAAGCCTCTTCTGCAAAAGGGATTCTGGGCAAATGAGCGCAAAAGTCATGAAAGGGTTCGGGTCTGCAAAATCAAGTACGTGATGCTCAGGAAAAGAACCACGGAAGGCAGTTGAGGCTCAGTGAGACGAGCTCACAAAAGACCGATAGTGTCAAAGCCAGAGTTGCTTTCCAAGGGACTGAAACGCTTAACTCGGAAGTTGGATCAGAGGGAGTTCAATTTTCTCCCAGGACTACGGGGAGAAAAGAACTGAAAGGAACCGCCCACCTAGCAATGCCAAGCGAAGATTCTGATTGGAAAAGGGACACGTCAGTGACCCTAGAGTGGACAATTCCAACGTCGTAAGCAGCGGGGGTGGCGGGGGAATGGGGAGGTGAGAGGCGCCACGAGCCTGGGTTGGCTGCAGGCCAGAGATACCCAACACCCCACCTCTACCCGGGGAAACCGAGGAGCAAAAGGAGGAACGTGCTGGCAATTAGCGAGTGCCCTGGTGCAGGGCAACCTGACATGTCTTCCGGACTCGTTTCCTCCCCTCGACAAACTCCCCCGCCCGCTCCAACAACCTCCATGGGCTGGCCCAATTACCCTCCAACATTTCCCTTTTGGCTCTCTCTCTATCTCTTCACCTCCTTTTAGCCGTATTTCTCTGCCTTCAGCCCCACCCCCACCCCCCACACCCCTCTTTCTATTCTGTCCTTCGCAACTTTCATCTCCTCTGGACCACTTGCTTTATAATATAGTCTGAGATCTGGGACTGCCAGGCTCCCTTCCTTTGTATTTTTTTTTTCATTATTTCCCTGGATATCCTTGATCCTTTGTTCTTCCAAAAGAAATTTGTGATGGTTTTTTCTAGATCAGTAACAAAAATTTTTTGGAAGTTCCATGGGTATGTCACTAAATAGATAGATGAAAGTTTGGGTAGGTTGGTCATTTTTATTATATTGGCTCGTCCTACCCATGAGCAGTTAATGTTTTTTCAAAGTGTTCGAGTCTAGTTTTAGTTGTGTGGAGAGTGCTTTGTAGTCGTGTTCTTAAAGTTCCTGTGTTTGTCTCCGGAGATAGATTCCTAAGTATTTTATTTTGTCTAAGGTTATTTTGAATGGGATTTCTCTTTCTAGTTCTTGCTGCTGAGCTGTGTTTGGAATATATAGAAATGCAGATGACTTATGCCGGTTTATTCTGTATCTGGCAACTTTGCTAAAGTTGTTGATTTAAGTAGACCATCATGTCATCTGCAAAGAGTGATAATTTGGTCTCCTCCTTGCCTATTTTGATGCCTTCAATTTCTTTTTCTTCTCTAATTGCTACTGCTAGTGTTTCTAATACAATGTCAAATAATAGAGGTGATAATGGGCATCCTTGTTTCACTCGTGATCTTATCTTATGCATCTAGTTTATCCCCATTGCAGATGATATTAGCTGATGGTTTTAGATATATACTGTTTATTATTTTTAGGAATGACCCTTCTGTTCCTATGCTTTCTAGTGTTTTTAGTAGGAATGGGTGTTGTATTTTATCAAAGGCTTTTTCTGTATCTATTGAGATAATCATGTGGTTCTTGTTGGTTTGCTTGTTGATGTGGTCAATTATGTGGATAGTTTTCCTAATGTTGTACCAGCCCTGCATCCCTGGTATAAATCCTACTTGATCATGGTGGATGACCCTTCTAATCACTTGCTGGAGTCTTTTTGCTAGCATCCTATTTAAGATCTTTGCATCTATATTCATTAGGGAGATTGGTGTAGAATTTTCTTTCTCTGTTTTTGGTCTGCCTGGTTTTGGAATCAGTACCATGCTTGTGTCATAAAAGGAGTTTGGTAGAACTCCCTCTTTGCTTATTATGTCAAATAGTTTGTATAGTATTGGGATTCACTGTTCTCTGAATGTTTGATAGAATTCGCTGGTGAATCCATCAGGCCCTGGGGATTTTTTCTTAGGAAGTTCTTTGATGGCCTGTTGGATTTCTTTTTCTGATATGGGATGATTTAAGAAAACTATTTCTTCTTCTGTTAGTCTAGGCAATTTATATTTTTGTAAATATTCATCCATATCACCTAGGTTGGTATATTTATTGCCATATAGTTGGGCAAAGTAGTTTTTAATGATTGCCTTAATTTCCTCTTCAGTGGAGGTGAGATCCCCCTTTTCATCCTTGATGCTGTTAATTTGCCTTTCTTCTTTCCTTTTTTAATTAAATTAATCAGTACTTTGTCTATTTTGTCTGTTTTTTCAAAGTACCATCTTCTAGTCTTGTTTATTAGCTTAATAGTTCTGTCACTTTCTGTTTTATTAATTTCTCCCTTAATTTTTAGGATCTCTAGTATGGTTTTCTTCTGGGGGTTTTTAATTTGTTCATTCTCAAATTTTTTGATTTGCATTTCCAATTCCTTGGTCTCTGTCCTCCCTAATTTGTTAATATATGCTCTCAGGGATATGAATTTTCCTCTAAGTACTGCCTTGGCTGCATCCCATAAGGTTTGAAAGGATGTTTCGCCATTGTCATTGTCTTCAACGAAATTGTTAATTGTTTCTATGATTTCTTCTCTAACTATCCGATTTTGGAGTATCATGTTATTTAATTTCCAATTAATTTTTGATTTGGGTCTCCATGTACCCTTGCCAATCAATATTTTAATTGCCTTGTGATCTGAAAAGGCTGCAGTTCATATTTCTGCTTTTCTGCATTTGAGTGCCATGTTTCTATGACCTAGTGTATGATCTATTTTTGTGAATGTGCCATGTGGCGCTGAAAAGAAGGTGTATTCTTTTTTGTCCCTATTTATTTTTCTCCATATGTCTATTTACTCTAATTTTTCTAAGATTTCATTCACCTCTTTTACCTCTTTCTTGTTTATTTTTTGGTTTGATTTATCTAAATTTGATAGTGGTTGGTTCAAGTCTCCCACTAATATGGTTTTACTGTCTATTTCCTCCTTCAATTCTCCTAGTTTCTCCATGAAAAATTTGGATGCTATACCATTTGGTGCATACATGTTGATTAGTGATATTTCCTCATTGTCTATACTCCCTTTTAGCGGAATATATTTACCTTCCCTATCCCTTTTGATCAGGTCTATTTGTGCTTTGGCTTTGTCAGATATCATGATTGCAACTCCTGCCTTCTTTCTATCAGTTGAGGCCCAAAAGGTTTTACTCCAACCTTTAATTCTAACCTTGTGAGTGTCAACCCGTCTCATATGTGTTTCTTGAAGACAACATATGGTAGGGTTTGGGGTTCTAATCCAATCTGCTCTTTGTCTACGTTTTATGGGCGAGTTCATCCCATTCACGTTCAAAGTTATGATTGTTATTTGTGGATTCGCTGGCATTTTGATATCTTCCCCTAGTTTTGACCTTTCTTCTTTAGCTTTCTCCTTTTGAAGCAGTGATTTACTTTAGGTCAGTCCCCCTAGTCCCCTCCTTTGAGATGCTTCCCTTTGTAGCCCCTCCCTCTTTATTTTCCCTTCTCCCCCCCTCCTTCCCTCCCTTTTGCTACTCCCTCCTCCCTCCCTCTCCCTGATTTTCCTTTCTTTCTTGCCCTAATGGATAAGATAGAATTCAGGATCCCACTGGATCTAGATGTTCTTCCCTCTCAGATTTGATTTCACTGAGAGTAAGGTTTAAGTAATTCCACTTCACACTCTCTTCCTCTCCTTCTCATATGAGAGTTCTTCCCCTAGCCTTCCCATGTGTATCTTTATATGGGAAAGATTATTCTATTGATCCCCCCCCCTATTTCTTGAAGTTAATCTTAGTATTATCGAGGTTCCCCCCTATCCGGGTCCCGCCCAGATACAATTGTGGGGTCCGTGACGCTGCTCATGAAGGAGGTAGGATAGAATCCAATTAAACTAAGCCTGAGAAAGGAAGATCAGGAAACAAAGGAAGATCAGGACAAACAAAGAGATCACAATGGAATGCAAAGTAACACATTGCTAACTATGGATAACTAATTAGGTAAAAAATTACACCAAGAAACCCCAAAAAATGCACATTCAGCTTTTTATCCCTAGCTTCAATTTATTTCAACCTTGTCCTGTGTCTACATTTATCTATGATAACTTGCCTTTCCTTATGAACTGATTTCAGATATTTTGGTAGGAAAATTGCCTGTATAACTATAGCTATGTGGTTTCTCTTTTTATTTTCTCAGCAATGAAATTTTTTCATTTGTTTGATGCTAAGAAAATCAATGAATGCATCATCTGTTCTTTCTCGTACCAGAAGAATGAACAAAAATCATTTTATGCTCAATGGGTGTCATAACAATTGTCTTTACTATGAAAACATTAACATATACTGAACTAATTTGTCTAAAATGAAGGGTAATCGCAGGAATGAAAAAGTTTTCTGTTTGCTGATAGTGGAATTGAAAGAACTAAGTGGAGGAAAAAATAAAATTTTAATTTATAGGAAGAATCCTAAATGTTAAAGATCAAAATCATAGGAATTATTTTTATTGTAAAAGTAGATTTAATTCCTTAGTTTCTGTTTTGAAGATCACACAAAATTTGGAAAACAATATTAAGCTTTGTTTGTAGATAGAGCAACATGATATATTTGACCCACGCTTCCAATGCCGAGAGAGTGGGACTGTCTCTGTGCATCGACTTTTCCACTTCAATCTCCTTCACACACAAGTGTCTTTGTGCACACTCATCTAAACACCATTGTAAACCTCAAAATTTCTCAGACTTATGAATGTTAGGGGTTTCCCCCATTGGGGAATCTTCTACTTAAAAAAATTCCCTAGCAGATGGTGAGAACTCTACTTGGGTGTGGGGGCTCCTTGCCTTGGGAATATCCCTACAACACCCTACTTAGGCCTGCTTTAGGACAGAGAGCTCCTTGAGAACAATGAAAAGTACTTTGATCCATGCTTATGGAAGGGACAGGAAGTTTTTTGAGTCATGACTGTTTTAGAATTGATACAATGAGATTCTGAGTACCTATAAAGGTGGGGCAACGTGTAAACTACTTAAACCTAAAAGGCTGATAACTTATTCAGAGGTTTTTTCTAATGAAATTTGTCGACACAGCAGCATTTTTTCCCTGACTTACTAAAGAGATTAAAACTACTCAGCTGTGAATTCAAAATGGACGGTCCTTTAGAAAACATCTATAGTGATTGGTAGATGTAAGGACTTAGGGGAGGTGACAGAGAAGATTTTGCCCTTAAAAAGAAGAGCTCAGGGAAGAGCTGGAAAGTCATTCTGAAACATTCAGATTGGAGAGACTCATTCTGAGGAGGCTGCTTCTGAAACATTCAGATGGAGGAGGGAGCTGGTGAAAGCAGCTGAGATGCTGCTGGCCTGGTGTCATTAGAAATCCTTACTTAGGGGGCAGCTGGGTAGCTCAGTGGATTGAGAGCCAGGCCTAGAGATGGGAGGTCCTAGGTTCAAATCTGGCCTCAGCCACTTCCTAGCCTTGTGACCCTGGGCAAGTCACTTGACCCCCATTGCCTAGCCCTTACCACTCTTCTGCCTTGGAGCCAATACACACTATTGACTCCAAGACAGAAGGTAAGGGTTTAAAAAAAAATCCTTACTTAAACAGATATTATGATGAGTTATAAAAAACTGTCTGATTTCTCTTTTAAGACTCAGGTCTAGGCCATATTGGCTTTGAAGCCCTTCATACTTATTCCTTTCTTACTCTCTATCTCTTTCTTTGATTACTCATTGTATTGTTAATTAAAATCTCTATAAAACCCAATTGACATGGGTATTTGAATAATTGGGAATATTTCCCTGCCGACCACCTTATATTTGATTTTGTACCCAAGATACTGTAGTGAAACATATTTCTGAGGTCAAATTTTACTCACCCTCTCTTATATCTATCATCATTTATATCTTCCACGATTTTAATCACTACAGTTTAAGACCTCAACCATTTTAAATCTCACACCATAAACAAAAACGCATAGAGAAAATCGTCATCCTCGGTTACCCAGAGCCAACAACTACTATATTTGACAACGCAGGAGAAATTGGTGAATTTACCTTAGTTTTATGGGGACATTTTCTCTGACTTCTATATTCAATTTCTAGTCGATTTCTAGCCCTGTATTAAAACTGTACTTCTTGGGTAACTACTGACTACAGAGAGAATCTACTTTGTTGAACAATTGCAGCTATTATGTAGTGGAATACTCAGTGTTCAAAGTTCTGAAAGAGAATTTTCTGTCTACTTCTCCAAAGCTATTTCTGTTTTAGAGTCCAGGTCAAAGTGTGGCAGAGATTTCAGTTGTTATATTGCTTAGACCAGAGGCAAAAAGATCTTTGAGTACTTATATATTTTCAACATTCTGGTGACTGGTAAGAGAACATATTTGGTTCACTATCCCACATATTTTATGCCCTTTTCTCTCCCACTCTCTTTTCTTCCCTCTAGCCATCTTCAATACCTCTTTCCCCCTCTACCTTTCCCTGCTCTGTCCTTTCCAAGGTTTATCCCCTCTCCTCTTCTCCTACATCCAACCTTTCTCTGATCCATCCTACCCCTCTCCCCTTTTGACTACAACTCCTATCCTTTTCCTACTCTGTGTGCTGTCTCGACCTCTTCATCCCTCTACTCTTCTCCTCCCCGTCTCTCTTTTCTTCAACTGTCTTTCCATTCTTTCATTTCACCCTCTTCTGATTCTCTCTTCTTTCTCCACTCTTGTCCCCTGATCCATCACTTTGTCACCCTCCTCACTCCTTCCCCTAAGCCTACCCTGTCCTGAACTCTCTTTCCCAACTCCACACTACAGCGCCCCCCATTTCCTGATGGTTCTCCTCTTTCAATGCACTTTTTTTTGATACTCTCTCACGGCCTTTTCCTTCCTTTGCTTTCTCCCCTCTGTGTACCGCTTCCCCCCCACACCCCTCCTTACCTTCCTTCCTCTGTCTTTTCTATTCACCCCTCTCAACCTATTTTTCCACTTCCCATTTGACCGGAGATTCCAAGGGGGAATCCGGTATTTTATTGACACTCTCAGGGGGGAACAGCAATCACACCTCCATGATCAGCAAAGGGACAGCAATCACTGGCTTCTCCGTGGATCGGAGAAATGCGGGAAACAGCCTCGCAATGGACAGGGTTGCTCGAAACAGCACAGGACGACCGACTCCACCCAGAATTCTCTCACCTGAGCAAACACAAATTCATCCAGACCCATTCTCCGGAAGAGAAAGGGGTCTTCCAGCCTCATTTACAGGAAGGACCGGGGTGGGGGGGGTGAGTGGGGTGGAGTTAGGGCAAAAGTCATGAAATGGTTCAAGTCAACAAAATCAAGTACATTACTGCTCAGGAAAAGAACCACAGGAGGCACTGAGGCTCAGAGATACAGGCTCAAAAAAGACCCATAGTGAAGAAGACGGAATCAATTTCTAAGGGGCTGAAGGACTTACCTCAGAAGTTGTATCAAAGGGAGTTACATTTCCTCCTCGGAAAACCCAGAGACTCTAAAAGGAACCGCCCCCGTAGCAACGCCAAACAAAGATTCCGATTGGACAACGGACACGCCCATGAACTGCACAGTGGACTGTTCCAAAGGCGAAAGCCGTGGGGGGCAGGGAAGGGGGAGTTCCTGGGAGGGGCCACAAAGGGGCGGGGGTGGAGACAGTGGCTGCAGGCCCCAGATGTAAAACGTTACACCTCCACCCCGGGAAACCGAGGATTAACAGGAGAAACGGGCTGGCAATTAGCGAGTGCCCTGGTGGCGGGCAACCTGACATGACTTCCAGACTCGTTTTCCCCCTCGCCAACCTCCCCAGCCCGCTCCAACAACCTCCGTGGGCTGGCCCAATTACCCTCCAACAATTCCTTTTCGCTCCGTCTCATTCTCTCCACCTACTTCTAGCCGGATTTCTCTGCCCTTCGCGCCCCCCCCCCCCCTTTCCATTCTGTCCCTCCCAACTTTCTCTCCTTTTCTAACCACCCTCTTTCTCTGCTCCTCCCTGACCTCACTCTTATACTTTTTATACTCTTCATCCAGTCTAGCTCTCTTCATCGCTCGAGTCTACCACCGTGGGCCCCCTGCTGAGTACCTCCGCCTTCACCCAGGATTTTGCTCACCGAAGCAAACACGACTTCATCCAGAGACATTCTCCAGAAGGGAAAAGGGTGTTCAAGCCTCTTCTGCAAAAGGGATTCTGGGCAAATGAGCGCAAAACTCATGAAAGGGTTCGGGTCTGCAAAATCAAGTACGTGATGCTCAGGAAAAGAACCACGGAAGGCAGTTGAGGCTCAGTGAGACGAGCTCACAAAAGACCGATAGTGTCAAAGCCAGAGTTGCTTTCCAAGGGACTGAAACGCTTAACTCGGAAGTTGTATCAGAGGGAGTTCAATTTTCTCCCAGGACTACGGGGAGAAAAGAACTGAAAGGAACCGCCCACCTAGAAATGCCAAGCGAAGATTCTGATTGGAAAAGGGACACGTCAGTGACCCTAGAGTGGACAATTCCAACGTCGTAAGCAGCGGGGGTGGCGGGGGAATGGGGAGGTGAGAGGCGCCACGAGCCTGGGTTGGCTGCAGGCCAGAGATACCCAACACCCCACCTCTACCCGGGGAAACCGAGGAGCAAAAGGAGGAACGTGCTGGCAATTAGCGAGTGCCCTGGTGCAGGGCAACCTGACATGTCTTCCGGACTCGTTTCCTCCCCTCGACAAACTCCCCCGCCCGCTCCAACAACCTCCATGGGCTGGCCCAATTACCCTCCAACATTTCCCTTTTGGCTCTCTCTCTATCTCTTCACCTCCTTTTAGCCGTATTTCTCTGCCTTCAGCCCCACCCCCACCCCCCACACCCCTCTTTCTATTCTGTCCTTCGCAACTTTCATCTCCTCTGGACCACTTGCTTTATAATATAGTCTGAGATCTGGGACTGCCAGGCTCCCTTCCTTTGTATTTTTTTTTTTCATTATTTCCCTGGATATCCTTGATCCTTTGTTCTTCCAAAAGAAATTTGTGATGGTTTTTTCTAGATCAGTAACAAAAATTTTTTGGAAGTTCCATGGGTATGTCACTAAATAGATAGATGAAAGTTTGGGTAGGTTGGTCATTTTTATTATATTGGCTCGTCCTACCCATGAGCAGTTAATGTTTTTTCAAAGTGTTCGAGTCTAGTTTTAGTTGTGTGGAGAGTGCTTTGTAGTCGTGTTCTTAAAGTTCCTGTGTTTGTCTCCGGAGATAGATTCCTAAGTATTTTATTTTGTCTAAGGTTATTTTGAATGGGATTTCTCTTTCTAGTTCTTGCTGCTGAGCTGTGTTTGGAATATATAGAAATGCAGATGACTTATGCCGGTTTATTCTGTATCTGGCAACTTTGCTAAAGTTGTTGATTTAAGTAGACCATCATGTCATCTGCAAAGAGTGATAATTTGGTCTCCTCCTTGCCTATTTTGATGCCTTCAATTTCTTTTTCTTCTCTAATTGCTACTGCTAGTGTTTCTAATACAATGTCAAATAATAGAGGTGATAATGGGCATCCTTGTTTCACTCGTGATCTTATCTTATGCATCTAGTTTATCCCCATTGCAGATGATATTAGCTGATGGTTTTAGATATATACTGTTTATTATTTTTAGGAATGACCCTTCTGTTCCTATGCTTTCTAGTGTTTTTAGTAGGAATGGGTGTTGTATTTTATCAAAGGCTTTTTCTGTATCTATTGAGATAATCATGTGGTTCTTGTTGGTTTGCTTGTTGATGTGGTCAATTATGTGGATAGTTTTCCTAATGTTGTACCAGCCCTGCATCCCTGGTATAAATCCTACTTGATCATGGTGGATGACCCTTCTAATCACTTGCTGGAGTCTTTTTGCTAGCATCCTATTTAAGATCTTTGCATCTATATTCATTAGGGAGATTGGTGTAGAATTTTCTTTCTCTGTTTTTGGTCTGCCTGGTTTTGGAATCAGTACCATGCTTGTGTCATAAAAGGAGTTTGGTAGAACTCCCTCTTTGCTTATTATGTCAAATAGTTTGTATAGTATTGGGATTAACTGTTCTCTGAATGTTTGATAGAATTCGCTGGTGAATCCATCAGGCCCTGGGGATTTTTTCTTAGGAAGTTCTTTGATGGCCTGTTGGATTTCTTTTTCTGATATGGGATGATTTAAGAAAACTATTTCTTCTTCTGTTAGTCTAGGCAATTTATATTTTTGTAAATATTCATCCATATCACCTAGGTTGGTATATTTATTGCCATATAGTTGGGCAAAGTAGTTTTTAATGATTGCCTTAATTTCCTCTTCAGTGGAGGTGAGATCCCCCTTTTCATCCTTGATGCTGTTAATTTGCCTTTCTTCTTTCCTTTTTTAATTAAATTAACCAGTACTTTGTCTATTTTGTCTGTTTTTTCAAAGTACCATCTTCTAGTCTTGTTTATTAGCTTAATAGTTCTGTCACTTTCTGTTTTATTAATTTCTCCCTTAATTTTTAGGATCTCTAGTATGGTTTTCTTCTGGGGGTTTTTAATTTGTTCATTCTCAAATTTTTTGATTTGCATTTCCAATTCCTTGGTCTCTGTCCTCCCTAATTTGTTAATATATGCTCTCAGGGATATGAATTTTCCTCTAAGTACTGCCTTGGCTGCATCCCATAAGGTTTGAAAGGATGTTTCGCCATTGTCATTGTCTTCAACGAAATTGTTAATTGTTTCTATGATTTCTTCTCTAACTATCCGATTTTGGAGTATCATGTTATTTAATTTCCAATTAATTTTTGATTTGGGTCTCCATGTACCCTTGCCAATCAATATTTTAATTGCCTTGTGATCTGAAAAGGCTGCAGTTCATATTTCTGCTTTTCTGCATTTGAGTGCCATGTTTCTATGACCTAGTGTATGATCTATTTTTGTGAATGTGCCATGTGGCGCTGAAAAGAAGGTGTATTCTTTTTTGTCCCTATTTATTTTTCTCCATATGTCTATTTACTCTAATTTTTCTAAGATTTCATTCACCTCTTTTACCTCTTTCTTGTTTATTTTTTGGTTTGATTTATCTAAATTTGATAGTGGTTGGTTCAAGTCTCCCACTAATATGGTTTTACTGTCTATTTCCTCCTTCAATTCTCCTAGTTTCTCCATGAAAAATTTGGATGCTATACCATTTGGTGCATACATGTTGATTAGTGATATTTCCTCATTGTCTATACTCCCTTTTAGCGGAATATATTTACCTTCCCTATCCCTTTTGATCAGGTCTATTTGTGCTTTGGCTTTGTCAGATATCATGATTGCAACTCCTGCCTTCTTTCTATCAGTTGAGGCCCAAAAGGTTTTACTCCAACCTTTAATTCTAACCTTGTGAGTGTCAACCCGTCTCATATGTGTTTCTTGAAGACAACATATGGTAGGGATTGGGGTTCTAATCCAATCTGCTCTTTGTCTACGTTTTATGGGCGAGTTCATCCCATTCACGTTCAAAGTTATGATTGTTATTTGTGGATTCGCTGGCATTTTGATATCTTCCCCTAGTTTTGACCTTTCTTCTTTAGCTTTCTCCTTTTGAAGCAGTGATTTACTTTAGGTCAGTCCCCCTAGTCCCCTCCTTTGAGATGCTTCCCTTTGTAGCCCCTCCCTCTTTATTTTCCCTTCTCCCCCCCCTCCTTCCCTCCCTTTTGCTACTCCCTCCTCCCTCCCTCTCCCTGATTTTCCTTTCTTTCTTGCCCTAATGGATAAGATAGAATTCAGGATCCCACTGGATCTAGATGTTCTTCCCTCTCAGATTTGATTTCACTGAGAGTAAGGTTTAAGTAATTCCACTTCACACTCTCTTCCTCTCCTTCTCATATGAGAGTTCTTCCCCTAGCCTTCCCATGTGTATCTTTATATGGGAAAGATTATTCTATTGATCCCCCCCCCTATTTCTTGAAGTTAATCTTAGTATTATCGAGGTTCCCCCCTATCCGGGTCCCGCCCAGATACAATTGTGGGGTCCGTGACGCTGCTCATGAAGGAGGTAGGATAGAATCCAATTAAACTAAGCCTGAGAAAGGAAGATCAGGAAACAAAGGAAGATCAGGACAAACAAAGAGATCACAATGGAATGCAAAGTAACACATTGCTAACTATGGATAACTAATTAGGTAAAAAATTACACCAAGAAACCCCAAAAAATGCACATTCAGCTTTTTATCCCTAGCTTCAATTTATTTCAACCTTGTCCTGTGTCTACATTTATCTATGATAACTTGCCTTTCCTTATGAACTGATTTCAGATATTTTGGTAGGAAAATTGCCTGTATAACTATAGCTATGTGGTTTCTCTTTTTATTTTCTCAGCAATGAAATTTTTTCATTTGTTTGATGCTAAGAAAATCAATGAATGCATCATCTGTTCTTTCTCGTACCAGAAGAATGAACAAAAATCATTTTATGCTCAATGGGTGTCATAACAATTGTCTTTACTATGAAAACATTAACATATACTGAACTAATTTGTCTAAAATGAGGGGTAATCGCAGGAATGAAAAAGTTTTCTGTTTGCTGATAGTGGAATTGAAAGAACTAAGTGGAGGAAAAAGTAAAATTTTAATTTATAGGAAGAATCCTAAATGTTAAAGATCAAAATCATAGGAATTATTTTTATTGTAAAAGTAGATTTAATTCCTTAGTTTCTGTTTTGAAGATCACACAAAATTTGGAAAACAATATTAAGCTTTGTTTGTAGATAGAGCAACATGATATATTTGACCCACGCTTCCAATGCCGAGAGAGTGGGACTGTCTCTGTGCATCGACTTTTCCACTTCAATCTCCTTCACACACAAGTGTCTTTGTGCACACTCATCTAAACACCATTGTAAACCTCAAAATTTCTCAGACTTATGAATGTTAGGGGTTTCCCCCATTGGGGAATCTTCTACTTAAAAAAAATTCCCTAGCAGATGGTGAGAACTCTACTTGAGTGTGGGGGCTCCTTGCCTTGGGAATATCCCTACAACACCCTACTTAGGCCTGCTTTAGGACAGAGAGCTCCTTGAGAACAATGAAAAGTACTTTGATCCATGCTTATGGAAGGGACAGGAAGTTTTTTGAGTCATGACTGTTTTAGAATTGATACAATGAGATTCTGAGTACCTATAAAGGTGGGGCAACGTGTAAACTACTTAAACCTAAAAGGCTGATAACTTATTCAGAGGTTTTTTCTAATGAAATTTGTCGACACAGCAGCATTTTTTCCCTGACTTACTAAAGAGATTAAAACTACTCAGCTGTGAATTCAAAATGGACGGTCCTTTAGAAAACATCTATAGTGATTGGTAGATGTAAGGACTTAGGGGAGGTGACAGAGAAGATTTTGCCCTTAAAAAGAAGAGCTCAGGGAAGAGCTGGAAAGTCATTCTGAAACATTCAGATTGGAGAGACTCATTCTGAGGAGGCTGCTTCTGAAACATTCAGATGGAGGAGGGAGCTGGTGAAAGCAGCTGAGATGCTGCTGGCCTGGTGTCATTAGAAATCCTTACTTAGGGGGCAGCTGGGTAGCTCAGTGGATTGAGAGCCAGGCCTAGAGATGGGAGGTCCTAGGTTCAAATCTGGCCTCAGCCACTTCCTAGCCTTGTGACCCTGGGCAAGTCACTTGACCCCCATTGCCTAGCCCTTACCACTCTTCTGCCTTGGAGCCAATACACACTATTGACTCCAAGACAGAAGGTAAGGGTTTAAAAAAAAATCCTTACTTAAACAGATATTATGATGAGTTATAAAAAACTGTCTGATTTCTCTTTTAAGACTCAGGTCTAGGCCATATTGGCTTTGAAGCCCTTCATACTTATTCCTTTCTTACTCTCTATCTCTTTCTTTGATTACTCATTGTATTGTTAATTAAAATCTCTATAAAACCCAATTGACATGGGTATTTGAATAATTGGGAATATTTCCCTGCCGACCACCTTATATTTGATTTTGTACCCAAGATACTGTAGTGAAACATATTTCTGAGGTCAAATTTTACTCACCCTCTCTTATATCTATCATCATTTATATCTTCCACGATTTTAATCACTACAGTTTAAGACCTCAACCATTTTAAATCTCACACCATAAACAAAAACGCACAGAGAAAATCGTCATCCTCGGTTACCCAGAGCCAACAACTACTATGTTTGACAACGCAGGAGAAATTGGTGAATTTACCTTAGTTTTATGGGGACATTTTCTCTGACTTCTATATTCAATTTCTAGTCGATTTCTAGCCCTGTATTAAAACTGTACTTCTTGGGTAACTGCTGACTACAGAGAGAATCTACTTTGTTGAACAATTGCAGCTATTATGTAGTGGAATACTCAGTGTTCAAAGTTCTGAAAGAGAATTTTCTGTCTACTTCTCCAAAGCTATTTCTGTTTTAGAGTCCAGGTCAAAGTGTGGCAGAGATTTCAGTTGTTATATTGCTTAGACCAGAGGCAAAAAGATCTTTGAGTACTTATATATTTTCAACATTCTGGTGACTGGTAAGAGAACATATTTGGTTCACTATCCCACATATTTTATGCCCTTTTCTCTCCCACTCTCTTTTCTTCCCTCTAGCCATCTTCAATTTCTCTTTCCTCCTCTACCTTTCCCTGCTCTGTCCTTTCCAAGGTTTATCCCCTCTCCTCTTCTCCTACATCCAACCTTTCTCTCATCCATCCTACCCCTCTCCCGTTTTGACTACAACTCCTATCCTTTTCCTACTCTGTGTGCTGTCTCGACCTCTTCATCCCTCTACTCTTCTCCTCCCCGTCTCTCTTTTCTTCAACTGTCTTTCCATTCTTTCATTTCACCCTCTTCTGATTCTCTCTTCTTTCTCCACTCTTGTCCCCTGATCCATCACTTTGTCACCCTCCTCACTCCTTCCCCTAAGCCTACCCTGTCCTGAACTCTCTTTCCCAACTCCACACTACAGCGCCCCCCATTTCCTGATGGTTCTCCTCTTTCAATGCACTTTTTTTTGATACTCTCTCACGGCCTTTTCCTTCCTTTGCTTTCTCCCCTCTGTGTACCGCTTCCCCCCCACACCCCTCCTTACCTTCCTTCCTCTGTCTTTTCTATTCACCCCTCTCAACCTATTTTTCCACTTCCCATTTGACCGGAGATTCCAAGGGGGAATCCGGTATTTTATTGACACTCTCAGGGGGGAACAGCAATCACACCTCCATGATCAGCAAAGGGACAGCAATCACTGGCTTCTCCGTGGATCGGAGAAATGCGGGAAACAGCCTCGCAATGGACAGGGTTGCTCGAAACAGCACAGGACGACCGACTCCACCCAGAATTCTCTCACCTGAGCAAACACAAATTCATCCAGACCCATTCTCCGGAAGAGAAAGGGGTCTTCCAGCCTCATTTACAGGAAGGACCGGGGGTGGGGGGGTGAGTGGGGTGGAGTTAGGGCAAAAGTCATGAAATGGTTCAAGTCAACAAAATCAAGTACATTACTGCTCAGGAAAAGAACCACAGGAGGCACTGAGGCTCAGAGATACAGGCTCAAAAAAGACCCATAGTGAAGAAGACGGAATCATTTTCTAAGGGGCTGAAGGATTTACCTCAGAAGTTGTATCAAAGGGAGTTACATTTCCTCCTCGGAAAACCCAGAGACTCTAAAAGGAACCGCCCCGTAGCAACGCCAAACAAAGATTCCGATTGGACAACGGACACGCCCATGAACTGCACAGAGGACTGTTCCAAAGGCGAAAGCCGTGGGGGGCAGGGAAGGGGGAGTTCCTGGGAGGGGCCACAAAGGGGCGGGGGTGGAGACAGTGGCTGCAGGCCCCAGATGTAAAACGTTACACCTCCACCCCGGGAAACCGAGGATTAACAGGAGAAACGGGCTGGCAATTAGCGAGTGCCCTGGTGGCGGGCAACCTGACATGACTTCCAGACTCGTTTTCCCCCTCGCCAACCTCCCCAGCCCGCTCCAACAACCTCCGTGGGCTGGCCCAATTACCCTCCAACAATTCCTTTTCGCTCCGTGTCATTCTCTTCACCTACTTCTAGCCGGATTTCTCTGCCCTTCGCCCCCCACCCCCCTTTCCATTCTGTCCCTCCCAACTTTCTCTCCTTTTCTAACCACCCTCTTTCTCTGCTCCTCCCTGACCTCACTCTTATACTTTTTATACTCTTCATCCAGTCTAGCTCTCTTCATCGCTCGAGTCTACCACCGTGGGCCCCCTGCTGAGTACCTCCGCCTTCACCCAGGATTTTGCTCACCGAAGCAAACACGACTTCATCCAGAGACATTCTCCAGAAGGGAAAAGGGTGTTCAAGCCTCTTCTGCAAAAGGGATTCTGGGCAAATGAGCGCAAAAGTCATGAAAGGGTTCGGGTCTGCAAAATCAAGTACGTGATGCTCAGGAAAAGAACCACGGAAGGCAGTTGAGGCTCAGTGAGACGAGCTCACAAAAGACCGATAGTGTCAAAGCCAGAGTTGCTTTCCAAGGGACTGAAACGCTTAACTCGGAAGTTGGATCAGAGGGAGTTCAATTTTCTCCCAGGACTACGGGGAGAAAAGAACTGAAAGGAACCGCCCACCTAGCAATGCCAAGCGAAGATTCTGATTGGAAAAGGGACACGTCAGTGACCCTAGAGTGGACAATTCCAACGTCGTAAGCAGCGGGGGTGGCGGGGGAATGGGGAGGTGAGAGGCGCCACGAGCCTGGGTTGGCTGCAGGCCAGAGATACCCAACACCCCACCTCTACCCGGGGAAACCGAGGAGCAAAAGGAGGAACGTGCTGGCAATTAGCGAGTGCCCTGGTGCAGGGCAACCTGACATGTCTTCCGGACTCGTTTCCTCCCCTCGCCAAACTCCCCCGCCCGCTCCAACAACCTCCATGGGCTGGCCCAATTACCCTCCAACATTTCCCTTTTGGCTCTCTCTCTATCTCTTCACCTCCTTTTAGCGGTATTTCTCTGCCTTCAGCCCCACCCCCACCCCCCACACCCCTCTTTCTATTCTGTGCTTCGCAACTTTCATCTCCTCTGGACCACTTGCTTTATAATATAGTCTGAGATCTGGGACTGCCAGGCTCCCTTCCTTTGTATTTTTTTTTTCATTATTTCCCTGGATATCCTTTTTCCTTTGTTCTTCCAAAAGAAATTTGTGATGGTTTTTTCTAGATCAGTAACAAAAATTTTTTGGAAGTTCCATGGGTATGTCACTAAATAGATAGATGAAAGTTTGGGTAGGTTGGTCATTTTTATTATATTGGCTCGTCCTACCCATGAGCAGTTAATGTTTTTTCAAAGTGTTCGAGTCTAGTTTTAGTTGTGTGGAGAGTGCTTTGTAGTCGTGTTCTTAAAGTTCCTGTGTTTGTCTCCGGAGATAGATTCCTAAGTATTTTATTTTGTCTAAGGTTATTTTGAATGGGATTTCTCTTTCTAGTTCTTGCTGCTGAGCTGTGTTTGGAATATATAGAAATGCAGATGACTTATGCCGGTTTATTCTGTATCTGGCAACTTTGCTAAAGTTGTTGATTTAAGTAGACCATCATGTCATCTGCAAAGAGTGATAATTTGGTCTCCTCCTTGCCTATTTTGATGCCTTCAATTTCTTTTTCTTCTCTAATTGCTACTGCTAGTGTTTCTAATACAATGTCAAATAATAGAGGTGATAATGGGCATCCTTGTTTCACTCGTGATCTTATCTTATGCATCTAGTTTATCCCCATTGCAGATGATATTAGCTGATGGTTTTAGATATATACTGTTTATTATTTTTAGGAATGACCCTTCTGTTCCTATGCTTTCTAGTGTTTTTAGTAGGAATGGGTGTTGTATTTTATCAAAGGCTTTTTCTGTATCTATTGAGATAATCATGTGGTTCTTGTTGGTTTGCTTGTTGATGTGGTCAATTATGTGGATAGTTTTCCTAATGTTGTACCAGCCCTGCATCCCTGGTATAAATCCTACTTGATCATGGTGGATGACCCTTCTAATCACTTGCTGGAGTCTTTTTGCTAGTATCCTATTTAAGATTTTTGCATCTATATTCATTAGGGAGATTGGTGTAGAATTTTCTTTCTCTGTTTTTGGCCTGCCTGGTTTTGGAATCAGTACCATGCTTGTGTCATAAAAGGAGTTTGGTAGAACTCCCTCTTTGCTTATTATGTCAAATAGTTTGTATAGTATTGGGATTCACTGTTCTCTGAATGTTTGATAGAATTCGCTGGTGAATCCATCAGGCCCTGGGGATTTTTTCTTAGGAAGTTCTTTGATGGCCTGTTGGATTTCTTTTTCTGATATGGGATGATTTAAGAAAACTATTTCTTCTTCTGTTAGTCTAGGCAATTTATATTTTTGTAAATATTCATCCATATCACCTAGGTTGGTATATTTATTGCCATATAGTTGGGCAAAGTAGTTTTTAATGATTGCCTTAATTTCCTCTTCTGTGGAGGTGAGATCCCCCTTTTCATCCTTGATGCTGTTAATTTGCCTTTCTTCTTTCCTTTTTTAATTAAATTAACCAGTACTTTGTCTATTTTGTCTGTTTTTTCAAAGTACCATCTTCTAGTCTTGTTTATTAGCTTAATAGTTCTGTCACTTTCTGTTTTATTAATTTCTCCCTTAATTTTTAGGATCTCTAGTATGGTTTTCTTCTGGGGGTTTTTAATTTGTTCATTCTCAAATTTTTTGATTTGCATTTCCAATTCCTTGGTCTCTGTCCTCCCTAATTTGTTAATATATGCTCTCAGGGATATGAATTTTCCTCTAAGTACTGCCTTGGCTGCATCCCATAAGGTTTGAAAGGATGTTTCGCCATTGTCATTGTCTTCAACGAAATTGTTAATTGTTTCTATGATTTCTTCTCTAACTATCCGATTTTGGAGTATCATGTTATTTAATTTCCAATTAATTTTTGATTTGGGTCTCCATGTACCCTTGCCAATCAATATTTTAATTGCCTTGTGATCTGAAAAGGCTGCAGTTCATATTTCTGCTTTTCTGCATTTGAGTGCCATGTTTCTATGACCTAGTGTATGATCTATTTTTGTGAATGTGCCATGTGGCGCTGAAAAGAAGGTGTATTCTTTTTTGTCCCTATTTATTTTTCTCCATATGTCTATTTACTCTAATTTTTCTAAGATTTCATTCACCTCTTTTACCTCTTTCTTGTTTATTTTTTGGTTTGATTTATCTAAATTTGATAGTGGTTGGTTCAAGTCTCCCACTAATATGGTTTTACTGTCTATTTCCTCCTTCAATTCTCCTAGTTTCTCCATGAAAAATTTGGATGCTATACCATTTGGTGCATACATGTTGATTAGTGATATTTCCTCATTGTCTATACTCCCTTTTAGCGGAATATATTTACCTTCCCTATCCCTTTTGATCAGGTCTATTTGTGCTTTGGCTTTGTCAGATATCATGATTGCAACTCCTGCCTTCTTTCTATCAGTTGAGGCCCAAAAGGTTTTACTCCAACCTTTAATTCTAACCTTGTGAGTGTCAACCCGTCTCATATGTGTTTCTTGAAGACAACATATGGTAGGGATTGGGGTTCTAATCCAATCTGCTCTTTGTCTACGTTTTATGGGCGAGTTCATCCCATTCACGTTCAAAGTTATGATTGTTATTTGTGGATTCGCTGGCATTTTGATATCTTCCCCTAGTTTTGACCTTTCTTCTTTAGCTTTCTCCTTTTGAAGCAGTGATTTACTTTAGGTCAGTCCCCCTAGTCCCCTCCTTTGAGATGCTTCCCTTTGTAGCCCCTCCCTCTTTATTTTCCCTTCTCCCCCCCCTCCTTCCCTCCCTTTTGCTACTCCCTCCTCCCTCCCTCTCCCTGATTTTCCTTTCTTTCTTGCCCTAATGGATAAGATAGAATTCAGGATCCCACTGGATCTAGATGTTCTTCCCTCTCAGATTTGATTTCACTGAGAGTAAGGTTTAAGTAATTCCACTTCACACTCTCTTCCTCTCCTTCTCATATGAGAGTTCTTCCCCTAGCCTTCCCATGTGTATCTTTATATGGGAAAGATTATTCTATTGATCCCCCCCCCTATTTCTTGAAGTTAATCTTAGTATTATCGAGGTTCCCCCCTATCCGGGTCCCGCCCAGATACAATTGTGGGGTCCGTGACGCTGCTCATGAAGGAGGTAGGATAGAATCCAATTAAACTAAGCCTGAGAAAGGAAGATCAGGAAACAAAGGAAGATCAGGACAAACAAAGAGATCACAATGGAATGCAAAGTAACACATTGCTAACTATGGATAACTAATTAGGTAAAAAATTACACCAAGAAACCCCAAAAAATGCACATTCAGCTTTTTATCCCTAGCTTCAATTTATTTCAACCTTGTCCTGTGTCTACATTTATCTATGATAACTTGCCTTTCCTTATGAACTGATTTCAGATATTTTGGTAGGAAAATTGCCTGTATAACTATAGCTATGTGGTTTCTCTTTTTATTTTCTCAGCAATGAAATTTTTTCATTTGTTTGATGCTAAGAAAATCAATGAATGCATCATCTGTTCTTTCTCGTACCAGAAGAATGAACAAAAATCATTTTATGCTCAATGGGTGTCATAACAATTGTCTTTACTATGAAAACATTAACATATACTGAACTAATTTGTCTAAAATGAAGGGTAATCGCAGGAATTAAAAAGTTTTCTGTTTGCTGATAGTGGAATTGAAAGAACTAAGTGGAGGAAAAAATAAAATTTTAATTTATAGGAAGAATCCTAAATGTTAAAGATCAAAATCATAGGAATTATTTTTATTGTAAAAGTAGATTTAATTCCTTAGTTTCTGTTTTGAAGATCACACAAAATTTGGAAAACAATATTAAGCTTTGTTTGTAGATAGAGCAACATGATATATTTGACCCACGCTTCCAATGCCGAGAGAGTGGGACTGTCTCTGTGCATCGACTTTTCCACTTCAATCTCCTTCACACACAAGTGTCTTTGTGCACACTCATCTAAACACCATTGTAAACCTCAAAATTTCTCAGACTTATGAATGTTAGGGGTTTCCCCCATTGGGGAATCTTCTACTTAAAAAAAATTCCCTAGCAGATGGTGAGAACTCTACTTGGGTGTGGGGGCTCCTTGCCTTGGGAATATCCCTACAACACCCTACTTAGGCCTGCTTTAGGACAGAGAGCTCCTTGAGAACAATGAAAAGTACTTTGATCCATGCTTATGGAAGGGACAGGAAGTTTTTTGAGTCATGACTGTTTTAGAATTGATACAATGAGATTCTGAGTACCTATAAAGGTGGGGCAACGTGTAAACTACTTAAACCTAAAAGGCTGATAACTTATTCAGAGGTTTTTTCTAATGAAATTTGTCGACACAGCAGCATTTTTTCCCTGACTTACTAAAGAGATTAAAACTACTCAGCTGTGAATTCAAAATGGACGGTCCTTTAGAAAACATCTATAGTGATTGGTAGATGTAAGGACTTAGGGGAGGTGACAGAGAAGATTTTGCCCTTAAAAAGAAGAGCTCAGGGAAGAGCTGGAAAGTCATTCTGAAACATTCAGATTGGAGAGACTCATTCTGAGGAGGCTGCTTCTGAAACATTCAGATGGAGGAGGGAGCTGGTGAAAGCAGCTGAGATGCTGCTGGCCTGGTGTCATTAGAAATCCTTACTTAGGGGGCAGCTGGGTAGCTCAGTGGATTGAGAGCCAGGCCTAGAGATGGGAGGTCCTAGGTTCAAATCTGGCCTCAGCCACTTCCTAGCCTTGTGACCCTGGGCAAGTCACTTGACCCCCATTGCCTAGCCCTTACCACTCTTCTGCCTTGGAGCCAATACACACTATTGACTCCAAGACAGAAGGTAAGGGTTTAAAAAAAAATCCTTACTTAAACAGATATTATGATGAGTTATAAAAAACTGTCTGATTTCTCTTTTAAGACTCAGGTCTAGGCCATATTGGCTTTGAAGCCCTTCATACTTATTCCTTTCTTACTCTCTATCTCTTTCTTTGATTACTCATTGTATTGTTAATTAAAATCTCTATAAAACCCAATTGACATGGGTATTTGAATAATTGGGAATATTTCCCTGCCGACCACCTTATATTTGATTTTGTACCCAAGATACTGTAGTGAAACATATTTCTGAGGTCAAATTTTACTCACCCTCTCTTATATCTATCATCATTTATATCTTCCACGATTTTAATCACTACAGTTTAAGACCTCAACCATTTTAAATCTCACACCATAAACAAAAACGCACAGAGAAAATCGTCATCCTCGGTTACCCAGAGCCAACAACTACTATGTTTGACAACGCAGGAGAAATTGGTGAATTTACCTTAGTTTTATGGGGACATTTTCTCTGACTTCTATATTCAATTTCTAGTCGATTTCTAGCCCTGTATTAAAACTGTACTTCTTGGGTAACTACTGACTACAGAGAGAATCTACTTTGTTGAACAATTGCAGCTATTTTGTAGTGGAATACTCAGTGTTCAAAGTTCTGAAAGAGAATTTTCTGTCTACTTCTCCAAAGCTATTTCTGTTTTAGAGTCCAGGTCAAAGTGTGGCAGAGATTTCAGTTGTTATATTGCTTAGACCAGAGGCAAAAAGATCTTTGAGTACTTATATATTTTCAACATTCTGGTGACTGGTAAGAGAACATATTTGGTTCACTATCCCACATATTTTATGCCCTTTTCTCTCCCACTCTCTTTTCTTCCCTCTAGCCATCTTCAATACCTCTTTCCCCTCTACCTTTCCCTGCTCTGTCCTTTCCAAGGTTTATCCCCTCTCCTCTTCTTCTACATCCAACCTTTCTCTGATCCATCCTACCCCTCTCCCGTTTTGACTACAACTCCTATCCTTTTCCTACTCTGTGTGCTGTCTCGACCTCTTCATCCCTCTACTCTTCTCCTCCCCGTCTCTCTTTTCTTCAACTGTCTTTCCATTCTTTCATTTCACCCTCTTCTGATTCTCTCTTCTTTCTCCACTCTTGTCCCCTGATCCATCACTTTGTCACCCTCCTCACTCCTTCCCCTAAGCCTACCCTGTCCTGAACTCTCTTTCCCAACTCCACACTACAGCGCCCCCCATTTCCTGATGGTTCTCCTCTTTCAATGCACTTTTTTTTGATACTCTCTCACGGCCTTTTCCTTCCTTTGCTTTCTCCCCTCTGTGTACCGCTTCCCCCCCACACCCCTCCTTACCTTCCTTCCTCTGTCTTTTCTATTCACCCCTCTCAACCTATTTTTCCACTTCCCATTTGACCGGAGATTCCAAGGGGGAATCCGGTATTTTATTGACACTCTCAGGGGGGAACAGCAATCACACCTCCATGATCAGCAAAGGGACAGCAATCACTGGCTTCTCCGTGGATCGGAGAAATGCGGGAAACAGCCTCGCAATGGACAGGGTTGCTCGAAACAGCACAGGACGACCGACTCCACCCAGAATTCTCTCACCTGAGCAAACACAAATTCATCCAGACCCATTCTCCGGAAGAGAAAGGGGTCTTCCAGCCTCATTTACAGGAAGGACCGGGGGGTGGGGGGGTGAGTGGGGTGGAGTTAGGGCAAAAGTCAGAAATGGTTCAAGTCAACAAAATCAAGTACATTACTGCTCAGGAAAAGAACCACAGGAGGCACTGAGGCTCAGAGATACAGGCTCAAAAAAGACCCATAGTGAAGAAGACGGAATCAATTTCTAAGGGGCTGAAGGACTTACCTCAGAAGTTGTATCAAAGGAAGTTACATTTCCTCCTCGGAAAACCCAGAGACTCTAAAAGGAACCGCCCCCGTAGCAACGCCAAACAAAGATTCCGATTGGACAACGGACACGCCCATGAACTGCACAGTGGACTGTTCCAAAGGCGAAAGCCGTGGGGGGCAGGGAAGGGGGAGTTCCTGGGAGGGGCCACAAAGGGGCGGGGGTGGAGACGGTGGCTGCAGGCCCCAGATGTAAAACGTAACACCTCCACCCGGGGAAACCGAGGATTAACAGGAGAAACGTGCTGGCAATTAGCGAGTGCCCTGGTGGCGGGCAACCTGACATGACTTCCAGACTCGTTTTCCCCCTCGCCAACCTCCCCAGCCCGCTCCAACAACCTCCGTGGGCTGGCCCAATTACCCTCCAACAATTCCTTTTCGCTCCATCTCATTCTCTTCACCTACTTCTAGCCGGATTTCTCTGCCCTTCGCCCCCCCCCCCCCTTTCCATTTTGTCCCTCCCAACTTTCTCTCCTTTTCTAACCACCCTCTTTCTCTGCTCCTCCCTGACCTCACTCTTATACTCTTATACTCTTCATCCAGTCTAGCTCTCTTCATCGCTCGAGTCTACCACCGTGGGCCCCCTGCTGAGTACCTCCGCCTTCACCCAGGATTTTGCTCACCGAAGCAAACACGACTTCATCCACAGACATTCTCCAGAAGGGAAAAGGGTGTTCAAGCCTCTTCTGCAAAAGGGATTCTGGGCAAATGAGCGCAAAAGTCATGAAAGGGTTCGGGTCTGCAAAATCAAGTACGTGATGCTCAGGAAAAGAACCACGGAAGGCAGTTGAGGCTCAGAGAGACGAGCTCACAAAAGACCGATAGTGTCAAAGCCAGAGTTGCTTTCCAAGGGACTGAAAGGCTTAACTCGGAAGTTGGATCAGAGGGAGTTCAATTTTCTCCCAGGAGTATGCAGAGAAAAGAACTGAAAGGAACCGCCCACCTAGCAATGCCAAGCGAAGATTCTGATTGGAAAAGGGACACGTCAGTGACCCTAGAGTGGACAATTCCAACGTCGTAAGCAGCGGGGGTGGCGGGGGAATGGGGAGGTGAGAGGCGCCAGGAGCCTGGGTTGGCTGCAGGCCAGATATCCAACACCCCACCTCTACCCGGGGAAACCGAGGAGCAAAAGGAGGAACGTGCTGGCAATTAGCGAGTGCCCTGGTGGAGGGCAACCTGACATGTCTTCCGGACTCGTTTCCTCCCCTCGCCAAACTCCCCCGCCCGCTCCAACAACCTCCATGGGCTGGCCCAATTACCCTCCAACATTTCCCTTTTGGCTCTCTCTCTATCTCTTCACCTCCTTTTAGCCGTATTTCTCTGCCTTCAGCCCCACCCCCACCCCCACCCCCCACACCCCTCTTTCTATTCTGTCCTTCGCAACTTTCATCTCCTCTGGACCACTTGCTTTATAATATAGTCTGAGATCTGGGACTGCCAGGCTCCCTTCCTTTGTATTTTTTTTTCATTATTTCCCTGGATATCCTTGATCCTTTGTTCTTCCAAAAGAAATTTGTGATGGTTTTTTCTAGATCAGTAACAAAAATTTTTTGGAAGTTCCATGGGTATGTCACTAAATAGATAGATGAAAGTTTGGGTAGGTTGGTCATTTTTATTATATTGGCTCGTCCTACCCATGAGCAGTTAATGTTTTTTCAAAGTGTTCGAGTCTAGTTTTAGTTGTGTGGAGAGTGCTTTGTAGTCGTGTTCTTAAAGTTCCTGTGTTTGTCTCCGGAGATAGATTCCTAAGTATTTTATTTTGTCTAAGGTTATTTTGAATGGGATTTCTCTTTCTAGTTCTTGCTGCTGAGCTGTGTTTGGAATATATAGAAATGCTGATGACTTATGCCGGTTTATTCTGTATCCAACCAATTTTACTCCAACCTTTAATTCTAACCTTGTGAGTGTCAACCTGTCTCATATGTGTTTCTTGAAGACAACATATGGTAGGGTTTTGGGTTCTAATCCAATCTGCTCTTTGTCTACGTTTTATGGGCGAGTTCATCCCATTCACGTTCAAAGTTATGATTGTTATTTGTGGATTCGCTGGCATTTTGATATCTTCCCCTAGTTCTGACCTTTCTTCTTTAGCTTTCTCCCTTTGAACCAGTGATTTACTTTAGGTCAGACCCTCTAGTCCCCTCCTTTGAGATGCTTCCCTTTGTAGCCCCACCCTCTTTATTTTCCCTTCTCCCCCCCTCCTTCACTCCCTTTTTCTACTCCCTCCTCTCTCCCCCTCCCTGATTTTCCTTTCTTTCTTGCCCTAATGGATAAGATAGAATTCAGGATCCCACTGGATCTAGATGTTCTTCCCTCTCAGATTTGATTTCACTGAGAGTAAGGTTTAAGTAATTCCACTTCATGCTCTCTTCCTCTCCTTCTCATATGAGAGTTCTTCCCCTCCCCTTCCAATGTGTATCTTTATATGGGAAAGATAGTATACGATAGTATACGATAAACCATTACACTGCCATTGGTGGCAGTGTAATGCCCCTGCACAATCTGCAGGGATCAAGGAGAAAAAAACACTATCCATAAGCAGAGGACAAACTGAGGATGTAGAAACACCGAGGAAAAGCAACTGCCTGACTACAATGGCTGAGGGGACATGACAGAGGAAAGACTCTGAGCGAACACTCTGATGCAAATACTAACAACATGGCAATGGGTTCGAGTCAAGAACACATATGATACCAGTGGAATCACGAGTCGGCCACGGGGGGGTGGGTGGGAGGGAGGAAAAGAAAATGATCTTTGACTTTAATGAATTATGCATGGAAATGATCAAATACAATAATATAAAATTAAAAAAAAAGAAATGTGCAAATGTGAAATAATAACTCCATGATAAAACAAGACACTTCTTATTTGGTCTACAGTAAGTGTAGTGGATGGAGCTTGGGTAGGGAAGGACAGACAGTTGCAGCCATGACATACATACCCAGACCGTATCATTATGACAAGTGTTCTGGGGGATTATTGGTGTGGTTTTCTCCTGCTTAAACATCATCAAAGATCCCAAAAAGGTGTTATCACCCATGCTCATATCCTTTACTACTTACTATTGTCTCTTTGTACCCACTACTATTATGGTTGAACTCAAACCTTTCTTTTAACCAGCTATAATTTAAAAAAAAAATTAGGTACCAAAAAAACAAATACCAAAGAAGATGATGACATCAGCAATTCTCTGTCATTAAGGCAAAGAAATCTTTTATGTATCAAAGTACCTCTTAATACAAGGAATACCAGGTGCTTTAAATACTTAAACTTCAAATATATATTTGAAAATACATTGAATATATTTGAATTTTCACCTTGTTTTTAAGTTCAGTATTTTCTTCTATTACATTCTACTGCCAAATTTTGTGACTTCTTTAACCACAGGATGTGCCAAATTCACCCAAAGCATGTGGTCTCTTCTGAAGCAGAAAAATTTAATTTTAATGACATTCTTTTTCTCTTCCCCATTATGTGTCAGAACTTGAAGAATTCCTCTCCTTCCTTCACCACTTGCCACATTATTTAAGACTCCTATAGCAAGATGAATAGATAGTTTTGCTAATTTCCATGAGATTGTGTTCTGAAGAAATATGTATCCTCACGGTGTTAGAACTGCATTTTCTGAAGAATTTAAAACCAAATTTCTATCTCATTTTGGAATAAATTATTCAGTTTTCTCCAGGGAAAAAACCCTCAAAGCCAAAAGACTGGGTGAAAAGCCTAAAAATGTGAACTATCTTAGGAAAAATATCTAACCTGGAAATAGATTTAAGAATGTGGAAAGGAAAAGGAGAACTTGCATTTGCTTTCTGAGCTTCTATTACACATTTCTAATGACATATTCCTTGAACAATACCTGGACATCTGGAGATGACAAGCTAATCCTAAAATGTCTGGGCATTTTCCACATAGCATCTGGTGTTGCTGTAAAAAGGATCTGGTCCAGATATGCCAAAATGTCCAGCCCAGACCCCCACCTCTCCTGGCCATCCTGGCAAGTACATTTGTAAAATCCTGATAAGAATCTCAAACTTCAGAAGAGTTCTCTGTAACAAAGATGATCAGATCTTGCTCCTTCAGAAACATATTCACTTTACAGACTAAGGAGCTTTTGGTTTATTTTAGGGTGATCTAGCTTCTCCTATTTTGCTACTATTCTCTCTTAATTAATAGATTGCAGTGACATTCCTCATGAAGGGTCAGAATTTCTTTATAATTAACAAGAGATAATTTAAGAACATATCTGAAGTAGTAAAAGACATGAGAAATAGTAGATAAATGTTGGCAAAACTAGGACACCATTGCATTGTGGTGAACTTGTAAAATGATCCAACAATTCTGGGGAATAATTTAGAACTATGCTTAAAGAACTATAAAACTGGGTCTAACCTTAAGCAGTTTAAATTAACTCTTTTTCCTCTCCCTCTCTCTTCTCCTTAAATTCTTTTCCTCTATATTAATTAAATTACCATAAATTTCCAGACTGACTTGGGAATTTTATTTGGCGACCATTTAAATCTAGATTTAAAGTCACAACTCTAAATTCATCTTTACATATGAAAATATTTATATTGGCCCATTTTGTGGTGGCAAAGAATAGAAAATTTAAAGGATGTCAAAAGGGGAGCACAAATTATGCTACACGTTGGTGATGGAATACTATTGCACAATAAGAAATGATGCAGAGGATGATTTTTTAAAAAGTAGTAAAGATCTATATGAACAGACGCAAGTGAAACAAGCAGAACAAGAGAACGTTGTACACAGCAAGAGCAATATTATGGGATGACCAACTTTGTGAAAGACTCTAGCAACACAAAATCTAGGATAATTCTGAAGGATTTATGACAAAAAATTTCATTCACTTTCAGAGAAAGGATTGTTGGAGTCAGATGCAGAATCCCAGCTTCTCATGTTCCTTCTCCTACAGAAAACCAAATTCCAATGCAAGGGAGATCTTGTCCTCCTAGAGAAACCTGTCCTTGTCAAACTGACCCACAGGTGCAAAATTCAACTAGAGGCCTGTTTCCTCTAAGAGAAGTACCTGAAATAGGACGGAATGGGGATGTGGTGACTTTAAGACATAGGATACCGTTTACTCCCCAAGAAATAAATGAATTTACACGAAATATCCCCACATATGAACAAGATCCTTTTCTAGTAACAAAAAAGATGGGAGACATATTTTTTCAGTATAATCCATCTTACAAGGACGTTGAGAGCTTACTACAGGCTTTTTTAAGTGAACGTGAAAAAAATAAAATAATTGCTCATGTCAACAAACCCCGGGGGTGTAATGCAGCACATTGGCCATCTCAGGATCCCGAATGGGACTATAACAATCCTGAGGATTATCTACAACTATACCGTTGTAGAGAGGCCATCCTCAGGGCCATGAAGGAATGTGCAGACAGTACAGATAAGTGGATGGAACTGGAAAAAATTAAGCAAAAGGAAGACGAAACACCCTCCAGATTTATGGACAGAATTATCGAGTTTGGGGACAGATACTTAGATTGGGACTTAACTAAAGAGAGTAGTTTAAGACAAGTTAGAAGAATCTTTGTAAACAATTCTTGCAAAGCAATTAAGAATTATTTTAGAACACAATGCCCAAGATGGTCAGATATGGACCTTGAAGAATTGCGAAAAACAGCTATATATGTTTTAAAGGGAAACAAAGAAAAGGAGGAAGAAAATAATGATGACATGGAGGAAATGAAGAAAAAAATAAGATATTTAATAGATAGGATAACTAAATTAGAAAGTGGGCATGATAATGAACCAACGACAATTGCCCCTCTCCAGAAATCCAATTATCAATCCATTACTTGCCACTTCTGTGGGAAGAAGGGCCACAATATGATGGATTGTAGAACCTTTCTTAAGATGTTTGGAAGGAATACACAGTTTAATAATAGTTTTAGAAATAATAACTATAGAAATGATGATAATGGTTATAGAAACCAGAATTCTAGAAATAATAATAATGACTATGGAAATAACTATAATGAATATAGAAATAAGAACTTTAGAAACCAGAATTATAGAAATAGGAATTGGGAAATTAATGACAATGTTCCAATTAAAGAAAATTATAATGATAATGAACAACAACAATATATGAGAAATGGAGCTCGTCCAAAAAATACTCGAGGTACTAATGACCCTCAGAGAGGTGCCCTTCAGGGGGGTGCCCAAGGAATATCCCAAACACAATGATGGTGTCCGGGGGGGGTGGGGCTGGGGCACAGGAATCAGAGGATATAACCTTTGATTTCCCGGACCCTGATGTCCTACTACCCGTTGTCCCTATCCACTGCCCTCCCCATACTAATGAACCCCAAGTTACCTTAAAGGTGGGTAACACCTATTATGATTGTCTATTAGACACCGGAGCTTCCTGGTCTGTATTAAAGAGAACACCTGATTTACAATGTTATTCTATTGGCTCAGAGAATGTAATGGGAGTATCAGGAATAACTCAAAGAGTTAAAAGACTTCCTCCTAGAATGGTGTCTGTAGGACCCCTAGAGGTACAACACTCCTTCCTTTTGATGCCTGACTCCCCTTTAAATTTGCTGGGGAGGGACCTTCTATGCAAACTCAGAGCCACAATAACCTGCTCCCCAGATGGCTCATTATCATTAGAAGTACCAGAGGAATCTTTAAATTTACTCTCTGTACTTCTCTCGGAAAACCAGGAGGCAAAAGAGCCTTCCATTTTTGAAATACCTAAAGATATACCTGAGTCTCTTTGGGCCACATCTTCTTCCGATGTAGGCTTACTTAAATCTGCTGTTCCTGTGCAGATAAAAACTAAATCTAGCCCACCTCCTTCTATCCCTCAGTATCCCCTCTCAAAGGAGGCAATTGAGGGTATTACACCAGTTATTAACTCATTAATAGAACAGGGAATAATAATCCCTTGCAAATCTGAATACAACAAGCCCATCCTGCCAATTAAAAAACCAAAAAAAGGGCCCGATGGCAAGCACATCTATAGATTTGTACAGGATCTAAGGGCAGTGAATAATCACGTTATAAAGAGACATTCTGTAGTTTCTAACATACATACTATTATTTCATCGATTCCTAGCACAGCTACATACTTTACAGTAGTAGACTTGTGTTCAGCTTTCTTTTCCATACCAATACATGAAAACTCCAGGCATATTTTTGCTTTCACCTGGAAGGGATCACAATATACCTGGTGTCGGCTGCCACAGGGTTATGTCAAAAGTCCGAGCTCATTTGAGCAAATTTTGAGCCAAGACACAGACAATATAACATTTAAAAATAGCAAATTAATCAAATATGTAGATGACCTACTCTTGGCTTCAACAGATGCAAAAACATGTCAAGAAGATAGCAAACACCTTCTTTTGGAATTGCACAAAAGAAGACATAAAATCTCTAAGGATAAAGTTCAATGGTGTCTCCAAAAAGTAGAATATTTGGGACTCATCTTGACTGCGGGTGCTCGTTATATTTCTCCAAAACGAATTGAGAACTTTCAAAAATTCAGTGCTCCTACCACTAAGAAACAGCTGAGAGCAATTTTAGGAGCAACAGGGTTTTGTAGACAATGGATTCCTTGCTATGGGGAAATCACTAAACCCCTTATAGCATTAACAAAGGATTCGGTTCCTGAACCCCTCAAATTAGAGCCTGAACACTTGTCAGCTCTATCAGATCTCAAAAAGGCTATCATGTCTGCCCCTGCTCTAGGCATCCCAGATTACAACAAGCCATTTATTTTATATGTGCATGAGCGAAGAGGAGTAGCCTCTGGTGTGTTAACTCAGACTTTGGGACGTTCTCAGCGCCCAATTGCTTATTATTCTGCCCAACTAGACCCAGTAGCAGCAGGAGCACCACCATGCCTTAGAGGAGTAGCTGCTACAGCCTTACTAGTAACAAAAACCATTGATTTAGTATTGGGATGTCCATTAACAATAATGTGCCCACATGAGATTGAAGCATTGTTGATAAAACATAGAACACAGGCATTCTCGGATCAGAGAATTACAAGGTATGAAATAACCTTATTAAATAGTGAAAATATTACCTTGAAACGCTGTTCAACTCTTAACCCTGCCACCTTGCTTCCAGATTTACCTACTTCAGGAGAACCATTACATAACTGTGAAACATTAGTGTCCATGGCAGAAAAGCCTCGAGACAATCTCTTGGACACTCCCTTAGACAATGCAGATCTGATTTTATTTACCGATGGTTCCTCTTTTATGAGGGATGGCATACGTTACACTGGAGCTGCCGTAGTCTCAGAATTTGCCACTGAATGGTCAGCTTCACTACCGCTCAAGGAGCAGAACTCATAGCTCTAAAACAAGCTTGTATAATTGCCAAGGATAAAAAGGCAACAATTTATATGGATTCTAGATATGCTTTCGGCATTTGTCACTCAGTTGGGATGTTATGGCTCCAAAGAGGATTTTTAACCTCAGCTGGAAAATCCATAGCTAATGCAGAAATTATTAATGAAGTTCTTTCTGCTCTCAAACTGCCTAAAGCCCTAGCTGTAGTTCACTGCTCTGCCCATACAGTTGGCTCTGACCCTGTCTCTAGAGGAAATGACCGAGCAGATGCTGCTGAAAAACTAGCAGCCATAGAAGGACCTGGATTAATTTTAACATTAACAACCACTGATAATTTAAATTTATCACTTTCCTATTATGAAAAGGAAGTGGAAAAATGGAAACAAAAATTTAAAGCAAAACAAATTAATGGAGTATGGGTGTCATCTGAAGGAAAACCCCTGCTCCCTTGAAGTTTCTATAACCAAATTTGCCACAATCTATTCATAAAAATGGTCATTTTGGCACCCAGGGCATCATGGACTCTGTCAAGAGAGTATGGATAGCCCCTGGTATAACTACTGTAGCCTCTAAAGTATGTTCAGCCTGCCCTATTTGCCAGGCATATAACCAACATGCATATCGTGGAAAAGCCTTTGGGGGACGTCCTCTGGCTTACACACCTTTCGAACATCTACAGATAGATTTCATAACAATGCCAAAGGCTGGACGTTATAAATTTTGTCTAGTAATTGTAGATCAACTAACCAGATGGCCGGAAGCATTTCCTACGCCCCGAGCCACAGCAGATTTTGTTGCAAAGATACTTTTAAAAGAAATTATTCCTCGTTTTGGCCTACCAGCACGTATTGACTCTGATAGAGGGAGTCATTTTACCGATTCTGTCTTAAATCAAATATATTCTTGCTTGGGGATAACTCCAAAATTCCATGTTCCATATCACCCCCAGAGCTCAGGCCAAGTGGAGAGGATGAATAAAGAACTTAAGACTATGATTGCAAATTATGCACTGAGACCCATTTAAAATGGCCTGAAATTCTCCCTCTGGCCCTATTTTATCTTAGAAGCAGGCCTAGAGGAGACTTACATATTTCACCATTTGTGATGCTTTTTGGACATCCGCCTATACAGGCTAAGCCTTTCTCCCCGGCTTATACATCACTATTAGGGGGAGATATTACTATTGCTTCCTATAAACAGGAGTTACAGCACAAACTACGTGAACTTCATGAATCCGGAGCTGCAGTACAAGCCGGACCATTAGACTTTTCTCTGCATGGCCTGAACCCAGGAGATAAAGTTTATATCAAGAATTTCAAGTGAACTGGAGCAACTCAACCTTCATGGGAAGGACCATTCCAAATATTATTAACTACTCCAACATCTATAAAGATTGGAGAAAGAGACTCTTGGATTCACTGCTCACCTGTGAAGAAAGCATCTTCTGCTGAGACTGATTGACTCTATCCTATCATATGAATTGTGACTCTATCTTATCATATGAATTGGAGATAATAATCCATAGACAAATGAATGCTGTTTTTTTTTCAAGAATATATTGAATTACTGATTTTTTCTTATTTCTTTTCTTTTATTTTTTGATCAGAATATTTGATTTTTTCTCATTTTTTGTACTGAAGGTACACATAATTAATACTAATATTATTTTTCCCTGCAGTAATACAAGTTAATATATATACTCTTGCTATAATATCAATATATGCCTAAAAGCTTTAAACTATGGGAACCTGCCATTTATTGATAAAATATTATAGGACTGTGATTAATGTTTGTGTCTGATTCCAGGAAAAGGGATAAAAACAAGGAGCACATCCACATCTCTTATAATCAGAGAGATGCAAATCAAAACAACTCTGAGGTATCACCGCACACCTAGCAGATTGGCTAACATGACAGTTATGGAAAGTAATGAATGCTGGAGGGGATGTGGCAAAGTAGGGACATTAATTCATTGCTGGTGGAGTTGTGAACTGATCCAGCCATTCTGGAGGGCAATTTGGAACTATGCACAAAGGGTGATAAAAGAATGTCTACCCTTTGATCCAGCCATAGCACTGCTGGGTTTGTACCCCAAAGAGATAATGGACAAAAAGACTTGTACAAAAATATTCATAGCTGCGCTCTTTGTGGTGGCCAAAAATTGGAAAATGAGGGGATGCCCATCAATTGGGGAATGGCTGAACAAATTGTGGTATATGTTGGTGATGGAATACTATTGTGCAAAAAGGAATAATAAAGTGGAGGAGTTCCATGGAGACTGGAACAACCTCCAGGAAGTGATGCAGAGCGAGAGGAGCAGAACCAGGAGAACATTGTACACAGAGACAAACACACTGTGGTATCATCGAAGGTAATGGACTTCTCCATTAGTGGTGGTGTAATGTCCCTGCACAATCTGCAGGGATCAAGGAGAAAAAAACACTATCCAAATGCAGAGGACAAACTGAGGGAATAGAAACACCAAGGAAAAGCAACTGCCTGACTACAATGGCTGAGGGGACATGACAGAGGAAAGACTCTGAGCGAACACTCTGATGCAAATACTAACAACATGGCAATGGGTTCAAGTCAAGAACACATATGATACCAGTGGAATCACACGTCGGCCACAGGGGGTGGGAGGGAGGAAAAGAAAATGATCTTTGATTTTCATGAAAAATGCATGGAAATGATCAAATAAAATACTATAAAATTAAAAAAAAAAAACAAGGAGCACAGACTAAACCTGAATAGTGCCAATAGAACACACAAGAAATATTAAAGTGAGACTCGAGGTTGCGATGCTTAACTTATGTTTAAGTCGTAGGACTTCCTTGTATCTACACTCTTTTCGAAGTACTTAAACAAGTACAAAGCTTGACTATCATGCTGGCTCCCTATATCACTGAGGAAAAAATCAGACAAGGGAATGACATTTCCCCATCAAAATAGAATTCTAATTCTTTCCTTCTTATATTATGGCAACTTCCTGTTGTCTTGGCTACAAATGGCTAAGTGAAATATTACTGCATTCTGTCCTACATACTTCTGGGATAGAAATTACTTTAAACTGGACTTATACAAGGTCTATTTTGAATTTTTCTTATGTTTTAGATTATTTTTCTATTTTTTTGATAATTGACACATACACCCCCATAACTGAACATTGCATTCTGAGCTAAAACTTGATATATTTTTTTAAAATACTTACTTCAGGGGGGATTGTATTTTAATTTAAAATCTAAGAATTTTTGAATTTTTTTGTATGAGATTGTATTTTTATAAAAATCCAAGAATTTTGTTTAAGATTTTACTTTTATATAAAAAAAATTCAAAGATTTTGATTTTGTTCAAGAAAAGATCTTCAAGAAAGAAGCTTGAAACTTATATCCAGAGAATGAACTGTTGCAGAAAGATGCCGAAAACCTACACTTCATCAAGAAGATCAAGAATGAACTTTGGATGTGATTGATTGGACTGAACTTTTGATTGAACATTTATTGTAACTGTACACATTTATGCCAAAAGGGACTGCCCCTAATTTGGCTTTCAGTCAATGCGCCTAGCAAACATTGGTTTTGCTTTCTTTTCTTTTCTATTTCCTCTCTCACTATTCTAATTTCTCCTAGAAAATTGAATATTGTGTATATCTTTAGATAGAAGTGAATTTAGAACTACAAAATGATTATGTTAAATGATCAATGGGGAGACTAGTCTCCCAATGATCATCGGGGGGACTGTAAACCTCAAAATTTCTTAGACTTATAAATGTTGGAAATTTCACCATTGGGAAATTTCATACTTGAACAATTTCCTATTGATAGTGGGTCTTGACTATTGGAATGTGAATCCCATTGGCATGGGAGGTTCCTTCTCCTTCCCTTCTTAAGATTACTTTAGGACAGAAACCCTTTGCTGAACAATGGAAAGGACTTTGACCTATGCTTAAGCATAGAACAGGAATTTCTTTGAGTCATGATTGATTTTAGAATTGATACAATGGAGATACTTGGAATCAATCTCCACCCTATTCAGTCCTAACAGGATTGAGTAAGGGCCCCAGCCTAGAACAAAATTTAATTATTCCAATCTCTACCCTACTCAGGTTAACAGGATTTAGAAAGGGCTGTAGCAAAGGATCAAAGATTTAATTATTTGAAAATATGACCTTCAACAGACATGTGCAAAGCCTCTGGGCGGTCCTGGGTTAAGCTAGAGCCTCCATTGGCACAGGGAAATTGATGGACAGTGATTGGTAGATGTGAGAACTGAGGGGGAGGCAACTTGGATGGTTTCCTTAAAGATCAGGGGGGTCTGAAGACTCGGGGTGGTTGAGGAATTGGCCGGAGTGGTTGCGGTGTGCTCTGAGAAGCTTGCTCTGAAGGAAGCTGAAGGTGGGGGCCTCTGAGACTGTTTCTCCATTTTGGTCACGTGAGTAATAGGGACTGATATCTTTTCTTTGCCCCAGCTATCTAAGGGCTTGGGCCTTTTGGCCCAGCCTAAACAGAAGGGGTATTTAAGCCCTATTCCCTTGTCTTCCTTTTTCTCTCTCTCTATCTCTAATTCTTTTCTTACTCCTATTGTAATTAAACTCCATAAAAGATTTACTGCTGACTTGAGTTTTCATTTAGGAATTACATAGCTGAATTCAATGGCGACCTTAAATTAATATATATCAGTCTTTTAAAATGATTCCCTCGTAACATTCGTGATATTTCCTCATTATTGAAAATACCTTTTACAAAACTATAATTACCTTCCCTATCCCCTTTGATCAGGTCTATCTTTGCTTTGGCTTTATCAGATATCATGATTGCCACTCCTGCCTTCTTTCTGTCAGTTGAGCCCCAGAAGGTCTTACTCCATCCTTTAATTCTGACCTTGTGGGTGTCTACCCGCCTCATGTGTGTTTCTTGAAGACAACATATGGTAGGGTTTTGGATTGTAATCCATTCTGCTATTTGTCTACATTTTATGGGTGAGTTCATCCCATTCACATTCAAAGTTATGACTGTCACTTGTGGACTCCCTGGCATTTTGATATTCTTCCCTAATTCTAACCTTTCTTCTTCAGCTCTACCTTTTAGTCCAGTGATTTACTTTAAATCAGTCCCCCTTGTCCCCTCCCTTGATATGTTTCCCTATCTAGTCCCTCCCTTTTTGTTCCCTCCCCTTCCCCCTTCTTCTTCCCTCCCTGTTTCGTGTTCCCTTCCCCCTACCCCATTGGTTTTCCCTTCTCCCTTCCCTTGTTGCGTAACATAGAATTCAAGATCCCAGTGGATCTGGATGTTCTTCCCTCTCAGAGTTGGTTTCCCTGAGTGTAAGGTTTAAGTAAAAACTCTCTTCCTCTCCTTCTCATAGGAGTTTTCTTCCCCTCCCCTTCCTGTGTGAATCTTTGTGTGAGAAAGATTATTCTATTTGGTCTTTCTTTTCCCCCAATTTACATTTTCCCCACATGTTAGTATACATAGATTGATATAAATGTAATCCTTATAGAAGAGAGTTTGAGTAAAAGAAAAAGATAATATTTTTCACCTTTTCCCTTTCCTTCATATTTCCCTTTTAAGGTATTCCAGGCTCTTTGGTTTTTGATATCGAAGTTTCCACAGAGCTCTGGTCTATTCTTTGCAAAAACTTGGAAATCATCTATTTTGTTGAATGCCCGTACTTTCCCTTGGAAGTATATAGTCAGTTTTGATGGATAGCTGATTCTTGGTTGAAGGCCCAGCTCTCTTGCCTTTCTGAAAATCATGTTCCATGCCTTAAGTTCATTCAGAGTGGAACTTGCAAGGTCTTGTTCAGTGACCCTGGGATTGGCATTCCTTTATATCTAAATTGTCTTTTTCTGGCTTCCTATAAGTTTTCTTTTGCTGGAAAACATTGGAATTTGGCCATTCCATTCCTGGGAGTTGTCTTTGGGGGATTTAGTGTAGAGTGTGTTCTGTGAACTCTTTCATTGCCTGTATTGCCCTCTTCTTCTAGGATCTCTGGGTAATTTTCTTTGATTATATCTTGTATTACGATATCGAGTTTGCTGTTTATTTCTGTCATTTCTGGTAGTCCAATTATTCTTAAATTGTCTCCTCTCCCTCTATTTTCCAAGTCTATGATGTTGTCAGTGAGATATTTTATGTTCTCTTCTAATTTCTTGGTCTTTTGGCTTTGCTTTATCAGTTCTTGCTCGTTGTCTTCGAGTTGCCTAATTCTGACCTTTAAAGCCTGGTTTTCCTTTTCACTTTGGTCAAACTGGTTTTGTAGATGCGTGAATTTCTTTTGCATTATTTCCCACTTTTCCTCCCAGAAGGCTTCCATCTGTTTGATCCTTTCCGAATCAAATTCTTCATGGGTATGTGGAGAGTTTCTATTTTCTTTGGAAGGTTTCAGAGCATTTGCTTGTGTTTCCACTTCTATATTTTGTATTTTTTCTCCATAAAATGTGTCCAAAGTCGCCCCCTTTTTGTTGTTTTGATTGGAATTTTGGGGCTTTTGTGCTTCTGTGGAGTTTGCCATCTCTATCTGAGTGGGGAGGGCTAGCTTTTCTTATCTCTGTTTGGTGTTCAGAGGTTTTCGCCCCAGGCTGATTGTCTGTTCTATGCAGTTGTTGTTCTGTCTTCCCAGGGAAGCCAGGAATTTCTGGTGTTTCCAAGTTACTGCCCTCTGCAGTTACCTCCCGATGCTTCTCAGTTGCCTTACTTCCAGGCTCTGAGCCTGGCTTGGCCCTTTCCGCAGGGTGTTTGTTTCTGTGCCTTAGCCGGCCGGAAGAGCCAGCACTCCGAGGGGGGAGGGGCCGCAGCTTCCAGGAGCTCTGAGGGCTCTTGAGAGGATTAGCTTTCCCTGGGTTGAACTGAGTATGCCCTGAGGCAGGGACCTTCCCTGACACTTGGATGGAAGGACCCAGCCAGGGGGTTAAAGCTTCCCCCCATTCCCCTCTCTCTCTATTTCCCTGCTGTCTGTGTTGGATGCCCTCTCGTCTGAGTCAGGTTGTTTTCAGGAAGCAGTCTTCAGAATAGCCGGCCCTGAGGCTCTGAGGTTCCCTCTGCTGCCTGGGACTCAGAGCTCTGGGTTGGGGGGGATGGGTCCTGGGACCTTTCTTCTGCCTACCCCTTAGGTCCGAGTGATCTCGGGTTCTGGCTTTTGGGGGGCCAGACCTTTTGATCCAGTTCCAGGAGGAGGATTCCCGGGGTCTATGCTGTTGTTCCTTTTGAATATCTGTGCCCTAGGAGCATATAGTTTGAGTTCGGTAGGGAAGGGTTTCTGGAGATCTGAACTTTAGCTTTCTCTAAGCCGCCATCCTGACAGGAAGTCAAGATGATCATTCATTACACAAAGTTACACAGGAGGCTGCTTAGATGGCTAAGGAAGCAAGGCGGGAAAATATTCGAAAGGGTTTCCTTCTTTCTTTTCAGGTCATTCACCCATTCTGTTTATCTTGGTGTAGGGTGTGAGATGTTGACCCAAGCCTAATCTCTCCCATACTGTCTTCCAATTTTCCCAGCAGGTTTTATCAAATACTGGGTTTTGGTCCCAAAAGCTGGGAATTTGGGGCTTATCATAGACTGTTTTGCTGAGGTCATTTACCCCAAATCTATCCCACTGATCCTCTTTTCTGTATCATAGCCAGTACTCATTTATTTTTTTACACTTGAGCTTTGAGTTTCAGCTGCCCTGACCTCTGGAGGCTTTTGATAGGATTAAAGTCAAAGAGTCTGTGATGGAGGGGTATTGGAGCTTTAGCTTCACTGAGCTCTGAAGACTTTTGATGGCATTAAGTTCAGTTGGGTTGTAGTAGCTCTGTCCCGAGGCCAAAACTTCCAGGAACGCCGGAGCAATATGTGGGGTCTCTGCCGTTCTGACGAGTCCGCATGCTCTGTGCTCCCTCTGCAGCTCCTTCCTCACCACCTGAGTTTGATGCTCTGAGCATGCCATAGCCCTGCCTGCAAGGTACACCCTCAAGGCCAGTGCTTTTGCCTGCACAGACATTCCTGCTCCCTCTGGAGGCTTAGCGCTCTGGTGCTGGGTGGGGGGGTCCTGGGATCTTCCTTCTGCCTTCACCATAAACCCAAATGTCCTTGAATTCCAGGTTTTGGGTGATGTATCTTTTGAATTGAGACCAGCAGGGGGTTTCCTTGGCTCTGTGTTGTCTTTCAGTTTGATTTTCAATCCCATAGAAGCATTTGTTTGTTATTGGTATGGAAGGGTTTTCAGAGGTCTTTCCTTTTATCTTTTACTGCCTGGACGGTGCCATCTTGACTCTGGCCAATCAAATATCATATTAAAAAAATCAACTGACCTGGAAAATAGATCTATGAGAAAAAAAAATCTCAGAATTATTTTATTACCTGAAGGACATAATAAAGATTATTTTTTAAATTTAGTATTTTAATTTCATTATGAAAAAAATTTAAAATACCTGCCAATAGATCCTTCAACAAGAAAACAAAATTGAAATGAAAAGCATTCAGAGATTGCCTTCAGAATTAAATTCCCAGCTGATAACTACTAGGAAGTAATTCCTCATCACATTGATACCCAGTCAAGGAAAAGTACTTCAAGGACCAGGAGGAAACCACTCAAGGACCCTGGAGTTACAATCAGGTTCACTCAGGACCTAATAGCTTCTACATTAAAGGATTCAAAGACTTGGAATATGCTATTCAAGAAGGAAAAAGATTTGATTTATAAACTAGGGTCACCTTTTGCTAGTATTCTTGTTAAGATTTTTGCATCTATGTTCATTCAGGAGATTGATCTATAGTTGTTGGTTGTTTTTTTTTTCAGTTTTTTCCTGCCTGACTTTGGAATCAGGACCATATTTGTGTCATAATAGGAATTTGGCAGAAGTCCTTCTTTGCTCATTCTGTCAAATAGATTATATAAAATTGGGATTCATGGTTCTTTGAATATTTGATAGAATTCATTTATCAATTCATCCTGTCACAGGGATTATTTCTTAGGGAGTTCTTTGATGGCTTGTTCAATATATTTTTCTGATATGGGGCTATTTGGCAATAAACTTAGGGCAAAAGCCCTTAAGTTAGCTCTATTTTTAGATCTAATACAAAAGGGTAAATAAAGTGGAACGGGAAGTACATAAAGGAGATTAATTCATTTCTTCATGCTTTAGGGCACTGACAGAGTCCCTCAAGGACACCAAGCCACTCATGCAGGAGGGAGGATAGAATCCAATTAAACTAAGCCTGAGACTCATTCTGAGGAGAGTGCTTCTGAAACATTCAGATGGAGGAGGGAGCTGGTGAAAGCAGCTGAGATGCTGCTGGCCTGGTGTCATTAGGAATCCTTACTTAGGGGGCAGCTGGGTAGCTCAGTGGATTGAGACCCAGGCCTAGAGATGGGAGGTCCTAGGTTCAAATCTGGCCTCAGCCACTTCCTAGCCTTGTGACCCTGGGCAAGTCACTTGACCCCCATTGCCTAGCCTTTACCACTCTTCTGCCTTGGAGCCAATACACAGTATTGACTCCAAGACAGAAGGTAAGGGTTTAAAAAAAATCCTTACTTAGACAGATCTCATGATGAGTTATAAAAAACTGTCTGATTTCTCTTTTAAGACTCAGGTCTAGGCCATATTGGCTTTGAGGCCCTTCATACTTATTCCTTTCTTACTCTCTATCTCTTTCTTTGATTACTCATTGTATTGTTAATTAAAATCTCTATAAAACCCAATTGACATGGGTATTTGAATAATTGGGAATATTTCCCTGGCAACCACCTTATATTTGATTTTAAGCCCAAGACACTGTAGTGAAACATTTCTGAGGTCAAATTTTACTCACCCTCTCTTATATCTATCATCCATTTCCTGATGGTTCTCCTCTTTCAATGCACTTTTTTTTGATACTCTCTCACGGCCTTTTCCTTCCTTTGCTTTCTCCCCTCTGTGTACCACTTCCCCCCCACACCCCTCCTTACCTTCCTTCCTCTGTCTTTTCTATTCACCCCTCTCAACCTATTTTTCCACTTCCCATTTGACCGGAGCCGGTATTTTATTGACACTCTCAGGGGGGAACAGCAATCACACCTCCATGATCAGCAAAGGGACAGACATCACTGGCTTCTATGTGGATACGGGAAATGCGGGAAACAGCCTCGCAATGGACAGGGTTGCTCGAAACAGCACAGGACGACCGCCTCCACCCAGAATTTTCTCACCTGAGCAAACACGAATCCATCCAGACCCATTCTCCGGAAGAGCAAGGGGTCTTCCAGCCTCATTTACAGGAAGGATGGGGGGGGGAGTTAGGGCAAAAGTCATGAAAGGGTTCAAGTCAACAAAATCAAGTACATTACTGCTCAGGAAAAGAACCACAAAAGGGACTGAGGCTCAGAGATACAGGCTCACAAAAGACCTATAGTGAAGAAGACGGAGTCATTTTCTAAGGGGCTGAAGGACTTACCTCGGAAGTTGGATCAAAGGGAGTTACATTTCCTCCTCTGAAAACCCAGAGAACCTAAAAGGAACCGCCCCCATAGCAACGCCAAACAAAGATTCCGATTGGACAACAGACACGCCCATGAACTGCACAGAGGAGTCTTCCAAAGGCGAAAGCTGTGGGGGGCGGGGAGGTGGGAGGTCGTGGGCGAGACCACAAAGGGGCGGGGGTGGGGAAGGTGGCTGCAGGCCCCAGATGTAAAACGCTACACCTCCACCCTGGGAAACCGAGGATTAACAGGAGAAACGTGCTGGCAATTAGCGAGTGCCCTGGTGGCGGGCAACCTGACATGCCTTCCAGACTCGTTTTCCCCCTAGCCAACCTCCCCAGCCCGTTCCAACAACCTCTGTGGGCTGGCCCAATTACCCTCCAACATTTCCGTTTCGCTCCCTCTTATTCTCTTCACCTCCTTCTAGCTGGATTTCTCTGCCCTTCCCCCACCCCTCCCTCTTTCCATTCTGTCCCTCCCAACTTTCTCTCCTTTTCTAACCACCCTCTTTCTCTGCTCCTCCCTGACCTCACTCTTATACTTTTTATACTCTTCATCCAGCTAGGTCTCTTCATCGCTCGAGTCTACCACCATGGGCCCCCTGCTGAGTACCCCCGCCTTCACCCAGAAGCAAACACGACTTCATCCAGAGACATTCTCCAGAAGGGAAAAGGGTCTTCGAGCCTCTTCTACAAAAGGGATTCGGGGCAAATGAGCGCAAAAGTCATGAAAGGGTTCGGGTCTGCAAAATCAAGTACGTGATGCTCAGGAAAAGAACCATGGAAGGCAGTTGAGGCTCAGGGAGACGTGCTCACAAAAGACCGATAGTGTCAAAGCCAGAGTTGCTTTCCAAGGGGCTGAAAGGCTTACATTGGAAGTTGGATCAGAGGGAGTTCAATTTTCTCCCAGGACTAGCAGGAGAAAAGAACTGAAAGGAACCGCCCACCTAGCAATGCGAAGCGAAGATTCTGATTGGACAAGGGACATGTCAGTGACCCTAGAGTGGACAATTCCAACGTCGTAAGCAGCGGGGGTGACGGGGGAATGGGGAGGTGAGAGGCGCCACGAGCCTGGGTTGGCTGCAGGCCAGAGATCCCCTACACCCCACCTCTACCCGGGGAAACCGAGGAGCAAAAGGAGGAACGTGCTGGCAATTAGCGAGTGCCCTGGTGGAGGGCAACCTGACATGTCTTCCGGACTCGTTTCCTCCCCTCGCCAACCTCCCCCGCCCGCTCCAACAACCTCCCTGGGCTGGCCCAATTACCTTCCTACATTTCCCTTTTGGCTTCCTCTCAATCTCTTCACCTCCTTTTAGAGGTATTTCTCTGCCTTCAGCCCACCCCACCCCCACACACCCCTCTTTCTATTCTGTCCTTCGCATCTTTCATCTCCTCTCTCTTCTCCTTTTCTATCCACACTCTTTCTCTGCTCCTCCCTTCCTGCTCCCTTACCTCCGCCTCCTATACTTGTTCGACTCTGTATCCAGTGTGGGTCTCTTCATCCCACTGCTCTCATCCTCTCCACTCTCCCCGTCTCTTCCTTTAACTCTCTTTGCATTATTTTCCCCCCTCCCTTATCTATCCCTTTTTCTCATTTTCTCTTTTCCCTCTCGTCTGCCTCTTTGGCGGACTCCCAACTTTCTCCCTGGTCTCGCCCGCTTCTGCTGCTCTCTCCTTCTCCTGCCTCCAGCCCCCGCCCTCCCATTTCTCTCCCTCTCTCTCTCTTCTTTCCATTTTCGACCCCTCATGTCCCCTCCCTCCTTCCTCTAGCCATACTCCTCTCCTCTTTCCCCCTCTCTACCTTTTCCTGCTCTGTCTTTTTTTTTACCCTTCTACTCTCCTATAGGGTACAAATCTATTCTCTTCCCCAATGGATTGGATTGTTCTTCCCTCTTTGGGTCAGTTTCAAAGTACATAAGAGGTGAGTATTTCCTATCTCCAACCTCTTTACCCTTCCAGTGTGTCGATGTACTCCCCACTCCCACCATGAGCTTCTTTGTGACATATAAATTTACCCCCATTTGTTTCTTTTCCCATTTCTTTTAGTTATAACTTCTTTTCTTTTTCAGCTTTAGTCATGTATATATATGTATATATATACATACACATGTATATGTATTTATGCATGCATATATGTATATACCTATTTATTTCTTGTCCTTTCTTCCTATACAGTTTGTCACTGTATCCTCTGAGTGTAGTTCTTCTAGCTGCTTAGGTGATAGGAACAGTTTTTAAGAGTTGCCAATGACCTCTTTTCTTATAGGGATACATATCATTTTAACTTATTGAGTCTCATAAAAAAATTTTTGTTGTTGTTGTTGTTTTTCTCCTTTTTTAAAATTACCTTTTGGTGATTCTCTTGAGTTCTGTGGTTGGACTTCAAATTTTCTGTTCAGGTCTGGTCTTTTATTCATGAATGCTTGGAACTCTTCTGTTGTGTTAAATGACCATACTTTCCCCTGTAAGAATATAGTCAGTTTTGATGGGTATTGTAAACCTTAAAATTTCTTAGACTTATGTATGTTGGAAATTTCCCCATTGGGAAATTTCATACTTGAAAAAATCTCCTACTGATAGTAAGAACTCTATTGGAATATGAAACTCCTTGGCAGGGGAGGATCCTTTTCCTCCCTACTTAAGATTATTTGACCTATGATTAAGCATAGAACAGGAAGTTCTTTGAGTCATGATTGATTTTAGAATTGATACAATAGAGATACTTGGAATGACAGAATCAGGTCTTGGAAACTACAATCTCCACCCTACTCAGAGGAACAGGATTTAGGAAGGGCTGCAGCAAAGATCAAGATTTAATTATTTGAGAATATGACCTTCAACAGACATGTGCAAAGGGGCAGACCTCTGGGTGGTGCTGGGTTAAGCTAGAGCCACCATTGGCACAGGGGAGAGATCAACAGTGATTGCTAGATGTGAGAATTGAGGGGAGGGAACTTAGATTTTTTGCTCAAAGATAGTGGGGTCTGAGGACTGAAGGAAGTTGATGCTCTGGAGGAGGTCTGAGAGGAGAGAGGTCCTGGAGGGAGAGCTCCTGGAGAAGTCTTGAAGGAGGCTGTGGAAGTAGAACTCAGGAGGAGAATTCTCTGGAAACATTTCTTGAAAAGGAGGCTCTCTTGAAGTTGGAGCCTGAGGTTGGCATGAGAAGCCTTACCTAGAGAGATCTTGGGTGAGTGATAAAACTAACTGACTGATTTATCTCTTAGGACTGAGGTCTAGGCCTTATTGGCTTCAGGCCCTTCATTCTTATTCCTTTCTTCCTTTCTCTCTTTTCCTATTGATTAATCAGTATATTATAAATTAAATTTCTCTATAAAACCCAGTTGGCTTGGGCATATTCATAAATTGGGAATATATTCCCTGGCAACCATCTTATATTTATATAAAACCAAGACACAGTAGAAAACATATTTCAGCGGTCATAATTGTTATATATTTCCCTTGCTCCCAAACATTTTAATTATCACATTTTATGGCTCCCACTCTCTTATCTACAACTACTTTTTTGTCAATCTCAGGGATATAGGGAGCCAACATGATAGTCAAATTTTGTACTTGTATGAGTACTTCACAAAGAGTGTAGATACAAGGAAGTCCTACGACTTAACATATGTCAAGCGTCGCAACCTTGAGTCTCACATTAGTATTTCCTGCTCTTTTTGGCACTTTTCAGGTTAAGTCTGTGCTCCTTGTTTTTCATCCCTTTTTCTGGAATCAGATACATTAATCACCATCCCATAATATTTTATCAATAAATGGCAGGTTCCCATAGTTTAAAGCTTTTGGTTATGCATTGAAATTATAGCAGGAATATGTATTAACTTGTATTACTGCAGAAAAAATATTAATATTAATTATATGTACCTTTAGTACAAGAAATGAGAAAAAATCAAATATTCTAATCAAAAAAAGAAAAGCAATAATTAAAAATAAGGAAAAAATCAGTAATTCAATGTGTTCTCAAAAAACATCATCCATTTGTCTATGGATTATTATCTCCAATGCATATGATAGGGTACAGTCAGTCAATTGGTCTCGGCAGAAGATGCTTTCTTCACATGTGAGCAATGAATCCAAGAGTCCTTCTCTCCAACCTTTATAGATGTTGGAGTAGTTAACAATATTTGGAATGGTCCTTCCCATGAAGGCTGAGTTGCTCCAGTTCCTTGAAATTCTTACTATAAACTTTGTCTCCTGGGTTCAGGTCATGCAGAGAAAAATCTAGTGGTCCGGCTTGTACTGCAGCTCTGGATTCATGAAGTTCACATAGTTTGTGCTGTAACTCCTGTATATAGGAAGCAATAGTAGTATCTCCCCCTAATAGTGAGGTATATGCAGGGGGAAAAGGTTTAGCCTGTATAGGAGGATGTCCAAAAAGCATCTCAAATGGTGAGATGTGTAAGTCTCCTCTAGGCCTGCTTCTAAGATAAAATAGGGCCAGAGGTAGAATTTCAGGCCATTTTAAATGTGTCTCAGTGCATAATGTTCCAATCATAGTTTTAAGTTATGGTTCCTCCTTTCATCCTATTTGGAGTGGAGAAAAAACGGAAAAAGGTTAATTAATATCAACAAAATCAATAGAGTCCAAGAAGAACCACCTTCAATATATTTGGGAAGCTCCTTGGGCACCCTCCTGAAGGGCACCTCTCTGAGGGTCATTAGCACCTCGAGTATTAGCATTGGATGAGCTCCATTTCTCATATATTATTGTTGGTCATTATAATTTTCTTCATTTGGAGCATTGTCATTATTTTCCAAATTCCTATTTCTATAATTCTGGTTTCTAAAGTTCTTCTTTCTATATTCATTATAGTTATTTCCATAATCATTATTATAATTTCTAAATTTCTAAAATTCTGGTTTCTATGACCATTATCATTTCTATAGTTGTTCTGGTTTCTATGACCATTATCATCATTTCTATAGTTATTATTTCTAAAGCTGTTATTGAACTGTGTATTTCTTCCGATCATCTTAAGAAAGGTTCTACATTCCATCATTTTGTGGCCCTTCTTCTCACAGAAATGGCAAGTTACTGATTTATTTGTGAATTCCCACAAAGGGGCTATAGTCTCTCCTTTATTTTTCAATTGTCTCTTTAACATTTCAATTTCTTTCTTTAAATCTTCCACTGATGTATCGTCTTCCTCAGGTCTTTTTACACGACCTTTATAAACATAGGTTGCTACTCTCCTCATTTCTTCGAGGTCCATAGAGTCCCAATTAGGACAGCTAGTTCTAAAGTAGTCTTTTACCACTGAACAACAATTCTTAACAAATTGCCTACGTATTTGTCTAATGTCTCTTTCTCTGGATAAATCAAGGTCCATATGTGTATTCCCTACATCAATAAGTCTGTCCATAAACTGGGAGGGTGTTTCATCAATATGTTGTCGGGCATTTTCAAATTTTGAAGATTTTTCAGGTCTATCAGAGCAAGCTCTCATGGCTGTCACCTTATGTATAGAATTATTTCCATCTTATTGAGGAGAACACTATGGCAGAGTTTAAGTATTGTGCCTGGAATCACAAAACCTATATTATATTCAGTCACATTCTTACTCAGATATTTCACCAAAATGTTATCTATCTTGCCATTATTAAGTCACTTAAAAATAAGAATTACTAAGCACAATATCAGGAAGAATGCTTAAACTAGAAAGATATCATTTCCAGATTTCCTTTTTCCAAATACCAGAAGGAAAAGCAAACGACAACGCACTTTCAATTTAGTTAGAGCTTTAAAAACTGCTAAAGACACTTATTAAAGATAAAGTGAATGCTGGATAACTTAGGTGAAGATTAACGAGGAGAAAATTATTTGACACAATGTGGTAAGTGAAAATTTATTTAAGTAACTTAAATTTGTAATAATGTTAAGAGTATGGATTTACTTTGTACAGAGTAACATTAACTTTCTATGTAATATTTTAATGTAATCTAATTAACATAATTTCCTCATAATATAGTTTTTATATTACATATATAATACTAAATAACTAATTCTATATAATCTATTTAGATATAATATTCTCCATGGAAAATCAAATATGTGGGATAGTGAACCAAATAGGTTCTCTTACCAGTCACCAGAATGTTAAAAATATATAAATACTCAAAGATTCTTTTTGCCTCTGGTCTGAGTAATATCACAACTGAAATATCTGCCACACTTTGATCTGGACTCTGAAACGGAAGTAGCTTTGGAGAAGTACACAGAAAATTCTCTTTCAGAACTTTGAACACTGAGCATTCCACTTCATAATAGCTGCAATTGTTAAGCAAAGTAGATTCTCTCTACTTTGTCAGTAGTTACCCAAGAAGTACAATTTTAATACTTGGATAGAAATTGAATATAGGAGTTAGAGAAAATGTCCCCATAAAACTAATTCACCAATTTCTCCTGAGTTGTCAAATATATCATGTTGCTATATCTACAAACAAAGCTTATTATTGCCTTACAAGAACAATTACTGATAGATTTCATAACCATGCCAAAGGCTGGATATTATAGATTTGGTCTAGTTATTGTAGAGCAACTAACCAGATGGCTGGAAGCATTTCCTGTGTCCCAAGCCACAGTGCATTTTGTTGCTAAAGTACTTTGAAAAGAAATTATTCTTTGCTTTGGACTGCCAGCACGTATTGATTCAGATACAGGAAGTCATTTTAGTGATTCTCTCCTAAACCATATATATTCTTGACTGGGAAAAACTCCCAAATTCCATGTTCCATATGATCCTCAGAGCTCAGGCTAAGTGGAAAGGATGAACAAAGAACTTAAGATGATGCCTGGAAAATGATGCACAGAGACACATTCAGAATGGCCTGAAATTCTCCCTCTGGCCCTATTTTATCTCAGAAGCAGGCCTAGAGGAGAGCTACTCATCTCACCATTTGAGATGCTATAGCCTATACAGGCTAAACCTTTTCCCCCTGCATTTACATCAGTATTAGGGGAAGATACTACCATTGCTTCCTATTGTCATGATTAAAATAGTGGGAGTTATAAACTGTGGCAGACAAAAGAGTGGTTGGCTTAAATTGTGAGCTCAGAAAAAATGGTTTCAAGAGAGTGTCTTGTTTTAAATCAAATATAAGGTGATCGCCAGGGAAAAAATTCCCAAATATTAAATATACCCTGTCAACTGGGTTTTATAGAGATTTTAATTAATACAAATGAGGAATTAGAGAGAGAGAGACAGAGACAGAGAGACAGAGACAGAGAGAGGCAGAGAGAGAGACAGAGAGAGAGGAGGACAAGAAGGGAGAAAAAGGAGAGAATGAGAAAGGAATGGAGAGGACAGAGGGAGAAAAAAGAAAGAATGGAAAGGGGGGGGAGGGAGGAGAAGACGAGAGGGCTGAAGACCCCTAGACTGGCTACGGAGTAGGAAAAGTATAAGAGTGTGGAGGGGGAGGGAGGACCAGAGAAAGAGGGGTGGGGCGTAGAAAAGGCCAAGGGGAAGGGGTAAAGAGGGGAGAAATAGGACTGGAGGGAGAGCAAAGGGGAAGGGGGAGGGAGGGAGAAAGTTAGAGCGGGCGGGGGAGGTTGGCCAGGGGGAAAACGTGTGAGGAAGGTATTCGAGGTTGCCCGCAACCTGGGCATTCGCCAATTGTCAGCAAGTTTTCGTTTTGGGTGCTTGGTTTCCCCGGGTGGAGGTGGGCTGTTGGGTTTCTGGGACCTGTGGCCACACCGTGACGGGTCGTCCCTGTCAGGTGTTCCTCCCCCCTCCCAGCCGCTCCCCCGACCCTGGCCCATTGGAATTGTCCGCGCTGCAGAAGTGACTTGAGGGTTGTCCAACCAGAATCTTCGCTGGGAGTTGTTAGGTGGGCGGTTCTTGTTAGTTTTCCGTGTTTTCCTGGGAGAAAATGGAACTCCCCCGGCTCTAACTTGGGAGGTAAATCTTGCTGCCCCTTGAGAAATGACTGTCATTTCCACCATCAATCTTCTGTGAGCCTCAGCGGCCTGGGTGGTTCTTTTCCTGAGCATTAAATTGTCCAAGGTTTTGTGGACGTGAACCCCTTAAGGACTTTTGCCCTGATTTCTCCCTGATCCCTTTTGTAAATGAGGCGTGAAGACCCTTTTCTGCTCCGGAGAATGTCTCTGGGTGAAGTGGTGTTTGCCCCGGGGAGCAAACTATCCTGGGTGAAGGCGGTGGTATCAGCAGCGGGCCAATGCTGGTTCAGGGCTCCCTGTACCTCGGGGGTCTTTTTTCACCATTTCCCCCATCCAAGGAGTGAGTAGCCAGGAATTTCTTTGCTCTCACTGTAGATCCTGGATGTGCGGTTGTTGCTGCCCTCTCAGAGTGTATATCGCGTACAGGATTCCTCCTTGGAGTCTCTTGTGACCTGGGAAGTGGGAAAACGGGTTGAGAGGGGTGAATAAAAAAAAAGAGAGAGAGCTGGGAAAGAAGGTAAGGAGGGGAGGGGAGAAGAGAGAGGTGATGCAGAGGGAAAGAAGGGAAAGGGTGGGGAGTGGGTGTGGCAATGAAAGAGGGAGGAGAGGAGCAAGAGAAAGAGGGGGGCATAGAAAAGGAGAAGAGAGAGGGGATGACAGTTGCGAAGGACAGACTAGAAAGAGGTCGAGAGAGGGGCAAAGAGGAGAGTCATATGGCTAGAAGGAGGGAAAGGAGAATGAAAGGGAGAGAAAAGGGAAGTGTTGGAGGGAGAAGAGGGCCAGCGGAGGGAGAAAGTTGGAGCGGGCGGGGGAGTTTGGCGAGGGGGAAAACGTGTCAGGAAGGCATGCGAGGTTGCCCGCCACCTGGGCAGTCGCTAAGGGCCAGCAAGTTTCTCCATTTGGTCCTGCGTTTCCCCGGGTGCAAGTGTGGTGTTGGTATCTGGGGCCAGCAGCCACCCCCGGCTTGTGGTCCCTCCCACACACACCCCTCTGTGGCTAGGGAAGTTGGAATCTTCCCCTGGGCCTTTCACTGACATGTCCGTCGTCCAATCAGAATCCTTGCGTGGCCATTGCTGGGTGGGCGGTTCCTTTCAGTTTCTCCTGGTTTTCCTGGGAGAGAAGTTGAACTGCTTTTGCTCCAACTTCCGAGGTAAACCTTTCAGCCCCTTGGAAAAGGACCCTGTCTTTTTTTTCACTATCGGTCTTTTGTGAGCTCTGAGCCTCAGCGCCTCCTGTGCTGCTTTTCTTGCGCGGCACGCACTCGATTTTGTTGACTTGAACCCTTTCATGGCTTTTGCCCTAATTTCTGCCAGATCCCTTTGGTAAGTGAGGTTGGAAGACCCTTTTGTGTTCTGGAGAATGTCTCTGTATGGACTCGTGTTTGCTCCGGTGAGCAAACTCCTGGGTGAAGGTGGAGGTCCTTTGTTGTTTCAAGCAATCCTGTCCATTGCGAGGCTGTTTCCCGCATTTCCCCTGTCCAAGGAGAAGCCAGGGATTTCTTTCCTTTGGCTGATTCTAGATGTGTGATTGCTGTTGCCCACCAAGAGTGTAAAAGCAGTGCCAGAGTCCTCCTTAGACGCTCCAGTAAAAAGGGAAGTAGAAAAACAGGTTGAGAGGCGTGAATAAAAAAAGAGATAGACCTGTGAAAGAAGATAAAGAGGGGAGGGGAGAAGAGAGGGGAGATGCAGAGGGAAGGAAGGAAGGGAAAGGGAGGGGAGTGGGTGTGGCAACAAAAGAGGGGAAGGTATGAGAGAGTAGGTAATGGAAAAGTCAGGAAAGTGGGGGCGGGGGGAAGAGTCTCAGGGGAGGATGGAGTTGGGGAAAAGCGGGAAAGGTAAAGAGGCCAGGGGAAGAGTCAGGGGATGGCAAGAGGACGGAGCAAGGACAGGGAGGGGACAGGAGGGAAGAAAGAGGAGACAATGAGAAAGGGATGGAGAAGGGAGAGGGAGAAAAAATCATGGAATGATACTTAAAGTGAGAGAGAGACAGAGACAGAGAGAGAGAGACAGAGAGAGAGACAGAGAGACAGAGAGAGAGAGAGCAAGCTGGGAGGAAAAGACTAGAGGTAAAAAGAAACCTAGACCAGATATCCAGTAAGTAAATGGTAAATGAGGTGTAGGGGGAGGGGAGAACCCAGGAAAGGCGGGGATAGAAGTGGAGAAGAGAGTGGTGATGAAAGTTGGGAAGGGTAGAGAAGGAAGAAGTAGAGAGGGGGAAGGAGAAGAGAAATATGGCTAGAGAGAGAAGGGAGGGAAAGGGAATGAGTGGGAGAGAAAGGGGAAGGGGGAGGGGGTGGGAGAAGAGGGAAAACCTGATGGGGAAGGTATTTGAAGTTTCCCTCATTCTGGGCTCTGGGTCCATGGGGAGAGCAAAAGAGAAGGAGACAGAGACTAGAAGTAAGGTAGAGAAGGGATAGAGAGGAAGGGGAAGACACAAAAAGAAGGGAAAGAGCAATAGAGGGAGGGGGAAGAGGAGTGGATAGATGGAAAAAGAATCAGAGAGAAAAGAGGGTGAGATCCAGAGAGAAGCACCCAGAGACAAAGTAAAATAAAGGGAGAATCACACAAGAGACAGACAGCGACTGGGAGAGAGACTGGGCCTGAGATGTCTAAAAATGGAGACGGAGGATAGACACAGAGAGAGAGGACAAGTGATAGTGGGAGAAAGAGAAGAGAGATGGGAGGGAGGGAGGGAGAGAGACACAGTAAAGAATTAAAGGGGAAAGAGAGAGCGAGATACTGTGTGATAGAAAGTGAAGAGAGAGAAAGCAAGAGAGGGAAAGAAATAGAGGGAGAGAGATTAGGTGGGGAAACAACAGAGAGAGAGACAGACAGAAGGGTCTGAGGTCAGAGAGTACCAAAGAAATGAATGAATAGATGAGGGAGAGAAATAGAGAAGGGATGAGAGAGAAAGACACTGGGATGTGAGGCACTGGGATGAAGGGGAAGTGGCAGAGAGGATTTGAAAGGGAGGGGGGAGAGAAAGATGGGGACAGTGATTGGGGAGCCCTCAGGAGACACAGGGTGAAAAACAGGAAGAAACAGATGCAGAGAGAGCTAGAGCCTGGAATGTGCCAGATAGACACAGAGATGGAGAGACTGAGGAGACAGAGTCTGTAAAGCAAGAGAGACATACAACCAAAAAAGTAAACCACAGAGGGAGACATAGATATGGGAGAGAGAGAGGGGCAGTGAGAGAGAAGGAGCTAGAGAATGCCAGAGAAGAAAAGGGAATAACTGGGAAGGGAGAGACAGAGGTTGGGGAAAGAAAGATATAGAGAGGCAAGAAGATAGTGAACAAGAGAGAGGAAAGGGTGGTGCGGGGGAGGGGGGGCAAGAGGGCAAAGGTCTGGCAGACCGAGGTTGTCGTAGATTGACAGTGAAAAAGAGTAGGGGAGAGAGAGGGATTGAGGAAGAGGATAGAGACTGAGATAGCCAGAGAGGACACAGAGACACCCTGAGACAAATTTAGACGGAATGAGAGACATGACAGTGAAAGGGAGAGAGAAAGGGCAGGAGCAAAGGAAGTAAAGAGAGTGACAGAGAGGCTGATGAGGAGTCCAGGAGAACAAGAGGGAAAAGGGGTAGGGGCTTGAGAAAGGGGGAAGGACAGACAAGGGAGAAATGGAGAGGACAGATAGAAAGTAGAAGAAGAGAGACCTAGTGGACATACAGAGTAGGAAAAGAGGAAGGGGGTGGGGTGGGGTGGGGGCCAGGGTAGAGAAGATTCCAAAGTAGTCAGAGAGGGAATTACAGAATCAAAGAGAGACAAAAGAAAGAAGAGCAAGGGGATGAAAGTGAGAAAGGGAAAGAGACAGTAAGAAGTACTGGGGGCAAATAAGGACAGAGAACAAAGGAGGAGAGGTAGAGAGAGGAAAAGGACAGACAAATAAGGGAAGGAGAGAAAAGAGAGGAGGAAGTATGTGGGATGAAACTGTGCATTATTCCCCCACATCTATTGATCAGTATTGGCAATTTTCTGTTGAGAAGAACCTCCTCTCCCCTCAGTTATAATAGCAGTTATTTTAGATAGCAATATAGGCTTTTTCCTATTCTCAAAGATGACTAAAGAGCCTCCCCACCCCCCACTCATTTTGGGAGGGGTTCTGTAGCCTATGCCCGGGCATCACAAGGGCAACATATTTGATTGCTGTACACAAGATTTAAATTCCTGGGGCTTTGATTATTTCACTTTGCTTTGATTTCAGAAATTTGCTTTGCAAGGATAAAAGGGAGGGGAAGGAATATAGACTTCAGGTAAGAATGAAAAACTCAAAAAAACCCCGAAACACCCTGATACCCAAAGGGCAAATTTCAGCAACGTGTGTGTGTGTGTGTCTGTGTGTCTGTGTGTGTCTGTGCGTGCGCATGTATACACGCACATGAAAAGATTTGATTTTACCAGTCAGGAACACCAATTTTTTCTTTGCAATGAATTTCCAGTCTTTTCTAGGTTTCAGTACTCCCTGAAAATGCTTCAACTATTTGGCAGTTCTTCCAATTCCTACCGGAAAAGGGTAAACAATTTTGCAGGGAGCTAACTTTCCACTTTCTTGATTAACTATGGCTGCTCAGTGACATGGAAGAGAGTCAACACTAGCCTAATTCGCGATGGTGGTATTATCTTTGTTACTTTCATTGCAAGCAAACATGAGGTTTTTTTAGAATCCTGTTTGTATAGAGTACCTGTTTTGGTAACACTTCTGTGGAGCGGAATGGGGGTGGGGGGGAAATGGGCTCATCTCCCCAGGAATCATTCTAATGAGCACATGGGAGATTTGAGGCTGGCAGAATTCATATAGCTTTATTCAGAGGCTGGGTGGGGGTGCATGGAGTGAGGGAACACTACAGGGAGGGGAGCCAGATGAAGGGAGAGAGAAGGGGGAGATGGTTGGGGGTGGGGGGGGAGAGAGGAAGGGAGGCTCCAGAGTCTGAGAGGGCAGAGAGGTACCCAGATTTACTCAGATTTTATGGAGATCCATCAAAGTGCCCCATGTCCATTTTCCCATCATGGAGTATCTTTTCAATCCTCCATTCTCTATCCTCCTTAATCTTTCTCAAGTCTTTCAAGCTTATAGGTGTTACTCATTAGGTTTGTAGTTTGTAGGGCTGTGGAAGGATTTTTGCAGCATTATATAACAGTTCTTGGGTTTTAGTAATCATGTATTTTAACTTTTCTAACGTGTAAGTTTTGAGGCTTCTCTCATAGGAATTAGGACACCAAACCTCTTCCCATGGGAACGAGGAAGGGGGGGGGGCTCTTTTGCCACATTTGAGAAGACTATCAAAGGCCTATACTAAGAGGTGGGTGGGTGGGGGGTTTCTTCTACTCTTCAAAAGGAGAAATATTGATCTCTCTTAGTGGAGGGTTCCTAACCACATTTTTTCTACAGGAAGTTACTAATACGAGCATGCTGGGATAATTTCATCTCACACAAATCCCATGGAGAAAAATAAGGATAGGGGGAAGAAAATGAGAGAAAGTAAAAGAGGGGAATGGGAGTGCGAGGGGACAATAAAAAAGAGACAGAGGAAAAAAAGAAGACTGGGGGAAGGAGGAGGACAGAAGGGAGGGAACAAAGGGAAAGAAGAGAAAGGGAGGTGGAGAAGAGTGGGTTTAGCAGTGAAAGAAGATAGGAGGTGGTGAGAGTAGGAAAAAGAAAGGAACTGGAAAGGAAGATGAAAGAAAAGTCAGGAAAGGTGTGTGTGTGGGTGAGTCAGGAGAGGATGGAGTTGGAGAAAAAGAGGGAAAGGTGTAGAAGCCAGGGGAAGAGTCAGGGGAAGACTAGAGGAAACGTGTCTGTGTGTCTGTGTGTCTGTGTGTGTGTGTGTGTGTGTGTGTGTGTGTGTGTGTGTGTGTGAGAGAGAGAGAGAGAGGAGGACAAGAAGGGAGAAAAAGGAGAGAATGAGAAAGGAATGGAGAGGACAGAGGGAGAAAAAAGAAAGAAGTGAAAGAGAGGGGGGGAGAGGAGAAGACTATAGGGCTGAAGACCCCTAGATTGGCTACGGAGTAGGAAAAGTATAAGAGTGTGGAGGGGGAGGGAGGACCAGAGAAAGAGGGGTGGGGTGGCAATGCAATGTCCCTGAAAATCTGCAGGGATCTAGGAGAAAAACATCCACAAGTAGAGGACAAACTGTGGGAGTAAAAACACTGAGGATAAGCAACTGCTTGACTGCAGTGTTTGAGGGGAGATGTCTGAGGAGAGACTCTAAATGAACACTCTAATGTAAATACCAACAACATGGAAATGGGTTCGATTCAAGAACACATGTAATACCCAATGGAATCCTGCATCAGCTATAGGAGAGTTCTGGGGTGGGAGGAAAAGAAATGATCTTTGTTTCAAGTGAATAATGTTTGGAAATGCTCAAATAAAAAAAAAATTTTAAGGGATAGGGAAGGTAAATACATCCTGATAAAAGTGAGTATTGATAATCAGGAAATAACACTAATCAACATGTATGGCCAAATGGCATTGAATCCAAATTTGTAATGGAGAAACTAGGAGAATTGAAGGAGGAAATATATGGTAAAACTATACTAGTGAGAGATCTGAATCAATCACTATCAGATTTAGATAAATCAAATGAAAAATAAATAAGAATAAGGTAAAAGAGGTTAAAGAAATCCTAGAAAAAATAGAGTTCATAGATATATGGAGAAAAATAAAGAGGAACACACCTTCTTTTCAGCAGCAAATGGTTCATTCACAAAGATTGACCTCAAAATAGGTCATAAAAACATGGCATACAAATTCAGAAAACCAGAAAAATTAAATGCAACCTTCTCAGATCACAAGGCAATGAAAATAATGATCAATAGGGGCACATGGACAGTCAAATCAAAAATTAATTGGAAATTAAATAATATGATTCTTCAAAATTGGCTAGTTAGAGAACAAGTCCGAGAAATAATTAATAATTTCATTGAAGAAAATGACAATGATGAGGAATCCTTTCAACCTCTATGGGATGCAGCCAAAACAGTACTCAGGTGAAAATTTATATACTTGAGTTCATATGCTAACAAATTAGGGAGGGCAGAGTTCAATGAATTGGATATGGAAATCAAAAAACTTGAAAACAAACAAATTAAACACCCCCAGAAGAAAACCAAATTCGAGATCCTAAAAATAAAGGGAGAAATTAATAAAATCCAAAGTGACGAAGCGGCACTTTAAAAAAAATCCAAACAAAATAGAGAAAGTATTCGTCAATCTAATAAAAAAGAGGAAAGAAGAAAACCAAATTAACAGTATCATGGATGGAAAGGGAGGACTCACCTCCAATGAAGAGGATATTAAGGCAATCATTAAAAACGATTTTGCACAATTATATGGAAATAAATATGTCAATCTAGGAGATATGGATGCATATTTACAAAAACATAAATTGCCTCGATTAACAGAAGAACAAATTGAATTCTTAAATAATCCCACATCAGAAAAAGAAATCAAACAGGTACTGAAAGAACTCCCTAAGAAAAAAATTCCCCAGGGCCAGATGGATTCACAAGTGAATTCTATCAAACATTCAAAGAACAGCTAATCCCAATAGTATACAAAGTATTTGACATAATAAGCAAAGAGGGAATTCTACCAAATTCATTTTATGACACAAATACGGTTCTGATTCCAAAGCCAGGCAGGTCAAAAATGGAGAAAGAAAACTACAGTCCAATCTCCCTAATGAACCTAGATGCAAAAATCTTAAATAAGAGACTAGTAAAAAGACGGCAGCAAATGATCAGTGGGCTTATTCATTATGATCAGGTAGGATTTATAACCAGGAATACAAGGAGGGTTCAGAATTCGGAAAACCACCCACATAACTGACCATGTCAAGAAGCAAACCAACAAAAATAACATGATTATCTCACTAGTCTCAAAAAAAGCCTTTGACAAAATACAACACCCATTCCTATTGAAAACAGTAGAAAATATAGAAATAAAAGGGTCTTTCCTAAAAATAATAAACAGTATCTTTTTTAAATCCTTCTGTCAACACCATCTGCAATGGGGATAAACTACATGCATTCCCAATAAGACCAGGAGTGAAACAAGGATGCCCATTATCACCTCTATTATTTAACATTGTACTAGAAATACTAGTAGTAGCAATTAGAGAAGAAAAACAAATGGAAAGTCTTAAAATTAGCAATAAGGAGACCAAGCTATCACTCTTTGCGGATGATAGGATGGTCTATTTAAAAAATCCTAGAGAATAGATTAAAAAGCTAGTGGAAATAATCAACAATGTTAGCAAGTAGAAGGACCCAAAATAAACCCACAGAAGTCATCAGTATTTCTATATATCTCCAACACATCTCAGAAACAGGAAATAGAAAGAGAAATCCCATTCAAAATCACCTTAGACAATATAAAACACTTAGGAATCTATTTGCCCAGACAAACAGGAACTATATGAACACAATTACAAAACACTCTCCACACAACGAAAACTAGATCTGAGCAATTGGAAAAAACGTTAACTGCTCATGGATAGGATGAGCTAACATAATAAATATGACCATCCTACCAAAACTTATCTTTATTTAGTGCCATACCCATCGAACTTCCAAAAAAATTTCTTTACAGAATTAGAAAAAACCATAACAAAGTTCATTTGGAAGAAGAGCAGATCAAGGACATATAGGGGAATAATGAAAAAAAAAATAAGGAAGGCAGCCTTGCAATCCCAGATCTCAGACTATATTATAAAGCAGTGGACATTAAAACCATTTGGTACTGGCTAAGAGACAGAAAGGAGGATCAGTGGAATTAACTTGGGGTATGTGACCTCAGCAAGATAGTCTATGACAAAGGCCAAGATCCCAGCTTCTGGGACAAAAACCCAGTATTTCAAAAAAAAGTGCTTGGAACAATGAAAGACAGTGTGGGAGAGATTAGGTTTGGATCAGCACCTCACATACACCAATATAAACTCAGAATGGGTGAACGACTTGAACATAAAGAAGGAAACAATAAGTAAATTATGTGGGCACAGAATAGTATACATGTCAGACCTGTGGGAAGTGGTGCAGAGCGCAAGGAGGAGAATTGGGAAAACATTGTACACGGAGTCTGAAACATTGTAGTACAATCGAATCTAATGGACTTCTCCATTTGTGTCTATACAAAGTCCCTGAACATTCTGTAGGGATCAAGGGAAAAAACACTATCCCCTAGCAGAGAACACATTGTCGGAGGAAAAATACTGAGGAAAAGGTACTGCTTGACTACAGGGGTTGAGGTGACATGACTGAGGAGAGACTTTAAATGAACAACCTAATGCAAATACCAACAACATGGAAATGGGTTCGAATCAATGACATATATTATACCCAGTGCAATCGCAAGTCGGCCATGAAAGAGGTGGTGGGAGGGAGGGGGGAGAAAAAGAAAACGATCTTTCTTTCCACGGAATGATGTTTGAAAATGACCAAATAAAATAATGTTTAAAAAGAAAAAAAAAAGAGGCAGAGGAAAGAAGCTAAGGAGGGCAGGGGAGAACAGGGGGATGCGGAGGTAAAGAAGGGAAAGGGTTGGCAGTTGGTTTGGCAATGAAAGAGGAAGGTACAAGAGAGGAGAAAACAGAAAAGGAAAAGAAAAAACGGGAGGAGAAGACTAGAGGACTGAGGAGATCTAGACAGCATACCGAGTAGAAAGACGATGAGGATTATTGTGGAGGTAAGAAGGGGGAAGGGTGAGTGTGGATCAGAGAAAGGTTGGATGGAAAAGAAGAGCCGAGGGGATGGACGCTGGGAAAGACAGAGCAGGAAAAGGTAGAGAGGGGGAAAGAGAGGAGTATGGCTAGAGGAAGGGGGGAGGGGACATAAGGGGTCGAAAATGGAAAGAAGAGAGAGAGTGGGAGAGAAATGGGAGGGCGGGGGCTGCAGGCAGAAGAAGGAGAGAGCAGCAGAAGCGGGCGAGACCAGGGAGAAAGTTGGGAGTCCGCCAAAGAGGCAGACGAGAGGGAAAATAGGAAATGAGAAAAAGGGATAGAGAAGGGAGAGGGGAAAAAATAATGCAAAGAGAGTTAAAGGAAGAGACGGGGAGAGGGGAGAGGATGAGAGCAGAGGGATGAAGAGACCCACACTGGAGATAGAGTCGAACAAGTATAGGAGGCTGACGTAAGGCAGCAGGAAGGCAGGAGCAGAGAAAAAGGGTGGATAGAAAAGGAGAAGAGAGAGGAGATGAAAGTTGCAAAGGACAGAATAGAAAGAGGGGTGTGTGTGGGGGTGGGGTGGGCGGAAGGCAGAGAAATACCGCTAAAAGGACGTGAAGAGAATGAGAGGGAGCCAAAAGGGAAATGTTGGAGGGTAATTGGGCCAGCCCAGGGAGGTTGTTGGAGCGGGCTGGGGAGGTTGGCGAGGGGGAAAACAAGTCTGGAAGGCATGTCAGGTTGCCCTCCACCAGGGCACTCGCTAATTGCCAGCACGTTTCTCCTGTTAGTCCTCGGTTTCTCGGGGTCGAGGTGTGGCGTTGTGCATCTGGGGCCTGCAGCCACCTCACCCCACCTTGTGGTCCCTCCCACGGCCTCCCCCGGCCTCCCCCACTGCTTTCGCCATTGGAAGGGTCGGCTGTGCAGTTCATGGGCGTGTCCGTTGTCCAATCGGAATCTTTGTTTGGCGTTGCTACGGGGGCGGTTCCTTTTAGGTTCTCTGGGTTTTCCCAGGAGGAAATGTAACTCCCTTTGATCCAACTTCCGAGGTCCTTCAGCCCCTTAGAAAATGACTCCGTCTTCTTAACTATCGGTCTTTTGTGAGCCTGTATCTCTGAGCCTCAGTGCCTCTTGTGGTTCTTTTCCTGAGCAGTAATGTACTTGATTTTGTTGACTTGAACCCTTTCATGACTTTTGCCCTAACTCCCCCCCCATCCTTCCTGTAAATGAGGCTGGAAGACCCCTTTCTCTTCCGGAGAATGGGTCTGGATGGATTCGTGTTTGCTCTGGTGAGAAAATTCTCGGTGGAGGCGGTCGTCCTGTGCTGTTTCGAGCAACCCTGTCCATTGCGAGGCTGTTTCCCGCATTTCCCCTATCCACATAGAAGCCAGTGATGTCTGTCCCTTTGCTGATCATGGAGGTGTGATTGCTGTTGACCCCTGAGAGTGTCAATAAAATACCGGATTCCCCCTTGGAATCTCCGGTCAAATGGGAAGTGGAAAAATAGGTTGAGAGGGATGAATAGAAAAGACAGAGGAAGGGGGAAGCGGTACACAGAGGGGAGAAAGCAAAGGAAGGAAAAGGCCCTGAGAGAGTATCAAAAAAAGAAGTGGATTGAAAGAGGAGAACAATCAGGAAATGGGGGGCGCTGTAGTGTGGAGTTGGGAAAGAGAGGTCAGGAGAGGGTAGGCTTAGGGGAAGGAGTGAGGAGGTTGACAAAGTGACGGATCAGGGGACAAGACGGGAGAAAGAAGAGAGAATCAGAAGAGGGTGAAATGAAAGAATGGAAAGACAGTTGAAGAAAAGAGAGAAGGGGAGGAGAAGAGTAAAGGGATGAAGAGATCAGGACAGCACACAGTAGGAAAAGATAAGAGTTGTGGTAAAAAGGGGAGAGAGGTAGGATGAATCAGAGAAAGGTTGGATTTAGAAGAAGAGGAGAGGGGATGAACGTTGGGAAGAACAGCAGGAAAAGGTAGAGGCAGAAAGAGGAATTGAACATGGCTAGAGGGAAGAAAAGAGAGTGGGAGAGAAAAGGAACGTGGTGTAACAGTTGAAAGAGTGGTTGCCTTAAATTGTGATTGCCAAAACTCAAGATAAGTTTTTGTGTCTTGATTTTTTATTAAAAATAAAGTGGTCGGCATGGGAAAAATTCTGAAATATGAAATACCCCAGTCAGCTCGGTTTTTATGGAGATGTTAATTAGTACAATTAAGCAATCAAGGAACGGGAGAGAGAGTAAGAGGAAATAATGTATGAGAGACCAGTCAGTCTTTTATCCACTCACCAGAAGATTTGTCCCAAGGAAGAATTCTGGTGTTCAGAGAGACCCTCCAGTTTAGCTCCTCAGCTCCACTATGTTCAGCCACCAAACCTTCCAATTCAGCTTTGGCAAACTGAACTTTTTCAGAGGCCTTTCAAAGAACATTTTCTCCTATGTCACCTCCCCTAAGTTTTCACATCTACCAATCACAGTAGAAGTTTTCACAGGACGGACCATTCTTAATTCACACCTGAGTAGACTAAAACTTTTGAGTAATTCCCACCTGAGTAGACTAAAACTTCACACCTCATTTGTTAAACTTCTCCCTTGCAAGCTTGCATGTTGCCTGACCTTTTAGTGATTAATTTGACCTTCATACCTACTTAGCACCTTTTTGCATTAGATATAAAAGTAGACCTAGCTTAAGGGTTTGGGTTTCATTTTAAGTATGGGTTAAGTACTTTTCATTGTTCAGTAAGGAGTTTACAACTTTATCTTCCTCTCAAGTATGCTTAAGTGTGGGTGGAGTAATGTTAGAGTTCCCACCTATCTGAACAAAGTCCATTCATTGTTTTAAAATGGGTTTAGCTTAACCAAATCTTCTGAAATAGAGTCTGAGAAGAGGGAGAAGAGTGGATAGAAGGAAAAAAATCTGAGAAAACACAGGGTGAGATACAGAGAGAAGCACCCAGAGATACTGATAAAGGTAGAATAACACAGTGATTGGGAGAGAGATAAACAGAATGAGATGTATAAAAATGGAGACAGAGGATAGACACAGAGAGAGTGAGGCAGAGAGGACAAGTGACAGTGGGAGAAAGTGACACAGATGGGTGGGAGGGAGGGAGAGAGAAATGGAGAGGGAGAGAGACACAGTAAACAAAGGGTGTAGGGTTGGAGGTAGGAATGCAAGTAAGCAAAGGATCACCTTTTATTTCCTAGCCCACTAGGCACTAGGTCTGCCCAAAGAGAAGTCCTGTTGGGTTGGCTAGGGGAACGCCTTTTATAGTATACGGGGTTAGGATGAAATGTTGAACAGTAGGATGTGGTGATTTGGCAGTTGCAGCTAGCCAAGGGGTTCACAATACAGGGAGTGTCTGCTTAGCTGCTGGAACAGTTATGCTGTCTTGTGTAAAAGTTTAGTCCTGGCCCCCAGAGGGACGTTGTTCTGACCTCCTTGATTCCACACTTCTACTATGTATGAGGAATCTTCCTCATGAGACCATATCCTCATAAGGGCATTCAGTGGGAGACAGAGTTTGATATCGCTTGTGAAGCATATTTGAGTGGAGTGATTGCTGATGTATTGTTAATTCAGAAGTCAACTGGTTTAGTCCTCAGGTACCAAATGACAGTAATTTGTTCAAACCAGTTTGACACCATGATGTCATAATATCACACTCAGGCTTTTGCTGACCAATGTAAAGCCAAATATGATATAGTTCTTCATGGGAATGAAAACATACAAATGAAAAGTTGTAATGTTTTACATCCAGCCACACTATGACCTGATTTGTGTACAAATGTAGAGTCATTACGTGACTAAACTGAAGCAGTCCAATTAATAGAACAAGTAAGGCTGCATTTGAAAGATACACAATTAGACAATCCTGACATTCTACTTTATATAGATGGTTTGTCTTTCATGCAGAATGATATCTTTTATATCACTTGCAAAGAATGATAGTTTCGTCTCTTCATTGTCTATTTTAATACGTTCAATTACTTTTTCTTCTCAAATTGCTACTACTAGTCTTTCTATTACTATGTTAAATAGCAAAAACCTCCTTTTGGAATTACACAAAAGAGGGCATAAGATGTTGAAGGATACGGTTCAGTGTTTCCTCCCTAAAGTAGAATATTTGGGGTTCATCCTGACTATAGGTATATGCTTTATTTCTGAGACACTCACCTGTGAATATCTCAAGAAGAGAGAAAGGATAGTAGTTTAAATTCCACGAGGGGCAAGACGGAGCCGGGAGACACAGCACAACTCCGGATACTGGAAATCTCAAAGGAAAGAACCATCCAGTAGTCCAAAATTAACACCACTCAGGTCAGAGAAATGATAGAGTTTAGCTCAGAGATTAGAGTAGGTTCCTCAGACTAGTTGCCAAGCAGGAACCCTAGGGCTGAGAGAATAGGGTGTAGATAATAGGATGAATTAGAAAGAGCTAGGTATTAGCATTGGAAAAGGAAAGCCCCTGGCCAAAGGCCAGGTCCCAGGTGAGAGAGAGAGAAGAGAAGTAGAGAAGAGACAGTGTAAGGCAATGTGTGACATCCGAGATATCTCCCCCTTTTTGTGTGACATAAAAATAAGTAGTGCAATATCAAAATGTGACAAAACACACCTTAACAAATACAAACATACTGGTGCATAATCATAACATAATTCAAAGGTGAAAAACCAAACCAGATTGTAAAACCTAAATATAAAAATCAAGTGTGATCATCAGCATAAACTGATTCAGTGATAAATCTAACAAATTTAAAATTGAACTCCCTATCTACCTATCTGCTTATCAAAATAAATGTAACAGTCTTAGTAAATATAAACTATTAAGAAAATATTTTTCACTCTAGCGATCCTGGTTCGATGAGATAGAAGTTTTTTGGCTCACAAGACAGGGGCAATAATCAGACATGCCACCTTTCATAGTCAGGACTATCAGAAGCTGTCAGCCTTTTCAACAGTTATCAAAAAGACTATCTCTGGAGATGAAGGATGAGTCCTTCCTTTCTCTTGTACTGATACTGCATCTTAGGGATCTATTTGTGCTCACTTCCAGATGCCTGCCACATAGGAAAACGGTTGGAAGTTTAATGCCAGGACAACCAGTGACTGAGAGCGTCAGTATACCATGTCTCTGCATCCCGAACTTTAAACATCCATTTCATATGGAATTTGCATCGGTGGGTGGCTATGGCTGTCTCGTCCATAATGATATATTCATTATGGTTCCCCTTTCATGCAGTCAGACATCACTCTCCAGAATAGTCATCTGAAAATTAACAAATGCTGCCATGTTCTCATGGTTGCAGACTTTCGGAGCAACCCCTTTGCCAGCCCTGAGTTTTCTGTCTGCAATAGTAAAATACTTGCACCTTCATAACCCAGGAACAGTGTTAACAATACTTTCCATGTACTAAAAATTTTGGCAGCAGTTCTGCAAAAGAAAAATCAAAGTTAAATAGTTTAAAGTGAATCAAAAGTGTTCTATAATATGAAAATACTGACATCTTTAAGATTCTTCTCCCTTTTTTCTTTTTACTTTTTTTGTTGTTATTGTTGGGAGAGATACCTTTAAAGAAAAACATCCTCTCTGAGCAATCTTGGAGGATCATGTGTATAACATACAAAATGATCCTGGGAACATGATCCCAAAAATTAATACACAATTTTAGACTCTTGGCTCACTGTTTCTGTGGTATGTTTGAAGCTGAACCAATATGTAATATCAGAATTTACAATCCCAATGATTTCTAATTCCTAATCTAAATTGACCAAAATTCACCTTGTACATGAACATAATTTTGCACCAATAAAGGCCTTGCAAAAACATTAATACAACAATTATTGTGAACTTTATAAACAAATACCAATATTCCCATACACATTACATTCTGATTTGTAGTTTAAATAACCCGGATGAGGATAATGAAGTGACATTTCAAGTTCTGACTGCATATTTCTTATCTCAACCTTATTTAAATCTGTGCTTGTCTAAATAAACCCATCACTTCCGGTCAACATGGCAGCGTAGAAGCAGCAAAAGTTCAGACCTTGGAAACCCTTCCTTACTGATCACAAACAGAGTGCTCCCAGGACACCGAAATTCAAGCTGAACAACAGGATAGACCTGGGGAAATCTCCTCCTGGACCTGGATCAAAAGGTACCGCACCCCAAAAGCCAGAATCCTAGATCACTTGGATCTAAGGAAGGTCCCAGGACCCATCCCCCCAACCTAGAGTGCTGAGCCCATGGCAGCAGCGAGAACGTCAGGGCTCTGAGGACTCACCTTGAAAGCAACCTGAGCTAGTCTCCCGGGCGCCCAACACAGACGGCAGGGAAACATAGAGAGAAAGGGGATGCCCATAACCCCCTGGCTAGGACCTTCCACCTGAGTCTCAAGGAAGATCCCAGCTTTAGGGCACCAGCTGAACCCAATCGCATCAGGAGCCCTCAGAGCTACTGAAAGGACAGAAACCTCAGGGCTGGCAAAGGGGTTGCTCCGAAAAGCTTACCTTGAAAGGAACCTGGGCAAGTCTCCGGGCATTCAACTCAGACTGTGGAGGAGGAGGGTTTTTTTTTCTTCCTTTTTTTGGCTCTGGGATCATTCCGCCCACACCACTTGAACCTAATCCCATCAGGAGCCCTCAGAGCTTCTGAAAGAACAAAAACCTCAGGGCCTGTAAAGGGCTTACCTTGAAAACAACCGGGCCAGTCTCCAGGCTTCAACACAGATTGTGAGGAGGTTTTTTGCATGAGGGCTCATCTGGCCCAAACCAAGTGAACCTAATCCCATCAGGAGCACTCAGAGCCCAGGGAGGCCATGCACCTCACCCCTTAGAGAGCAGGGTCTTCTGAAAAAACAGAAACCTAGAGGCAAAGTCAAGATGGCAGCCTAGAAGGAGCATAGACCTGGCAGCCTGGCCAGAGCTTTGGAGATCCTCCATATCTGCTCCAGCCGTCCAGGAAGTTTAAAACTCAGAGTAAACCCAGCCCAACTAAGCTGAACTCAATCCCACCAAAAGTCTCCAGAACGCAAGGAAGCCCAGGCTCCCCATCCATCCTCATTGACTGCTGGACTTTAAGCCAATCAAAAGCCTCCAGAGGACAAGAAAGCTCAAACCCCCAAAAACCCTCCCCCAGAGATAACACCACGAGATCTTCTGTTAAAGCTCCAAGAGCGAAGACCAATAGAAGTCCCCAAAAAGCAAAAAAAAAAAAAAGAGGAACAAGAGCACAGACAAATATGGGGAGGAAAGAAGGGGTGAATTTGAACAAACAACCAAAACAGAAGAAAGAAACTACAATAGACAGCTACTACTCACCAAATGGAACAGAGGGGGAGAGATCAGCAAACGATAAACCAGAAATCCCAGCAAATTGGATATAAGCTGTGGAAGAACTCAAAACACAACTAAGAGAGGCTGAAGACAATTGGGAAAAGAACTTAAAAATTAAGATAAGTCATCTGGAAACAGAGGCACTTGAACTAAACCAAGAAAATAGTGTCCTGAAAGCCAAAATCATCCAGTTGGAAAGTGAGGCAAAGGAGATGAAAGACGAGGTAAAGAAGATGAAAGATGATCTTCAAAGAAAATCAGACCAGAAGGAAAAAGACGACCAAAAAGCCAGAGATGAAATCCAATCTTTAAGAACCAGAGTAAAACAACTAGAATCAAGTGTCCTCACAAGGCAGCAGGACACTATAAAACAAAACAAAAAGAATGAAAAAAATTGAGGAAAATGTGAAGCATCTCATTCACAAAACAGATGATTTAGAAAATCGTTCAAGACGAGACAATTTAAGAATAATTGGACTACCAGAAGACTACGACAAAAGAAAAAGCCTGGACATAATACTAGAGGAAATTATCCAGGAAAACTGTCCCGAGATCCTAGAACAAGAGGGGAAAGTGGAGATTGAAAGAATCCACAGATCACCCCCTGTATTTAATCCCCAACTGACAACACCAAGAAATGTTATAGCCAAATTCAAAAACAATCAGATGAAAGAACAGATATTACAAGCTGCCAAGAAGAAGCCATTCAGATACCATGGAAACTCAGTGACGATAACACAGGATCTGTCTGCATCCACACTGAAGGACCCAAAGGCATGGAATAGGATATTCCGGAAATGAAGGGAACTAGGTCTACAGCCAAGAATAAAATACCCATCAAAACTGACTATATTCTTACAGGGGAAAGTATGGTCATTTAACACAACAGAAGAGTTCCAAGCATTCATAAATATAAGACCAGACCTGAAGAGAAAATTTGAAGTCCAACCACAGAACTCAAGAGAATTATCAAAATGTAATTAAAAAAGAGTGGAAAAAAACAACAACCACAACAACAAAAAAATTTTAAGAGACTCAATAAGTTAAAATGATATGTATCTATATAAGAAAAGAGGTCATTGGCAACTCTTAAAAACTGTTGCTATCACCTGAGCAGCTAGAAGAACTACACTCAGAGGGAACAGTGACAAACTGTATAGGATGAAAGGACAAGACATAAACAGGTATATAGATATATGCATGCATAAATACATATACATGTGTATGTATGTATATAGCATATATATGACCAAAGCTAAAAAAGAAAAGAGGTTATGACTAAAAGAAATGGGAAAAGAAACAAATTTATATGTCACAAAGAAGCTCATGGCGGGTGGGGGGAGAACATCGATACACTGGAAGGGTAAAGAGGTTGGAGATAGGAAATACTCAACTCTTATGTACTTTGAAACTGACCCAAAGAGGGAAGAACAATCCAATCCATTGGGGAAGAGAATAGATTTGCACCCTATAGGGGAGTAGAAGGGTAAAAAACAGACTGGTGGGGAGGGAAGCAGTACAAGGGAGAGAGAGGGTGGGGGGGATTTTAAAAAGACTACAGGGGAAAATAAGGGAGGGAATAAGAAGGGAGGGGGTAGAAAGGGAAGTACAATGGGGACTGATTTAAAGTAAATCACTGGACTAAAAGTTAGAGCTGAAGAAGAAAGGTTAGAATTAGGGAAGGATATCAAAATGCCAGGGAGTCCACAAGTGACAGTCATAACTTTGAACATGAATGGGATGAACTCACCCATAAGACGTAGACGAATAGCAGAATGGATTAGAATGCAAAACCCTACCATGTGTTGTCTCCAAGAAACACACATGAGGCGGGTAGACACCCACAAGGTCAGAATTAAAGGATGGAGTAAGACCTTCTGAGGCTCAACTGACAGAAAGAAGGCAGGAGTGGCAATCATGATATGTGATAAAGCCAAAGCAAAAATAGACCTGATCAAAAGGGATAGGGAAGGTAATTATAGTTTGTTAAAAGGGACATTAGATAATGAGGAAATATCACTAATATAGCACCCAAATTTCTAATGGAGAAACTAGGAGAATTGAAGGAAGAAATAGACAGTAAAACCATATTGGTGGGAGACTTGAACCAACCATTATCAAATTTAGATAAATCAAATAAAAAAATAAATAAGAAAGAGGTAAAAGAAGTGAATAAAATTTTAGAAAAATTAGAATTAATAGACATAGGGAAAAATAGATAGGGATAAAAAGGAATACAGCTTCTTTTCAGCACCACATGGCACATTCACAAAGATTGACCATACATTAGGTCACAAAAACATGGCACACAAATGCAGAAAAGCAGAAATAATAAATGCAGCCTTTTCAGACCATAAGGCAATAAAAATAATGATCAGTAATGGTACATGGAAAACAAAATCAGAAACGAATTGGAAATTAAACAATATGATACTCTAAAATCGTTTAGTTAGAGAAGAAATCATAGAAACCATTAATAATTTCATCGAGGAAAATGACAATGGCGAGACATCCTTTCAAACCCTTTGGGATGCAGCCAAAGCAGTAATCAGAGGTAAATTCATATCCCTGAGTGCATATATTAACAAACTATGGAGAGCAGAGATTGATCAATTGGAAATGGAAATAAAAAAACTTGAAAGCGATCAAATTAAAACCCCCAGCAGAAAACCAAACTAGAAATCCTAAAAATTAAGGGAGAAATTAAAAAAATCGAAAGTGATAGAACCTTTGAGCTAACACACAATACAAGAAGCTGGTACTTTGAAAAAAACAAACAAACAAAATAGACAAAGTACTGGTCAGTCTAATTTAAAAAAGGAAGGAAGAAAAGCAAATTAATAGCATCAAAGATGAAAAGGGGGACATCACCTCTGATGAAGAGGAAATTAAGGCAATCATTAAAAATTACTTTGCCCAATTACATGGCAATAAATACACCAATTTAGGTGATATGGATGAATATATACAAAAATAAAAACTGCCTAGACTAACAGAAGAAGAAATAGAATTCTTAAATAATACCATATCAGAAAATGAAGTCCAACAAGCCATCAAAGAACTTCCAAAGAAAAAAATCCCCAGGGCCTGATGGATTCACCAGTGAATTCTATCAAACATTCAGAGAACAGTTAATCCCAATTCTATATAAACTATTTGACATAATAAGCAATGAGGGAGTTCTACCAAACTCCTTTCATGACACAAACATGATACTGATTCCAAAACCAGGCAGGTCAAAAACAGAGAAAGAAAACTATAGACCAATCTCCCTAATGACTATAGATGTAAAAATCTTAAATAGGATACTAGCAAAAAGACTCCAGCAAGTGATCAGAAGGGTCATCCACCATGATCAAGTAGGATTTATACCAGGGATGCAGGGCCAGTTCAATATTAGGAAAACTATCCACATAATTGACCACATCAACAAGCAAACCAACAAGAACCACATGATTATCTCAATAGATGCAGAAAAAGGCTTTGATAAAATACAACACCCATTCCTATTAAAAAACACTAGAAAGCATAGGAATAGAAGGGTCGCTTCCAAAAATAATAAACAGTATATATCTAAAACCATCAGCTAATATCATCTGCAATGGGGATAAACTAAATGCATTCCTAATAAGATCAGGAGTGAAACAAGGATACCCATTATCACGTCTACTATTTGACATTGTACTAGAAACACGAGCAGTAGCAATTAGAAAAGAAAAAGAAATTGAAGGCATCAAAATACGCAAAGAGGAGACCAAGTTATTACTCTTTGTGGATGACATGATGGTCTACTTAAAGAATCCTAGAGATTCAACCAAAAAGCTAATTGAAATAATCAACAACTTTAGCAAAGTTGCAGGATACAAAATAAACCCGCATAAGTCATCAGCATTTCTATATATCTCCAACACAGCTCAGCAGCAAAAACTAGAAAGAGAAATCCCATTCAAAATCACCTTAGACAAAATAAAATATCTAGGAATCTATCTCCCGAGACAAACACAGGAACTATATGAACACAGCGACAAAACACTCTCCAAACAACTAAAACTAGACTTGAGCAATTGGAAAAACATGAACTGCTTGTTCCACCTAGGAGAGACATTGACTGCGCATCCACAGAAATTGTCAAACCTAGAGTCCTCAGTTTGGTACTGAGGTCTTACTTTCATATACCAGAACATCTTCCAGTATATGAAAGCCAATAGACCCCGAATCCAGAGGCCTGCCTGAATTCTGGGACTGTTGGGAGAGAGCAAGAAACTGTTTCCATAAAGATATTACCCAAAAAGACAGCGTTTCAGGAGTAATGGTTAACAATGGTATTAACACTTAACTACACCCATGGTGGTCGGCACATAACGTCCACCTAGGTATTGTCAGGAACATAATCTTTGCCTGGATATAAATGATCTTTTTCAATAACTTAGATTCCTGATTAAAGATTTTCAGAGTGCATTTTGCCTGCTCGCTCATAAACATCAGGCTTATCTGTCCATTAAACATTCCTGTGCAGCATCTTCTGCTTAGCACCTCATTTTTGTTGTCAGAGGTATCAGATCTATGCTATGAATGAAAGTTTTCTGTCTCCTACTCTTTGGAGAGTCATACCAACGTCTATACCCTTGTTGATAGTAGCATTTCTTACAATACAAGTGGTAGTTTTACAATGCATACAAATTAAATTTCTTTTGACAGTATCATAGACATACAAAATGCAAGGTATACATTAGTAGCTAAACAATTGTAGCTATTTCGTGTCGATGCCATAGTAAAGTCTTTGGAGTGTGGGATATATCTGGTGTCTTAGACAGACATGAGTGTGTTTTAGTCCATATGAGTTAACATACTTGATATCGTTTTGGGTAAAATATGTCAGTGGGTGTCAGCATGACAAGTGTCCCACAGTAGCCTAATAGCAAAGGTCACTAATAGTGTAATGTCATTCTTCTGGAGTGATATTAGTCACCAGTGAAGTGTCCTTCCAGCGTGCCTGGACTGTGGCTGGCATGTAGTTAGCTGATGTCAACAGCGTTCATCTGCTTCTCTTCCTGGTCTGTGTCAGCTGGCATGAAATGCTTTGTGGGTGACCAGATGTTTTCACTGTCTGTGAACATACAAACAAGACCTCGACCCAATGTTATCATCCCCTTGGGTCCCTTATACAGTCTTAATCTCTTGTTGATATTCAACCCAAATCAGGTATATCATACAATGTAATCTTTATCATGACATTCCATTTGTTATTGCATAGCTTTAACTTATATTCCTTCTGGGGTGTAGAAGAGATAGGTGGTTAGTGATACCATATCCACCTTTTTTTCTTATGAAAGTTGGAATGCCATAGCTTAACAAAATTGACTTTTAGATAAGTCTCATTCTAATAAAGACACGTTGTTTGCAAAGATAATGGACCCTTTTAGACAATAATCATATATATGTTATGGATGATAGCAACAATTTGTGCTGCAGTTGGACAGTATTTATTGTACTGTCATAACCTTCCCAATTGTACCATTCAGTATTCGATCAAATTCGTATAACATGGAACAATTCCAATAAAAGGATTGCAAGTTACATATTGTACCAATATCATTCAAATTTTTCAGTCATGTGATAAAGTTAGATCTTATAACAAATACTCATATATTCATAGAACAGAATATCTGTCAGTGACTCAATGATATTCTTCTGTAGTTAAATTGTTTTTCATATAAGTACATTTCTGTGGATAGTGTGTTAGACCTGCCTATGAGGCCGTGTTGTTGCCTTTACAGTGCATGTGCTGTTTTTCTGGTGTCCTGTGCCAGACACCTCTGCAGTCTGTCCTTTTTCTGAGCAGATTTTCTTGCCATCAGATGCTTTGGGTCATCCTCCATAGACTTCACGTATCTGAGAAAATAAACAGAAAATCTCGACCCTAAATGAAAGCCTCATTGGGTCTTATAAAGTTATAAAGTAACTGAACATATATACCTTCAGTTTTGAACCTTAGGGCTTATAAATTCCTTGGAGCTCTTTTTGCCATAGCTTGCATTTAAGCCATGAGCTATTCGATTCAGCCCATCTATTGCTGTTAAAAGCACTGCTATCCCAAGATGTTTGTAATAGGCAACTGTGCACAGTTCTTTACAAGTTCTGTAATCACTTTTGCTCACTTCTTCATTTTGAGCTTAAATCCATAAACCAGGAGAGTAAGTATCTCCCATCACCTTGCCATGATTAACCTTTTTTATTTCAGGAGCATGTTGGAATGCATCCTTTGTTCCAAAATCTGCAGTGGATACCTTTCAGAGCTGAAAATAATCCACAACATTTTGCATTGGCAAGGAATATCATTTGCTTATACAGGATATAGATGTACAATAGATGAGGCCCTCTGTTATAGCAGAGAATGCTAGCAGCCATCTGCTCAAAGCAAGCAGTTTCACAGCTAGTTTTGTTTGACTTTGCAAAACAGAATGCATGGATGCATCAACATTTGCTTTTTTAAACCAATAATCATAAAACCATCATACCATAAATCACGTATGATTTTACCCATTTGTGCTGTGATCTTAAGTATTTGTCTATCTGTATACAATTTTTGCTTTTTCCAAAATTCATATTATCGGGGCAGCCGGGTAGTTCAGTGGATTGAGAGCCAGGCTTAGAGATGGGAGGTCCTAGGTTCAAATCTGGCCTCAGACACTTCCCAGCTGTGTGACCCTGGGCAAGTCACTTAACTCCCATTGCCTAGCCCTTACCACTCTTCTGCCTTGGAGCCAATACACAGTATTGACTCCAAGACAGAAGGTAAGGGTTTAAAAAAAATTCATATTGTGCAATCATTAATATTACAGTTCGGTCTTATGCTGTAAAAGTATATGCAGCATTATCAAGTGGTTGTACAGGTGTTATTATTTCTAAACTATAACAGTTAGCTTCATAACTGAAAATATCTCGATACTGTGTCTAGAATTATTAGTTTTATATATCAACTTTGCAAAATTTTACTGCAAAAATAGATCACATTGTGCAAGTAACATTTAAATTTGCATTATTATCATAGGTCTCATCTTACTATCATGATCAGCTTCAATATCTGTAATTTGAGTAAGTGGCAGTATTGTCCATTTTAAATCATTAATAAGTCACTGGACTAATTAACAAATTACTGGATAACCTTAATAATTAACTACTGGTTAACAGATTGAATCCTTCCAACCATGCTTCCACTCTGCTGAGAATGTGTCTTATTTTTATAATTGAAACTATACTAGTTATAAATCATTTGCTTTTTGGATAAAGTTGCAGTAATATGTACTTTATATAACGTTTTTGAACTTCATTCAGGTTCTTTAAATAATCTCTACTAAATTTTTTTTATCTTTGCTGCTCTTATGTCCTGTTTTAAAAAATTTTAATAATTCCTCCATAGTTAAAAACTTGTAACGTCAGTGGCAGGGATGCTACCCTCTAGGTTGCTAGGTCACCTTATGTTTAAAGGTAAGTCACATGGCTGAGAGAAAAAAATCCATGCAGCTTCATATCTAAGCCCAAACCTTAAAAATTCCTGTTTGCACCTTAACTACATTGTCATTTATACCAAAATTTCATTGTAAATAAAACATCTCTTGTCCCAATATTCTGTAGGATATCACAAAAGTCAGAGAAAGATTTTTAACTCTTCTAACTTTCTCTATCACGAAATATAATCAGACATTCCTTTATAATTTTGCCATGTCCAACCTAAATTAGAACAATTTAAATTCTTAAATTTTATTTCACTGTGATTTCATCCTGTTGTAATTATCTTTGTAAAGTCAGATTTTTCCTCCTTCCTTTACCTGGCAGCACCTCAACCAAAGGACTTCCTAGATCCCTTTTTCAATGCTAAAAGAGTGTAGAGGTTTGCTGATAAAAAAAAAAATCTTTTACTGTTTGACTACAGAATCGCAAAATATCTTTTCAAACTAGGCTTTTCTGAATTTTTAAAGTGTCTCAGAATTGTTTCATTAAGTTATTAATTTTGCTTAGACCTGTGGTTTTATTAGCAAAGGTGTTTAGAAATTATCTCTGTTGCAAATTGATTCTGATACTTAAAGTATCTTCCTACTCAGGTGAATTGCATTTAAATTCCTCATAACAATGGCCTGTTAAGCCTTCACAGTTTACCTGCTTACCTTCTGATTTGGCATATGAATTTCCTTATGATTTTTAGTTTGATCCTTGCATGAATTTAGAAGGAAGTAATTTTTTAAATAAAGAAATTTTTTTTGCAATAAACTTAGATTTGCTTGAGATGAATAATCTGGCTATGTAAATAGCTGTCTTTGCCTAACTCAGTAAACTGAAGTGACAAGAACCTGATTAACATATAGTCTGATTTGCATTTGTTTAGAAGGCTGGATTTCAATGCCTCTTTCTTAGGCCTTAGTGAATTAACCTTTGCAACTTCCAAATTAAATCTTAATTCCTGTTGGAGAAGTATTTTTTACCTGCCTTTTACTTCTATTGTAGATGTGACATTTTTATTTTCCCTTGCTAATACAGGGAAAGCTAAATATCCTGCTTCCTCTTTTACTGCAGAAGGGAAGAGAACTCCATGAATTTGGGGGGAGGGGTGGCCAAGAGAGAGGTTAGTGAAAGGGAAAGATAGTCTGGAGGAGGGGGAGGATAGTGGCATGCCCCATTGTCTAAGGGAGGGTAAAGCTTTGGAGTTGTAAATGACTCTTTTGTGTCACTCCCTTCTGAGTTGTGGCCCCGGAACCATTGGAGGCTCCCTAGAGAATGGGCGACTCTCCTCCTCTTCCTCTACTTCAGCATTCTCTGATGCCTCAGGAGTGCCCGGTTTCAAAGCCTGCTGTTTTGATTCCTGAGTTTGCAAAGGTCCTTTCTCCCCAGAACTAGAAGTTTGGAAAGGTAAATCAGCCAAGATCATTCTCATGACCGACCACATGTTAAATATTGTTTGCCTGACCTGTTTTCCCTCATTCTTATATTCTTTCAGTCTTTTGTCCTATCAGGTCCCATTGCTTAACCTCTAAAACCCCCATTGGCAGGAATTCTGGATAAGCTGTCTGAATCACTTTAACAAAGCTTTGAGTTTAGCTTTAGAGACCTTACTTCCTCCCTTTTCAATCAAGGACATTAAGAGTCGAACCTAACAGGTTTGAGAGGAAACAGATTGCCCCATCTCTGGTAGAGAGAGCCTTACCTTCTTTGGCCACAAGAGAAGTAAGCCTCCTCAGACTCTGCCCCGACCATCCTTTGTCAGTTCCCTCGTGTGATGGGACAACTCCTGCCAAGGCTGTGTGAAATAAAAGGTTAAGAGCCCACATGTGGCACCATATGAGACACCACCTGCGAATATCTCAAGAAGAGAGAAAGGATAGTAGTTTAAATTCCACGAGGGGCGAGACGGAGCCGGGAGATGGCAGAATTGAGTCAGAAACCAAGATGGGTTGATTTTAATGGAGCCCACAGCACAACTCCAGCTACTGGAAATCTCAAAGGAAAAAACCATCCAGTAGTCCAAAATTAACACCATAATCCAGGAGAAAAACAACTAAATACATTCACAGCAAACACTGTGGGAGTAATAACACTGAAGAAAACCAACTGCTTGATTACATGGGGTGAAGGGATATGGTTGGGGATGTAGACTCTAAATGAACATCATAGTGCAAACATCAACAGCATAGAAAGAGGTTCTGATCAAGGAACATACCCAATGAAATTGTGTGTCAGCTGGGTGAAGGGTGGGTGGAAGCGAGGGTGGGAAATATTGTAATTATTGTAACCAAGGAACAATATTCTAAATTGACTAAATAATTAATTTTAAAAATAAGATATTTGATGTTTTTCATTATCATTTCTTTGAATTTCCTTTATTGTTTCTTGATTTCTCAAGATATTAGTTTCTTGATGGTCGATTCTCATTTTTAAGAACTTATATCCTTCTGTCAGTTTTTGATTCTCCTTTCCCAATTGGCCCATTTCTTCTTGCATCATTTTCATTTCTTCTTGCATGCTTTTCTTTTTTTGTTTCTGCCTTTATCACTACCTCTCTCAATTTGTTTTTGAAGTCATTTTTGAGGTATTACACACTCTGTGTCCTTTGCATATTCTTCTTTTGGAATTTGTGTGTGTTTTCTGTAATCTTTTTGTCTACCAAATTCTAATTGGAGAGAGGCAGAGTCAAGATGGTGGCTTAGAAGCAACAAAATTTCAGACCGCTGAAAACCCTTCCTTACCGACAAACTGAATGCTCCTCGGGGACTGAAATTCAAACTTAAGAACAGGAGAGAGGCGGGGACCAATCTCCCTAATGAATATAGATGCAAAAATCTTAAATAGGATATTAGCAAAAAGACTCCAGCAAGTGATCAGAAGGGTCATCCACCATGATCAAGTAGGATTTATACCAGGGATGCAGGGCTGGTTCAATATTAGGAAAAACATCCACATAATCGACCATATAAACAAGCAAACCAACAAAAATAACATGATTATTTCAATAGATGCAGAAAAAGCCTTTGATAAAATACAACATCCATTCCTATTGAAAACACTAGAGAGCATAGGAATAGGAGGGTCATTCCTAAAAATAATAAACAGTATATATCATGAGGGCACGACAAACCCTCCATAACGAAGATATTACTCCTCCCTGAGCATCCCATACACCCTGGGGGGAGTGTGATGGTGGTGGTGCTAAGGGACCATAAAAAGGGAAGGGCTAAAAAGGGAAGCATATCAAGGGAGGGGACTAGGGGGGTTGACCTAAAGTAAATCACTGGTTTAAAAGGATATAGCTACAGAAGAAAGGTCAGAACTAGGGGAAGATATCAAAATGCCAGGGAATCCACAAGTGAAAATCATAACTTTGAACATGAATGGGATGAACTTACCCATAAAATGTAGACAAATAGCAGATTGGATTAGAACCCAAAACCCTACCATTTGTTGTCTTCAAGAAACACATATGAGGCGGGTTGATACTCTCAAGGTTAGAATTAAAGGATGAAGTAAGACCTTTTGGGGTTCAACTGATCGAAAGAAGGCAGGAGTTGCAATCATGATATCTGACAAAGCCAAAGTACAAATAGACCTGATCAAAAGGGATAGGGGAGGTAAATAGATTCTCTTAAAAGGGTGTATAGACAATGAGGAAATATCACTAATCAACATGTATGCACCAAATGGTATAGCATGCAAATTTTTAATGGAGAAACTAGGAGAATTGAAGGAGGAAATAGACAGTAAAACCATATTAGTGGGAGACTTGAACCAACCACTCTCAAATTTAGATAAAATCAAATCAAAAAATAAATAAGAAAGAAGTAAAAGAGGTGAATGAAGTCTTAGAAAAATTAGAGTTAATAGATATATGGAGAAAAATAAATAGGGACACAAAGGAATAAACCTTCCTCTCAGCACCACACGGCACATTCACAAAAATAGATCATACACTAGGTCACAGAAACATGGCACTCAAATGCAGAAAAGCAGAAATAATAAATGCAACCTTTTCAGATCATAAAGCAATGAAAATATTGATCAGTATGGGTACATGGAAAGCCAAATCAAAAATTAATTGGAAATTAAATAATATCATACTCCAAAATCGGTTAGTTAGAGAAGAAATCATAGAAACAATTAATAATTTCATTGAGGAAAATGACAATGGTGAGACATCCTTTTAAACCTTATGGAATGCAGCCAAAGCTGTACTTAGAGGAAAATTCATACCCATGAGTGCATATATTAACAAATTAGGGCGGGCAGAGATCAATGAATTGGAAATGCAAATCAAAAAACTTGAGAATGAACAAATTAAAAACCCCCAGAAGAAAACCAAACTAGAGATCCTAAAAATTAAGGGAGAAATTAATAAAATCAAAACTGATAGAACCATTGAGTTAATAAACAAGACTAGAAGCTGGTACTTTGAAAAAAACAGACAAAATAGAAAAAGTACTGGTTAATCTAATTTAAAAAAGGAAAGAAGAAAGGCAAATTAACAGCATCAAGGATGAAAAGGGGGACCTCACCTCCGATGAAGAGGAAATAAAGGCAATTATTAGAAACTACTTTGCCCAACTGTATGGCAATAAATATACCAACCTAGGTGATATGGATGAATATTTAAAAAATATAAATTGCCTAGAGTAACAGAAGAAGAAATAGTTTTCTTAAATCATCCCATATCAGAAAAAGAAATCCAACAGGCCATCAAAGAACTTCCTAAGAAAAAATCCCCAGGGCCTGATGGATTCACCAGCGAATTCTATCAAACATTCAGAGAACAGTTAATCCCAATACTATACAAACTATTTGACATAATAAGCAAAGAGGGAGTTCTACCAAACTCCTTTTATGACACAAGCATGGTACTGATTCCAAAACCAGGCAGGTCAAAAACGGAGAAAGAACACTATACACCAATCTCCCTAATGAATATAGATGCAAAAATCTTAAATAGGATAGTAGCAAAAAGACTCCAGCAAGTGATCAGAAGGGTCATCCACCATGATCAAGTAGGATTTATACCAGGGATGCAGGGCTGGTACAACATTAGGAAAACTATCCACATAATTGACCACGTCAACAAGCAAACCAACAAGAACCACATGATTATCTCAATAGATACAGAAAAAGCCTTTGATAAAATACAACACCCATTCCTCTTAAAAACACAAGGAAGTATAGGAATAGAGCTGTCGTTCTTAAAAATAATGAACAGTATATATCTAAAACCATCAGCTAATATCATCTGCAATGGGGATAAACTAAATCCATTCCCATTAAGATCAGGAGTGAAACAAGGATGCCCATTATCACCTCTATTATTTGACATTGTATTAGAAACACTAGCAGTAGCAATTAGAGAAGAAAAAGAAATTGAAGGCATCAAAATAGGCAAGGAGGAGACCAAATTATCACTCTTTGCAGATGACATGATGGTCTACTTAAATCAACAACTTTAGCAAAGTTGCCGGATACAGAATAAACCGGCATAAGTTATCAGCATTTCTATATATTCCAAACACAGCTCAGCAGCAAGAACTAGAAAGAGAAATCCCATTCAAAATAACCTTAGACAAAATAAAATACTTAGGAATCTATCTCCGGAGACAAACACAGGAACTTTAAGAACACGACTACAAAGCTCTCTCCACACAACTAAAACTAGACTCGAACACTTTGAAAAAACATTAACTGCTCATGGGTAGGACCAGCCAATATAATAAAAATGACCATCCTACCCAAACTTTCATCTATCTATTTAGTGACATACCTATGGAACTTCCAAAAAATTTTTGTTACTGATCAAGAAAAAACCATCACAAATTTCTTTTGGAAGAACAAAGGATCAAGGATATCCAGGAAATAATGAAAAAAAAATACAAAGGAAGGGAGCCTGGCAGTCCCAGATCTCAGACTATATTATAAAGCAGTGGTCCAGAGGACATGAAAGTTGCGAAGGACAGAATAGAAAGAGGGGTGGGGGGGTGGGGGCTGAAGGCAGAGAAATACGGCTAAAAGGAGGTGAAGAGATAGAGAGGGACCCAAAAGGGAAATGTTGGAGGGTAATTGGGCCAGCCCATGGAGGTTGTTGGAGCGGGCGGGGGAATTTGGCGAGGGGAGGAAACGAGTCCGGAAGACAAGTCAGGTTGCCCGCCACCAGGGCACTCGCTAATTGCCAGCATGTTCCTCCTGTTAGTCTTCCGTTTCCGGGGGTGGAGGTGTACCTTTTATATCTGGGGCCTGCAGCCACCATCTCCACCCCCGTCCCTTTGTGGTCCCTCCCACGACCTCTCACCTCCCCGCCCCCCACAGCTTTCGCCTTTGGAACAGTGCACTGTGCTGTTCTTGGGCGTGTCCCTTGTCCAATCAGAATCTTAGCTAGGTGGGCGGTTCCTTTCAGTTCTTTTGTCCCGGTAGTCCTGGGAGAAATTGAACTCCCTCTGATCCAACTTCCGAGTTAAGCCTTTCAGTCCCTTGGAAAGCAACTCTGGCTTTGACACTATCGGTTTTTTGTGAGCTCGTCTCTCTGAGCCTCAACTGCCTTCCGTGGTTCTTTTCCTGAGCATCACGTACTTGATTTTGCAGACCCGAACCCTTTCATGACTTTTGCGCTCATTTGCCCAGAATCCCTTTTGCAGAAGAGGCTTGAAGACCCTTTTCCCTTCTGGAGAATGTCTCTGGATGAAGTCGTGTTTGCTTCGGTGAGCAAAATCCTGGGTGAAGACGGAGGTACTCAGCAGGGGGCCCACGGTGGTAGACTCGAGCGATGAAGAGACCTAGACTGGATGAAGAGTATAAAAAGTATAAGAGTGAGGTCAGGGAGGAGATGAGAATGAGGGTTTTTAGAAAAGGAGAGAAAGTTGGGAGGGACAGAATGGAAAGGGGGGGGGGGGGGGGCGAAGGGCAGAGAAATCCTGCTAGAAGGAGGTGAAGAGAATGAGACGGAGCGTTGTTGGAGGGTAATTGGGCCAGCCCAGGGAGGTTGTTGGAGCGGGCTGGGGAGGTTGGCGAGGGGGAAAACGAGTCTGGAAGTCATGTCAGGTTGCCCGCCACCAGGGCACTCGCTAATTGCCAGCCCGTTTCTCCTGTTACTCCTCGCTTTCCCGGGGTGGAGGTGTAACGTTTTACCTCTGGGGCCAGCAGCCACCGTCTCCACCCCCCCCCTTTGTGGCCCCTCCCACGAACTCCCCATTCCCTGCCCCCCACGGCTTTCGCCTTTGGAACAGTCCACTGTGCAGTTCATGGGCGTGTCCGTTGTCCAATCGGAATCTTTGTTTGGCGTTGCTATGGGGGCGGTTCCTTTTAGAGTCTCTGGGTTTTCCGAGGAGGAAATGTAACTCCCTTTGATACAACTTCTGAGGTAAGTCCTTCAGTCCCTTAGAAAATGATTCCGTCTTCTTCACTATGGGTCTTTTTTGAGCCTGTATCTCTGAGCCTCAGTGCCTCCTGTGGTTCTTTTCCTGAGCAGTAATGTACTTGATTTTGTTGACTTGAACCATTTCATGACTTTTGCCATAACCCCACCCCCCTACCCCCCCTTCCTTCCTGTAAATGAGGCTGGAAGACCCCTTTCTCTTCCGGAGAATGGGTCTGGATGAATTTGTGTTTGCTCAGGTGAGAAAATTCTGGGTGGAGTCGGTCGTCCTGTGCTGTTTCGAGCAACCCTGTCCATTGCGAGGCTGTTTCCCGCATTTCTCGGATCCACGGAGAAGCCAGTGATTGCTGTCCCTTTGCTGATCATGGAGGTGTGATTGCTGTTCCCCCCTGAGAGTGTCAATAAAATACCGGTTTCCCCCTTGGAATCTCCGGTCAAATGGGAAGTGGAAAAATAGGTTGAGAGGGATGAATAGAAAAGACAGAGGAAGGAAGGTAAGGAGGGGTGTGGGGGGGAAGCGGTACACAGAGGGGAGAAAGCAAAGGAAGGAAAAGACCATGAGAGAGTATCAAAAAAAAGTGCATTGAAAGAGAACCATCAGGAAATGCCGGGCGCTGTAGTGTGGAGTTGGGAAAGAGAGGTCAGGACAGGGTAGGCTTAGGGGAAGGAGTGAGGAGGGTGACAAAATGATGGATCAGGGGACAAGAGTGGAGAAAGAAGAGAGGATCAGAAGAGGGTGAAATGAAAGAATGGAAAGACAGTTGAAGAAAAGAGAGAAGTGGAGGAGAAGAGTAGAGGGATGAAGAGGTCGAGACAGCACACAGAGTAGGAAAAGGATAGGAGTTGTAGTCAAAAGGGGAGAGGGGTAGGATGGATCACAGAAAGGTTGGATGTAGAAGAAGAGGAGAGGGGATAAACCTTCGAAAGGACAGAGCAGGGAAAGGTAGAGGGGGAAAAAGGAATTGAAGATGGCTAGAGGGAAGAAAAGAGAGTGGGAGAGAAAAGGGCATAAAATATGTGGGATAGTGAACCAAATATGTTCTCTTACCAGTCACCAGAATGTTGAAAATATATAAGTACTCAAAGATCTTTTTGCCTCTGGTCTGAGCAATATAACAACTGAAATCTCTGCCACACTTTGACCTGGCTCTGAAACAGAAATAGCTTTGGAGAAGTACACAGAAAATTCTCTTTTTGAACTTTGAACACTGAGCATTCCACTTCATAATAGCTGCAATTGTTCAACAAAGAAGATTCTCTCTGTAGTCAGTAGTTACCCAAGAAGTACAGTTTTAATACAGGGGTAGAAATAGACTAGAAATTGAATATAGAAGTCAGAGAAAATGTCCCCATAAAACTAAGGTAAATTCACCAATTTCTCCTGCGTTGTCAAATATAATAGTAGTCATCTCTGGGTAACCGAGGATGACGATTTTCTCTGTGCGTTTTCGTCTATGGTGTGAGATTTAAAATGGTTGAGGTCTTAAACTGTAGTGATTAAAATCGTGGAAGATATAAATGATGATAGATATAAGAGAGGGTGAGTAAAATTTGACCTCAGAAATATGTTTCACTACAGTGTCTTGGGTTTAAAATCAAATATAAGGTGGTTGGCAGGGAAATATTCCCAATTTTTCAAATACCCAAGTCAATTGGGTTTTATAGAGATTTTAATTAACAATACAATGAGTAATCAAAGAAAGAGATAGAGAGTAAGAAAGAAATAAGTATGAAGGGCCTCAAAGCCAATATGGCCTAGACCTGAGTCTTAAAAGAGAAATCAGACAGTTTTTTATAACTCATCATAAGATCTGTTTAAGTAAGGATTTTTTTTTTAAACCCTTACCTTCTGTCTTGGAGTCAATAGTGTGTATTGGCTCCAAGGCAGAAGAGTGGTAAGGGCTAGGCAATGGGGGTCAAGTGACTTGTCCAGGGTCACAAGGCTAGGAAGTGGCTGAGGCCAGATTTGAACCTAGGACCTCCCATCTCTAGGCCTGGCTCTCAATCCACTGAGCTACCCAGCTGCCCCCTAAGTAAGGATTCCTAATGACACCAGGCCAAAAGCATCTCAGCTGCTTTCACCAGCTCCCTCCTCCATCTGAATGTTTCAGAAGCAGTCTCCTCAGAATGAGTCTCAGGCTTAGTTTAATTAGATTCTATCCTACCTCCTGCATGAGCAGCTTGGTGTCCTGGAGGGACTTTGTCAGTGTCCTAAAGCATGAAGAAATGAATTAATCTCCTTTATGTACTTCCCCTTCCACTTTATTTACCCTTTTGTAATAGATCTAAAAATAGAGCTAACTTAAGGGCTTTTGCCTTACTCGAAGTATTAGTTAAATAATTTTTCATCGTTCATTGGGTAGCACCCAAATTTCTAATGGAAAAATTAGGAGAATTGAAGGAAGAAATAGACAATAAAACCGTATTAGTGCGAGACTTAAACCAACCATTATCAAATTTAGATAAATCAAAAAATAAATAAGAAAGAGGTAAAAGAAGTGAGTGAAATCTTAGAAAAATTAGAATTAAGAGACATGTGGAGAAAAATAAATAGGGATAAAAAGGAATACACCTTTTCTCAGCACCACATGTCACATTCACAAAGATTGACCATACATTAGGTCACAGAAACATGGCACACAAATGCAGAAAAGGAGAAATAATAAATGCAGCCTTTTCAGATCACAAGGCAATAAAAATAATGATCGATGATCAGTAATGGTACATGGAAAACCAAATCAGAAACTAATTGGAAATTAAAAAACATGATACTGCAAAATCATTTAGTTAGAGAAGAAATCATAGAAACAATTAATAATTTCATCGAGGAAAATGACAATGACGAGGCATCCTTTCAAACCTTTTGGGAGGCAGCCAAAGCAGTAGTCAGAGGTAAATTCATTTCCCTGAGTGCATATATATATTAACACATTAGGGAGAGCAGAGATCAATCAATTGGAAATGGAAATAAAAAAAACTTGAAAGCGATCAAATTAAAACCCCCCAGCAGAAAACCAAACTAGAAATCCTAAAAATTAAGGGAGAAATCAATAAAATCGAAAGTGATAGAACCATTGAGCTAATAAACAAGACAAGAAGCTGGTACTTTGAAAAACAAACAAACAAACAAAATAGACAAAGTACCGGTCAGTCTAATTTTAAAAAGGAAGGAAGAAAAGCAAATTAACAGCATCAAAGATGAAAAGGGGGACATCACCTCGGATGAAGAAGAAATTAAGGCATTCATTAAAAATTACTTTGCCCACTTACATGGCAATAAATACACCAATTTAGGTAATAGGGATAAATATATACAAAAACACAAACTGCCCAGACTAACAGAAGAAGAAATAGAATTCTTAAATAATCCCATATCAGAAAATGAAATCCAACAAGCCATCAAAGAACTTCCTAAGAAAAAATCCCGAGGGCCTCGTGGATTCACCAGTGAATTCTATCAAACATTCAGAGAACAGTGAATCCCAATACAAGACAAACTATTTGACATAATGAGCAAAGAGGGAGTTCTACCAAACTCCTTTCATGACACAAACATGATACTGATTCCAAAACCAGGCAGGTCAAAAACGGAGAAAGAACACTATACACCAATCTCCCTAATGAATATAGATGCAAAAATCTTAAATAGGATACTAGCAAAAAGACTCCAGCAAGTGATCAGAAGGGTCATCCACCATGATCAAGTAGGATTTATACCAGGGATGCAGGGCTGGTACAACATTAGGAAAACTATCCACATAATTAACCACGTCAACAAGCAAACCAACAAGAACCACATGATTATCTCAATAGACGCAGAAAAAGCCTTTGATAAAATACAACACCCATTCCTCTTAAAAACACAAGGAAGTATAGGAATAGAGCTGTCGTTCCGAAAAATAATGAACAGTATATATCTAAAACCATCAGCTAATATCATCTGCAATGGGGATCAACTAGATGCATAAGATAAGATCACGAGTGAAACAAGGATGCCCATTATCACCTCTACTATTTGACATTGTACTAGAAACACTAGCAGTAACAATTAGAGAAGAAAAAGAAATTGAAGGCATCAAAATAGGCAAGGAGGAGACCAAGTTATCACTCTTTGCAGATGACATGATGGTCTACTTAAAGTATCCTAGAGATTCAACCAAAAACTAATGGAAATAATCAACAAATTTAGGAAAGTTGCAGGATACAAAATAAACCCGCATAAGTCATCAGCATTTCTATATATCTCCAACACAGCTCAGCAGCAAAAACTAGAATAAGAAATCCCATTCAAAATCACCTGAGACAAAATAAAATACCTAGGAATCTATCTCCGGAGCTAAACACAGGAACTATATGAACACAGCTACAAAACACTCTCCACACAACTAAACTAAACTTGAACAATTGGGAAAACATTAACTGTTTAATGAAACGAAATAGACTACATCAAAGGAGCATAAAATCACCTTTGGAGGAACAGAAGGACTCCCCAGTACCCCACGGAGGCAAAGGTACATGGGGCTTGAACATTTCCACACTAAAATAAGAAGGAAAAGCTTGCACAGAAAAGTGAACTGAGCCGCCCTTCCCCCACCACACCTCCCCCACTAAACCAGAGTGAGCTACCTGAGTGCTCACCGGGACAGCAAGTGAGTGGGGAACGTATCTGTCTGGGGGGGGGCACTCCAGGGTCCTTGGGATCTGGGGACTGCCAGGAAAAAACATCTCAGGGCGGTTTCACTGGAGAATCCAGATCTTCAGCGGAGCTGTACTTGGGGCGGCTGCGCTGAACATCTCCATGGAGCTAAACAACAGGGGTGGACCACGCCTTGATTATCTGGGAGGAGCTGAACACCTGGGCAGTGTGGCTGTGATCAGGGAGCCAGCACTCTAAGAAACCTCGGAGGCTGGGAAGAACTAGTCTGAAGCAACCTAAATTCACAGAAAAACCACCCATATAACCCAGATCCCAGACCAAAAAGGAAAGGGGAATATAACCACCAAAGGCATGGCTCACATGGCCCAAAATCAAGCCTCCACGAAGAAAGGGAAAAAAGTGACTATTGAAAACTTTTATGGTGGAAGTACCCAAGGAAAAGAGGAGAATGAGGAGGAAATCCAAAAAAATTCAGAACACGCCTCCCAAAATGGAAACTATCAACAACCTCTGAAAGATCTCAAACTGGAACTTACCCAAAAGATGGAAACCTGGAAAGAAAAATGGGAGAAAGAGATCAGCTGTCTGAGAGATAAAAATGCTCAGAATAAGAACTGGAAGCATCCAATAGAAGGGCAGACAAGGCTGAAAAGCAAAACCAGTCCCTAACGACCAGAATTAAGCACCTCGAAGAAAGCGAGATGATAAAACAGCAAGAATCAATAAAGCAATCCCAAAAAATTAATGAATTAGAAGAAAACATAAAATATCTCACTGAGAAGGTCACAGATCTGGAAAACAGAGGGAGACGAGAAAATCTCCGAATTATCGGTCTCCAAGAAAAACCAGAGGTAAACAATAAACTCCATATCATTCTACAGGCGATTATAAAAGAAAATTGCCCTCACGTTCTGGAGCAAGGGGGCAAAATAGAAATAGAAAGGATTCATAGAACAACTTCTATACTAAGTCCCCAAAAGACAACCCCTAGGCATGTAATTGCCAAATTCAAGAGCTTCCAAGTAAAGGAGAAAATCCTACAAGAAGCCAAGAAGAAGAGCTTCAGATATAAGGGGGCTCCCATAAGGATCACACACGACTTAGCGGCTAACACACTAAGAGACCGCAAAGCATGGAACACGATATTTAGAAAGGCAAGAGAGCTGGGTCTCCAACCAAGAATCAACTACCCAGCAAAACTGAGTATATACTTCCAGGGAAAGTATGGGCATTCAACAAAATAGAAGATTTCCAAGAATTTGCTAAGAAAAGACCAGAGATCTGTGGAAAATTCGATATCCAAGCACAGAAAGCAAGAGAAACATGAAAAAGTAAATATTCAAGAAAGGGAAAAGGAGATAAATCTTATCTTTTTCTTTAAGTCAAACTCTGTTCTATAAGGACTACATTTACATCAAATTATATATATTAATATGTGGGGAAAATGTTTTCTGTAACTCTCATGAATTGTATCATCATGAGAGTAGTTAGAAGAAACATGCATAGGGAAAGATTGGGGCATTAAGAAGATTTGGGGAAAGTTGGGGCAAAGAAAGGAAATGGGAGGGGGGAACCGCGATAATACTAAGATTAACTTCAAGAAATAGGGGGGGAATCAATAGAATAATCTTTCCCATATAAAGATACACATTGGAAGGGAGGGGAAGAACTCTCATATGAGAAGGAGAGGAAGAGAGCGTGAAGTGGAATTACTTAAACCTTACTCTCAGTGAAATCAAATCTGAGAGGGAAGAACATCTAGATCTTGTGAGATCCTGAATTCTATCTTATCCATTAGGGCAAGAAAGAAAGGAAAATCAAGGAGGGGGTGGGAGGAGGGAGTACAAAAAGGGAGGGAAGGAGAGGGGGGGGAAGGGAGCATAAAAAGGGAGGGGCTAGAAAGGGAAGCATCTCAAGGGAGGGGACTAGGCGGACTGACCTAAAGTAAATCACTGGTTCAAAAGGAGAAAGCTAAAGAAGAAAGGTCAGAACTAGGGGAAGATATCAAAATGCCAGCAAATCCACAAATAACAATCAAAACTTTGAATGTGAATGGGATGAACTCACCCATAAAACGTAGACAAATAGCAGATTGGATTAGAATCCAAAACCGTACCATATGTTCTCTTCAAGAAACACATATGAGACAGGTTGACACTCACAAGGTTAGAATTAAAGGTTGGAGTAAGACCTTTTGGGCCTCAACTGATAGAAAGAAGGCAGGAGTTGCAATCATGATATCTGACAAAGCCAAAACACAAATAGACCTGATCAAAAGGGATAGGGAAGGTAAATATATTCCGCTAAAAGGGAGTATAGACAATGAGGAAATATCACTAATCAACATGTATGCACCAAATGGTATAGCATCCAAATTTTTAATGGAGAAACTAGGAGAATTGAAGGAGGAAATAGACAGTAAAACCATATTAGTGGGAGACTTGAACCAACCACTATCAAATTTAGATAAATCAAACCAAAAAATATACTTTAAGAGGTAAAAGAGGTGAAGGAAATCTTAGAAAAATTAGAGTTAATAGACATATGGAGAAAAAGAAATAGGGACAAAAAGGAATACACCTTCTTTTCAGCACCACATGGCACATTCACAAAAATAGATAATACACTAGGTCTTAGAAACATGGCACTCAAATGCAGAAAAGCAGAAATATGAACTGCAGCCTTTTCAGATCACAAGGCAATTAAAATATTGATTGGCAAGGGTACATGGAGACCCAAATCAAAAATTAATTGGAAATTAAATAACATGATACTCCAAAATTGGATAGTTAGAGAAGAAATCATAGAAACAATTAACAATTTCGTTGAAGAAAATGACAACGGCGAAACATCCTTTCAAACCTTATGGGATGCAGCCAAGGCAGTACTTAGAGGAAAATTCATATCCCTGAGTGCATATATTAACAAATTAGGGAGGACAGAGAACAAGGAATTGGAAATGCAAATCAAAAAACTTGAGAATGAACAAATTAAAAGCCTCCAGAAGAAAACCATACTAGAGATCCTAAAAATTAAGGGAGAAATTAATAAAATAGAAAGTGACAGAACTATTAAGCTTATAAACAAGACTAGATACGGGTACTTTGAAAAATCAGACAAAATAGACAAAGTACTTGTTAATTTAATTAAAAAAAGGAAAGAAGAAAGGCAAATTAACAGCATCAAGGATGAAAAGGGGGATCTCACCTCCACTGAAGAGGAAATTAAGTCAATCATTAAAAACTACTTTGCCCAACTATATGGCAATAAATATACCAATCTAGGTGATATTCATGAATATTTACAAAAATATAAATTGCCTAGACTAACAGAAGAAGAAATAGTTTTCTTAAATCATCCCATATCAGAAAAAGAAATCGAACAGGCCATCAAAGAACTTCCTAAGAAAAAATCCCCAGGGCCTGATGGATTCACCAGCGAATTCTATCAAACATTCAGAGAACAGTGAATCCCAATACAAGACAAACTATTTGACATAATAAGCAAAGAGGGAGTTCTACCAAACTCCTTTTATGACACAAGCATGGTACTGATTCCAAAACCAGGCAGGCCAAAAACAGAGAAACAAAATTATAGACCAATCTCCCTAATGAATATAGATGCAAAAATCTTAAATAGGATACTAGCAAAAAGACTCCAGCAAGTGATCAGAAGGGTCATCCACCATGAACAAGTACGATTTATACCAGGGATGCAGGGCTGGTTCAGTATTAGGAAAACCATCCACATCATTGACCACATCAACAAGCAAACCAACAAGAACCACATGATTATCTCAATAGACGCAGAAAAAGCCTTTGATAAAATACAACACCCATTCCTCTTAAAAACACTAGGAAGTATAGGAATAGATCTGTCCTTCCGAAAAATAATGAACAGCATATATCTAAAACCAACAGCTAATATCATCTGCAATGGGGATAAACTAGATGCATAAGATAAGATCACGAGTGAAACAAGGATGCCCATTATCACCTCAAGTATTTGACATTGTACTAGAAACACTAGCAGTAACAATTAGAGAAGATAAAGAAATTGAAGGCATCAAAATAGGCAAGGAGGAGACCAAATTATTGCTCCATCCTTTAATTCTGACCTTGTGGGTGTCTACCCGCCTCATGTGTGTTTCTTGAAGACAACATATGGTAGGGTTTTGCATTGTAATCCATTCTGCTATTTGTCTACATTTTATGGGTGAGTTCATCCCATTCACGTTCAAAGTTATGACTGTCACTTGTGGACTCCCTGGCATTTTGATTGTAGCATCCCAAGCATATTCACATCTATGAAATATAAATGACTGTATGGCGACTGTGTCTCCAAGCATAAGGTTATCCCAATGAGGCTTGTGAAGGTAACCTTGAACTGGCCATGTGGCCCTTGGCTAAGACAAACTCATTAACATGCTCGGACTCAATTCCCCAGGAAAGCGCAGTTTGCAATCTACACGCCCAAAGGTGTTCCCTCTACCTTGCCTCCCAATCATGATTGTCTATGCTTTGTGATGTGATTGCTACGTGCTTGGGAGTACCATCCAAGCAGGACAGGAATAAAATCCAGAGGCAATCCCATGAACTTCCTCTTGTCTCTTGGCCTTTCTCCCTTCCATGGAGCTCCACTGGGCTCCTCAATGACTATGTCTCTCTCTCCTCTTGACCTTCTCCTTCCCCGAGGCTGTAACCATCTCGGCCTGCATTTCCTATCTTAATCTCCTCCACCCCAGTTCCTTTGTACTCATACTCTCTTATCAAAGGGAGTATCATAGGGATTGCCTGCCCTATCCAACCACTGACTTGTCCCTGTCTTTCATTTCCACCCAGGTTCTCAGTTCCTACCTCTCCTCGGGTCCCATCACAAAGGTGAGCCCCTTCCCTTGTGGGACCCTGCTGGTCAGGGAGGTCCATTAAGGAAAACCCCACATTGATATCCTTCCCTAATTCTAACCTTTCTTCTTCAGCTCTACCTTTTAGTCCAGTGATTTACTTTAAATCAGTCCCCCTTGTCCCCTCCCTTGATATGTTTCCCTATCTAGTCCCTCCCTTTTTGTTCCCTCCCCTTCCCCCTTCTTCTTCCCTCCCTGTTTCGTGTTCCCTTCCCCCTACCCCATTGGTTTTCCCTTCTCCCTTCCCTTGTTGGGTAACATAGAATTCAAGATCCCAATGGATCTGGATGTTCTTCCCTCTCAGAGTTGGTTTCCCTGAGTGTAAGGTTTAAGTAAAAACTCTCTTCCTCTCCTTCTCATAGGAGTTTTCTTCCCCTCCCCTTCCCGTGTGAATCTTTGTGTGAGAAAGATTATTCTATTTGGTCTTTCTTTTCCCCCAATTTACACATTACATTTTCCCCACATGTTGGTATACATAGACTGATATAAATGTAATCCTTATAGAAGAGAGTTTGAGTAAAAGAAAAAGATAATATTTTTCACCTTTTCCCTTTCCTTCATATTTCCCTTTTAAGGTATTCCAGGCTCTTTGCTTTTTGATATCGAAGTTTCCACAGAGCTCTGGTCTTTTCTTTGCAAAAACTTGGAAATCGTCTATTTTGTTGAATGCCCATACTTTCCCTTGGAAGTATATAGTCAGTTTTGATGGATAGCTGATTCTTGGTTGAAAACCCAGCTCTCTTGCCTTTCTGAAAATCATGTTCCATGCCTTAAGTTCATTCAGAGTGGAACTTGCAAGGTCTTGTTCAGTGACCCTGGGATTGGCATTCCTTTATATCTAAATTGTCTTTCTCTGGCTTCCTATAAGTTTTCTTTTGCTGGAAAACTTTGGAATTTGGCCATTCCATTCCTGGGAGTTGTCTTTCGGGGATTTAGTGTAGAGGATGTTCTGTGAACTCCTTCATTGCCTGTATTGCCCTCTTCTTCTAGGATCTCTGGGTAATTTTCTTTGATTATATCTTGTATTATGATATCGAGTTTGCTGTTTATTTGTCTTTTCTGGTAGTCCAATTATTCTTAAATTGTCTCCTCTCCCTCTATTTTCCAAGTCTATGATGTGGTCAGTGAGATATTTTATGTTCTCTTCTAATTTCTTGGTCTTTTGGCTTTGCTTTATCAGTTCTTGCTCATTGTCTTCGAGTTGCCTAATTCTGACCTTTAAAGCCTGGTTTTCCTTTTCACTTTGGTCAAACTGGTTTTGTAGATGCGTGAATTTCTTTTGCATTATTTCCCATTTTTCCTCCCAGAAGGCTTCCATCTGTTTGATCCTTTCCGAATCAAATTCTTCATGGGTATGTGGAGAGTTTCTATTTTCTTTGGAAGGTTTCAGAGCATTTGCTTGTGTTTCCTCTTCTATCTCCTCTGTATTTTGTATTTCTTCTCCATAAAATGTGTCCAAAGTCGCCCCCTTCTTGCTGTTTTTCTTGGAATTTTGGGGCTTTTGTGCTTCTGTGGAGTTTGCCATCTCTATCTGAGTGGGGAGGGCTAGCTTTTCTTATCTCTGTCTGGTGTTCAGAGGTTTTCGCCCCAGGCTGATTGTCTGTTCTATGCAGTTGTTGTTCTGTCTTCCCGGGGAAGCCAGGAATTGCTGGTGTTTCCGAGTCACTGCCCTCCTCAGTTCCCTCTCGATGCTTCTCCGTTGCCTTACTTCCAGGCTCTGAGCCTGGCTTGGCCCTTTCTGCGGGGTGTTTGTTTCTGTGCCTTAGCCGGCCCGATGAGCCAGCACTCCGAGGGGGGAGGGGCCGCAGCTTCCAGGACCTCTGAGGGCTCTTGAGAGGATTAGCTTTCCCTGGGTTGAACTGAGTATGCCCTGAGACATGGACCTTCCCTGACACTTGGATGGAAGGATCCAGCCAGGGGGTTAGAAGCTCCACCCCCCCCCCACGCCCCATCTCTCTCTGTTTCCCTGCTGTCTGTGTTGGGTGTCCACTCGTCTGAGTCAGGTTGTTTTCAGGAAGCAGTCTTCAGAATAGCCAGCCCTGAGGCTCTGATGTTCCCTCTGCTGCCTCGGACTCAGAGCTCTGGGTTGGGGGGATGGGTCATGGGACCTTCCTTCTGCCTACCCCTTAGGTCCGAGTGATCTCGGGTTCTGGCTTTTGGGGGGCCCGACCTTTTGATCCAGATCCTAGAGGAGGATTCCCGGGGTCTATGCTCTTGTTCCTTTTGAATTTCTGTGCCCTAGGAACATATAGTTTGAGTTCGGTAGGGAAGGGTTTCTGGAGATCTGAACTTTAGCTTTCTCTAAGCCGCCATCCTGACAGGAAGTCAAGATGATCATTCATTACGCGAAGTGCACAGGAGGCTGCTTAGACGGCTAAGGAAGCAAGGTGGGAAAATATTCGAAAGAGTTTCCTTCTTTCTTTTCAGGTCATTCACCCATTCTGAGTTTATCTCGGTGTAGGGTGTGAGATGTTGATCCAAACCTAATCTCTCCCATACTGTCTTCCAATTTTCCCAGCAGGTTTTAACAAATAGTGGGTTTTGGTCCCAAAAGCTGGGAATTTGGGGCTTATCATAGACTGTTTTGCTGAGGTCATTTACTCCAAGTCTATCCCACCGATCCTCTTTTCTGTATCTTAGCCAGTACTCATTTATTTTTTTACCATTTCAGCTTTTAGTTTCAGCTGCCCTGACCTCTGGAGGCTTTTGATTGGATTAAAGTGAAGGAGTCTGTGATGGAGGGGTGTTGGACCTTTAGCTTCACTGAGCTCTGAAGACTTTGGATGGCATTAAGTTCAGTTGGGTTGTAGTAGCTCTGTCCCGAGGCCAAAACTTCCAGGAACACCGGAGCAATATGTGGGGTCTCTGCCGTTCTGACCAGTGTGCTTGCTCTGTGCTCCCTCTGCAGCTCCTTCCTCACCACCTGAGTTTGATGCTCTGAGCCTGCCATAGCCCTGCCTGCAAGGTACTCCCTCAAAACCAGTGCCTTTGCCTGCACAGATATTCCTGCTCCCTCTGGAGGCTTAGCGCTCTGGTGCTGGGTGGGGGGTCCTGGGATCTTCCTTCTGCCTTCACCATAAACCCAAATGTCCTTGAATTCCAGGTTTTGGGTGATGTACCTTTTGAATTGAGACCAGCAGGGGGTTTCCTTGGCTCTGTCTTGTTGTTCAGTTTGATTTTCAATCCCCTAGGAGCATTAGTTTGTTATTGGTATGGAAGGGTTTTCAGAGGTCTTACCTTTTATCTTTTACTGCCTGGACGGTGCCATCTTGACTCTGGCCAATCAAATATCATATTAAAAAATCAACTGACCTGGAAAATAGATGTATGAGAAAAAAATCTCAGAATTATTTTATTACCTGAAGGCCATAATAAAGATTATTTTTTAAATTTAGTATTTTAATTTCATTATGAAAAAAATTTAAAATACCTGCCAATAGATCCTTCAACAAGAAAACAAAATTGAAATGAAAAGCATTCAGAGATTGCCTTCAGAATTAAATTCCCAACTGATAACTACTAGGAAGTAATTCCTTATTACATTGATACCCAGTCAAGGGAAAATACTTCAAGGACCAGAAGGAAACCACTCAAGGACCCTGGAGTTACAATCAGGTTCACTCAGGACCTAATAGCTTCTATATTAAAGGATTCAAAGACTTGGAATATGCTATTCAAGAAGGAAAAAGATTTGATTTATAAACTAGGGTCACCTTTTGCTAGTATTCTTTTTTAAATATATTTTATTTGATCATTTCCAAGCATTATTCATTAAAGTCATAGATCATTTTCTTTTCCTCCCCCCCACCCCCCATAGCCGAAGCGTAAGTCCACTGGGCATTAGATGTTTTCTTGATTTGAACCCATTGCTTTGTTGATAGTATTTGCATTAGAGTTTTCATTTAGAGTCTACCCTCTGTCATGTCCCCTCAACCTCTGTATTCAGGCAGTTGCTTTTTCTCGGTGTTTCCACTGCCATAGTTTATCCTTTGCTTATGAATGGTGTTTTTTTCTCCTGGATCCCTGCAAGTTGTTCAGGGACACTACACCACCACTAAAGGAGAAGTCCATTACGTTCGATTATACCACAGTGTATTAGTCTCTGTGTACAATGTTCTCCTAGTTCTGCTCCTCTCGCTCTGCATCACTTCCTGGAGGTTGTTCCAGTCTCCATGGAACTTCTCCACTTTATTATTCCTTTTAGAACAATAGTATTCCATCACCAACATATACCACAGTTTGTTCAGCCATTCCCCAATTGATGGGCATCCCCTCGTTTTCCAGTTTTGGGCTACCACAAAGAGCGCAGCTATGAATATTTTTGTACAAGTCTTTTTGTCCATTATCTCTTTGGGGTACAGACCCAGCAGTGCTATGGCTGGGTCAAACGGTAGATATTCTTTTGTTGCCCTTTGGGCATAGTTCCAAATTGCCCTCCAGAATGGTTGGATAAGTTCACAGCTCCACCAGCAATGAATTAATGTCCCTACTTTGCCACATCCCCTCCAGCATTCATTACTTTCCTTTGCTGTTATGTTAGCCAATCTGCTAGGTGTGAGGTGATACCTCAGAGTTGTTTTGATTTGCATCTCTCTGATTATAAGAGATTTAGAACACTTCTTCATGTGCTTATTAATAGTTTTGATTTCTTTATCTGAGAACTGCCTATCCATTTCCCTTGCCCATTTATCAATTGGAGAATGGCTTGATTTTTTGTACAATTGATTTAGCTCTTACAAATATGAGTAATTAAACTTTGTCAGAGGTTTCTAGGAAGATTTTTTCCCAATTTGTTGTTTCCCTTCTGATTTTAGTTATATTGGTTTTGTTTGTACAAAAGCTTTTTAGTTTGATGTAGTCAAGATTATTTATTTTACATTTTGTGATTCTTTCTATATCTTGCTTGGTTTTAAACCCTTTCCCTTCCCAAAGGTCTGACATGTATACTATTCTGTGTTTACCCAATTTACTTATGGTTTCCTTCTTTATGTTTAAGTCACTCACCCATTTTGAATTTATCTTGGTGTAGGGTGTGAGGTGTTGATCTATTCCTAGTTTCTCCCACACTGTCTTCCAATTTTCCCAGCAGTTTTTATCGAATACTGAATTTTTGTCCCAAAAGCTGGGATCTTTGGGTTTATCGTATACTGTCTTGCTGAGGTCGCTTTCCCCCAGTCTATTCCACTGATCTTCCTTTCTGTTTCTTAGCCAGTACCAAATTGTATTGATGACTGCTGCTTTGTAATATAGTTTTAGGTCAGGGACTGCAAGGCCCCCATCATATGGGTGTTTTTTTTTCATTATTTCCCTGGATATCCTTGATCTTTTGTTCTTCCAAATGAACTTTGTTATGGTTTTTTCTAAATCAGTGAAGTATTTTGGTAGTTCCATGGGTATGGCACTAAATAGATAAATGAGTTTGGGTAGGATGGTCATTTTTATTATATTGGCTCGTCCTATCCATGAGCAATTAATGTTTTTCCATTTGTTCAAGTCTAGTTTTAGTTGTGTGGCGAGTGTTTTGTAGTTGTGTTCATATAGTTCCTGTGTTTGTCTTAGGAGGTAGATTCCTAGGTATTTTATTTTGTCTAAGGAGATTTTGAATGGGATTTCTCTTTCTAGTTCTTGCTGCTGAGCTGTGTTGGAGATATATAGAAAAGGTGATGATTTATGTGGGTTTATTTTGTATCCTGCAACTTTGCTAAAGTTGTTGATTATTTCAATTAGCTTTTTGGTTGAATTTCTCGGATTCTTTAAGAAGACCATCATGTCATCTGCAAAGAGTGATAACTTGGTCTCCTCCTTGCCTATTTTGATGCCTTCAATTCCTTTATCTTCTCTAATTGCTACTGCTAGTGTTTCTAGTACAATGTCAAATACTTGAGGTGACAATGGGCATCCTTGTTTCACTCCTGATCTTATTGGGAATGCATCTAGTTTATCCCCATTGCAGATGATATTAGCTGTTGGTTTTAGATATATACTGTTTATTATTTTTAGGAATGACCCTTCTATTCCTATGCTTTCTAGTGTTTTTAATAGGAATGGGTGTTGTATTCTATCAAAGGCTTTTTCTGCGTCTATTGAGATAATCATGTGGTTCTTGTTGGTTTGCTTGTTGATGTGGTCAATGATGTGGATGGTTTTCCTAATGTTGAACCAGCCCTGCATCCCTGGTATGAATCCTACTTGATCATGGTGAATGATCCTTCTGATCACTTGCTGGAGTCTTTTTGCTAGTATCCTATTTAAGATTTTTGCATCTATATTCATTAGGGAGATTGGTGTAGAATTTTCTTTCTCTGTTTTTGGCCTGCCTGGTTTTGGAATCAGTACCATGTTTGTGTCGTAAAAGGAGTTTGGTAGAACTCCCTCTTTACTTATTATGTCAAATAGTTTGTCTTGTATTGGGATTCACTGTTCTCTGAATGTTTGATAGAATTTGCTGGTGAATCCATCAGGCCCTGGGGATTTTTTCTTAGGAAGTTCTTTGATGGCTTGTTGGATTTCAATTTCTGATATGGGATTATTTAAGATTTCTATTTCCTCTTCTGTTAATCTAGGCAGTTTGTATTTTTGTATATATTCATCCATTTCTCCTAAATTGGTGTATTTATTGCCATATAATTGGGCAAAGTAATTTCTAATGATTGCCTTAATTTCATCTTCATCGGAGGTGCTGTCCCCCTTTTCATCTTTAATGCTGTCAATTTGCTTTTCTTCCTTCCTTTTTTAAATTAGATTGACCAGTACTTTGTCTATTTTGTTTGTTTTTTTCAAAGTACCAGCTTCTTGTCTTATTTATTAAATCAATAGTTCTATCACTTTCTATTTTATTAATTTCTCCCTTAATTTTTAGGATTTCTAATTTGGTTTTCTGCTGGGGGTTTTTAATTTGATCGCTTTTGAGTTTTTTCATTTGCATTTCCAATTGATTGATCTCTGCTCTCCCTTGTTTGTTAATATAAGCATTCAGGGATATGAATTTACCTCTGATTACCACTTTGGCTGCATCCCAAAAGGTTTGAAAGGATGTTTTGCCTTTGTCATTTTCCTCGATGAAATTATTAATTGTTTCTATGATTTCTTCTTTAAGTAAACGGTTTTGGAGTGTCATACTGTTTAATTTCCAATTGGTTTTAGATTTGGTTTTCCATGTACCATTACTAATCATTATTTTTATTGCCTTGTGATCTGAGAATGCTGCTTTCATTATTTCTGTTTTTTTGCATTTGTGTGCTATGTTTCTGTGACCTAATGTATGGTCAATTTTTGTGAATGTGCCATGTGGTGCTGAGAAGAAGGTGTATTCCTTTTTATCCCTATTTATTTTTCTCCATATGTCTATTAATTCTAATTTTTCTAAGATTTCATTCACTTCTTTTACCTCTTTCTTATTTATTTTTTTATTTGATTTATCTAAATTTGATAATGGTTGGTTTAAGTCTCCTACTAGTATGGTTTTATTGTCTATATCTTCCTTCAATTCTCCTAGTTTCTCCATTAGAAATTTGGGTGCTATATTATTTGGTGCATACATGTTGATTAGTGATATTTCCTCATTGTCTATACTCCCTTTTAGCAGAATATATTTACCTTCCCTATCCCTTTTGATCAGGTGTATTTGTGCTTTGGCTTTGTCAGATATCATGATTGCCACTCCTGCCTTCTTTCTATCAGTTGAGGCCCAGAAGGTCTTACTCCATTCTTTAATTCTGACCTTGTGGGTGTCAACCCGCCTCATGTGTGTTTCTTGAAGAGAACATATGGTAGGGTTTTGGATTCTAATCCATTCTGCTATTCGTCTACGTTTTATGGGTGAGTTCATCCCATTCACGTTCAAAGTTATGATTGTCATTTGTGGACTCCCTGGCATTTTGATTGCCTTCCCTAATTCTAACCTTTTCTTCTTCGGCTCTACCTTTTAGTCCAGTGATTTACTTTGAATCAGTCCCCGTTGTCCCCTCCCTTGATGTTTCCCTTTTTAGTCCCTCCCTTTTTCTTCCCTCTCCCTCCCCCTTCTCTTTCCCTCCCTTTTTGTTCTCCCTCTCCCCCTCCCCCCCTTGGTTTTCCCTTCTCCTTACCCTTGTTGGGTAAGATAGAATTCAGGATCCCAATGGATCTGGATGTTTTTCCCTCTCAGAGTTGATTTCCCTGAGATTGAGGTTTAAGTAACCCCCCCGTTCCTCTCCTTATAGGAGTTTTCTTCCCCTCCCCTTCCCATGTGAATCTTTGTGTGAGAAAGATTATTCTATTTGGTCTTTCTTTACCCCCTATTTATACATTACATTTTCCCCACATATTAGTATACATAGATTGATATAAATGTAGTCCTTATAGAAGAGAGTTTGAGTAAAAGAAGAAGATAACATTTTTCCCCTTTCCTTAATATTTATCTTTTCAGGTATTCCTTGCTCTTTGATTTTCAGTATCGAACTTTCCACAGAGCTCTGGTCTTTTCTTTGCAAAAAGTTGGAAGTCTTCTATTTTGTTGAATGCCCATACTTTCCCTTGGAAGTATATAGTCAGTTTTGCTGGGTAGCTGATTCTTGGTTGGAGACCCAGCTCTCTTGCCTTTCTGAAGATCATGTTCCATGCCTTACGATCATTCAGAGTAGAACTTGCAAGGTCTTGTGTGACCCTGATTGGCATTCCTTTATATCTAAATTGTCTTTTTCTGGCTTCCTGTAGGATTTTCCTTTTGTTTGATAGCTTTGGAATTTGGCAATTACATTCCTGGGAGTTGTCTTTTGGGGGTTTAGTGTAGAAGGTGTTCTGTGAACTCTGTCAGTGGCTGTATTGCCCCCTTGTTCTAGAATCTCTGGGCAATTTTCTTTGATTATATCTTGTATCACCATGTCCAGTTTGGTGTTTATTTCTGGCTTTTCTGGGAGTCCAATTATTCTTAAATTATCCCTTCTCCCTCTATTTTCCAGATCTATCACCTTGTCGGTGTGATATTTTATGTTCTCTTCTAATTTCTTGGTATTTTGGCTTTGCTTTATTAATTCTTGCTCTTTTACACGATCGTTGTCTTCCAGCTGTCTGATTCTAGCCTTTAAAGCCTGGTTTTCCTTTTCAGTTTCATCATACCGGTTTTGTAGATGCGTGAATTTCTTTTGCATTATTTCCAACTTTTCCTCCCAGAAGGCTTCCATCTTTTTGGTCATTTCTGATTCAAATTCTTCATAGGTTTGTGGAGAGTTTCCATTTCCTTTGGAAGGTTTTGGAGCATTTTCTTGTATATTATCTTCTATCTGCTCTGTATTTTGTATTTTGGCTCCATAGAATGTGTCCAAAGTCGCCCCTTTCTTCTTATTTTTCTTGGTATTTGGGGGCTTCTGTGCTTCTGTGGAGTTTGCCATCTCTGAAAGTGGAGGATTAGCTTTTCTTATCTCTGTCTGGTGTTCAGAGGCTTTAGTCCTGGGCAGATTGTCGGTTCTGTAAGCTTTCCCTGGGTTAAATTGAATATGCCTCACTGGAACTGGAATGGAAGGGTCGGACCACGTTGCTTTCCGGAAGTTGCCTTCAGAATCGCTGGCCATGAGGCTGTTTCGTCGGCATGCGGGGGGATGGGCTGCAGCTTCCCCAAGCTCCGAGGGCAGGGACTTTCACTGAGACTTGGATAGCAGGATCCAGCCCTTGAGGCTGTCTTGCTCCAGGCAGTGACTTTCACTGGGACTTAGATAGAAGGCCCTGAGGGTTGTTGTTCCGAGGACACTGCTCTCTGAGCCAGGCCGGGCTGCGTCTTCCGGGAGCCTTGGACTCTGCGCTCCTACCCCTTAGGTCCGAGTGATCTCGGGTTCTGGCTTTTGAGGGGAGCCGTACCTTTCGATCCGGGTCCAGGTCCAGGAAGAGGGTTCCCAGGGTCTGTGCTGTTGATCGTTTTGAATTTCGGCGCCTTAGGAGCTTATAGTTTGAGATCGGTCGAGAAGGGTTTTCCGGAGATCTGAACTTTAGTTTTCTCTAAGCCGCCATCTTAACCGGAAGTCTCCTCTAGTATTCTTGTTAAGATTTTTGCATCTATGTTCATTAAGGAGATTGATCTATAGTTGTTGGGGTTTTTTTTTCAGTTTTTTCCTGCCTGACTTTGGAATCAGTACCATATTTGTGTCATAATAGGAATTTGGTAGAAGTCCTTTGCTCATTCTGTCACATAGTTTATATAAAATTGGGATTCATTGTTCTTTGAATATTTGATAGAATTCATTTGTCAATGCATCGGATCATGGGGATTTTTTCTTAGGGAGTTCTTTGATGGCTTGTTCAATTTATTTTTCTGAGATGGGGTTGTTTAGATATTCTATTTCTTCGTCTGTTATTCAAGGCAAGTTCTATTTTTATAAATATTCATCCATATCACCTAGACTGCCATATTTATTGGTATATAATTGGGCATTATGGTTTTTAATGATTGCCTTACTTTCCTCTTCATTAGAGGGGAGGTCTCACTTTTCATCTTGGATATTGTCAAATTGGATTCCTTCTTTCCTTTTATTAATGAGGTTGAGCAGTATTTTGTCTTGTTTCTTAAATCAATATTACTTTCACTTTCAATTTTATTAATTTCTCTTTTGATTTTTAGGATCTCTAATTTACTTTTCATCTGAGGATTTTTAATTTGTTCATTTTCTATTGTTTTTTTTTAATTTGCAAGCCCAATTCCTTGACCTCTTCCCTCTTTACCTTGGGAATATATGAATTCAAGGACATAAATTTCCCCCTGAGAACTGCTTTGGCTGCATTCCATAGATTTTGAAAGGATGTCTGATCATTGTCATTTTCTTCAAAGAAATTATTGTTTCTGTGATTTGTACTTTAACCAATTTTGGAGAATCAGATTGTTTAATTTCCAGTAAATTTTGGAGTGGCCTCTCCATGTAACCTTACTCATTGTTGTTTTCATTGCATTGTGATCTGAGAAGGTTACACTGATTATTCCTGCTCCTTTGCACTGGTTTGTAATCTAGAGTCAGCAGCCAGTAAAATGAGTATCTTCTTTCAGGGAAAAAATGGTCACTAGTTTTTGAAATAGTGGTGAGGAGGAACAGAATGACAGGAATTAGAGCAGGATCTAAAGAGGATAGATATCATGGGTGTCTTTTAAATTGATGCTATATCCTGAAATATGGTCTTCTCCAGGACTATCCTCTGACATGAATTGATGAATTGCAGAACTAGGCACTGGCAACATTATTGTGCTGTTCTAAATTTCTTCTGCATTCTCAGATTGATCCCTAATTTCTATTGGAGAAGCTGATGTACCTACTTTCTTCTCTAGATTTAGGATGATTGCAATCCTGCATGAGGTTTTTAGTGGAGGTGGAGGTTGTAATTTAGGAGGAGTGGGAGGAAGAGAGGATGGAGAGAATCCTTCTAAGGTGAGGGAGGGTCAGACTTCCTCACAGCTTCTGTAGCAGTCTCCAGTGAGAAGTTAGGAAAAGAATTGATAGAATCAGTTAAAGCCATAAAAGTTGAAAGAGTAATCGTAATATACAAGTGTCAGTAGAAGTAGGGAAATGTGGGGTCAACACCTGAGAAACAGCTCAACTCTCCACATTTTGTGCAGTATTCTGCCCAGATTCCATGTGATCCGAATTGCTGGTAATATTCTGTTTTCTTTTTACTTTGTTTCATAGCTTGCCCTATGCAATGCCATTCTTCTTTAGTAAATACTCCTCGTTCTGAAATGTTAGGACGACATTTCAATATAACTTTAAGTAAGGCCTTGAGCTAACCTTCTGAAATCTTAATTCCTCCTTTTATGGATTTTACAGTCCTTAAGCCAGCAGGAATCCTCCTTTGGGGCAGCCCTAGCGCCTAGTACTGCAGTCAGTAAATGGTGATACTTTGCTTACTTACATTGTCTCTGGGTCTCCATTCTTGGTGGATTTTCCTGAACCCTACACCCTTCGTTTACTGTGTCTCTCTCCCTCTCCATTTCTCTCTCCCTCCCTCCCATCTGTGTCTTTTTCTCACTGTCACTTGTCCTCTCTGCCTCATCATCTCTGTGTCTATCCTCTATCTCCATTTTGAATACATCTCATTCTGTTTCTGTCTCTCCCAATCACTGTCTGTCTCTGTGTGCTTTTCTCTGTATCTCACCCTCTGTTCTTTCTGATTCTTTTTCCTTCTATCCACTCCTCTCTCCTCTCCCTTGATTGCTCTTTCCCTGCTTTTGGTGTCTTCCTCTTCCTCTCTATGACCTCCCTGCCTTATTTCTAGTCTCTGTCTCCGTCTCTTTTGCTCTCCCTAAGGACCCTGGGCCCAGAATGGGATCTTGAAGTCTATCTTCTCCTACAGGGTAAGGAAGAAGTGCAAACTAAGGAAGATAGTGAGGAGGCAGTGAAAAAGGGAGGGAAGGAGAGGGGGGAGGGAACTTAGCAGACCCTAAAGAAACAAGAAGGGAACTAAAAAAGAGGGCCAGAAAGGGAAGCATATGAAGGGAGGGGAATAGGAGGCTTGACTAAAAGTAAATCACGAGATTAAAAGGATAAAGCAAAAGAAGAAAGGACAGAAGTAGGGAAGGATTTCGAAATGCTAGGAAATTCAAAAGTGACAATCATAACTTTGAACGTACATGGGATGAACTCACCTATAAAACATAGAAGAAGAAGAGAGAAGATTAGAATTCAGAATCCTACCATATGTTATCTACGAGAAACACACCTGAGGGGGATATAGACTCACAAGTGTCAGAATTAAAGGTTGGGGTAAGACCTATTGGGCCTCAACTGATAGAAAGAAGGCAGGAGTTGCAGTCACGGTATTTGACAAAGTCAAAATAGACCTGGTTAGAAGGGACAGGGAAGGTAAATACATCCTGAGGAAAGGGATGATCGATAATGAGGAAAAAACACTCATCAACCGGTATGCACTGTGAATCTTAAAATTTCTCAGAGTCTACCTTAGGACATTTGGTTAGGGCTATTCCCCATTTTAAACAATGAAGGTACTTAAGCAGGAATGTATTGGAAACTTTAAAATTACTTCACCCATACTTAGGCATACTTTAGGGGAAGGTAAAGTTGTAAAACTCCTTACTGAACGATGAAAAATTACTTAACTCATACATCGAGTGTGGTAAAAGCCCTTAAGTTAGCTCTATTTTTAGATCTAATACAAAAGGGTAAATAAAGTGGAATGGGAAGTACATAAAGGAGATTAATTCATTTCTTCATGCTTTATGGCACTGACAGAATCCCTCCAGGACACCAAGCTGCTCATGCAGGAGGTAGGATAGAATCCAATTAAACTAAGCCTGAGACTCATTCTGAGGAGACTGCTTCTGAAACATTCAGATGGAGGAGGGAGCTGGTGAAAGTAGCTGAGATGCTTTTGGCCTGGTGTCATTAGGAATCCTTACTTAGGGGGCAGCTGGGTAGCTCAGTGGATTGAGAGCCAGGCCTAGAGATGGGAGGTCCTAGGTTCAAATCTGGCCTCAACCACTTCCTAGCCTTGTGACCCTGGGCAAGTCACTTGAACCCCATTGCCTAGCCCTTACCACTCTTCTGCCTTGGAGCTAATACACAGTATTGACTCCAAGACAGAAGGTAAGGGTTTAAAAAAAAATCCTTACTTAAACAGATATTATGATGAGTTATAAAAAACTGTCTGATTTCTCTTTTAAGGCTCAGGTCTAGGCCATACTGGCTTTGAGGCCCTTCCTACTTATTCCTTTCTTACTCTCTATCTCTTTCTTTGATTACTCATTGTATTGTTAATTAAAATCTCTATAAAACCCAAATGACATGGGTATTTGAATAATTGGGAATATTTCCCTGCCGACCACCTTATATTTGATTTTGTACCCAAGATACTGTAGTGAAACATATTTCTGAGGTCAAATTTTACTCACCCTCTCTTATATCTATCATCATTTATATCTTCCACGATTTTAATCACTACAGTTTAAGACCTCAACCATTTTAAATCTCACACCATAAACGAAAACGCACAGAGAAAATCGTCATCCTCGGTTACCGAGAGAGGACTACTACTATATTTGACAACGCAGGAGAAATTGGTGAATTTACCTTAGTTTTATGGGGACATTTTCTCTGACTTCTATATTCAATTTCTAGTCGATTTCTAGCCCTGTATTAAAACTGTACTTCTTGGGTAACTACTGACTACAGAGAGAATCTACTTTGTTGAACAATTGCAGCTATTATGAAGTGGAATGCTCAGTGTTCAAAGTTCTGAAAGAGAATTTTCTGTGTACTTCTCCAAAGCTATTTCTGTGTCAGAGCCAGGTCAAAGTGTGGCAGAGATTTCAGTTGTTATATTGCTGAGACCAGAGGCAAAAAGATCTTTGAGTACTTATATATTTTCAACATTCTGGTGACTGGTAAGAGAACATATTTGGTTCACTATCCCACATATTTTATGCCCTTTTCTCTCCCACTCTCTTTTCTTCCCTCTAGCCATCTTCAATTCCTCTTTCCCCCTCTACCTTTCCCTGCTCTGTCCTTTCCAAGGTTCAGACCCTCTCCTCTTCTTCTACATCCAACCTTTCTCTGATCCATCCTACCCCTCTCCCCTTTTGACTACAACTCTTATACTTTTCCTACTCTGTGTGCTTTCTCGGATCTCTTCATCCCTCTACTCTTCTCCTCCCCTTCTCTCTTTTCTTCAACTGTCTTTCCATTCTTTCATTTCACCCTCTTCTGATTCTCTCTTCTTTCTCCCGTCTTGTCCCCTGATCCATCACGTTGTCACCCTTCTCACTCCTTCCGCTAAGCCTACCCTGTCCTGACCTTTCCTTCCCAACTCCACACTACATCGCCCCCCCCCCCCCCATTTCCTGATGGTTCTCCTCTTTCAATGCACTTTTTTTTGATACTCTCTCAGGGCCTTTTCCTTCCTTTGCTTTCTCCCCTCTGTGTACCGCTTCCCCCTCCCTCCTTACCTTCCTTCCTCTGTCTTTTCTATTCACCCCTCTCAACCTATTTTTCCACTTCCCGTTTGACCGGAGATTCCAAGGGGGAAACCGGTATTTTATTGACACTCTCAGGGGTCAACAGCAATCACACCTCCATGATCAGCAAAGGGACAGAAATCAATGGCTTCTCCGTAGATAGGGGAAATGCGGGAAACAGCCCCGCAATGGACAGGGTTGCTCGAAACAGCACAGGACGACCGACTCCACCCAGAATTTTCTCACTGGACCAAACACAAATCCATCCAGACCCATTCTCCGGAAGAGAAAGGGGTCTTCCAGCCTCATTTACAGGAAGGATGAGGGGGGGAGTTAGGGCAAAAGTCATGAAAGGGTTCAAGTCAACAAAATCAAGTACATTACTGCTCAGGAAAAGAACCACAGGAGGCACTGAGGCTCAGAGATACAGGCTCAAAAAAGACCCATAGTGAAGAAGACGGAATCATTTTCTAAGGGTCTGAAGGACTTACCTCAGAAGTTGTATCAAAGGGAGTTACATTTCCTCCTCTGAAAACCCAGAGAATCTAAAAGGAACCGCCCCCATAGCAACGCCAAACAAAGATTCCGATTGGACAACGGACAGGCCCATGAACTGCACAGTGGACTGTTCCAAAGGTGAAAGCCGTGGGGGGCAGGGAAGGGGGAGTTCCTGGGAGGGGCCACAAAGGGGCGGGGGTGGAGATGGTGGCTGCAGGCCCCAGATGTAAAACGTTACACCTCCACCCCGGGAAACCGAGGATTAACAGGAGAAACGGGCTGGCAATTAGCGAGTGCCCTGGTGGCGGGCAACCTGACATGACTTCCAGACTCGTTTTCCCCCTCGCCAACCTCCCCAGCCCGCTCCAACAACCTCCGTGGGCTGGCCCAATTACCCTCCAACAATTCCTTTTCGCTCCGTCTCATTCTCTTCACCTCCTTCTAGCCGGATTTCTCTGCCCTTCGCCCCCCCCCCTTTCCATTCTGTCCCTCCCAACTTCCTCTCCTTTTCTAACCACCCTCTTTCTCATCTCCTGCCTGACCTCACTCTTATACTTTTTATAGTCTTCATCCAGTCTAGGTCTCTTCATCGCTCGAGTCTACCACCGTGGGCCCCCTGCTGAGTACCTCCGCCTTCACCCAGAATTTTGCTCACCGAAGCAAACACGACTTCATCCAGAGACATTCTCCAGAAGGGAAAAGGGTGTTCAAGCCTCTTCTGCAAAAGGGATTCTGGGCAAATGAGCGCAAAAGTCATGAAAGCGTTCGGGTCTGCAAAATCAAGTACGTGATGCTCAGGAAAAGAACCACGGAAGGCAGTTGAGGCTCAGAGAGAGCAGCTCACAAAAGACCTATAGTGTCAAAGCCAGAGTTGCTTTCCAAGGGACTGAAAGGGTTAACTCGGAAGTTGGATCAGAGGGAGTTCAATTTTCTCCCAGGAGTATGGGGAGAAAGGAACTGAAAGGAACCGCCCACCTAGCAATGCCAAGCGAAGATTCTGATTGGAAAAGGGACACGTCAGTGACCCTAGAGTGGACAATTCCAACGTCGTAAGCAGCGGGGGTGGCGGGGGAATGGGGAGGTGAGAGGCGCCACGAGCCTGGGTTGGCTGCAGGCCAGAGATACCCAACACCCCACCTCTACCCGGGGAAACCGAGGAGCAAAAGGAGGAACGTGCTGGCAATTAGCGAGTGCCCTGGTGGAGGGCAACCTGACATGTCTTCCGGACTCGTTTCCTCCCCTCGCCAAACTCCCCCGCCCGCTCCAACAACCTCCATGGGCTGGCCCAATTACCCTCCAACATTTCCCTTTTGGCTCTCTCTCTATCTCTTCACCTCCTTTTAGCCGTATTTCTCTGTCTTCAGCCCCACCCCCACCCCCACCCCCCACACCCCTCTTTCTATTCTGTCCTTCGCAACTTTCATCTCCTCTGGACCACTGCTTTATAATATAGTCTGAGATCTGGGACTGCCAGGCTCCCTTCCTTTGAATTTTTTTTTCATTATTTCCCTGGATATCCTTGATCCTTTGTTCTTCCAAAAGAAATTTGTGATGGTTTTTTCTAGATCAGTAACAAAAATTTTTTGGAAGTTCCATGGGTATGTCACTAAATAGTTAGATGAAAGTTTGGGTAGGATGGTCATTTTTATTATATTGGCTCGTCCTACCCATGAGCAGTTAATGTTTTTTCAAAGTGTTCGAGTCTAGTTTTAGTTGTGTGGAGAGTGCTTTGTAGTCGTGTTCTTAAAGTTCCTGTGTTTGTCTCCGGAGATAGATTCCTAAGTATTTTATTTTGTCTAAGGTTATTTTGAATGGGATTTCTCTTTCTAGTTCTTGCTGCTGAGCTGTGTTTGGAATATATAGAAATGCTGATGACTTATGCCGGTTTATTCTGTATCCGGCAACTTTGCTAAAGTTGTTGATTTAAGTAGACCATCATGTCATCTGCAAAGAGTGATAATTTGGTCTCCTCCTTGCCTATTTTGATGCCTTCAATTTCTTTTTCTTCTCTAATTGCTACTGCTAGTGTTTCTAATACAATGTCAAATAATAGAGGTGATAATGGGCATCCTTGTTTCACTCCTGATCTTAATGGGAATGGATTTAGTTTATCCCCATTGCAGATGATATTAGCTGATGGTTTTAGATATATACTGTTTATTATTTTTAGGAATGACCCTTCTGTTCCTATGCTTTCTAGTGTTTTTAGTAGGAATGGGTGTTGAATTTTATCAAAGGCTTTTTCTGTATCTATTGAGATAATCATGTGGTTCTTGTTGGTTTGCTTGTTGACGTGGTCAATTATGTGGATAGTTTTCCTAATGTTGTACCAGCCCTGCATCCCTGGTATAAATCCTACTTGATCATGGTGGATGACCCTTCTAATCACTTGCTGGAGTATTTTTGCTAGCATCCTATTTAAGATTTTTGCATCTATATTCATTAGGGAGATTGGTGTAGAATTTTCTTTCTCTGTTTTTGGCCTGCCTGGTTTTGGAATCAGTACCATGCTTGTGTCATAAAAGGAGTTTGGTAGAACTCCCTCTTTGCTTATTATGTCAAATAGTTTGTATAGTATTGGGATTAACTGTTCTCTGAATGTTTGATAGAATTCGATGGTGAATCCATCAGGCCCTGGGGATTTTTTCTTAGGAAGTTCTTTGATGGCCTGTTGGATTTCTTTTTCTGATATGGGATGATTTAAGAAAACTATTTCTTCTTCTGTTAGTCTAGGCAATTCATATTTTTGTAAATATTCATCCATATCACCTAGGTTGGTATATTTATTGCCATATAGTTGGGCAAAGTAGTTTTTAATGATTGCCTTAATTTCCTCTTCTGTGGAGGTGAGATCCCCCTTTTCATCCTTGATGCTGTTAATTTGCCTTTCTTCTTTCCTTTTTTTAATTAAATTAACCAGTACTTTGTCTATTTTGTCTGTTTTTTCAAAGTACCAGCTTCTAGTCTTGTTTATTAGCTTAATAGTTCTGTCACTTTCTGTTTTATTAATTTCTCCCTTAATTTTTAGGATCTCTAGTATGGTTTTCTTCTGGGGGTTTTTAATTTGTTCATTCTCAAGTTTTTTGATTTGCATTTCCAATTCCTTGGTCTCTGTCCTCCCTAATTTGTTAATATATGCACTCAGGGATATGAATTTTCCTCTAAGTACTGCCTTGGCTGCATCCCATAAGGTTTGAAAGGATGTTTCGCCATTGTCATTGTTTTCAACGAAATTGTTAATTGTTTCTATGATTTTTTTCTCTAACTATCCGATTTTGGAGTATCATGTTATTTAATTTCCAATTAATTTTTGATTTGGGTCTCCATGTACCCTTGCCAATCAATATTTTAATTGACTTGTGATCTGAAAAGGCTGCAGTTCATATTTCTGCTTTTCTGCATTTGAGTGCCATGTTTCTATGACCTAGTGTATGATCTATTTTTGTGAATGTGCCATGTGAAGCTGAAAAGAAAGTGTATTCTTTTTTGTCCCTATTTTTTTTTCTCCATATATTTATTTACTCTAATTTTTCTAAGATTTCATTCACCTCTTTTACCTCTTTCTTGTTTATTTTTTGGTTTGATTTATCTAAATTTGATAGTGGTTGGTTCAAGTCTCCCACTAATATGGTTTTACTGTGTATTTCCTCCTTCAATTCTCCTAGTTTCTCCATGAAAAATTTGGATGCTATACCATTTGGTGCATACATGTTGATTAGTGATATTTCCTCATTGTCTATACTCCCTTTTAGCGGAATATATTTACCTTCCCTATCCCTTTTGATCAGGTCTATTTGTGCTTTGGCTTTGTCAGATATCATGATTGCAACTCCTGCCTTCTTTCTATCAGTTGAGGCCCAAAAGGTTTTACTCCAACCTTTAATTCTAACCTTGTGAGTGTCAACCCGTCTCATATGTGTTTCTTGAAGACAACAAATGGTAGGGTTTTGGGTTCTAATCCAATCTGCTCTTTGTCTACGTTTTATGGGCGAGTTCATCCCATTCACGTTCAAAGTTATGATTGTTATTTGTGGATTCGCTGGCATTTTGATATCTTCCCCTAGTTCTGACCTTTCTTCTTTAGCTTTCTCCCTTTGAACCAGTGATTTACTTTAGGTCAGACCCTCTAGTCCCCTCCTTTGAGATGCTTCCCTTTGTAGCCCCACCCTCTTTATTTTCCCTTCTCCCCCCCTCCTTCCCTCCCTTTTTCTACTCCCTCCTCTCTCCCCCTCCCTGATTTTCCTTTCTTTCTTGCCCTAATGGATAAGATAGAATTCAGGATCCCACTGGATCTAGATGTTCTTCCCTCTCAGATTTGATTTCACTGAGAGTAAGGTTTAAGTAATTCCACTTCACACTCTCTTCCTCTCCTTCTCATATGAGAGTTCTTCCCCTCCCCTTCCCATGTGTATCTTTATATGGGAAAGATTATTCTATTGATCCCCCCCTATTTCTTGAAGTTAATCTTAGTATTATCGAGGTTCCCCCCTATCCGGGTCCCGCCCAGATACAGTTGTGGGGTCCGTGACGCTGCTCATGAAGTAGGTAGGCTAGAATCCAATTAAACTAAGCCTGAGAAAGGAAGATCCGGAAACAAAGGAAGATCAGGACAAACAAAGAGATCACAATGGAATGCAAAGTAACACATTGCTAACTATGGATAACTAATTAGGTAAAAAATTACACCAAGAAACCCCAAAAAATGCACATACAGCTTTTTATCCCTAGCTTCAATTTATTTCAACCTTGTCCTGTGTCTACATTTATCTGTGATAACTTGCCTTTCCTTATGAACTGATTTCAGATATTTTGGTAGGAAAATTGCCTGTATAACTATAGCTATGTGGTTTCTCTTTTTATTTTCTCAGCAATGAAATGTTTTCATTTGTTTGATGCTAAGAAAATCAGTGAATGCATCATCTGTTCTTTCTCGTACCAGAAGAATGAACAAAAATCATTTTATGCTCAATGGGTGTCATAACAATTGTCTTTACTATGAAAACATTAACATATACTGAACTAATTTGTCTAAAATGAGGGGTAAACGCAGGAATGAAAAAGTTTTCTGTTTGCTGATAGTGGAATTGAAAGAACTAAGTGGAGGAAAAAATAAAATTTTAATTTATAGGAAGAATCCTAAATGTTAAAGATCAAAATCATAGGAATTATTTTTATTGTAAAAGTAGATTTAATTCCTTAGTTTCTGTTTTGAAGATCACACAAAATTTGGAAAACAATATTAAGCTTTGTTTGTAGATAGAGCAACATTATATATTTGACCCACGGTTCCAATGCCGAGAGAGTGGGACTGTCTCTGTGCATCGACTTTTCCACTTCAATCTCCTTCACACACAAGTGTCTTTGTGCACACTCATCTAAACACCATTGTAAACCTCAAAATTTCTCAGACTTATGAATGCTAGGGGTTTCCCCCATTGGGGAATCTTCTACTTAAAAAAAATTCCCTAGCAGATGGTGAGAACTCTACTTGAGTGTGGGGGCTCCTTGCCTTGGGAATATCCCTACAACACCCTACTTAGGCCTGCTTTAGGACAGAGAGCTCCTTGAGAACAATGAAAAGTACTTTGATCCATGCTTATGGAAGGGACAGGAAGTTTTTTGAGTCATGACTGTTTTAGAATTGATACAATGAGATTCTGAGTACCTATAAAGGTGGGGCAACGTGTAAACTACTTAAACCTAAAAGGGTGATAACTTATTCAGAGGTTTTTTCTAATGAAATTTGTCGACACAGCAGAGAGGGGAGAGGATGAGAGCAGTGGGATGAAGAGACCCACACTGGATACCTAGTCGAACAAGTATAGGAGGCTGAAGGAAAAGAGCAGGAAGGGAGGAGCAGAGAAAGAGGGTGGATAGAAAAGGAGAAGAGAGAGGAGATGAAAGTTGCGAAGGACAGAATAGAAAGAGGGGTGTGGGGGGGGGGTGGGCGGAAGGCAGAGAAATACCACTAAAAGGAGGTGAAGAGAATGAGAGGGAGCCAAAAGGGAAATGTTGGAGGGTAATTGGGCCAGCCCACTGAGATTGTTGGAGCTGGCGGGGGAGTTTTGCCAGGGGAGGAAAGGAGTCCTGAAGGCATGTCAGGTTGCCCTCCACCAGGGCACTCCCTAATTGCCAGCCAGAGAAACCACATAGCTATAGTTATACAGGCAATTTTCCTACCAAAATATCTGAAATCAGTTCAGAAGGAAAGGCAAGTTATCACAGATGAATGTAGACACAGGACAAGGTTGATATAAATTGAAGCTAGGGATAAAAAGCTGAATGTGCATTTTTGGGGGTTTCTTGGTTTAATTTTTTGTGGGAATAAAAGAGTTCAGATTTCAGAATATAATTACTCTTACTGATGATTATTTTTCTCTCCTCAGAATAGCTGACTTTATATAGCAATTGATCATGAGACTTCCAGAAAAATTGCTGATCATCAGAGTGATGTGGGATACACCCTAAAGCTAAGTCAGACAACCAGAAATTCATTTCTTGTAATTGTTATTTATTGTTTGAGAGAGAATAAAATACCTACAAACCGGAACAGTCTACCCTAGAGGAAATGGTATCCGACTGGCATTACGAGACAGTTTATATAAGTTACGAGCATCCAGGCTATTTCCTTTCCCATACAGGTCCTTATTTTTCAACCAAGCAAGCTTATCATAAATACATGTCTGTGGTAAGTGATAAGTGGATAACACATAGGTCATGCACAGTTGTGTGTGGTCAGGGATAAGTGGATAAAACTCAGGGGTTATTGACTTTTACAGATACCTAATTAGTTATCCATAGTTAGCAATGTGTTACTTTGCATTCCATTGTGATCTCTTTGTTTGTCCTGATCTTCCTTTGTTCCCTGATCTTCCTTTCTCAGGCTTAGTTTAATTGGATTCTATCCTACCTCCTGCATGAGCAGCTTGGGATCCTGGAGGGACTCTGTCAGTGCCCTAAAGCATGAAGAAATAAATTAATCTCCTTTATGTACTTCCTGTTCCACTTTATTTACCCTTTTGTATTAGATCTAAAAATATAGCAAACTTAAGGGCTTTTGCCTCACTCGAAGTATGAGTTAAGTAATTTTTCATTGTTCAGTAAGGAGTTTTACAACTTTACCTTCCCCTAAAGTATGCCTAAGTATGGGTGAAGTAATTTTAAAGTTCCCAATACATTCCTGCTTAAGTACCTTCATTGTTTAAAATGGGGAATAGCCCTAAGCAAATGTTCTAAGGTAGACTCTGAGAAATTTTAAGATTCACAGTGCATACTGGTTGATGAGTGTTTTTTCCTCATTATCGATCATCCCTTTCCTCAGGATGTATTTACCTTCCCTGTCCCTTTTAACCAGGTCTATTTTGCCTTTGTCAAATACTGTGACTGCAACTCCTGCCTTCTTTCTATCAGGTGAGGCCCAATAGGTCTTACCCCAACCATTAATTCTGACACTTGTGAGTCTATATCCCCCTCAGGTGTGTTTCTCGTAGATAACATATGGTAGGATTCTGAATTCTAATCCACTCTCTTCTTCTTCTACATTTTATGGGTGAGTTCATCCCATTCTCGTTCAAAGTTATGATTGTCACTTTTGAATTTCCTAGCATTTCGAAATCCTTCCCTACTTCTGTCCTTTATCTTTTGCTTTATCCTTTTAACCTCGTCATTTACTTTTAGTCAAGCCTCCTATTCCCCTCCGTTCACATGCTTCCCTTTCTGGCCCTCTTTTTTTGTTCCCTTCTTGTTTCTTTAGGGTCTGCTAAGTTCCCTCCCCCCTCTCCTTCCCTCCCTTTTTTCACTCCCTCCTCCCTACCCCCCTTAGTTTGCACTTCTTTCTTACCCTGTAGGACAAGATAGACTTCAAGATCCCATTCTGGGCCCAGGGTCCTTAGGGAGAGCAAAAGAGACGGAGACAGAGATTAGAAGTAAGGCAGGGAGGGCTTAGAGAGGAAGAGGAAGATACCAAAAGCAAGGAAAGAGCAATAAAGGGAGAGGAGAGAGGAGTGGATAGAAGGGAAAAGAATCAGAAAAAACAGAGGGTGAGATACAGAGAAACAGAGACAGACAGTGATTGGGAGAGACAGAAACAGAATGAGATGTATTAAAAATGGAGATAGAGGATAGACACAGAGATGATGAGGCAGAGAGGACAAGTGACAGTGAGAAAAAGACACAGATGGGAGGGAGGGAGAGAGAAATGGAGAGGGAGAGAGACACAATAAACGAAGGGTGTGGGGTTCAGGAAAATCCGCCAAGAATGGAGACCCAGAGACAATGCAAGCAAGCAAAGGATCCCCATTTACTGACTGCAGTGCTAGGTGCTAGGGCTGCCCCAAAGGAGGATTCCTGCTGGCTTAAGGACTGTTAAGTCCTTAAAAGTAGGAATTAAGATTTCAGAAGGTTAGCTCAAGGCCTTACTTAAAGTTATATTGAAATGTCGTCCTAACATTTCAGAACGAGGAGTATTTACTAAAGAAGAATGGCATTTCATAGGGCAAGCTATGAAACAAAGTAAAAAAGAAAACAGAATATTACCAGCAATTCAGATCACATGGAATCTGGGCAGAATACTGTACAAAATGTGGAGAGTTGAGCTATTTCTCAGGTTCAGACCCCATATTTCCCTACTTCTACTGACACTTGTCAGAAGAAAACAAATCTAGAGATCCTAAAAATTAAGGGAGAAATTAATAAAATCGAAAGTGATAGAACCATTGAGCTAATAAATGATATGTGGTCATCAAAATAATTTGGTACTGGCTAAGAGACAGAAAGGAGGATCAGTGGAATAGACTCGGGGTAAGTGACCTCAGCAAGACAGTATATGACAAACCCAAAGACCCCAGCTTTGGGGACAAAAATCCACTATTTCATAAATACTGCTGGGAAAGTTGGTGGACAGTGTGGGAAAGATTGGATTTAGATCAACACCTCAGACCCTACATCAAGATAAATTCAAAATGGGTGAATGACTTGAACATAAAGAAGGAAACTATAAGAAAATGAGGCAAACACAGAATAGTATACACGTCAGTCCTTTGGGAAGGGAGAGGTTTTAAAACCAAGCAAGAATTAGAAAGAGTCACAAAATGCAAAACAAATAATCTGGACTACAGCAAATTAAAAAGTTTTTGTACCAACAAAACCAATGTAACTAATATCAGAGGGGAAGCAACACATTGGGAAACAGTCTTCATAAAAACCTCTGACAAAGGTTTAATTACTCACATTTACAAAGAGCTAAATCAATTGTACCAAAAATCAAGCCATTCTCCAATTGGTAAATGGGCAAGGGACAGGAACAGGCAGTTCTCAGCCAAAGAAATCAAAATTCTTAATAAGCACATGAAAAAGTGCTCTACATCTCTTATGATCAGAGAGGTGCAAATCAAAACAACCCTGAGGTATCACTTCACACCTAGCAGATGGGCTAACATGACAGCAAAGGAAAGTAATGAATGCTGGAGGGGATGTGGCAATGTAGGGACATTAATTCATTGCTGGTGGAGTTGTGAATTGATCCAACCATTCTGTAGGGCAATTTGTAACTATGCCCAAAGGGTGATGAAAGACTGTCTGCCCTGTGCTCCAGCTATAGCACTGCCATGGAGACTGGAAAGACCTCCAGGAAGCGATGCAGAACGAGAGGAGCAGAACCAGGAGAACATTGTACACAGAGACTAATACCTTGTGGTATAATCGAAGGCCATGGACTTCTCCTTTAGTATCAATGCAATGTCCCTGAACAATTTGCAGGGATCTAAAAAACACTATCTATGAGCAGAGGATAAACTATGGGAGGAGAAACACCTAGGAAAAGCAACTGCTTGACTAGGGGGGGGGGGGGCAGGGGATACGTCTGAGGAGAGACTCTATATGAACACTCTAATGCAAATACCAACAACATGGAAATGGGTTCAAACCCAAAACACATGTGATACCCAGTGGAATCGTGCGTCGGCTATGGGAGAGGTGGTGGGGTTTGGGGGGCGGAAAAGAACACGATCTTTGTTTCCAATGAATAATGTTTGGAAATGACCAAATAAAATGTTTCAAGGGGAAAATAATCAGAGAGATGCAAATACAACAACTCTGAGGTATCACCTCACACCTAGCAGATTGGCTAAGATAACAGCAAAGGAAAGTAATGAATGCTAGAGGGGATGTGGCAAAGTAGGGACATTAATTCATTGCTGGTGGAGTTGTAAATTGATCCAACCATTCTGGAGGGCAAGACAGTGTGTTCTTTGATCTAGCCATAGCACTGCTGGGTCTGTACCCCCAAAGAGATAATGAGGAAAAAGACTTGTACAAGAATGTTTATAGCTGCACTCTTTGTGGTGGCCAAAAATTGGAAAATGAGGGGATGCCCTTCAATTGGGGAATGGCTGAACAAATTCTGGTATATGTTGGTGATGGAATACTACTGTACTAAAAGGAATAATAAAGCGGAGGAATTCCATGGGACTCTGGAACAACCTCCAGGAAGTGATGCAGAGTGAAAGGAATTAGAACTAGGGAAACATCATACACAGAGACTGAAACACTGTGGTACAACCGAGCGAAATGGACTTCTCAATTATTGTCAATACATAGTCCCTGAACTTTCTGGAGGGAACTAGAAGAAAAAACAGTAGCCACAAGCAGAGGACAAATTGAGAAAAACAACTGCTTGACTACAGGGGTTGAGGGGACATGAATGAGGAGAGACTCTAAATGAACAACCTAATGCAAATACCAACCACATGAAAATAGGTTCGAATCAAGGACACGTGATATCCAGTGGAATCTTGCGTCAGCGGGGAGGAATAGAAAAGTATCTTTGTTTCCAATGACTAATGTGTGAAAATGACAAAATAAAATGATGTTGAAAGAATTATTTTTAAAAATTCTAATTTGAGGGGTAGAAAATAAGGTCTCTCATACTTTTCAGGGTCTCTTGGTCTTGAACAGGAGAAGGGTTTTGTTGTTGGACTGGCCTCCCATCCAATATACAATATAACTATCATTCTTCCAAGCTTACATCTGTGTTTATGTTTTGTGTTCCTAGGGTTAGAAATTACATGACATGCTCTATAGCCTTAGGTCCATCTTATGGAGGAGAACATTAAGGCAGAGTTTAAGTATCGTGCCTCGAGTCAGTCGGAAAACCTGTAATTTCTTCAGTCACATTCTGACCCAGATATTTCATCAAGATTTTATCTATCCTGCCATCTTTAAGTAGTTTAAACTAAGAATTATTAAATACAGTATCAGGAAGTATGCTTCAATTGGAAAGACTTGTCATCCCCAGATTTCCTTTTTCCAAACACCAGAGGGAAAAGCAAATTACAAAGCACTTTCAACTTAATTAGAACTTTGAAAACCGCCTAAGACATTTATTAAAGATAAAGTGACTGCTGGATGACTGAAGTGAAGATAAACAGGAAGCAAATTACTTGACGAAACTTTGGAAAATGAAAATCTATTTAAGTGACTTAAATCTGTAATAACCCTAAAAGATTAATTTACTTTCTACAGAATCATATGACTTCTTTGAAATATTTCTATGTAATCTAGGAAACATAATTTCATCATAATACAATTTCTATATTGCATATGTAATATTCAATGAATAAAATCTATATCATCTATTTAGATATAATATCTCCATCGAAAATAAAATATGTGGGATAGTAAATCAAATGTGTTCACTTTTGCGTATGCTCTGAGAAAAACCATAACTGAAATATCTGCCACACTTGGATCTGGACTCAGAAACAGAAGTACCTTTGGGAAAGCTTCCAGAAAATTCTGTTTCTGAACTTTGAACTCGGAGCATTCCACTCTATAATACCTGCAATTTTCAAGCAACGAAGATTCTGTATGCAGTCAGAAATTACACAAGAAGTAGAATTTTAATAATGGGCTGGAAATTGACTATAATTATAGGAGACAGAGAAAATGTCCACATATAACTAAGGTAAATTGAACAGTTTCTCCTGAGTTGTCAAATAAATCATGTTGCTATGTCTACAAACAAAGCTTAATATTGGTTTTAAAAAATGTATCATTTTCAAAACAGAAACTAAGGTACTAAATCTAATTTTGCAATTAAAAATAATTTTTATGATTTTGATCATTCCTAATACATTTAGGAGTCTTTCTATGAATTAAAACTCTAATTTTTCCTCCACTTAGTTCTTATAATTCCACTATCAGCAAACCTTTTAGCAAATCCTGCTATTACCTCTCATTTTAGATAAATTAGTTTGGTATGTGTTAAGATTTGCAGCGGAAAGACAATTGTTATGACACCTTTTGAACATAAAATGAAGTTCTGTGCACCGTTCTCGTACTAGAAAGAACAGATTATACATTCATTTATTTGCTTAGAATCGACAAAAGTGGGAAAAGTTCCATTGATGACAAAATAAGATAAAATACATAGATATAATACTATAGTGATACAGGGAATTTTCCTACCAAAATATCTAAAATGTGTTCATCAAGCAAGGATAAATTATCATGGATAAATATAGGCACAGTACATGGTTGAAATAAGTTGAAGATGGAGATAAAAAACTGAATCTATATTTTTTGATTCTTGGTTTGATCTTTTTTTGGTGGGGGAAAAATAACTGATAGAAGAGTTCAGATTTCAGAATATAATTACTCTTATTTAATTACATTTTTCTCTTCTCAGAAGAACCAACTTTATATAGGAATTGGTCAAGAGACTTCCAGAAAAATTGATGATCAACAGTGATGTAAAATAGTTCATAAAGCTAGTATAGAAACCCAGACATTCAATTCTGGAACCATTATTTATTATATAAGAAAGAATGAATTATCTACCAGCTGGGAGGGCCTTCCTTAGTGGAAGGCTGTATCTCTGAGCCTCAGTGCCTCTTGTGTTTCTTTTCCTGAGCGGTAATGTACTTGATTTATTTGACTTGAATCCTCTCATGACTTTTGGAAAACGAGGTTGAGAGGGGTGAATAAAAAAGAGACACGCAGAGGAAAGAAGCTAAGGAGGGCAGGGGAGAACAGGCGCATGCAGACGTAAAGAAGGGAAATGGTGCGGGGTGGGTTTGGCAATGAAAGAGGAAGGTAAGAGAGAGGAGAAAACAGAAAAGGAAAAGAAAAAACGGGAGGAGAAGACTAGAGGACTGAGGAGATCTGGACAGCATACCGAGTAGAAAGACGATGAGGATTATTGTGGAGGTAAGAAGGGGGGAAGGGGGAGTGTGGATCAGAGAAAGGTTGGATGGAAAGAAGAGCCGAGGGGATGGACGTTGGGAAAGACAGAGCAGGAAAAGGTAGAGAGGGGGAAAGAGGAGAGGAGTATGGCTAGAGGAAGGGGGGAGGGGACATGAGGGGTCGAAAATGGAAAGAAGAGAGAGAGAGGGAGAGAAATGGGAGGGCAGGGGCTGGAGGCAGAAGAAGGAGAGAGCAGCAGAAGCAGGCGAGACCAGGGAGAAAGTTGGGAGTCCGCCAAAGAGGCAGGCGAGAGGGAAAAGAGGAAATGAGAAAAAGGGATAGAGAAGGGAGAGGGGAAAAAATAATGCAAAGAGAGTTAAAGGAAGAGATGGGGAGAGGGGAGAGGATGAGAGCAGTGGGATGAAGAGACCCACACTGGATACAGAGTCGAAAAACTATAGGAGGCTGAGGTAAGGGAGCAGGAAGGGAGGAGCAGAGAAAGAGGGTGGATAGGAAAGGAGAAGAAAGAGGAGATGAAAGTTGGGAAGGACAGAATAGAAAGAGGGGTGTGTTGGGGTGGGGTGGGCAGAAGGCTGAGAAATACCTCTAAAAGGAGCTGAAGAGAAAGAGAGGGAGCCAATAGTACAATAGCACAATAGTATTCCATTACCAACATATACCACAATTTCTTGAGCTAACCCCAATTGATGGGCATCCCCTCATTTTCTAATTTTTGGCCACCACAAAGAGCGCAGCTATGAATATTCTTGTACAAGTCTTTATCTCCATTATCTCTTTGGGGTACAGACCCAGCCATGCTATGACTGGATTAAAGGGTAGACATTCTTTTGTCGCCTTTTGGGCATTTGGGCATCCAAATTGCCCTCCAGAATGGTTGAATCAGTTCACAACTCCACCAGCAATGAATTAATGTCCCTACTTTGTCACATTCCCCTCCAGCATTCATTACTTTCCTTTGCTGTCATGTTAGCCAATCTGCTTGGCATGAGGTGATCCCTCAGAGTTATTTTGATTTGCATCTCACTGACTATAAGAGTTTTAGAACACTTCTTCCTGTGCTTATTAATAGTTTTGATTTCATTATCTGAAAACTGCCTATCCATGTCCCTTGCCCATTTATCAATTAGAGAATGGCTTGATTTTTCTGTACAATTGATTTAGTTCTTTATAAATTGGAGTAATTATACATTTGTCAGAGGTTTCTATGAAGATTTATTTCCCAATTTGTTGTTTCCCTTCTGATTTTAGTTACATTGGTTTTGTTTGTTAAAAGCTTTTTAATTTGATGTAGTCAACATTATTTATTTTAAGTTTTGTGATTCTTTCTATGTCTTGCTTGGTTTTAAAGTCTTTCCCCTCCCAAAGGTCTGACATGTATACTATTCTGTGTTTACCCAATTTACTTATGGTTTCCTTCTTTATGTTTAAGTCATTCACCCATTTTGAATTTATCTTGGTGTAGGCTGTGAGGTGTTGATCAATTCCTAATCTCTCCCACACTGTCTTCCAAATTTCCCAGTAGTTTTTATCGAATAGTGGATTTCTGTCCCAAAAGCTGGGATTTTTGGGTGTATAGAATACTGTCTTGCTGAGGTCGCTTGCCCCCAGTGTATTCCATTGATCCTCCTTTCTGTCTCTTAGCCAGTAGCAAATTGTTTCGATGACAGCTGCTTTGTAATATAGTTTAAGGTCTGGGACTGCAAGGCCACCATTATTTGTGGGTTTTTTTTCATTATTTCCCTGGATATCCTTGATCTTTTATTATTCCAAATGAACTTTCTTATGGTTTTTACTAAATCAGTAAAGAAATTTTTTGGGAGTTCAATGAGTATGGCACTAAATAGACAAATAAGTTTGGGTGGGATGGTCATTTTTATTATATTGGCTCGTCCTATCCATGAGCAGTTAATGTTTTTCCAATTGCTCAAGTTTAGTTTTAGTTGTGTGGAGAGTGTTTTGTAGCTGTGTTCATATAGTTCCTGTGTTTGTCTCGCGAGATAGATTCCTAAGTATTTTATTTTGTCTAGGGTAATTTTGAATGGGATTTCTCTTTGTAGTTCTTGCTGCTGAGCTTTGTTAGAAATATAGAGAAATGCTGATTACTTATGAGGGATTATTTTGTATCCTGAAACTTAGCTAAAGTTGTTAATTTTTTAGATTAGTTTTTGGTTGAATCTCTAGTTGAATCTTTGTGGTGGCCAAAAATTAGAAAACGAGTGGATGCCCATCAATTGGGGAATGGCTGAACAAATTGTGGTATATGTTGGTGATCGAATACTATTGTGCTAAAAGGAATAATTTTCTGGGAGAAAAAACACTATTCATAAGCAGAGGACAAGCTGTGGGAGTGGAAACACAGAGGAAAAGCAACTACCTGACTATAGCGGTTGAGGGGACATGACAGAGAAGAGACTCTAAACGAACACTCTAAAGGAAACATTAACAACATGACAATGGGTTCGAGTCAAGAACACATGTGATACCCAATGGAGTCACGCGTCGGCTAGGGGGGGTTGGAGGGGAGGAAAAAATGGTCTTTGTCTTTAATGAATAATGCTTGGATATGATCAAATAAAATATTATAAAATTTTTTTAAAAAGAAGGAAACTATAAGCAAATTAGGTGAACACAGAATAGTATACCTGTCAGATCTTTGCGAAAGACTTTAAAACAAAGCAAGAGGTAGAAAAAATCACAAAATGTATAATCAACAATTTTGATTACATAAAATTAAAAAGGTTTTGTACAAACAAAACTCATTCATCCAAAATTAGAAGGGAAGCAACAACTTGGGAAACAATCTTCATTACAAAAACCTCTGACAAAGGTCTAATTACTCCAATTAATAAAGAGCTACGATTGTACAAAAATTCAAGCCATTCTCCACTTGATAAATGGGGAACGGATATGAACATTGTCCATAGAGACTGATACTCTGTGGTAAAATCGATCATAATGGCCTGCTTCACTATTGGCAATGAAGGGATCCTGAAGAACATGGGGGAATCCACGAGAAAAACAACTCTCCGCATTCAGAGGAAACATTGTGGGAGTAATAACACTGAAGAAAACCAACTCCTTGATTGCATGCGTTGAAGGGATATGGTTGGTGATGTAGACTCTAAATGAACATCGTAGTGCAAACATAAATAGCATAGAAATAGGTTCTGGTCAAGGACACAAGTAATACCCAATGAAATTTTGTGTTGGCTTCGTGAAGGGTGGGTGGAGGCGAGGGCGGGAAATATTGTGATTATTGTAACCAGTGTAGTAGTAGTCTCTCGGTAAGTGAGAATGAGGAATGTCTTTGTGCCCTTTCATCTGTGTTGTAGAGGTGTGCACAAAAACACTTGTGCGTGAAGGAGATTTAAGAGGAAAAGTCGATGCAGAGAGACAGTCCCGCTGTCTCAGTGTTGGAAGCCTGGGTCCATTGGCATGAAAAATCGTTACACCTGGAGACTTCCTCAGCGGGATTGAATGGTCTGGTTGTCTTTTGTGCTCCAACATGCCCTAAACACTCTACAGTGCTTTGCTGCGTCGCCCTCTCAGACACTGAACCTTCTTATTGGTTTCTTCCGGCTGTTTGGACAAAGCAGTCTTCAGATGCTGGGGGAGCAAAGCCTTAGTTCACCAGGGAGACCCGATGGCTACCTCTCTAGGTTTAGCCGGCGTGTCGAAGCCTTTGCCTGGGGTGTGGCTGCTGCCACATGCTAGCAGCTACTAGGAGCTACAAGTGAGAGCTGGGTGTCAGGTGAGGGTCAGAGGTTGGATAGCTGCCCTAAGAGGGCATGACAAGCCCTCCATACCAGAGATACTACTCGTCCCTGAGCACCCCACAAACCCCCGTAATCAAGGAATAATGTTCTAAATTGGCTAAATAAATTAATTTTAAAAATAAGATATTTGAAGTTTTTCATTATCATTCCTTTGAATTTCCTTCATTTTTTCTTGACTTCTCAAGATGATATTAGTTTCTCGATAGTCAGTTCTCATTTTAAGGCCTTATTTCCTTCTGTCAGTTTTTGATTCCCCTTTCCCAATTGGCCCATTTCTTCTTGCATTCTTTTCTTTTTTTGTTCCTAACTTTTCCACTACCTCTCTCAATTTGTTTTTGAAGTTATTTTCAGCTGTTCTGGACACTGTGTCCATTGCATATTTTTCTTTTGGAATTTGTATGTTTTTTCTGTACATTCCCTGTCCCCTTCTGTATCTACACCTTGCTCTTATTCTACGAAAAATTCTTATTGGAAGGAGTTGGAGTCAAGATGGGGGTTTAGAAGCAGCCGAAGTTCAGACCTCTGAAAACCCGTCCTTACTGATCACAAACTGAATGCTGCTAGGGGACTGGAATTCAGACTTCACAATAGGACACAGGTGGGGAACCCTCCTTCTGGACTCAAATCAAAAGGTATGCCCCCGGACTTCTGGGTAATCATGGTTACAATCTAGACGCCACACGCTTCCTCTCCCCGGCCCCAAATGAAATAGACTACATCAAAGGAGCATAAAATCACCTTTGGAGGAACAGAAGGACTCCCCAGTACCCCACGGAGGCAAAGGTACGTGGGGCTTGAACATTACCTATAAAGGTGGGGCAACGTGTAAACTACTTAAAACTACAAGGGTGATAACTTATTCAGAGGTTCTTTCTAATGAAATTTGTCGACACAGCAGCATTTTTTCCCTGACTTACTAAAGAGATTAAAACTACTCAGCTGTGAATTCAAAATGGATGGTCCTTTAGAAAACATCTATAGTGATTGGTAGATGTAAGGACTTAGGGGAGGTGACAGAGAAGATTTTGCCCTTAAAAAGAAGAGCTCAGGGAAGAGCTGGAAAGTCATTCTGAAACATTCAGATTGGAGAGACTCATTCTGAGGAGGCTGCTTCTGAAACATTCAGATGGAGGAGGGAGCTGGTGAAAGCAGCTGAGATGCTGCTGGCCTGGTGTCATTAGAAATCCTTACTTAGGGGGCAGCTGGGTAGCTCAGTGGATTGAGAGCCAGGCCTAGAGATGGGAGGTCCTAGGTTCAAATCTGGCCTCAGCCACTTCCTAGCTTTGTGACCCTGGGCAAGTCACTTGACCCCCATTGCCTAGCCCTTACCACTCTTCTGCCTTGGAGCCAATACACACTATTGACTCCAAGACAGAAGGTAAGGGTTTAAAAAAAATCCTTACTTAAACAGATATTATGATGAGTTATAAAAAACTGTCTGATTTCTCTTTTAAGACTCAGGTCTAGGCCATATTGGCTTTGAAGCCCTTCATACTTATTCCTTTCTTACTCTCTATCTCTTTCTTTGATTACTCATTGTATTGTTAATTAAAATCTCTATAAAACCCAATTGACATGGGTATTTGAATAATTGGGAATATTTCCCTGCCGACCACCTTATATTTGATTTTGTACCCAAGATACTGTAGTGAAACATATTTCTGAGGTCAAATTTTACTCACCCTCTCTTATATCTATCATCATTTATATCTTCCACGATTTTAATCACTACAGTTTAAGACCTCAACCATTTTAAATCTCACACCATAAACGAAAACGCACAGAGAAAATCGTCATCCTCGGTTACCCAGAGCCAACAACTACTATATTTGACAACGCAGGAGAAATTGGTGAATTTACCTTAGTTTTATGGGGACATTTTCTCTGACTTCTATATTCAATTTCTAGTCGATTTCTAGCCCTGTATTAAAACTGTACTTCTTGGGTAACTACTGACTACAGAGAGAATCTACTTTGTTGAACAATTGCAGCTATTATGTAGTGGAATACTCAGTGTTCAAAGTTCTGAAATAGAATTTTCTGTGTACTTCTCCAAAGCTATTTCTGTTTTAGAGTCCTGGTCAAAGTGTGGCAGAGATTTCAGTTGTTATATTGCTCAGACCAGAGGCAAAAAGATCTTTGAGTACTTATATATTTTCAACATTCTGGTGACTGGTAAGAGAACATATTTGGTTCACTATCCCACATATTTTATGCCCTTTTCTCTCCCACTCTCTTTTCTTCCCTCTAGCCATCTTCAATACCTCTTTCCCCCTCTACCTTTCCCTGCTCTGTCCTTTCCAAGGTTTATCCCCTCTCCTCTTCTTCTACATCCAACCTTTCTCTGATCCATCCTACCCCTCTCCCCTTTTGACTACAACTCCTATCCTTTTCCTACTCTGTGTGCTGTCTCGACCTCTTCATCCCTCTACTCTTCTCCTCCCCGTCTCTCTTTTCTTCAACTGTCTTTCCATTCTTTCATTTCACCCTCTTCTGATTCTCTCTTCTTTCTCCACTCTTGTCCCCTGATCCATCACTTTGTCACCCTCCTCACTCCTTCCCCTTAGCCTACCCTGTCCTGAACTCTCTTTCCCAACTCCACACTACAGCGCCCCCCATTTCCTGATGGTTCTCCTCTTTCAATGCACTTTTTTTGATACTCTCTCACGGCCTTTTCCTTCCTTTGCTTTCTCCCCTCTGTGTACCGCTCCCCCCCCTGACCTTTATATGGGAAAGATTATTCTATTGATCCCCCCCCCCCCGTATTTCTTGAAGTTAATCTTAGTATTATCGCGGTTCCCCCCTCCCTTTTCCTTTCTTTGTCCCAACTTTCCCCAAATCTTCTTAATGCCCCAATCTTTCCCTATGCATGTTTCTTCTAACTACCCTTATGATGATACAATTTATGAGAGTTACACAAAACATTTTCCCCACATATTAATATATATAATTTGATGTAAATGTAGTCCTTATAGAATAGAGTTTGACTTAAAGAAAAAGATAAGATTTATCTCCTTTTCCCTTTCTTGAATATTTACCTTTTCATGTTTCTCTTGCTTTCTGTGCTTGGGGATCGAAGTTTCCACAGAGCTCTGGTCTTTTCTTAGCATATGGTTGGAAATCTTCTATTTTGTTGAATGCCCATACTTTCCCCTGGAAGTATATAGTCAGTTTTGCTGGGTAGTTGATTCTTGGTTGGAGACCCAGCTCTCTTCCCTTTCTAAATATCGTGTTCCATGCTTTGCGGTCTCTTAGTGTGTTAGCCGCTAAGTCGTGTGTGATCCTTATGGGAGCCCCCTTATAGCTGAAGCTCTTCTTCTTGGCTTCTTGTAGGATTTTCTCCTTTAGTTGGAAGCTCTTGAATTTGGCAATTACATTCCTAGGGGTTGTCTTTTGGGGATTTAGTATAGAAGGTGTTCTATGAATCCTTTCTATTTCTATTTTGCCCCCTTGCTCCAAAACGTGAGGGCAATTTTCTTTTATAATCTCCTGTATAATAATATCGAGTTAATTGTTCAAAATTTAATTATTTGAGAATATGACCTCCAACAGACATGTACAAAGCCACAGACCTCTGGGCGGTCCTGGGTTGACCTAGAGCCACCATTGGCACAGGGAAAATGGACAGTGATTGGTAGATGTGAGAACAGAGGGGAGGGAACTTGGATAGTTTCCTTAAAGATAGAGGGGTCTGAGGACTGAGGGGGTTGGTTGGAGAGTTTTGGCTCTGAGTGGTTGGAGAGGTGCTCTGAGAAGCTTGCTCTGAAGGAAGCTGGAGGTGGAGGCCCGGGAGACTGTTTCTCCATTTTGGTCACGTGAGTAATAGGGATTGATCTCCTTTCTTTGCCCAAGCTATATAAGGGCTTGGGCCTTTTGGCCCAGCCTAAACAGAGGAGGTATTTAAGCCCTATTCACTTCTCTCCCCTCTCTCTCTCTCTCTCTCTCTCTCTCTCTCTCTCTCTCTTTCTCTCTCTCTCTCTCTCTCTCTCTCTCTCTCTCTCTCTCTCTCTCTCTCTCTCTCTCTCTCTCTCTCTCAATTCCTTTCTTCTTCCTGTTTGTAATTAAACTCTATAAAAGGTTGACGGCTGACTTGAGTTTTCATTTAGGAATTACATAGCTGAATTCCTTGGCGACCTTAAATTAATATATATCAGTCTTTTAAAGTGATTTCCATGTCACAAGGGTTAGTGTTAGGGTTAGCGTTAGAGTTAGGGTTATGGTTAGATTTAGGGTTAGAAACGTATTTATGGTTTAAAAACCTATTTAGGTTTAGTGGTAGGTTTATGGTTTGACAGTACAGGACAGAAATTGGCAAAAATCGGCAGGAATCGGTAGGACAGAAATTGGCAGAAATCTGCACATGTTTAGGTTTAGTGTTAGGGTTAGGGTTAGGGTAAGGGTTAGGGTATTAAGGGTTAGGGTTAGGTTTAGGGTTAGGGTTTGGGTTAGAGTTAGGGTTAGGGTTAAGGTTAGTGTTAGAGTTAGGTTTATGGTTAGAGTTAGGGTTAGAAACATTTATGTTTTAAAAACGTATTTAGGGTTAGGGATAAGTTTAGGGTTTGACAGTATTTAGGGTTAGGGTTAGTGTTAGGGTTAGGGTAGGACAGAAATCAGCACATATTTAGGGTTAGGGTTAGGGTTAGGGTTAGATTTAGGGTTAGGTTTAGGTTCATGGTTAGGGTTAGGATTAGGTTTAGTATTAGCTTTAGTGTTAGTGTTAGGGTTAGGGTATTTAGGGTTAGGGTTAGGATTAGAGTTAGGGATTAGGGTTATGGTTATGGTTAGGGTTAGAGTTAAAGTGAGGGTTAGGGTTAGTAACGAATTTACGGTTAGGGTTAGGGTTATGGTTAGGGTTAGGTTCATGGTTATGGTTAGGGTTCGAGTTAGGGTTAGGGTTAGGGTAGGACAGAAATTGGCACATATTTAGGGTTAGGGTTAGAGTTAGGGTTTGGGTAAGGTAAGGGTTAGGGTTTGGTTTCGGGTTAGGGTTAGGGGTTAGTGTTAGAGTTAGGGGTAGGGGTAGGGTTAAAATGTATTTAGGGTTAGGGTTAGGGTTAAGGTTAATGTTAGGGTTAGAGCTAGGGTTTGAGTTAGGGTTAGGGTTAAGGTTAGTGTTAGAGTTAGGTTTATGGTTAGAGTTAGGGTTAGAAACATATTTATATTTTAAAAATCTATTTAGGGTTAGGGATAAGTTTAGGGTTTGAGAGTATTTAGGGTTAGGGTTAGGGTCAGCATTAGGGTTTAGGGTTAGGGTTAGGGTTAGGGTTAGGGTTAAGTTTAGTGTTAGAGTTAGGTTTATGGTTAGAGTTAGGGTTAGAAACATATTTACATTTTAAAAACGTATATAGGGTTAGGGATAAGTTTAGGGTTTGCAGTATTTACGGTTTGGGTTAGGGATAAGGTTAGGGTTACGGGTACGGTTAGAAATGTATTTAGGTTTAGGTTTAGGGCTTAGGGATAGGGTTATAGTTATGGTTAGGGTTATAGTTAGGTTCACAAACATATTTAGAGTTAGGGTTAGAGTTTGGCTTAGGGTTAATGTTAGGAAGGACAGAAATCGGGATAAATCGGCACATATTTATGGTTATGGTTAAGGTTAGGGTTAGCGTTAGGGTTAAAACCATATTTAGTTTTAGGTGTAGGATTAGGGTTACGGTTAGGGTTAGTGTTAGGGGTAGATTTAGGGTTAGGGTTAGGGTTAGAAAAGTATTTAATATTAGGATTAGGGATAGAAACACAATTCTGGTAAGGGTTAGAAACGTATTTATGGTTTGGGTTAATGTTAGAGTTAGGGTTAATGTTAGGGTTAGCATTAGAGTTAGGGTTATAGTTAGATTTAATGTCAGAAACGTATTTATGGTTTAAAAACCTATTTAGGTTTAGTGGTGGAATGGTGGAAATTTTAGGCCTCTGGGAGAGGGTTATAATATTGTAATGGCTAAAATGTGGCTACAAGATTTCTGTAATATTGAACAATGGCCCCCAAGGAATTTACTTATGAAATTCCTAAAATGAACACTCAAGTTAGAATGGAGTTTATGGAGGTTTAATCACAACGGGAGTAGGGAAAAGGAGAGGGAGAGAAGGAGAAAAGAGAAAAGGGAAAAGAGGCTACTCAACCTCTGACCAAGGCAGAGGGAGTTTTAGGCCTAAAGGCCCAGGTGGAAAGAATCAGTCCTTAACTCACGTGACCGATCTGAAGGAAAGCTGTCTGCGGGCGTCCTCTCTCTCCAAGCTCCTAACACCAACCCCGTCTAGCTCTCTCCACAGGAAGTCCGCGAATTCCAGAGGCTGTTCCCTACCTCACTTCCTGTGTCTCACAAAATCCAATGGTTGGTTTTAGCTTGGCTTAGGACAGCCCAGGTGGGCAGTTAGTTATTTCTGATTTGTCATTGACTAGCGCATGCCCGTGTAGTGTGGGTGTGCACAATTTTTGGGTGCTAGACCAAGATGGAGACTTTTAAAATTCACAATCCCCCCTGATGATGATTGGGAGACTAGTCTCCCCAATTGATCACTAAACATAAGCATACTGCACCCCAAAAATTTCTAACTATAAGTGTATACAAAAATTTTTTCCACTAAGAGGAAAATTGTAATAGTTGTAAATATGGGGAAATAGAGGAGAGAGAAGGACAGCAAACCAATGTTTTGCTGGGCGCATTGACAAAAGCCAATTAGGGGGCAGTCCCCTTTGGCATAAGAGTGTACATTCAAAAATGTTCAATCAACCACACCCCAAGGTTCATTCTGGATCTTCCTGTAGTGAAAAGCTTTAGATATCTTTCTGCAAACAGTTCATTCTCTGGATTCAGTTAGTTAGCAAGCTTCTTCTCTGAAGATTTCTCTCTCGAACATAATTTAAATTTTGGATTTGATGAAATACAATCCCTCCTGAAGAAAGTGTTGAAAAAACACTGAGTCCAGCTGAGGATTCAAGTTTTTGTTGTGGGAGTGTGGGAGTTAATCCAAAAGAAAACAAAACAAAATGAAAATAAAATAAAAATTCAAAATTAAAAGAAGAAAAAGGGAAAAAATTAAGGGAAAAATATAGACCCTTTATATATGCATATTTATATTAATGAAGAATTCAAAATCAGTATCAAAATCAAAAAATCTATGTATACAAAATTTGAGAAAGCAAGAATAAAAAAAATTTTTTTTTTAAATTTTTCCACAGGCCCCTGTATTAGGGTCCAGTTAAGTAATTTCTAATCCCACAAGTCTGTAGGACAGAATGCAGTATATTTTACTTCCCCATTTGCAGCCAAGGCTACATGAAGTTCCCATACTATAGGAGAGAAAAAAGAGGACCAGATTTTTATTTTATATCTAGGGAAGTGTTATTCCCTCGTCTGATTTTACCTTCGTTCTCAGGGATGGATGGAGCCAGGATGGTAGCCAACCTTAGGTACTTGTCTGTAGGTATTTTCACGAAGAGTGTGGATACAGGGAAGGCCTACATCTTAACGTCTGTCAAGTGTCGCAACCCCGAGTCTCACACTAGGTTCAAGTCCTTAGTATTGGCTTAGAAATGCATTAATCCTACCTGGATTGGTCTTTTGATTTTTAGACCTGTGAGCTCTTTTGGCATTATCCAGGTTATCTCTGTGCTCCTTGTTTGATCTCGTTCCTAGAATCAGACACAAACATTAATCATAGTCCCACAACAATTATCAATAAATGGCAGGTTCCCATAGTCTAAAGCTGTTTGGGTGCGTGTTAATAATAACAGCAAGTATATATATTTAAACTAATATTGTAGAATAAAATTAATATTGATCATATGTACCTTAAGTACATAGAAATGAGAAAAAGGGAAAAAATAAAATAATGTAAAAATAATAATAATAAAAGAAGGAAAAAAGGAAAAAAGGAAAAAAATTAAATTTAGGAATTCAATGTGTCAAAAGCAGAATAAAACAGTTCCACTTGTCAATGGGTAGTTTTCTCCAATGCATGTATAAGATACAGTCAATGAGTCTCAACAGAAGATGCTCTCTTTACATGAGAACAGTGAATCCAAGAGTCCTTTTCTCCAACCTTTATAGATGTTGGAGTAGTTAACAATATTTGGAATGGTCCTTCCCAGGAAGGCTGGGTTGCTCCTGTACGCTTGAAATTCTTAATATAAACTTTATCTCCTGGGTTCAGGTCATGCAGAGAAAAGTCTAATGGTCCAGCTTGTACTGCAGCTCCGGATTCATGTAGCTCACGCAGTTTATGCTGTAATTCCTGTATATAGGAAGCAATAGTAATATCTCCCCCTAATAGCGATGTATAAGCCGGGGAGAAAGGCTTAGCCTGTATAGGCGGATGTCCAAAAAGCATCTCAAATGGTGAAATATGTGTCTCCTCTAGGCCTGCTTCTAAGATAAAATAGGGCCAGAGGGAGAATTTCAGGCCATTTTAAATGTGTCTCAGTGCATAATTTTCCAATCATAGTTTTAAGTTCTTTGTTCATCCTCTCAACTTGGCCTGAGCTCTGGGGATGATATGGAACATGGAATTTTGGAGTTATCCCCAAGCAAGAATATATCTGGTTTAAAACAGAATCAGTAAAATGACTCCCCCTATCGGAATCAATACGTGCTGGTAGGCCAAAGCGAGGAATAATTTCTTTTAAAAGCACCTTAGCAACAAAAGCTGCTGTGGCTCGGGCTGTAGGAAATGCTTCTGGCCATCTGGTCAGTTGGTCTACTATGACCAAACAAAATTTATATTGTCCAGCCTTTGGCATCGTTATAAAATCTATCTGCAGGTGCTCAAAAGGTGTGTAAGCCAGAGGACGTCCACCAAAGGCTTTACCACGAAAGGCATGTTGGTTATATGCCTGGCAGGTAGGGCAGGATGAACACACTTTAGAGGCTATGGTAGTTATACCAGGGGCTATCCATACTCTCTTAACAGAGTCCTCTAGTCATACTCCTCTCCTCTTTCTCCCTCTCTAACTTTTCCTGCTCTGTCTTTTTTTTTACCCTTCTACTCCACTATAGGGTACAAATCTATTCTCTTCCCCAATGGATTGGATGTTCTTCCCTCTTTGGGTCAGTTTCAAAGTACATAAGAGGTGAGTATTTCCTATCTCCCACCTCTTTACCATTCCAGTGTGTCGATGTTCTCCCCACTCCCACCATGAGCTTCTTTGTGACATATAAATTTACCCCCATTTGTTTCTTTTCCCATTTCTTTTAGTCATAACTTCTTTTCTTTTTTTAGCTTTAGACATGTGTATATATATATATGCATACACATGTATATGTATTTATGCATGCATATATCTATATACCTATTTATTTCTTATCCTTTCTTCCTATACAGTTTGTCACTGTATCCTCTGAGTGTAGTTCTTCTAGCTGCTTAGGTGATAGCAACAGTTTTTTAGAGTTGCCAATGACCTCTTTTTTTATAGGGATACATATCATTTTAACTTATTGAGTCTCATAAAAAAATTTTTGTTGTTGTTGTTTTTCTCCTTTTTTTAAATTACCTTTTGATGATTCTCTTGAGTTCTGTGGTTGGACTTCAAATTTTCTGTTCAGGTCTGGTCTTTTATTTATGAATGCTTGGAACTCTTTTGTTGTGTTAAATGACCATACTTTCCCCTGTAAGAATATAGTCAGTTTTGATGGGTATTGTAAACCTTAAAATTTCTTAGACTTATGTATGTTGGAAATTTCCCCTATTGGGAAATTTCATACTTGAAAAAATCTCCTACTGATAGTAAGAACTCTATTGGAATATGAAACTCCTTGGCAGGGGAGGAACCTTTTCCTCCCTACTTAAGATTATTTGACCTATGCTTAAGCATAGAACAGGAAGTTCTTTGAGTCATGATTGATTTTAGAATTGATACAATAGAGATACTTGGAATGACAGAATCTGGTCTTGGAAACTACAATCTCCACCCTACTCAGAGGAACAGGATTTAGGAAGGGCTGCAGCAAAGATCAAGATTTAATTATTTGAGAATATGACCTTCAACAGACATGTGCAAAGGGGCAGACCTCTGGGTGGTGCTGGGTTAAGCTAGAGCCACCATTGGCACAGGGGAGAGATCAACAGTGATTGGTAGATGTGAGAACTGAGGGGAGGGAACTTAGATTTTTTGCTCAAAGATAGTGGGGTCTGAGGACTGAAGGAAGTTGATGCTCTGGAGGAGGTCTGAGAGGAGAGAGGTCCTGGAGGGAGAGCTCCTGGAGAAGTCTTGAAGGAGGCTGTGGAAGGAGAACTCAGGAGGAGAATTCTCTGGAAACATTTCTTGAAAAGGAGGCTCTCTTGAAGTTGGAGCCTGAGGTTGGCATGAGAAGCCTTACCTAGAGAGATCTTGGGTGAGTGATAAAACTAACTGACTGATTTATCTCTTAGGACTGAGGTCTAGGCCTTATTGGCTTGAGGCCCTTCATTCTTATTCCTTTCTTCCTTTCTCTCTTTTCCTATTGATTAATCAGTATATTATAAATTAAATTTCTCTATAAAACCCAGTTGGCTTGGGCATATTCATAAATTGGGAATATATTCCCTGGCAACCATCTTATATTTATATAAAACCAAGACACAGTAGAAAACATATTTCAGCGGTCATAATTGTTATATATTTCCCTTGCTCCCAAACATTTTAATTATCACATTTTATGGCTCCCACTCTCTTATCTACAACTACTTTTTTGTCAATCTCAGGGATATAGGGAGCCAACATGATAGTCAAATTTTGTACTTGTATGAGTACTTCACAAAGAGTGTAGATACAAGGAAGTCCTACGACTTAACATATGTCAAGCGTCACAACCTTGAGTCTCACATTAGTATTTCCTGCTCTTTTTGGCACTTTTCAGGTTAAGTCTGTGCTCCTTGTTTTTCATCCCTTTTTCTGGAATCAGATACATTAATCACCATCCCATAATATTTTATCAATAAATGGCAGGTTCCCATAGTTTAAAGCTTTTGGTTATGCATTGAAATTATAGCAGGAATATGTGTTAACTTGTATTACTGCAGAAAAAATATTAATATTAATTATATGTACCTTTAGTACAAGAAATGAGAAAAAATCAAATATTCTAATAAAAAAAAGAAAAGCAATAATTAAAAATAAGGAAAAAATCAGTAATTCAATGTGTTCTCAAAAAACATCATCCATTTGTCTATGGATTATTATCTCCAATGCATATGATAGGGTACAGTCAGTCAATTGGTCTCGGCAGAAGATGCTTTCTTCACATGTGAGCAATGAATCCAAGAGTCCTTCTCTCCAACCTTTATAGATGTTGGAGTAGTTAACAATATTTGGAATGGTCCTTCCCAGGAAGGCTGAGTTGCTCCAGTTCCTTGAAATTCTTACTATAAACTTTGTCTCCTGGGTTCAGGTCATGCAGAGAAAAATCTAGTGGTCTGGCTTGTACTGCAGCTCCGGATTCATGAAGTTCACATAGTTTGTGCTGTAACTCCTGTATATAGGAAGCAATAGTAGTATCTCCCCCTAATAGTGAGGTATATGCAGGGGGAAAAGGTTTAGCCTGTATAGGAGAATGTCCAAAAAGCATCTCAAATGGTGAGATGTGTAAGTCTCCTCTAGGCTTGCTTCTAAGATAAAATAGGGCCAGAGGTAGAATTTCAGACCATTTTAAATGTGTCTCAGTGCATAATGTTCCAATCATAGTTTTAAGTTCTGGTTCATCCTTTCCTACTATTTGGAGTGGAGAAAAACGGAAAATGGTTAATTAATATCAACAAAATCAATAGAGTCCAAGAAGAACCACCTTCAATATATTTGGGAAGCTCCTTGGGCACCCTCCTGAAGGGCACCTCTCTGAGGGTCATTAGCACCTCGAGTATTAGCATTGGATGAGCTCCATTTCTCATATATTATTGTTGGTCATTATAATTTTCTTCATTTGGAGCATTGTCATTATTTTTCAAATTCCTATTTCTATAATTCTGGTTTCTAAAGTTCTTCTTTCTATATTCATTATAGTTATTTCCATAATCATTATAATAATTTCTAAATTTCTAAAATTCTGGTTTCTATGACCATTATCATTTCTATAGTTGTTCTGGTTTCTATGACCATTATCATCATTTCTATAGTTATTATTTCTAAAGCTGTTATTGAACTGTGTATTTCTTCCGATCATCTTAAGAAAGGTTCTACATTCCTTCATTTTGTGGCCCTTCTTCTCACAGAAATGGCAAGTTACTGATTTATTTGTGAATTCCCACAAAGGGGCTATAGTCTCTCCTTTATTTTTCAATTTTCTCTTTAACATTTCAATTTCTTTCTTTAAATCTTCCACTGATGTATCGTCTTCCTCAGGTCTTTTTACACGACCTTTATAAACATAGGTTGCTACTCTCCTCATTTCTTCGAGGTCCATAGAGTCCCAATTAGGACAGCTAGTTCTAAAGTAGTCTTTTACCACTGAACAACAATTCTTAACAAATTGCCTACGTATTTGTCTAATGTCTCTTTCTCTGGATAAATCAAGGTCCATATGTGTATTCCCTACATCAATAAGTCTGTCCATAAACTGGGAGGGTGTTTCATCAATATGTTGTCGGGCATTTTCAAATTTTGACCATTTTTCAGGTCTATCAGAGCAAGCTCTCATGGCTGTCAATAATGCTTCTCTGGCCTGGTTTAGTTTTGTGTGATCTAGTTCAACATTTGGGTTCCAATGTGGATCTTCAGTTGGCCAATAATGTCCTCTTCTACCTCGCTTTTCATTAGCCAGAGAGACGATGTTATTTTTCTCTCTCTTTGTTAATAATGATTCTAATAAATTCTCAACATCCAACCAAGTGGGGTCAAATGTTCTGAATATGTTCTCTAATTTTTTATAATTAATATTGGTTCGTCCTCAAATGATGGCATATCTTCCTTCAATTTTTTTAAATCCTCAGGGCTAAAAGGTGTATGATGTCTTACAGATACCAAGTTTCCATTTTTATTAAAAGTGGGTACTTCCCTTAAAGGAAATAAGCTATCTGAATTATTTGGTATTCCTGTTTCTAGGATTGTTGCTCCATTCTCAGTGGAGTAAGTATGAGAAATAGAAGAGTTGGGCACACTGAGAGAAAGGGTTTGTTGTTGTCCCATAGTGCCAGAAAAATCAGAGGTAGGGTGTGAATTTAAGTTGGAATGGGAACTTAAAGTGGATTGTGTAGGGTGGGAAGGAGGAGCCAAGGAAGAAGTATGAAAGGATACAGAGGTATTTGGATTGGAGGAATCAGGTGTGAAGTAGAGGGATTAAGATCAGAAGTATGGGTAGGGTATGAACTTCGAGTCAATTATGTAGGGTTGGAAGTGTGGGTGGGGTGTGAACTTAGAGTTGGTTGGTTAGAATTAGGATTTTCTGAGGCAAAGGGGGCAGGGGAGCTGTGTCCAGAGTTTCTGATAATGTTCTTAACTCTCATTTAATACTTCTCATAAAAGTTACAATCTCCCCATGACGTCCCTCCATAAGTTCCTCTATAAGCTCCTGCTGAGTATTTTGTTCTAAAATTTGTTGGATATTAGAGGGAGCAATTTATTGTTTTGACTGAGAAATGAGTTCTTCAAGGAAATATAATATTATAATTACAATAATCAAAAACTCAAGGGAAAATAGTATGTCGATTAAATTTTGCCATAAGTTCCATGGGATGAGCCCTTTCAGAGAGGCATTGTATTAAGAAAAGAACAAAGTATTTACTGGGCAGGGGAGTTTGGCGAGGGGGAAAACGTGTCAGGAAGGCATGCGAGGTTGCCGCCACCTGGGCACTCGCTAAGGGCCAGCAAGTTTCTCCATTTGGTCCTCCGTTTCCCCGGGTGCAAGTGTGGTGTTGGTATCTGGGACCAGCAGCCCCCCCCCCTCGGCTTGTGGTCCCTCCCACACACGCCCCTCTGCGGCTAGGGAAGTTGGAATCTTACTGACCTGTCCGTCGTCCAATCAGAATCTTTGCTTGGCCATTGCTGGGTGGGCGGTTCCTTTCAGTTTCTCCGGGTTTTCCTGGGAGAAAAGTTGACCTGCTTTTGCTCCAACTTCCGAGGTAAACCTTTCAGCCCCTTGGAAAAGGACCCTGTCTTTTTTCACTATCGGTCTTTTGTGAGCTCTGAGCCTCCGGCGCCTCCTGTGCTGCTTTTCTTGCGCGGCACGCACTCGATTTTGTTGACTTGAACCCTTTCATGGCTTTTGCCCTAATTTCTGCCTGATCCCTTTGGTAAGTGAGGTTGGAAGACCCTTTTGTGTTCTGGAGAATGTCTCTGTATGGACTCGTGTTTGCTCCGGTGAGCAAACTCCAGGGTGAAGGCGGAGGTCCTTTGTTGTTTCAAGCAAGCCTGTCCATTGCGAGGCTGTTTCCCGCATTTCCCCTGTCCAAGGAGAAGCCAGGGATTTCTTTCCTTTGGCTGATCCTGGATGTGCGATTGCTGTTGCCCTCCAAGAGTGTAAATGCAGTGCCGGAGTCCTCCGTAGACGCCCCAGTAAAAAGGGAAGTAGAAAAACAGGTTGAGAAGCGTGAATAAAAAAAGAGATAGACCTGGGAAAGAAGATAAAGAGGGGAGGGGAGAAGAGAGGGGAGATGCAGAGGGAAAGAAGGAAGGGAAGGGGAGGGGAGTGGGTGTGGCAACGAAAGAGGGGAAGGTATGAGAGAGTAGGTAATGGAAAAGTCAGGAAAGTGGGGGCGGGGGGAAGAGTCTCAGGGGAGGATGGAGTTGGGGAAAAGCGGGAAAGGTGAAGAGGCCAGGGGAAGAGTCAGGGGATGGCAAGAGGATGGAGCAAGGACAGGGAGGGGACAGGAGGGAAGAAAGAGGAGACAATGAGAAAGGGATGGAGAAGGGAGAGGGAGAAAAAATCATGGAAAGATACTTAGAGAGAGAGAGAGAGAGAGACAGAGAGAGAGACAGAGAGAGAGACAGAGAGAGAGAGACAGAGAGAGAGAGAGAGCGAGCAAGCTGGGAGGAAAAGACTAGAGGTAAAAAGAAACCTAGACCAGATATCCAGGAAAGGCGGAGATAGAAGTGGAGAAGAGAGTGGGGATGAAAGTTGGGAAGGGTAGAGAAGGAAGAAGTAGAGAGGGGGAAGGAAGAGAGAAATATGGCTAGAGAGAAGGGAGGGAAAGGGAATGAGTGGGAGAGAAAGGGGAAGGGGAGGGGGTGGGAGAAGAGGGAAAAGCTGATGGGGAAGGTATTTGAAGTTTCCCTCATTCTGGGCTCTGGGTCCATGGGGAGAGCAAAAGAGAAGGAGATGGGGACTAGAAGTAAGGTAGAGAGGGGATAGAGAGGAAGAGGAAGACACAAAAAGAAGGGAAAGAGCAATAGAGGGAGGGGGAAGAGGAGTGGATAGAAGGAAAAAGAATCAGAGAGAAAAGAGGGTGAGATCCAGAGAGAAGCACCCAGAGAGAAAGTAAAATAAAGGGAGAATCACACAAGAGACAGACAGCGACTGGGAGAGAGACTGGGCCTGAGATGTCTAAAAATGGAGACGGAGGATAGACACAGAGAGAGAGGACAAGTGACACAGTGGATGAAAGAGAAGAGAGATGGGAGAGAGGGAGAGAGACACAGTAAAGAATTAAAGGGGAAAGAGAGAGCGAGAGATTGTGTGATAGAAAGCCAGGGGAAGAGTCAGGGGAAGACTAGAGGAAACATGTTTGTGTGTCTGTGTGTCTGTGTGTGTGTGTGTGTGTGTCTGTGTGTGTGTGTGTGTGTGTGTGTGTGTGTGAGAGAGAGAGAGAGAGGAGGACAAGAAGGGAGAAAAAGGAGAGAATGAGAAAGGAATGGAGAGGACAGAGGGAGAAAAAAGAAAGAAGTGAAAGGGGGGGGGAGAGGAGAAGACTAGAGGGCTGAAGACCCCTAGACTGGCTACGGAGTAGGAAAAGTATAAGAGTGTGGAGGGGGAGGGAGGACCAGAGAAAGAGGGGTGGGGTGGCAATGCAATGTCCCTGAAAATCTGCAGGGATCTAGGAGAAAAACATCCACAAGTAGAGGACAAACTGTGGGAGTAAAAACACTGAGGATAAGCAACTGCTTGACTGCCGTGTTTGAGGGGAGATGTCTGAGGAGAGACTCTAAATGAACACTCTAATGTAAATACCAACAACATGGAAATGGGTTTGATTCAAGAACACATGTAATACCCAATGGAATCCTGCATCAGGTATGGGAGAGTTCTGGGGTGGGAGGAAAAGAAATGATCTTTGTTTCAAGTGAATAATGTTTGGAAATGCTGAAATAAAAAAATTTTTTTTTAAGGGATAGGGAAGGTAAATACATCCTGATAAAAGTGAGTATTGATAATCAGGAAATAACACTAATCAACATGTATGGCCAAATGGCATTGAATCCAAATTTGTAATGGAGAAACTAGGAGAATTGAAGGAGGAAATATATGGTAAAACTATACTAGTGAGAGATCTGAATCAATCACGAATACTTTCTCTATTTTGTTTGGATTTTTTTTAAAGTGCCGCTTCGTCACTTTAGATTTTATTAATTTCTCCCTTTATTTTTAGGATCTCGAATTTGATTTTCTTCTGGGGGCATTTAATTTGTTTGTTTTCAAGTTTTTTGATTTGCATATCCCAGTCATGTGATAAAGTTAGATCTTATAACAAATACTCATATATTCATAGAACAGAATATCTGTCAGTGACTCAATGATATTCTTCTGTAGTTAAATTGTTTTTCATATAAGTACATTTCTGTGGATAGTGTGTTAGACCTGCCTATGAGGCCGTGTTGTTGCCTTTACAGTGCATGTGCTGTTTTTCTGGTGTCCTGTGCCAGACACCTCTGCAGTCTGTCCTTTTTCTGAGCAGATTTTCTTGCCATCAGATGCTTTGGGTCATCCTCCATAGACTTCACGTATCTGAGAAAATAAACAGAAAATCTCGACCCTAAATGAAAGCCTCATTGGGTCTTATAAAGTTAGAAAGTAACTGAACATATATACCTTCAGTTTTGAACCTTAGGGCTTATAAATTCCTTGGAGCTCTTTTTGCCATAGCTTACATTTAAGCCATGAGCTATTCGATTCAGCCCATCTATTGCTGTTAAAAGCACTCCTATCCCAAGATGTTTGTAATAGGCAACTGTGCACAGTTCTTTACAAGTTCTGTAATCACTTTTGCTCACTTCTTCATTTTGAGCTTAAATCCACAAACCAGGAGAGTAAGTATCTCCCATCACCTTGCCATGATTAACCTTTTTTATTTCAGGAGCATGTTGGAATGCATCCTTTGTTCCAAAATCTGCAGTGGATACCTTTCAGAGCTGAAAATAATCCACAACATTTTGCATTGGCAAGGAATATCATTTGCTTATACAGGATATAGATGTACAATAGATGAGGCCCTCTGTTATAGCAGAGAATGCTAGCAGCCATCTGCTCAAAGCAAGCAGTTTCACAGCTAGTTTTGTTTGACTTTGCAAAACAGAATGCATGGATGCATAAACATTTGCTTTTTTAAACCAATAATCATAAAACCATCATACCATAAATCACGTATGATTTTACCCATTTGTGCTGTGATCTTAAGTATTTGTCTATCTGTATACAATTTTTGCTTTTTCCAAAATTCATATTATCGGGGCAGCTGGGTAGCTCAGTGGATTGAGAGCCAGGCTTAGAGATGGGAGGTCCTAGGTTCAAATCTGGCCTCAGACACTTCCCAGCTGTGTGACCCTGGGCAAGTCACTTAACTCCCATTGCCTAGCCCTTACCACTCTTCTGCCTTGGAGCCAATACACAGTATTGACTCCAAGACAGAAGGTAAGGGTTTAAAAAAAAATTCATATTGTGCAATCATTAATATTACAGTTCGGTCTTATGCTGTAAAAGTATATGCAGCATTATCAAGTGGTTGTACAGGTGTTATTATTTCTAAACTATAACAGTTAGCTTCATAACTGAAAATATCTCGATACTGTGTCTAGAATTATTAGTTTTTACTGCAAAAATAGATCACATTGTGCAAGTAACATTTAAATTTGCATTATTATCATAGGTCTCATCTTACTATCATGATCAGCTTCAATATCTGTAATTTGAGTAAGTGGCAGTATTGCCCATTTTAAATCATTAATAAGTCACTGGACTGATTAACAAATTACTGGATAACCTTAGTAATTAACTACTGGTTAACAGATTGAATCCTTCCAACCATGCTTCCACTCTGCTGAGAATGTGTCTTATTTTTATAATTGAAACTATACTAGTTATAAATCATTTGCTTTTTGGATAAAGTTGCAGTAATATGTACTTTATATAACGTTTTTGAACTTCATTCAGGTTCTTTAAATAATCTCTACTAAATTTTTTTTTATCTTTGCTGCTCTTATGTCCTGTTTTAAAAAATTTTAATAATTCCTCCATAGTTAAAAACTTGTAACGTCAGTGGCAGGGATGCTACCCTCTAGGTTGCTAGGTCACCTTATGTTTAAAGGTAAGTCACATGGCTGAGAGAAAAAAATCCATGCAGCTTCATATCTAAGCCCAAACCTTAAAAATTCCTGTTTGCACCTTAACTACATTGTAATTTATACCAAAATTTCATTGTAAATAATACATCTCTTGTCCCAATATTCTGTAGGATATCACAAAAGTCAGAGAAAGATTTTTAACTCTTCTAACTTTCTCTATCACGAAATATAATCAGACATTCCTTTATAATTTTGCCATGTCCAACCTAAATTAGAACAATTTAAATTCTTAAATTTTATTTCACTGTGATTTCATCCTGTTGTAATTATCTTTGTAAAGTCAGATTTTTCCTCCTTCCTTTACCTGGCAGAACCTCAACCAAAGGACTTCCTAGATCCCTTTTTCAATGCTAAAAGAGTGTAGAGGTTTGCTGATAAAAAAAAAAATCTTTTACTGTTTGACTACAGAATCGCAAAATATCTTTTCAAACTAGGCTTTTCTGAATTTTTAAAGTGTCTCAGAATTGTTTCATTAAGTTATTAATTTTGCTTAGACCTGTGGTTTTATTAGCAAAGGTGTTTAGAAATTATCTCTGTTGCAAATTGATTCTGATACTTAAAGTGTCTTCCTACTCAGGTGAATTGCATTTAAATTCCTCATAACAATGGCCTGTTAAGCCTTCACAGTTTACCTGCTTACCTTCTGATTTGGCATATGAATTTCCTTATGATTTTTAGTTTGATCCTTGCATGAATTTAGAAGGAAGTAATTTTTTAAATAAAGAAATTTTTTTTTGCAATAAACTTAGATTTGCTTGAGATGAATAATCTGGCTATGTAAATAGCTGTCTTTGCCCTAACTCAGTAAACTGAAGTGACAAGAACCTGATTAACATATATTCTGATTTGCATTTGTTTAGAAGGCTGGATTTCAATGCCTCTTTCTTAGGCCTTAGTGAATTAACCTTTGCAGCTTCCAAATTAAATCTTAATTCCTGTTGGAGAAGTATTTTTTACCTGCCTTTTACTTCTATTGTAGATGTGACATTTTTATTTTCCCTTGGTAATACAGGGAAAGCTAAATATCCTGCTTCCTCTTTTACTGCAGAAGGGAAGAGAACTCCATGAATTTGGGGGGAGGGGTGGCCAAGAGAGAGGTTAGTGAAAGGGACGGATAGTCTGGAGGAGGGGGAGGAGAGTGGCATGCCCCATTGTCTAAGGGAGGGTAAAGCTTTGGAGTTGTAAATGACTCTTTTGTGTCACTCCCTTCTGAGTTGTGGCCCCTGAACCATTGGAGGCTCCCTAGGGAATGGGCGACTCTCCTCCTCTTCCCCTACTTCAGCATTCTCTGATGCCTCAGGAGTGCCCGGTTTCAAAGCCTGCTGTTTTGATTCCTGAGTTTGCAAAGGTCCTTTCTCCCCAGAACTAGAAGTTTGGAAAGGTAAATCAGCCAAGATCATTCTCATGACCGACCACATGTTAAATATTGTTTGCCTGACCTGTTTTCCCTCATTCTTATATTCTTTCAGTCTTTTGTCCTATCAGGTCCCATTGCTTAACCTCTAAAACCCCCATTGGCAGGAATTCTGGATAAGCTGTCTGAATCACTTTAACAAAGCTTTGAGTTTAGCTTTAGAGACCTTACTTCCTCCCTTTTCAATCAAGGACATTAAGAGTCGAACCTAACAGGTTTGAGAGGGAACAGATTGCCCCATCTCTGGTAGAGAGAGCCTTACCTTCTTTGGCCACAAGAGAAGTAAGCCTCCTCAGACTCTGCCCCGACCATCCTTTGTCAGTTCCCTCGTGTGATGGGACAACTCCTGCCAAGGCTGTGTGAAATAAAAGGTTAAGAGCCCACATGTGGCACCATATGAGACACCACCTGCGAATATCTCAAGAAGAGAGAAAGGATAGTAGTTTAAATTCCACGAGGGGCGAGACAGAGCTGGGAGATGGCAGAATTGAGTCAGAAACCAAGATGGGTTGATTTTAATGGAGCCCACAGCACAACTCCAGCTACTGGAAATCTCAAAGGAAAAAACCCTTTTCCCTTCTGGAGAATGTCTCTGGATGAAGTCGTGTTTGCTTCGGTGAGCAAAATCCTGGGTGAAGGCGGAGGTACTCAGCCGGGGGCCCACGGTGGTAGACTCGAGCGATGAAGAGACCTAGACTGGATGAAGAGTATAAAAAGTATAAGAGTGAGGTCAGGGAGGAGCAGAGAAAGAGGGTGGTTAGAAAAGGAGAGAAAGTTGGGAGGGACAGAATGGAAAGGGGGGGGGGGGGCGAAGGGCAGAGAAATCCGGCTAGAAGGAGGTGAAGAGAATGAGACGGAGCGAAAAGGAATTGTTGGAGGGTAATTGGGCCAGCCCACGGAGGTTGTTGGAGCGGGCTGGGGAGGTTGGCGAGGGGGAAAAGGAGTCTGGAACTCTTGTCAGGTTGCCCGCCACCAGGGCACTCGCTAATTGCCCGCCCGTTTCTCTTGTTAATCCTCGGTTTCCCGGGGTGGAGGTGTAACGTTTTACATCTGGGGCCTGCAGCCACCGTCTCCACCCCCCCCTTTGTGGCCCCTCCCAGGAACTCCCCCTTCCCTGCCCCCCACGGCTTTCGCCTTTGGAACAGTCCACTGTGCAGTTCATGGCCGTGTCCGTTGTCCAATCGGAATCTTTGTTTGGCGTTGCTACCCGGGCGGTTCCTTTTAGATTCTCTGGGTTTTCCGAGGAGGAAATGTAACTCCCTTTGATACAACTTCTGAGGTAAGTCCTTCAGCCCCTTAGAAAATGATTCCGTCTTCTTCACTATGGGTCTTTTTTGAGCCTGTATCTCTGAGCCTCAGTGCCTCCTGTGGTTCTTTTCCTGAGCAGTAATGTACTTGATTTTGTTGACTTGAACCCTTTCATGAATTTTGCCCTAACTCCACCCCCCCCCGCCCCCACCCCCCCCATCCTTCCTTTAAATGAGGCTGGAAGACTCCTTTCTCTTCCGGAGAATGGGTCTGGATGGATTCGTGTTTGCTCCGGTGAGAAAATTCTGGGTGGAGTCGGTCGTCCTGTGCTGTTTCGAGCAACCCTGTGCATTGCGAGGCTGTTTCCCGCATTTCTCCGATCCAGGGAGAAGCCAGTGATTTCTGTCCCTTTGCTGATCATGGAGGTGTGATTGCTGTTCCCCCCTGAGAGTGTCAATAAAATACCGGTTTCCCCCTTGGAATCTCCGGTCAAATGGGAAGTGGAAAAATAGGTTGAGAGGGGTGAATAGAAAAGACAGAGGAAGGAAGGTAAGGAGGGGGGTGGGGGGGAAGAGGTACACAGAGGGGAGAAAGCAAAGGAAGGAAAAGGCCGTGAGAGAGTATCAAAAAAAATGTGAGAGAGTATCAAAAAAAAGTGCATTGAAAGAGAACCATCAGGAAATGCGGGGCGCTGTAGTGTGGAGTTGGGAAAGAGAGGTCAGGACACGGTAGGCTTAGGGGAAGGAGTGAGGAGGGTGACAAAGTGACGGATCAGGGGACAAGACGGGAGAAAAAAGAAAGAATCAGAAGAGGGTGAAATGAAAGAATGGAAAGACAGTTGAAGAAAAGAGAGAAGTGGAGGAGAAGAGTAGAGGGATGAAGAGATGGAGACAGCACACAGAGTAGGAAAAGGATAGGAGTTGTAGTCAAAAGGGGAGAGGGGTAGGATGGATCAGAGAAAGGTTGGATGTAGAAGAAGTGGAGAGGGGATAAACCTTCGAAAGGACAGAGCAGGGAAAGGTAGAGGGGGAAAGAGGAATTGAAGATGGCTAGAGGGAAGAAAAGAGAGTGGGAGAGAAAAGGGCATAAAATATGTGGGATAGTGAACCAAATATGTTCTCTTACCAGTCACCAGAATGTTGAAAATATATAAGTACTCAAAGATCTTTTTGTCTCTGGTCTGAGCAATATAACAACTGAAATCTCTGCCACACTTTGACCTGGCTCTGAAACAGAAATAGCTTTGGAGAAGTACACAGAAAATTCTCTTTTTGAACTTTGAACACTGAGCATTCCACTTCATAATAGCTGCAATTGTTCAACAAAGAAGATTCTTTCTGTAGTCAGTAGTTACCCAAGAAGTACAGTTTTAATACAGGGCTAGAAATTGACTAGAAATTGAATATAGAAGTCAGAGAAAATGTCCCCATAAAACTAAGGTAAATTCACCAATTTCTCCTGCGTTGTCAAATATAGTAGTTGTTGGCTCTGGGTAACCGAGGATGACGATTTTCTCAGTGCGTTTTCGTTCATGGTGTGAGATTTAAAATGGTTGAGGTCTTAAACTGTAGTGATTAAAATCGTGGAAGATATAAATGATGATAGATATAAGAGAGGGTGAGTAAAATTTGACCTCAGAAATATGTTTCACTACAGTGTCTTGGGTTTAAAATCAAATATAAGGTGGTTGGCAGGGAAATATTCCCAATTTTTCAAATACCCAAGTCAATTGGGTTTTATAGATATTTTAATTAACAATACAATGAGTAATCAAAGAAAGAGATAGAGAGTAAGAAAGGAATAAGTATGAAGGGCCTCAAAGCCAATATGGCCTAGACCTGAGTCTTAAAAAAGAAATCAGACAGTTTTTTATAACTCATCATAAGATCTGTCTAAATAAGGATTTTTTTTTTAAACCCTTACCTTCTGTCTTGGAGTCAATACTGTGTATTGACTCCAAGGCAGAAGAGTGGTAAGGGCTAGGTAATGGGGGTCAAGTCACTTGCCCAGTGTCACAAGGCTAGGAAGTGGCTGAGGCCAGATTTTAACCTAGGACCTCCCATCTCTAGGCCTGGCTCTCAATCCACTGAGCTACCCAGCGGCCACCTAAGTAAGGATTCCTAATGACACCAGGCCAGCAGCATCTCAGCTGCTTTCACCAGCTCCCTCCTCCATCTGAATGTTTCAGAAGCAGTCTCCTCAGAATGAGTCTCAGGCTTAGTTTAATTAGATGCCATCCTACCTCCTGCATGAGCAGATTGGTGTCCTGGAGGGACTCTGTCAGTGTCCTAAAGCATGAAGAAATGAATTAATCTCCTTTATGTACTTCCCCTTCCACTTTATTTACCCTTTTGTAATAGATCTAAAAATAGAGCTAACTTAAGGGCTTTTGCCTCACTCGAAGTATGAGTTAAGTAATTTTTCATCGTTCATTGGGTAGCACCCAAATTTCTAATGGAAAAATTAGGAGAATTGAAGGAAGAAATAGATAATAAAACCGTATTAGTGCGAGACTTAAACCAACCATTATCAAATTTAGATAAATCAAAAAATAAATAAGAAAGAGGTAAAAGAAGTGAATGAAATATTAGAAAAATTAGAATTAAGAGACATGTGGAGAAAAATAAATAGGGATAAAAAGGAATACACCTTTTCTCAGCACCACATGTCACATTCACAAAGATTGACCATACATTAGGTCACAGAAACATGGCACACAAATGCAGAAAAGGAGAAATAATAAATGCAGCCTTTTCAGATCACAAGGCAATAAAAATAATGATCGATGATCAGTAATGGTACATGGAAAACCAAATCAGAAACTAATTGGAAATTAAACAACATGATACTGCAAAATCGTTTAGTTAGAGAAGAAATCATAGAAACAATTAATAATTTCATCGAGGAAAGTGACAATGGCGAGACATCCTTTCAAACCTTTTGGGAGGAAGCCAAAGCAGTAATCAGAGGTAAATTCATGACCCTGAGTGCATATATATATCAACAAATTAGGGAGAGCAGAGATCAATCAATTGGAAATGCAAATGAAAAAACTCAAAAGCGATCAAATTAAAAACCCCCAGCATAAAACCAAATTAGAAATCCTAAAAATTAAGGGAGAAATTAATAAAATAGAAAGTGATAGAACTATTGATTTAATAAATGACACAAGAAGCTGGTACTTTGAAAAAACAAACAAAATAGACAAAGTACTGGTCAATCTAATTAAAAAAAGGAAGGAAGAAAAGCAAATTCACAGCATTAAAGATGAAAAGGGCGTCAGCACCTCCGATGAAGATGAAATTAAGGCAATCATTAGAAATTACTTTGCCCAATTATATGGCAATAAATACACCAATTTAGGAGAAATGTATGAATATATACAAAAATACAAACTGCCTAGACTAACAGAACAGGAAATAGAAATCTTAAATAATCCCATATCAGAAATTGAAATACAACAAGCCATCAAAGAACTTCCTAAGAAAAAATCCCCAGGGCCTGATGGATTCACCTGTGAATTCTATCAAACATTCAGAGAACAGTTAATCCCAATACTATACAAACTATTTGACATAATAAGCAAAGAGGGAGTTCTACCAAACTCCTTTTAGGACACAAACATGGTACTGATTCCAAAACCAGGCAGGGCAAAAACAGAGAAAGAAAACTATAGGCCAATCTCCCTAATGAATATAGATGGAAAAATCTTAAATAGGATACTAGCAAAAAGACTCCAGCAAGTGATCAGAAGGATCATTCACCATGATCAAGTAGGATTCATACCAGGGATGCAGGGCTGGTTCAACATTAGGAAAACCATCCACATCATTGACCACATCAACAAGCAAACCAACAAGAACCACATGATTATCTCAATAGATGCAGAAAAAGCCTTTGATAGAATACAACACCCATTCCTATTAAAAACACTAGAAAGCATAAGAATAGAAGGGTCATTCCTAAAAATAATAAACAGTATATATCTAAAACCAACAGCTAATATCATCTGCAATGGGGATAAACTAGATGCATTCCCAATAAGATCAGGAGTGAAACAAGGATGCCCATTATCACCTCTACTATTTGACATTGTACAAGAAACACTAGCAGTAGCAATTAGAGAAGATAAAGGAATTGAAGGCATCAAAATAGGCAAGGAGGAGACCAAGTTATCACTCTTTGCGGATGACATGATGGTCTTCTTAAAGAATCCTAGAGATTCAACCAAAAAGCTAATTGAAATAATCAACAACTTTAGCAAAGTTGCAGGATACAAAATAAACCCACATAAATCATCAACTTTTCTATAAATCTCCAACACAGCTCAGCCGCAAGAACTAGAAAGAGAAATCCCATTAAAAATCACCTTAGACAAAATAAAATACCTAGGAATCTACCTCCCAAGACAAACACAGGAACTATATGAACACAACTACAAAACACTCGCCACACAACTAAAACTAGACTTGAACAAATGGAAAAACATTAACTGCTCATGGATAGGACGAGCCAATATAATAAAAATGACCATCCTACCCAAACTTATTTATCTATTTAGTGCCATACCCATTGAACTACCAAAATACTTCTTCACTGATTTGGAAAAAACCATAACAAAGTTCATTTGGAAGAACAAAAGATCAAGGATATCCAGGGAAATAATGAAAAAAAAACACATATGATGGGGGCCTTGCAGTCCCTGACCTAAAACTATATTACAATGCAGCAGTCATCAAAACAATTTGGTACTGGCTAAGAAACAGAAAGGAAGATCAGTGGAATAGACTGGGGGAAAGCGACCTCAACAAGACAGTATACGATAAACCCAAAGATCCCAGCTTTTGGGACAAAAATCCACTATTCGATAAAAACTGCTGGGAAAATTGGAAGACAGTGTGGGAGAGACTAGGAATAGATCAACACTTCACACCCTACACCAAAATAAATTCAAAATGGGTGAGTGACTTAAACATAAAGAAGGAAACCATAAGGAAATTGGGTAAACACAGAATAGTATACATGTCAGACCTTTGGGAAGGGAAAGGGTTTAAAACCAAGCAAGATATAGAAAGAATCACAAAATGTAAAATAAATAATCTTGACTACATCAAACTAAAAAGCTTTTGTACATACAAAACCAATATAACTAAAATCAGAAGGGAAACAACAAATTGGGAAAAAATCTTCATAGAAACCTCTGACAAAGGTTTAATTACTCATATTTGTAAGAGCTAAATCAATTGTACAAAAAATCAAGCCATTCTCCAATTGATAAATGGGCAAGGGAAATGCATAGGCAGTTCTCAGATAAAGAAATCAAAACTATTAATAAGCACATGAAGAAGTGTTCTAAATCTCTTATAATCAGAGAGATGCAAATCAAAACAACTCTGAGGTATCACCTCATACCTAGCAGATTGGCTAACATAACAGCAAAGGAAAGTAATGAATGCTGGAGGGGATGTGGCAAAGTAGGAACATTAATTCATTGCTTGTGGTGCTGTTAACTGATCCAACCATTCTGGAGGGCAATTTGGGACTATGCCCAAAGGGCAACAAAAGAATATCTACCGTTTGACCCAGCCATAGCACTGCTGGGTCTGTACACCAAAGAGATAATGGACACAAAGACTTGTACAAAAATATTCATAGCTGCGCTCTTTGTGGTAGCCCAAACTGGAAAACGAGGGGATGCCCATCAATTGGGGAATGGCTGAAAAAACTGTGGTGTATGTTGGTGATGGAATACTATTGTTCTAAAAGGAATAATAAAGTGGAGAAGTTCCATGGAGACTGGAACAACCTCCAGGAAGTGATGCAGAGCGAGAGGAGCAGAACTAGGAGAACATTGTACACAGAGACTAATACACTGTGGTATAATCCAACGTAATGGACTTCTCCATTAGTGGTGGTGTAATGTCCCTGAACAACTTGCATTCACCATTGCACCATTCATAAGCAAAGGATAAACTATGGGAGTGGAAACACCGAGAAAAAGCAACTGCCTGAATACAGAGGTTGAGGGGACATGATAGAGGATAGACTCTAAATGAAAACTCTAATGCAAATACTGTCAACAAAGCAATGGGTTCAAATCAAGAAAACATCTAATGCCCAGTGGACTTACGCTTCGGCTATGGGGGCTGGGGGAGAGGAAAAGAAAATGATCTATGTCTTTAACGAATAATCCTTGGAAATGATCAAATAAAATATATTTAAAAAAGAATACTAGCAAAAGGTGACCCTAGTTTATAAGTCAAATCTTTTTCCTTTTTGAATAGCATATTCCAAGTCTTTGAATCCTTTAATGTAGAAGCTATTATGTCCTGAGTGAACCTGATTGTAACTCCAGGGTCCTTGAGTGGTTTCCTTCTGGTCCTTGAAGTACTTTCCCTTGACTGGGTATCAATGTGATGAGGAATTACTTCCTAGTAGTTATCAGTTGGGAATTTAATTCTGAAGGCAATCTATGAATGCTTTTCATTTCAATTTTGTTTTCTTGTTGAAGGATCTATTGGCAGGTATTTTAAATTTTTTCATAATGAAATTAAAATACTAAATTTAAAAAATAATCTTTATTATGGCCTTCAGGTAATAAAATAATTCTGAGATTTTAATATGATATTTGATTGGCCAGAGTCAAGATGGCACCATCCAGGCAGTAAAAGATAAAAGGTAAGACCTCTGAAAACCCTTCCATACCAATAACAAACAAATGCTCCTAGGGGATTGAAAATCAAACTGAACAACAAGACAGAGCCAAGGAAACCCCCTGCAGGTCTCAATTCAAAAGGTACGTCCCCCAAAAGCTGGAATTCGAGGACATTTTGGTTTATGGTGAAGGCAGAAGGAAGATCCCAGGACCCCCCACCCAGCACCAGAGCGCTAAGCCTCCAGAGGGAGCAGGAATATCTGTGCAGGCAAAGGCACTGGTTTTGAGGGAGTACCTTGCAGTCAGGGCTATGGCAGCCTCAGAGCATCAAACTCAGGTGGTGAGGAAGGAGCTGCAGAGGGAGCACAGAGCAAGCACACTGGTCAGAACGGCAGAGACCCTACATATTGCTCCAGCCTTCCTGGAAGTTTTGGCCTTGGGACAGATCTACTCCAACCCAACTGAACTTAATGCCATCCAAAGTCTTCAGAGCTCAGTGAAGCTAAAGGTCCAACACCCCTCCATCACAGACTCCTTCACTTTAATCCAATCAAAAGCCTCCAGAGGTCCGGGCAGCTGAAACTCAAAGCTCAAATGGTAAAAAAATAAATGAGTACTGGCTAAGATACAGAAAAGAGGATCAGTGGGATAGACTTGGGGTAAATGACCTCAGCAAAACAGTCTATGATAAGCCCCAAATTCCCAGCTTTTGGGACCAAAACCCACTATTTGTTAAAACCTGCTGGGAAAATTGGAAGATAGTATGGGAGAGATTAGGTTTGGATCAACATCTCACACCCTACACCGAGATAAACTCAGAATGGGTGAATGACCTGAAAAGAAAGAAGGAAACTCTTTCGAATATTTTCCCACCTTGCTTCCTTAACCATCTATGCAGCCTCCTGTGCACTTCGCATAATGAATGATCATCTTGACTTCCTGTCAGGATGGCGGCTTAGAGAAAGCTAAAGTTCAGATCTCCAGAAACCCTTCCCTACCGAACTCAAACTATATGCCCCTAGGGCACGGAAATTCAAAAGGAACAGGAGCATAGACCCCGGGAATCCTCCTCTAGGATCTGGATCAAAAGGTCCAGCCCCCCAAAAGCCAGAACCCGAGATCACTCGGACCTAGGGGTAGGCAGAAGGAAGGTCCCAGGACCCATCCCCCCCAACCCAGAGCTCTGAATCCGAGGCAGCAGAGGGAACATCAGAGCCTCAGGGCTGGCTATTCTGAAGACTGCTTCCTGAAAACAACCTGACTCAGATGAGTGGACACCCAACACAGACAGCAGGGAAACAGAGAGAGATGGGGCGTGGGGGGGGTGGAGCTTCTAACCCCCTGGCTGGATCCTTCCATCCAAGTCTCAGGGAAGATCCCTGTCTCAGGGCATACTCAGTTCAACCCAGGGAAAGCTAATCCTCTCAAGAGCCCTCAGAGGTCCTGGAAGCTGCGGCCCCTCCCCCCTCGGAGTGCTGGCTCTTCAGGCAGGCTAAGGCACAGAAACAAACACCCCGCAGAAAGGGCCAAGCCAGGCTCAGAGCCTGGAAGTAAGGCAACGGAGAAGCATCGAGAGGGAACTGAGGAGGACAGTGACTCGGAAACACCAGCAATTCCTGGCTTCCCTGGGAAGACAGAACAACAACTGCATAGAACAGACAATCAGCCTGAGGCGAAAACCTCTGAACACCAGACAGAGGTAAGAAAAGCTAGCCCTCCCCACTCAGATAGAGATGGCAAACTCCACAGAAGCACAAAAGGCCCAAAATTCCAAGAAAAACAGCAAGAAGGGGGGCAACTTTGGATACATTTTATGGAGAAGAAATACAAAATACAGAGGAGATAGAAGAGGAAACACAAGCAAATGCTCTGAAACCTTCCAAAGAAAATAGAAACTCTCCACACACCCATGAAGAATTTGATTCGGAAATGATCAAACAGATGGAAGCCTTCTGGGAGGAAAAGTGGGAAATAATGCAAAAGAAATTCACGCATCTACAAAACCAGTTTGACCAAAGTGAAAAGGAAAACCAGGCTTTAAAGGTCAGAATTAGGCAACTCGAAGTCAACGAAATTAGAAGAGAACATAAAATATCTCACTGACAACGTCATAGACTTGGAAAATAGAGGGAGAAGAGACAATCTAAGAATGATTGGACTACCAGAAAAGCCAGAAATAAACAGCAAACTCGATATCATAATACAAGATATAATCAAAGAAAATTGCCCAGAGATCCTCGAAGAAGAGGGCAATACAGGCAATAAAGGAGTTCACAGAACACCCTCTACACTAAATCCCCAAAAGACAACTCCCAGGAATGGAATGGCCAAATTCCAAAGCTTTCAAGCAAAAGGAAACTTACAAGAAGCCAGAAAAATACAATTTAGATATAAAGGAATGCCAATCCCAAGGGTCACTGAACAAGACCTTGCAAGTTCCACTCTGAATGAATTTAAGGCATGGAACATGATTTTCAGAAAGGCAAGAGAGCTGGGTTTTCAACCAAGAATCAGCTATCCATCAAAGCTGACTATATACTTCTAAGGGAAAGTATGGGCATTCAACAAAATAGAAGATTTCCAAGTTTTTGCAAAGAAAAAACCAGAGCTCTGTGGAAACTTCGATATCAAAAAGCAAAGAGCATGGAATACCTTAAAAGGGAAATATGAAGGAAAGGGAAAAGGTGAAAAATATTATCTTTTTCTTTTACTCAAACTCTCTTCTATAAGGATTACATTTATATCAATCTATGTATACTAACATGTGGGGAAAATGTAATGTGTAAATTGGGGGAAAAGAAAGACCAAATAGAATAATCTTTCTCACACAAAGATTTACATGGGAAGGGGAGGGGAAGAAAACTCCTATGAGAAGGAGAGGAAGAGAGTTTTTACTTAAACCTTACACTCAAGGAAACCAACTCTGAGGGGGAAGAACATCCAGATCCATTGTGATCTTGAATTCTATGTTACCCAACAAGGGAAGGGAGAAAGGAAAACCAATGGGGTAGGGGGAAGGTTACACGAAAGAGGGAGGGAAGAAGAAGGGGGAAGGGGAGGGAAGAAAAAGGGAGGGACTAGATAGGGAAACATATCAAGGGAGGGGACAAGGGGGACTGATTTAAAGTAAATCATAGGACTAAATGGTAGAGCTGAAGAAGAAAGGTTAGAATTAGGGAAGAATATCAAAATGCCAGGGAGTCCACAAGTGACAGTCATAACTTTGAACGTGAATGGGATGAACTCACCCATAAAATGTAGACAAATAGCAGAATGGATTACAATCCAAAACCCTACCATATGTTGTCTTCAAGAAACACACATGAGGCGGGTAGACACCCACAAGGTCAGAATTAAAGGATGGAGTAAGACCTTCTGGGGCTCAACTGACCTAAAGAAGGCAGGAGTGGCAATCATGATATCTGATATCTTGATATGATGATATCTTCTTTCCTTTTTTTAATTAGATTGACCAGTACTTTGTCTATTTTGTCTGTTTTTTTCAAAGTACCAGCTTCTAGTCTTGTTTATTAGCTCAATGGTTTTATCACTTTCAATTTTATTAATTTCTCCCTTAATTTTTAGAATCTCTACATTGGTTTTCTTCTGGGGGGTTTTAATTTGTTCGTTCTCAAGTTTTTTGATTTGCATTTCCAATTCATTGATCTCTGCCAGCCCTAATTTGTTAATATATGCACTCATGGGTATGGATTTTCCTCTATGTACTGCTTTGGCTTCATCCCTCACCATTGTCATTTTCCACAATGAAATTATTAATTGTTTCTCTGATTTCTTCTCTAACTAACCGATTTTTGAGTATCATAGTATTTAATTTCCAATTAATTTTTGATTTGGGTCTCCATGTACCCATACTGATCAATATTTTCATTGCTTTATGATCTGAAAAGTTTGCATTTATTATTTCTGCTTTTCTGCATTTGAGTGCCATGTTTCTGTGCCCTAGTGTATGATCTATTTTTGTGAATGTGCCGTGTGGTGCTGAGAAGAAAGTTTATTCCTTTTTGTTCTTATTTATTTTTCTCCATATGTCTATTAACTCTAATTTTTCTAAAACTTCATTCACCTCTTTTACCTCTTTCTTATTTATTTTTTGGTTTGATTTATCTAAATTTGATAGTGGTTGGTTCAAGTCTCCCGCTAATATGGTTTTACTGTCTATTTCCTCCTTTAATACTCCTAGTTTCTCCATTAAAAATTTGGATGCTATGCCTTTTGGTGCATACATGTTGATTAGTGATATTTCCTCATTGTCTATACGCCCTTTTAAGAGAATCTATTTACCTCCCCTATCCCTTTTGATCAGGTCTATTTGTACTTTGGCTTTGTCAGATATCATGATTGCAACTCCTGCCTTCTTTTGATCAGTTGAAGCCCAAAAGGCCTTACTTCATCCTTTAATTCTAACCTCATGATTATTAACCCGCCTCATGTGTGTTTCTTGAAGACAACAAATGGTAGGGTTTTGGGTTCTAATCCAATCTGCTATTTGTCTATGTTTTATGGGTAAGTTAATCCCATTCCTGTTCAAAGTTATGATTGTCACTTGTGGATTGCCTGGCATTTTGATATCTTTCCCTAGTTCTGACCTTTCTTCTGTAGCTATATCCTTTTAAACCAGTGATTTCCTTTAGGTCAATCCCCCCCAATCCCCTCTATTGATATGCTTCCCTTTTTAGCCCTTCCCTTTTTATGCTCCCTTACCACCACCACCACCACCACCACCACCACCACCACCACCACCCCCGGTGTTTATGGGATGATTTGGGAGGAGTGATTTCTTTGGTATGGAGGGCTTGTCATGCCCTCCTAGGGCAGCTCTCCAGCCTCTGACCCTCACCTGACACCCAGCTCTCACTTGTGGCTCCTAGTAGCTATTTGCAATCGGCTGCAGCCACGCCAAGGGCAAAGGCTTTCATATGCCGGTAAACCTTGTGAGGGTAGCCATCGGGTCATCATGGACCCCTGGTGAACTAGGACTTTGTTCACCCAGCATGTGAAGACTGCTTCGACTGAAAAGATAGAAGAAACTAATAAGAAGATTCAATGCTGAGAGGGTGATGCATCAAGGCACTGTGGAGTGCTTAGGGCGTGTTAGAGCACAAAAGACAACCCAGACCATCCAATGCAGCTGAGGAAATCTGCAGATGTAATGACTTTTTGCGCCACTGGACCCAGGCTTCCAGCGCCGAGAGAGTGGGACTGTCTCTGTGCATCGACTTTTACACTTAAATCGTCATGCACAAGTGTCTTTGTGCACAAAAACACACAAAGACAATAGTCATCCTCAGTTACTGAGAGACTACTACTCCTACTACCATCCCCCCTCTCCTTCCCTCCATTTTTATACTCCCTCCCCGCTCCCCCTCATTGATTTTCCTTTCTTTCTTACCCTGTTGGATAAGATAGAATTCAGGATCCAACTGGATCTAGATGTTCTTCCCTTTCAGATTTGATTTCACTGAGAGTAAGGTTCAAGTAATTCCACTTCACGCTCTCTTCCTCTCCTTCTCATATGAGAGTTCTTCCCCTCCCCTTCCCATGTGTACCTTTGTATGGGAAAGATTATTCTATTTAGTCCCCTCCCATTTCTTGAAGTAAATGTTAGTATTATCGACGATTTCGCCCCTCCCTTTTTCTCTCTTTGCCCCCCTTTCACCAAATCTTCTTGATGTGCCAATCTTTCCCTATGCATGATTCTTCTAATAATCTTATGATGCGTACAATTTTTGAGTGTTACACAATACATTTTCCCCGCATATTAATATACATATATAATTTGATATAAATATAGTCCTTATAGAAGAGAGTTTGACTTAAAGAAAAAGATAAGATATATCTCCTTTTCCCTTTCTTTCATATTTACCTTTTCATGGTTCTCTTGCTTTCTGTGATTGAATATCAAATTTTCCAATAAGTTCTGGTGTTTTCTTAGCAAATGCTTGGAAATCTTCTATTTTGTTGAATGCCCATACTTTCCCCTGGAAGTATATAGTCAGCTTTGCAGGGTAGTTGATTCTTGGTTGGAGACCCGGCTTTCTTGCCTTTCTAAATACCGTGTTCCAATCTTTGCGGTCTCTTAGTATGTGTGCCACTAAGTCTTGTGTGATCCTTATGGGAGCCCACCTATATCTGAAGCTCCTCTTCTTGGCTTCTTGTAGGATTTTCTCCTTTTCTTGGAAGCTCTTGAATTTGGCGATTACATTCCTGGGGGTTGTCTTCTGGGGATTTAGTATAGAGGATGTTCTGTGAACCCTTTCTATTTCTATTTTGCCCCCTTGCTCCAGAATATGTGGGCAATTTTCTTCTATAATCTCCTGTAGAATACCATCGAGGTTTTTGTTTATCTCTGGGTTTTCAGGGAGACCAATAATTCTGAGGTTGTCTCTTCTTCCTCTATTTTCCAAGTCTGTGACCTTTTCAGTGAGATATTTTATGTTTTCTTCTAATTCATTAATTTTTTGGTTTTGCTTTATTGATTCTCTTTTCTTATCTCACCGTCCTCCATTTGCTTAATTATGGTCATTAGGGACTGGTTTTGCTTTTCAGCTTTGTCTGCCCCTCTATTAGATGCTTCCAGCTCGTACTCTAATTGTGAAATCTTGTCTATCAGACTGCTGATCTCTTTCTCCCATTTTTCTTTCCAAAAGGTTTCCATCTTTTGGGTAACCTCCAGTGTGAGATCTTCCAGGGCTTGTGGATGGTTTCCATTTGGGGAGGCATGTTCTGCTTTTGTTTGGAATTCACCTCATTCTCTTCATTTCCTTGGGTACTTCCTCCATAAAAGTTTTCAATAGTCACTCCCCCCCACCTTTGTTTTTGGAGGCTTGATTTTGGGCTGTGTGAGCCATCCCTTTGGTAGTTTTATTCCACTTTGTTTTTTGGTCTGAGTGTGGGTGATACGGGTGGGTTTTCTGTGAATTTAGGCTGCCTCAGACTACTTCTTCCCAGCCTCCGAGGTTTCCTAGAGCATGGGCCCCTGTGTTCAGCCCAACCACCCAGGCGATCAGTGCGGCCCACCCAGATGTTCAGCGCAACCTCCCCAGAGTTCATCTCCGCAGCCCCCTGTGGTCAGTGTAGGATTCTCCCGTGAAACTGCCCTGAGAGGTTGTTTCCTTACAGTCAGTAGATCCCAAGGATCCTGGTGTGCCTCCTCAGACAGAGACGCTCCTCACTCACTCGCTGTCCCAGTGAGCGCTCTGATAAGTTACTCTGGTTTGGTGGGGGGTGAGGGGGATGTGCGGCTCAGTTCATGTCTTTGTGTGAGCTTTTCCTACCCCTTATTGTGTAGAAATGTTCAAACCCCACGTACCTTTGTTTCTGTTGTTACAAGGGAATCACTTTAAAAGACTGATATATATTAATTTAAGGTCGCCAAGGAATCAGCTATGTAATTCCTAAATGAAAAACTCAAGTCAGCCGTCAGCCTTTTTTGGAGTTTAATTACAATAGGAGTAAGAAAGGAATTAGAGATAGAGAGAGAGAAAAAGGGAGAGAAGGGAATAGGGCTTAAATACCCCTTCTGTTTAGGCTGGGCCAAAAGGCCCAAGCCCTTAGATAGCTGAGGCAAAGAAAAGAGCTCAGTCCCTATTACTCACGTGTTCAAAATGGAGAAACAGTCTCAGAGGCCCCCACCTTCAGCTTCCTTCAGAGCAAGCCTTCTCAGAGCCCAGGAACCACACCAACCAAAACCTCAACCACCTCCCTGAGTCTTCAGACCCCCTATCTTTAAGGAAAACATCCAAGTTCCTCCCCTCAGTACTCCCATCTACCAATCACTCTTCATCAATTTCCCTGTGCCAATGGAGGCTCTAGCTTAACCCAGGACCGCCCAGAGGCTTTGCACATGTCTGTTGAAGGTCATATTTTCAAATAATTAAATCTTTGCTCCTTTGCTACAGCCCTTTCTAAATCCTGTTAACCTGAGTAGGGTAGAGATTGGAATAATTAAATTTTGATCTAGGCTGCGGCCCTTCCTCAATCCTGTTAGGACTGAATAGGGTGGAGACTGATTCCAAGTATCTCCATTGTATCAATTCTAAAATCAATCATGACTCAAAGAAATTCCTGTTCTATGCTTAAGCATAGGTCAAAGTCCTTTCCATTGTTCAGCAAAGGGTTTCTGTCCTAAAGTAATCTTAAGAAGGGAAGGAGAAGGAACCTCCCATGCCAATGGGATTCACATTCCAATAGTCAAGACCCACTATCAATAGGAAATTGTTCAAGTATGAAATTTCCCAATGGTGAAATTTCCAACATTTATAAGTCTAAGAAATTTTGAGGTTTACAGTCCCCCCTGATGATCATTGGGAGACTAGTCTCCCCATTGATCATTTAACATAATCATTTTGTAGTTCTAAATTCACTTCTAACTAAAGATATACACAATATTCAATTTTCTAGGAGAAATTAGAATAGTGAGAGAGGAAATAGAAAAGAAAAGAAAGCAAAACCAATGTTTGCTAGGCGCATTGACCAAAAGCCAAATTAGGGGCAGTCCCTTTTGGCATAAATGTGTACAGTTACAATAAATGTTCAATCAAAAGTTCAGTCCAATCAATCACATCCAAAGTTCATTCTTGATCTTCTTGATGAAGTGTAGGTTTTCGGCATCTTTCTGCAACAGTTCATTCTCTGGATATAAGTTTCATGCTTCTTTCTTGAAGATCTTTTCTCGAACAAAATCAAAATCTTTGAATTTTTTTTATATAAAAGTAAAATCTTAAACAAAATTCTTGGATTTTTATAAAAATACAATCTCATACAAAAAAAATTCAAAAATTCTTAGATTTTAAATTAAAATACAATCCCCCCTGAAGTAAGTATTTTAAAAAAATATATCAAGTTTTAGCTCAGAATGCAATGTTCAGTTATGGGGGTGTATGTGTCAATTATCAAAAAAATAGAAAAATAAACTAAAACATAAGAAAAATTCAAAATAGACCTTGTATAGGTCCAGTTTAAAGTAATTTCTATCCCAGAAGTATGTAGGACAGATTGCAGTAATATTTCACTTAGCCCATTTGTAGCCAAGACTACAGGAAGTTGCCATAATATAAGAAGGAAAGAATTAGAATTTTATTTTGATGGGGAAATGTCATTCCCTTGTCTGATTTTTTCCTCAGTGATATAGGGAGCCAGCATGATAGTCAAGCTTTGTACTTGTTTAAGTACTTCGAAAAGAGTGTAGATACAAGGAAGTCCTACGACTTAAACATAAGTTAAGTGTCGCAACCTCGAGTCTCACTTTAATATTTCTTGTGTGTTCTATTGGCACTATTCAGGTTTAGTCTGTGCTCCTTGTTATTATCCCTTTTCCTGGAATCAGACACAAACATTAATCACAGTCCTATAATATTTTATCAATAAATGGCAGGTTCCCATAGTTTAAAGCTTTTAGGCATATATTGATATTATAGCAAGAGTATATATATTAACTTGTATTACTGCAGGGAAAAATAATATTAGTATTAATTATGTGTACCTTCAGTACAAAAATGAGAAAAAAAATCAAATATTCTGATCAAAAAATAAAAGAAAAGAAATAAGAAAAAATAAGAAAAAATCAGTAATTCAATATATTCTTGAAAAAAAAACAGCATCCATTTGTCTATGGATTATTATCTCCAATTCATATGATAAGATAGAGTCACAATTCATATGATAGGATAGAGTCAATCAGTCTCAGCAGAAGATGCTTTCTTCACAGGTGAGCAGTGAATCCAAGAGTCTCTTTCTCCAATCTTTATAGATGTTGGAGTAGTTAATAATATTTGGAATGGTCCTTCCCATGAAGGTTGAGTTGCTCCAGTTCACTTGAAATTCTTGATATAAACTTTATCTCCTGGGTTCAGGCCATGCAGAGAAAAGTCTAATGGTCCGGCTTGTACTGCAGCTCCGGATTCATGAAGTTCACGTAGTTTGTGCTGTAACTCCTGTTTATAGGAAGCAATAGTAATATCTCCCCCTAATAGCGATGTATAAGCCGGGGAGAAAGGCTTAGCCTGTATAGGCGGATGTCCAAATAGCATCTCAAATGGTGAAATATGTAAGTCTCCTCTAGGCCTGCTTCTAAGATAAAATAGGGCCAGAGGGAGAATTTCAGGCCATTTTAAATGGGTCTCAGAGCATAATTTGCAATCATAGTCTTAAGTTCTTTATTCATCCTCTCCACTTGGCCTGAGCTCTGGGGGTGATATGGAACATGGAATTTTGGAGTTATCCCCAAGCAAGAATATATTTGATTTAAGACAGAATCGGTAAAATGACTCCCTCTATCAGAGTCAATACGTGCTGGTAGGCCAAAACGAGGAATAATTTCTTTTAAAAGTATCTTTGCAACAAAATCTGCTGTGGCTCGGGGCGTAGGAAATGCTTCCGGCCATCTGGTTAGTTGATCTACAATTACTAGACAAAATTTATAACGTCCAGCCTTTGGCATTGTTATGAAATCTATCTGTAGATGTTCAAAAGGTGTGTAAGCCAGAGGACGTCCCCCAAAGGCTTTTCCACGATATGCATGTTGGTTATATGCCTGGCAAATAGGGCAGGCTGAACATACTTTAGAGGCTACAGTAGTTATACCAGGGGCTATCCATACTCTCTGGACAGAGTCCATGATGCCCTGGGTGCCAAAATGACCATTTTTATGAATAGATTGTGGCAAATTTGGTTATAGAAACTTCAAGGGAGCAGGGGTTTTCCTTCAGATGACACCCATACTCCATTAATTTGTTTTGCTTTAAATTTTTGTTTCCATTTTTCCACTTCCTTTTCATAATAGGAAAGTGATAAATTTAAATTATCAGTGGTTGTTAATGTTAAAATTAATCCAGGTCCTTCTATGGCTGCTAGTTTTGCAGCGGCATCTGCTCGGTCATTTCCTCTAGAGACAGGGTCAGAGCCACCTGTATGGGCAGAGCAATGAACTACAGCTAGGGCTTTAGGCAGTTTGAGAGCAGAAAGAACTTCATTAATAATTTCTGCATTATCTATGGATTTTCCAGCTGAGGTTAAAAATCCTCTTTGGAGCCATAACATCCCGACTGAGTGACAAATGCCGAAAGCATATCTAGAATCCGTATAAATTGTTGCCTTTTTATCCTTGGCAATTATACAAGCTTGTTTTAGAGCTATGAGTTCTGCTCCTTGAGCGCTAATGTTAGAAGGTAGTGAAGCTGACCATTCAGTGGCAAATTCTGAGACTACGGCAGCTCCAGTGTAACGTATGCCATCCCTCATAAAAGAGGAACCATCGGTAAATAAAATCAGATCTGCATTGTCTAAGGGAGTGTCCAAGAGATTGTCTCGAGGCTTTTCTGCCATGGACACTAATGTTTCACAGTTATGTAATGGTTCTCCTGAAGTAGGTAAATCTGGAAGCAAGGTGGCAGGGTTAAGAGTTGAACAGCGTTTCAAGGTAATATTTTCACTATTTAATAAGGTTATTTCATACCTTGTAATTCTCTGATCCGAGAATGCCTGTGTTCTATGTTTTATCAACAATGCTTCAATCTCATGTGGGCACATTATTGTTAATGGACATCCCAATACTAAATCAATGGTTTTTGTTACTAGTAAGGCTGTAGCAGCTACTCCTCTAAGGCATGGTGGTGCTCCTGCTGCTACTGGGTCTAGTTGGGCAGAATAATAAGCAATTGGGCGCTGAGAACGTCCCAAAGTCTGAGTTAACACACCAGAGGCTACTCCTCTTCGCTCATGCACATATAAAGTAAATGGCTTGTTGTAATCTGGGATGCCTAGAGCAGGGGCAGACATGATAGCCTTTTTGAGATCTGATAGAGCTGACAAGTGTTCAGGCTCTAATTTGAGGGGTTCAGGAACCGAATCCTTTGTTAATGCTATAAGGGGTTTAGTGATTTCCCCATAGCAAGGAATCCATTGTCTACAAAACCCTGTTGCTCCTAAAATTGCTCTCAGCTGTTTCTTAGTGGTAGGAGCACTCAATTTTTGAATGTTCTCAATTCGTTTTGGAGAAATATAACGAGCACCCGCAGTCAAGATGAGTCCCAAATATTCTACTTTTTGGAGACACCATTGAACTTTATCCTTAGAGATTTTATGTCCTCTTTTGTGCAATTCCAAAAGAAGGTGTTTGCTATCTTCTTGACATGTTTTTGCATCTGTTGAAGCCAAGAGTAGGTCATCTACATATTTGATTAATTTGCTATTTTTAAATGTTATATTGTCTGTGTCTTGGCTCAAAATTTGCTCAAATGAGCTCGGACTTTTGACATAACCCTGTGGCAGCCGACACCAGGTATATTGTGATCCCTTCCAGGTGAAAGCAAAAATATGCCTGGAGTTTTCATGTATTGGTATGGAAAAGAAAGCTGAACACAAGTCTACTACTGTAAAGTATGTAGCTGTGCTAGGAATCGATGAAATAATAGTATGTATGTTAGAAACTACGGAATGTCTCTTTATAACGTGATTATTCACTGCCCTTAGATCCTGTACAAATCTATAGATGTGCTTGCCATCGGGCCCTTTTTTTGGTTTTTTAATTGGCAGGATGGGCGTGTTGTATTCAGATTTGCAAGGGATTATTATTCCCTGTTCTATTAATGAGTTAATAACTGGTGTAATACCCTCAATTGCCTCCTTTGAGAGGGGATACTGAGGGATAGAAGGAGGTGGGCTAGATTTAGTTTTTATCTGCACAGGAACAGCAGATTTAAGTAAGCCTACATCAGAAGAAGATGTGGCCCAAAGAGACTCAGGTATATCTTTAGGTATTTCAAAAATGGAAGGCTCTTTTGCCTCCTGGTTTTCCGAGAGAAGTACAGAGAGTAAATTTAAAGATTCCTCTGGTACTTCTAATGATAATGAGCCATCGGGGGAGCAGGTTATTGTGGCTCTGAGTTTGCATAGAAGGTCCCTCCCCAGCAAATTTAAAGGGGAGTCAGGCATCAAAAGGAAGGAGTGTTGTACCTCTAGGGGTCCTACAGACACCATTCTAGGAGGAAGTCTTTTAACTCTTTGGGTTATTCCTGATACTCCCATTACATTCTCTGAGCCAATAGAATAACATTGTAAATCAGGTGTTCTCTTTAATACAGACCAGGAAGCTCCGGTGTCTAATAGACAATCATAATAGGTGTTACCCACCTTTAAGGTAACTTGGGGTTCATTAGTATGGGGAGGGCAGTGGATAGGGACAACGGGTAGTAGGACATCAGGGTCCGGGAAATCAAAGGTTATATCCTCTGATTCCTGTGCCCCAGCCCCACCCCCCCCGGACACCATCATTGTGTTTGGGATATTCCTTGGGCACCCCCCTGAAGGGCACCTCTCTGAGGGTCATTAGTACCTCGAGTATTTTTTGGACGAGCTCCATTTCTCATATATTGTTGTTGTTCATTATCATTATAATTTTCTTTAATTGGAACATTGTCATTAATTTCCCAATTCCTATTTCTATAATTCTGGTTTCTAAAGTTCTTATTTCTATATTCATTATAGTTATTTCCATAGTCATTATTATTATTTCTAGAATTCTGGTTTCTATAACCATTATCATCATTTCTATAGTTATTATTTCTAAAACTATTATTAAACTGTGTATTCCTTCCAAACATCTTAAGAAAGGTTCTACAATCCATCATATTGTGGCCCTTCTTCCCACAGAAGTGGCAAGTAATGGATTGATAATTGGATTTCTGGAGAGGGGCAATTGTCGTTGGTTCATTATCATGCCCACTTTCTAATTTAGTTATCCTATCTATTAAATATCTTATTTTTTTCTTCATTTCCTCCATGTCATCATTATTTTCTTCCTCCTTTTCTTTGTTTCCCTTTAAAACATATATAGCTGTTTTTCGCAATTCTTCAAGGTCCATATCTGACCATCTTGGGCATTGTGTTCTAAAATAATTCTTAATTGCTTTGCAAGAATTGTTTACAAAGATTCTTCTAACTTGTCTTAAACTACTCTCTTTAGTTAAGTCCCAATCTAAGTATCTGTCCCCAAACTCGATAATTCTGTCCCTAAATCTGGAGGGTGTTTCATCTTCCTTTTGCTTAATTTTTTCCAGTTCCATCCACTTATCTGTACTGTCTGCACATTCCTTCATGGCCCTGAGGATGGCCTCTCTACAACGGTATAGTTGTAGATAATCCTCAGGATTGTTATAGTCCCATTCGGGATCCTGAGATGGCCAATGTGCTGCATTACACCCCCGGGGTTTGTTGACATGAGCAATTATTTTATTTTTTTCACGTTCACTTAAAAAAGCCTGTAGTAAGCTCTCAACGTCCTTGTAAGATGGATTATACTGAAAAAATATGTCTCCCATCTTTTTTGTTACTAGAAAAGGATCTTGTTCATATGTTGGGATATTTCGTGTAAATTCATTTATTTCTTGGGGAGTAAACGGTATCCTATGTCTTAAAGTCACCACATCCCCATTCCGTCCTATTTCAGGTACTTCTCTTAGAGGAAACAGGCCTCTAGTTGAATTTTGCACCTGTGGGTCAGTTTGACAAGGACAGGTTTCTCTAGGAGGACAAGATCTCCCTTGCATTGGAATTTGGTTTTCTGTAGGAGAAGGAACATGAGAAGCTGGGATTCTGCATCTGACTCCAACAATCCTTTCTCTGAAAGTGAATGAAATTTTTTGTCATAAATCCTTCAGAATTATCCTAGATTTTGTGTTGCTAGAGTCTTTCACAAAGTTGGTCATCCCATAATATTGCTCTTGCTGTGTACAACGTTCTCTTGTTCTGCTTGTTTCACTTGCGTCTGTTCATATAGATCTTTACTACTTTTTAAAAAAATCATCCTCTGCATCATTTCTTATTGTGCAATAGTATTCCATCACCAACGTGTAGCATAATTTGTGCTCCCCTTTTGACGTCCTTTAAATTTTCTATTCTTTGCCACCACAAAATGGGCCAATATAAATATTTTCATATGTAAAGATGAATTTAGAGTTGTGACTTTAAATCTAGATTTAAATGGTCGCCAAATAAAATTCCCAAGTCAGTCTGGAAATTTATGGTAATTTAATTAAGATAGAGGAAAAGAATTTAAGGAGAAGAGAGAGGGAGAGGAAAAAGAGTTAATTTAAACTGCTCCAGCTCAGGCTGAACAAGGCAGGAGTTAAATGTCTTGACCAAAGGGGCCTCCCTGAGCCCAAGGGAAATGGAAGTCAGTCTTATCATTCACCAGGAGACCGTCTCAAGGAAGCTGTCTGAGTGAGCTCCTCCAGGCTGAGTTCCGGGATAGAACTGGCACCCAGGTTGCTCACAGGAAGTGATCAGCCAGATTCAACTTTCTGGGGAAAGAGGTTTTGAGAGACAAAAAAATCCCAAATATATATATACTTTTCACCCTTGTGTCTCCACCTCTAAATTTTCACATCTACTAATCACATCAAAGGCTTTCTCCAGGACTACCCATACTTTTAGTTCTCACCTTCTTTGATTAGTTTATATCTTTTGAGCTACTTCACACTTCTTTGTTAAGTTCACCTTTTATTAGTTACTTGACGTTTTTGTGGTTAATTTCGCCTTTATAGTTACTTAACACCTTTTTGTATTAAGGTCTAAAAATAGACTTAGCGTAAAGTTCTAGCTTCACTATAATGTGAGAACTAAGTACCTTCATTGTTCAATTAGGAGATTACAACTTTATCTTCTCCTAAAGTATATCTAAGTAGGTTGGAGTAATGTAAAGTACTACAAGACATTCCTGATTCTGTTAAAGAGAGTGTCTTCATTGTTACAATCAGGAGATGGCTAAATCAAATCTTCTAAAGTACAGTCTGAGTAGGGTGGAGAAGTTTTAAAATTCACAGTCCAAGAAGGTCCTTTCCCCTTTTTTATGATCTCTTTGGGATAAAGACCCAGTAATGATATTACTGGGTCAAAGGTTAGGCCCAGTTTTATAGTTCTTTAAGCATAGTTCTAAATTATTCCCCAGAATTGTTGGATCATTTTACAAGTTCACCACAATGCAATGGTGTCCTAGTTTTGCCAACATTTATCTACTATTTCTCATGTCTTTTACTACTTCAGATATGTTCTTAAATTATCTCTTGTTAATTATAAAGAAATTCTGACCCTTCATCAGGAATGTCACTGCAATCTATTAATTAAGAGAGAATAGTAGCAAAATAGGAGAAGCTAGATCACCCTAAAATAGACCAAAAGCTCCTTAGTCTGTAAAGTGAATATGTTTCTGAAGGAGCAAGATCTGATCATCTTTGTTACAGAGAACTCTTCTGAAGTTTGAGATTCTTATCAGGATTTTACAAATGTACTTGCCAGGATGGCCAGGAGAGGTGGGGGTCTGGGCTGGACATTTTGGCATATCTGGACCAGATCCTTTTTACAGCAACACCAGATGCTATGTGGAAAATGCCCAGACATTTTAGGATTAGCTTGTCATCTCCAGATGTCCAGGTATTGTTCAAGGAATATGTCATTAGAAATGTGTAATAGAAGCTCAGAAAGCAAATGCAAGTTCTCCTTTTCCTTTCCACATTCTTAAATCTATTTCCAGGTTAGATATTTTTCCTAAGATAGTTCACATTTTTAGGCTTTTCACCCAGTCTTTTGGCTTTGAGGGTTTTTTCCCTGGAGAAAACTGAATAATTTATTCCAAAATGAGATAGAAATTTGGTTTTAAATTCTTCAGAAAATGCAGTTCTAACACCGTGAGGATACATATTTCTTCAGAACACAATCTCATGGAAATTAGCAAAACTATCTATTCATCTTGCTATAGGAGTCTTAAATAATGTGGCAAGTGGTGAAGGAAGGAGAGGAATTCTTCAAGTTCTGACACATAATGGGGAAGAGAAAAAGAATGTCATTAAAATTAAATTTTTCTGCTTCAGAAGAGACCACATGCTTTGGGTGAATTTGGCACATCCTGTGGTTAAAGAAGGCACAAAATTTGGCAGTAGAATGTAATAGAAGAAAATACTGAACTTAAAAACAAGGTGAAAATTCAAATATATTCAATGTATTTTCAAATATATATTTGAAGTTTAAGTATTTAAAGCACCTGGTATTCCTTGTATTAAGAGGTACTTTGATACATAAAAGATTTCTTTGCCTTAATGACAGAGAATTGCTGATGTCATCATCTTCTTTGGTATTTGTTTTTTTGGTACCTAATTTTTTTTTTAAATTATAGCTGGTTAAAAGAAAGGTTTGAGTTCAACCATAATAGTAGTGGGTACAAAGAGACAATAGTAAGTAGTAAAGGATATGAGCATGGGTGATAACACCTTTTTGGGATCTTTGATGATGTTTAAGCAGGAGAAAACCACACCAATAATCCCCCAGAACACTTGTCATAATGATACGGTCTGGGTATGTCATGGCTGCAACTGTCTGTCCTTCCCTACCCAAGCTCCATCCACTACACTTACTGTAGACCAAATAAGAAGTGTCTTGTTTTATCATGGAGTTATTATTTCACATTTGCACATTTCTTTTTTTTTAATTTTATATTATTGTATTTGATCATTTCCATGCATATTTCATTAAAGTCAAAGATCATTTTCTTTTCCTCCCTCCCACCCCCCCCCCCCCCCCGTGGCCGACTCGTGATTCCACTGGTATCATATGTGTTCTTGACTCGAACCCATTGCCATGTTGTTAGTATTTGCATCAGAGTGTTCGCTCAGAGTCTTTCCTCTGTCATGTCCCCTCAGCCATTGTAGTCAGGCAGTTACTTTTCCTCGGTGTTTCTACATCCTCAGTTTGTCCTCTGCTTATGGATAGTGTTTTTTTCTCCTTGATCGCTGCAGATTGTGCAGGGGCATTACACTGCCACGAATGGCAGAGTAATGGTTTATCGTATACTATCGTATACTATCTTTCTCATATAAAGATACACATTGGAAGGGGAGGGGAAGAACTCTCATATGAGAAGGAGAGGAAGAGAGCATGAAGTGGAATTACTTAAACCTTACTCTCAGTGAAATCAAATCTGAGAGGGAAGAACATCTAGATCCAGTGGGATCCTGAATTCTATCTTATCCATTAGGGCAAGAAAGAAAGGAAAATCAGGGAGGGGGAGGGAGGAGGGAGTAGCAAAAGGGAGGGAAGGAGGGGGGGAGAAGGGAAAATAAAGAGGGAGGGGCTACAAAGGGAAGCATCTCAAAGGAGGGGACTAGGGGGACTGACCTAAAGTAAATCACTGCTTCAAAAGGAGAAAGCTAAAGAAGAAAGGTCAGAACTAGGGGAAGATATCAAAATGCCAGCGAATCCACAAATAACAATCATAACTTTGAACGTGAATGGGATGAACTCGCCCATAAAACGTAGACCAAGAGCAGATTGGATTAGAACCCCAAACCCTACCATATGTTGTCTTCAAGAAACACATATGAGACGGGTTGACACTCACAAGGTTAGAATTAAAGGTTGGAGTAAAATTGGTTGGATACAGAATAAACCGGCATAAGTCATCAGCATTTCTATATATTCCAAACACAGCTCAGCAGCAAGAACTAGAAAGACAAATCCCATTCAAAATAACCTTTGACAAAATAAAATACTTAGGAATCTATCTCCGGAGACAAACACAGGAACTTTAAGAACACGACTACAAAGCACTCTCCACACAACTAAAACTAGACTCGAACACTTTGAAAAAACATTAACTGCTCATGGGTAGGACGAGCCAATATAATAAAAATGACCAACCTACCCAAACTTTCATCTATCTATTTAGTGACATACCCATGGAACTTCCAAAAAATTTTTGTTACTGATCTAGAAAAAACCATCACAAATTTCTTTTGGAAGAACAAAGGATCAAGGATATCCAGGGAAATAATGAAAAAAAAATACAAAGGAAGGGAGCCTGGCAGTCCTAGATCTCAGACTATATTATAAAGCAAGTGGTCCAGAGGAGATGAAAGTTGCAAAGGACAGAATAGAAAGAGGGGTGTGGGGGTGGGGGTGGGGCTGAAGGCAGAGAAATACGGCTAAAAGGAGGTGAAGAGATAGAGAGAGAGCCAAAAGGGAAATGTTGGAGGGTAATTGGGCCAGCCCATGGAGGTTGTTGGAGCGGGCGGGGGAGTTTGGCGAGGAGAGGAAACAAGTCCGGAAGATATGTCAGGTTGCCCTGCACCAGGGCACTCGCTAATTGCCAGCACGTTCCTCCTTTTGCTCCTGGGGTTCCCCGGGTAGAGGTGGGGTGTTGGGTATCTGGCCTGCAGCCAACCCAGGCTCGTGGCGCCTCTCACCTCCCCATTTCCCCGCCACCCCCGCTGCTTACGACGTTGGAATTGTCCACTCTAGGGTCACTGACGTGTCCCTTTTCCAATCAGAATCTTCGCTTGGCATTGCTAGGTGGGCGGTTCCTTTCAGTTCTTTTCTCCCCGTAGTCCTGGGAGAAAATTGAACTCCCTCTGATCCAACTTCCGAGGTAAGCCTTTCAGTCCCTTGGAAAGCAACTGTGGCTTTGACACTATCGGTCTTTTGTGAGCTCGTCTCTCTGAGCCTCAACTGCCTTCCGTGGTTCTTTTCCTGAGCATCACGTACATGATTTTGCAGACCCGAACCCTTTCATGACTTTTGCGCTCATTTGCCCAGAATCCCTTTTGCAGAAGAGGCTTGAACACCCTCTTCCCTTCTGGGGAATGTCTCTGGATGAAGTCGTGTTTGCTTCGGTGAGCAAAATCCTGGGTGAAGGCGGAGGTACTCAGCAGGGGGCCCACGGTGGTAGACTCGAGCGAAGAAGAGAGCTAGACTGGATTAAGAGTATAAAAAGTATAAGAGTGAGGTCAGGGAGGAGCAGAAAAAGAGGGTGGTTAGAAAAGGAGAGAAAGTTGGGAGGGACAGAATGGAAAGGGGGGGGGCGCGAAGGGCAGAGAAATCCGGCTAGAAGGAGGTGAAGAGAATGAGACGGATCGAAAAGGAATTGTTGGAGGGTAATTGGGCCAGCCCACGGAGGTTGTTGGAGCGGGCTGGGGAGGTTGGCGAGGGGGAAAACGAGTCTGGAAGTCTTGTCAGGTTGCCCTCCACCAGGGCACTCGCTAATTGCCAGCACGTTTCTCCTGTTAATCCTCCGTTTCCCGGGGTGGAGGTGTAACGTTTTACATCTGGGGCCTGCAGCCACCGTCTCCACCCCCGCCCCTTTGTGGCCCCTCCCAGGAACTCCCCCTTCCCTGCCCCCCATGGCTTTCGCCTTTGGAACAGTCCACTGTGCAGTTCATGGGCGTGTCCGTTGTCCAATCGGAATCTTTGTTTGGCGTTGCTACGGGGGCGGTTCCTTTTAGAGTCTCTGGGTTTTCCGAGGAGGAAATGTAACTCCCTTTGATACAACTTCTGAGGTAAGTCCTTCAGCCCCTTAGAAATTGATTCCGTCTTCTTCACTATGGGTCTTTTTTGAGCCTGTATCTCTGAGCCTCAGTGCCTCCTGTGGTTCTTTTCCTGAGCAGTAATGTACTTGATTTTGTTGACTTGAACCATTTCATGACTTTTGCCCTAACTCCACCCCACTCACCCCCCCAACCCCCCGTCCTTCCTGTAAATGAGGCTGGAAGACCCCTTTCTCTTCCGGAGAATGGGTCTGGATGAATTTGTGTTTGCTCAGGTGAGAGAATTCTGGGTGGAGTCGGTCGTCCTGTGCTGTTTCGAGCAATCCTGTCCATTGCGAGGCTGTTTCCCGCATTTCTCCGATCCACGGAGAAGCCAGTGATGTCTGTCCCTTTGCTGATCATGGAGGTGTGATTGCTGTTCCCCCCTGAGAGTGTCAATAAAATACCGGATTCCCCCTTGGAATCTCCGGTCAAATGGGAAGTGGAAAAATAGGTTGAGAGGGGTGAATAGAAAAGACAGAGGAAGGAAGGTAAGGAGGGGGGTGTGGGGGAAGCGGTACACAGAGGGGAGAAAGCAAAGGAAGGAAAAGGCCGTGAGAGAGTATCAAAAAAAAGTGCATTGAAAGAGGAGAACCATCAGGAAATGGGGGGCGCTGTAGTGTGGAGTTGGGAAAGAGAGTTCAGGACAGGGTAGGTTTAGGGGAAGGAGTGAGGAGGGTGACAAAGTGATGGATCAGGGGACAAGAGTGGAGAAAGAAGAGAGAATCAGAAGAGGGTGAAATGAAAGAATGGAAAGACAGTTGAAGAAAAGAGAGACGGGGAGGAGAAGAGTAGAGGGATGAAGAGGTCGAGACAGCACACAGAGTAGGAAAAGGATAGGAGTTGTAGTCAAAACGGGAGAGGGGTAGGATGGATCAGAGAAAGGTTGGATGTAGAAGAAGAGGAGAGGGGATAAAGCTTGGAAAGGACAGAGCAGGGAAAGGTAGAGGGGGAAAGAGGAATTGAAGATGGCTAGAGGGAAGAAAAGAGAGTGGGAGAGAAAAGGGCATAAAATATGTGGGATAGTGAACCAAATATATTCTCTTACCAGTCACCAGAATGTTGAAAATATATAAGTACTCAAAGATCTTTTTGCCTCTGGTCTGAGCAATATAACAACTGAAATCTCTGCCACACTTTGACCTAGACTCTAAAACAGAAATAGCTTTGGAGAAGTACACAGAAAATTCTCTTTCAGAACTTTGAACACTGAGTATTCCACTTCATAATAGCTGCAATTGTTCAACAAAGTAGATTCTCTCTGTAGTCAGTAGTTACCCAAGAAGTACAGTTTTAATACAGGGCTAGAAATCGACTAGAAATTGAATATAGAAGTCAGAGAAAATGTCCCCATAAAACTAAGGTAAATTCACCAATTTCTCCTGCGTTGTCAAATATAGTAGTTGTTGGCTCTGGGTAACCGAGGATGACGATTTTCTCTGTGCGTTTTCGTTCATGGTGTGAGATTTAAAATGGTTGAGGTCTTAAACTGTAGTGATTAAAATCGTGGAAGATATAAATGATGATAGATATAAGAGAGGGTGAGTAAAATTTGACCTCAGAAATATGTTTCACTACAGTATCTTGGGTACAAAATCAAATATAAGGTGGTCGGCAGGGAAATATTCCCAATTATTCAAATACCCATGTCAATTGGGTTTTATAGAGATTTTAATTAACAATACAATGAGTAATCAAAGAAAGAGATAGAGAGTAAGAAAGGAATAAGTATGAAGGGCTTCAAAGCCAATATGGCCTAGACCTGAGTCTTAAAAGAGAAATCAGACAGTTTTTTATAACTCATCATAATATCTGTTTAAGTAAGGATTTTTTTTTAAACCCTTACCTTCTGTCTTGGAGTCAATAGTGTGTATTGGCTCCAAGGCAGAAGAGTGGTAAGGGCTAGGCAATGGGGGTCAAGTGACTTGCCCAGGGTCACAAGGCTAGGAAGTGGCTGAGGCCAGATTTGAACCTAGGACCTCCCATCTCTAGGCCTGGCTCTCAATCCACTGAGCTACCCAGCTGCCCCCTAAGTAAGGATTTCTAATGACACCAGGCCAGCAGCATCTCAGCTGCTTTCACCAGCTCCCTCCTCCATCTGAATGTTTCAGAAGCAGCCTCCTCAGAATGAGTCTCTCCAATCTGAATGTTTCAGAATGACTTTCCAGCTCTTCCCTGAGCTCTTCTTTTTTTTTTTTAAATATATTTTATTTGATCATTTCCAAGCATTATTCGTTAAAGACATAGATCATTTTCTTTTCCTCCACCCCACCCCCCATAGCCGACGCGTAAGTCCACTGGGCATTAGATGTTTTCTTGATTTGAACCCATTGCTTTGTTGATAGTATTTGCATTAGAGTGTTCATTTAAAGTCTATCCTCTGTCATGTCCCCTCAACCTCTGTATTCAGGCAGTTGCTTTTTCTCGGTGTTTCCACTCCCATAGTTTATCCTTTGCTTATGAATGGTGTTTTTTTTCTCCTGGATCCCTGAAAGTTGTTCAGGAACATTACACCACCACTAATGGAGAAGTCCATTACGTTCGATTATACCACAGTGTATTAGTCTCTGTGTACAATGTTCTCCTGGTTCTGCTCCTCTCGCTCTGCATCACTTCCTGGAGGTTGTTCCAGTCTCCATGGAACTTCTCCACTTTATTATTCCTTTGAGCACAATAGTATTCCATCACCAACATATACCACAGTTTGTTCAGCCATTCCCCAATTGATGGGCATCCCCTCGTTTTCCAGTTTTGGGCCACCACAAAGAGCGCAGCTATGAATATTTTTGTACGTCTTTGTGTCCATTATCTCTTTGGGGTACAGACCCAGCAGTGCTATGGCTGGGTCAAAGGGTAGATATTCTTTTGTCGCCCTTTGGGCATAGTTCCAAATTGCCCTCCAGAATGGTTGGATCAGTTCACAACTCCACCAGCAATGAATTAATGTCCCTACTTTGCCACATCCCCTCCAGCATTCATTACTTTCCTTTGCTGTTATGTTAGCCAATCTGCTAGGTGTGAGGTGATACCTCAGAGTTGTTTTGATTTGCATCTCTCTGATTATAAGAGATGTAGAACACTTCTTCATGTGCTTGTTAATAGTTTTGATTTCTTTATCTGAGAACTGCCTATCCATTTCCCTTGCCCATTTATCAATTGGAGAATGGCTTGATTTTTTGTACAATTGATTTAGCTCATTATAAATATGAGTAATTAAACCTTTGTCAGAGGTTTCTATGAAGATTTTTTCCCAATTTGTTGTTTCCCTTCTGATTTTAGTTATATTGGTTTTGTTTGTACAAAAGCTTTTTAGTTTGATGTAGTCAAAATTATTTATTTTACTTTTTGTGATTCTTTCTATATCTTGCTTGGTTTTAAAGCCTTTCCCCTCCCAAAGGTCTGACATGTATACTATTCTGTGTTTACCCAATTTACTTATGGTTTCCTTCTTTATGTTTAAGTCACTCACCCATTTTGAATTTATCTTGGTGTAGGGTGTGAGGTGTTGATCTATTCCTAGTCTCTCCCACACTGTCTTCCAATTTTCCCAGCAGTTTTTATCGAATAGTGGATTTTTGTCCCAAAAGCTGGGATCTTTGGGTTTATCGTATACTGTCTTGCTGAGGTCGTTTTCCCCCAGTCTATTCCACTGATCTTCCTTTCTGTTTCTTAGCCAGTACCAAATTGTTTTGATGACTGCTGCTTTGTAATATAGTTTGAGGTCTGGGACTGCAAGGCCCCCATCATATGTGTTTTTTTTCATTATTTCCCTGGATATCCTTGATCTTTTGTTCTTCCAAATGAACTTTGTTATAGTTTTTTCTAAATCAGTGAAGAAGTATTTTGGTAGTTCAATGGGTATGGCACTAAATAGATAAATAAGTTTGGGTAGGATGGTCATTTTTATTATATTGGCTCGTCCTATCCATGAGCAGTTAATGTTTTTCCAATTGTTCAAGTCTAGTTTTAGTTGTGTGGCGAGTGTTTTGTAGTTGTGTTCATATAGTTCCTGTGTTTGTCTTGGGAGATAGATTCCTAGGTATTTTATTTTGTCTAAGGTGATTTTGAATGGGATTTCTCTTTCTAGTTCTTGCTGCTGAGCTGTGTTGGAGATATATAGAAAAGCTGATGATTTATGTGGGTTTATTTTGTATCCTGCAACTTTGCTAAAGTTGTTGATTATTTCAATTAGCTTTTTGGTTGAATCTCTAGGATTCTTTAAGTAGACCATCATGTCATCCGCAAAGAGTGATAACTTGGTCTCCTCCTTGCCTATTCTGATGCCTTCAATTTCTTTATCTTCTCTAATTGCTACTGCTAGTGTTTCTAGTACAATGTCAAATAGTAGAGGTGATAATGGGCATCCTTGTTTCACTCCTGATCTTATTGGGAATGCATCTAGTTTATCCCCATTGCAGATGATATTAGCTGTTGGTTTTAGATATATACTGTTTATTATTTTTAGGAATGACCCTTCTATTCCTATGCTTTCTAGTGTTTATAATAGGAATGGGTGTTGTATTTTATCAAAGGCTTTTTCTGCATCTATTGAGATAATCATGTGGTTCTTGCTAGTTTGCTTGTTGATGTGGTCGATTATGTGGATGGTTTTCCTAATGTTGAACCAGCCCTGCATCCCTGGTATGAATCCTACTTGATCATGGTGAATTATCCTTCTGATCACTTGCTGGAGTCTTTTTGCTAGTATCCTATTTAAAATTTTTGCATCTATATTCATTAGGGAGATTGGTCTATAGTTTTCTTTCTCTGTTTTTGACCTGCCTGGTTTTGGAATCAGTACCATGTTTGTGTCGTAAAAGGAGTTTGGTAGAACTCCCTCTTTGCTTATTATGTCAAATAGTTTGTATAGTATTGGGGTTAACTGTTCTCTGAATGTTTGATAGAATTCACAGGTGAATCCATCAGGCCCTGGGGATTTTTTCTTAGGATGTTCTTTGATGGCTTGATGGATTTCAATTTCTGATATGGGATTATTTAAGAATTCTATTTCCTCTTCTGTTAGTCTAGGCAGTTTGTATTTTTGTATATATTTATCCCTATTACCTAAATTGTATCTGGGTGGGACCCGGATAGGGGGGAACCTCGATAATACTAAGATTAACTTCAAGAAATAGGGGGGGGATCAATAGAATAATCTTTCCCATATAAAGATACACATGGGAAGGCTAGGGGAAGAACTCTCATATGAGAAGGAGAGGAAGAGAGTGTGAAGTGGAATTACTTAAACCTTACTCTCAGTGAAATCAAATCTGAGAGGGAAGAACATCTAGATCCAGTGGGATCCTGAATTCTATCTTATCCATTAGGGCAAGAAAGAAAGGAAAATCAGGGAGAGGGAGGGAGGAGGGAGTAGCAAAAGGGAGGGAAGGAGGGGGGAGAAGGGAAAATAAAGAGGGAGGGGCTACAAAGGGAAGCATCTCAAAGGAGGGGACTAGGGGGACTGACCTAAAGTAAATCACTGGTTCAAAAGGAGAAAGCTAAAGAAGAAAGGTCAAAACTAGGGGAAGATATCAAAATGCCAGCGAATCCACAAATAACAATCATAACTTTGAACGTGAATGGGATGAACTCGCCCATAAAACGTAGACAAAGAGCAGATTGGATTAGAACCCCAAACCCTACCATATGTTGTCTTCAAGAAACACATATGAGACGGGTTGACACTCACAAGGTTAGAATTAAAGGTTGGAGTAAAACCTTTTGGGCCTCAACTGATAGAAAGAAGGCAGGAGTTGCAATCATGATATCTGACAAAGCCAACGCACAAATAGACCTGATCAAAAGGGATAGGGAAGGTAAATATATTCCGCTAAAAGGGAGTATAGACAATGAGGAAATATCACTAATCAACATGTATGCACCAAATGGTATAGCATCCAAATTTTTCATGGAGAAACTAGGAGAATTGAAGGAGGAAATAGACAGTAAAACCATATTACTGGGAGACTTGAACCAACCACTATCAAATTTAGATAAATCAAACCAAAAAATAAACAAGAAAGAGGTAAAAGAGGTGAATGAAATCTTAGAAAAATTAGAGTAAATAGACATATGGAGAAAAATAAATAGGGACAAAAAAGAATACACCTTCTTTTCAGCGCCACATGGCCCATTCACAAAAATAGATCATACACTAGGTCATAGAAACATGGCACTCAAATGCAGAAAAGCAGAAATATGAACTGCAGCCTTTTCAGATCACAAGGCAATTAAAATATTGATTGGCAAGGGTACATGGAGACCCAAATCAAAAATTAATTGGAAATTAAATAACATGATACTCCAAAATCGGATAGTTAGAGAAGAAATCATAGAAACAATTAACAATTTCTTTGAAGACAATGACAATGGCGAAACATCCTTTCAAACCTTATGGGATGCAGCCAAGGCAGTACTTAGAGGAAAATTCATATCCCTGAGAGCATATATTAACAAATTAGGGAGGACAGAGACCAAGGAATTGGAAATGCAAATCAAAAAATTTGAGAATGAACAAATTAAAAACCCCCAGAAGAAAACCATACTAGAGATCCTAAAAATTAAGGGAGAAATTAATAAAACAGAAAGTGACAGAACTATTAAGCTAATAAACAAGACTAGAAGATGGTACTTTGAAAAAACAGACAAAATAGACAAAGTACTGGTTAATTTAATTAAAAAAGGAAAGAAGAAAGGCAAATTAACAGCATCAAGGATGAAAAGGGGGATCTCACCTCCACAGAAGAGGAAATTAAGGCAATCATTAAAAACTACTTTGCCCAACTATATGGCAATAAATATACCAACCTAGGTGATATGGATGAATATTTACAAAAATATAAATTGCCTAGACTAACAGAAGAAGAAATAGTTTTCTTAAATCATCCCATATCAGAAAAAGAAATCCAACAGGCCATCAAAGAACTTCCTAGGAAAAAATCCCCAGGGCCTGATGGATTCACCAGCGAATTCTATCAAACATTCAGAGAACAGTTAATCCCAATACTATACAAACTATTTGACATAATAAGCAAAGAGGGAGTTCTACCAAACTCCTTTTATGACAAAAGCATGGTACTGATTCCAAAACCAGGCAGGCCAAAAACAGAGAAAGAAAATTCTACACCAATCTCCCTAATGAATATAGATGCAAAAATCTTAAATAGGATACTAGCAAAAAGACTCCAGCAAGTGATTAGAAGGGTCATCCACCATGATCAAGTAGGATTTATACCAGGGATGCAGGGCTGGTACAACATTAGGAAAACTATCCACATAATTGACCACATCAACAAGCAAACCAACAAGAACCACATGATTATCTCAATAGATACAGAAAAAGCCTTTGATAAAATACAACACCCATTCCTACTAAAAACACTAGAAAGCATAGGAACAGAAGGGTCATTCCTAAAAATAATAAACAGTACATATCTAAAACCATCAGCTAATATCATCTGCAATGGGGATAAACTAGATGCATAAGATAAGATCACGAGTGAAAGAAGGATGCCCATTATCACCTCTATTATTTGACATTGTATTAGAAACACTAGCAGTAGCAATTAGAGAAGAAAAAGAAATTGAAGGCATCAAAATAGGCAAGGAGGAGACCAAATTATCACTCTTTGCAGATGACATGATGGTCTACTTAAATCAACAACTTTAGCAAAGTTGCCAGATACAGAATAAACCGGCATAAGTCATCTGCATTTCTATATATTGCAAACACAGCTCAGCAGCAAGAACTAGAAAGAGAAATCCCATTCAAAATAACCTTAGACAAAATAAAATACTTAGGAATCTATCTCCGGAGACAAACACAGGAACTTTAAGAACACGACTACAAAGCACTCTCCACACAACTAAAACTAGACTCGAACACTTTGAAAAAACATTAACTGCTCATGGGTAGGACGAGCCAATATAATAAAAATGACCAACCTACCCAAACTTTCATCTATCTATTTAGTGACATACCCATGGAACTTCCAAAAAATTTTTGTTACTGATCTAGAAAAAACCATCACAAATTTCTTTTGGAAGAACAAAGGATCAAGGATATCCAGGGAAATAATGAAAAAAAAATACAAAGGAAGGGAGCCTGGCAGTCCCAGATCTCAGACTATATTATAAAGCAAGTGGTCCAGAGGAGATGAAAGTTGCGAAGGACAGAATAGAAAGAGGGGTGTGGGGGGTGGGGGTGGGGCTGAAGGCAGAGAAATACGGCTAAAAGGAGGTGAAGAGATAGAGAGAGAGCCAAAAGGGAAATGTTGGAGGGTAATTGGGCCAGCCCATGGAGGTTGTTGGAGCGGGCGGGGGAGTTTGTCGAGGGGAGGAAACGAGTCCGGAAGACATGTCAGGTTGCCCTGCACCAGGGCACTCGCTAATTGCCAGCACGTTCCTCCTTTTGCTCCTCGGTTTCCCCGGGTAGAGGTGGGGTGTTGGGTATCTCTGGCCTGCAGCCAACCCAGGCTCGTGGCGCCTCTCACCTCCCCATTCCCCCGCCACCCCCGCTGCTTACGACGTTGGAATTGTCCACTCTAGGGTCACTGACGTGTCCCTTTTCCAATCAGAATCTTCGCTTGGCATTGCTAGGTGGGCGGTTCCTTTCAGTTCTTTTCTCCCCGTAGTCCTGGGAGAAAATTGAACTCCCTCTGATCCAACTTCCGAGTTAAGCGTTTCAGTCCCTTGGAAAGCAACTCTGGCTTTGACACTATCGGTCTTTTGTGAGCTCGTCTCTCTGAGCCTCAACTGCCTTCCGTGGTTCTTTTCCTGAGCATCACGTACTTGATTTTGCAGACCCGAACCCTTTCATGACTTTTGCGCTCATTTGCCCAGAATCCCTTTTGCAGAAGAGGCTTGAACACCCTCTTCCCTTCTGGAGAATGTCTCTGGATGAAGTCGTGTTTGCTTCGGTGAGCAAAATCCTGGGTGAAGGCGGAGGTACTCAGCAGGGGGCCCACTGTGGTAGACTCGAGCGATGAAGAGAGCTAGACTGGATGAAGAGTATAAAAAGTATAAGAGTGAGGTCAGGGAGGAGCAGAGAAAGAGGGTGGTTAGAAAAGGAGAGAAAGTTGGGAGGGACAGAATGGAAAGGGGGGGGGCGCGAAGGGCAGAGAAATCCGGCTAGAAGTAGGTGAAGAGAATGAGACGGAGCGAAAAGGAATTGTTGGAGGGTAATTGGGCCAGCCCACGGAGGTTGTTGGAGCGGGCTGGGGAGGTTGGCGAGGGGGAAAACGAGTCTGGAAGTCATGTCAGGTTGCCCGCCACCAGGGCACTCGCTAATTGCCAGCCCGTTTCTCCTGTTAATCCTCGGTTTCCCGGGGTGGAGGTGTAACGTTTTACATCTGGGGCCTGCAGCCACTGTCCCCACCCCCGCCCGTTTGTGGCCCCTCCCAGGAACTCCCCCTTCTCTGCCCCCCACGGCTTTCGCCTTTGGAACAGTCCACTGTGCAGTTCATGGGCGTGTCCGTTGTCCAATCGGAATCTTTGTTTGGCGTTGCTACGGGGGCGGTTCCTTTTAGAGTCTCTGGGTTTTCCGAGGAGGAAATGTAACTCCCTTTGATAAAACTTCTGAGGTAAGTCCTTCAGCCCCTTAGAAATTGATTCCGTCTTCTTCACTATGGGTCTTTTTTGAGCCTGTATCTCTGAGCCTCAGTGCCTCCTGTGGTTCTTTTCCTGAGCAGTAATGTACTTGATTTTGTTGACTTGAACCATTTCATGACTTTTGCCCTAACTCCACCCCACTCACCCCCCCAACCCCCCGTCCTTCCTGTAAATGAGGCTGGAAGACCCCTTTCTCTTCCGGAGAATGGGTCTGGATGAATTTGTGTTTGCTCAGGTGAGAGAATTCTGGGTGGAGTCGGTCGTCCTGTGCTGTTTCGAGCAATCCTGTCCATTGCGAGGCTGTTTCCCGCATTTCTCCGATCCACGGAGAAGCCAGTGATTGCTGTCCCTTTGCTGATCATGGAGGTGTGATTGGTGTTCCCCCCTGAGAGTGTCAATAAAATACCGGATTCCCCCTTGGAATCTCCGGTCAAATGGGAAGTGGAAAAATAGGTTGAGAGGGGTGAATAGAAAAGACAGAGGAAGGAAGGTAAGGAGGGGTGTGGGCGGGAAGCGGTACACAGAGGGGAGAAAGCAAAGGAAGGAAAAGGCCGTGAGAGAGTATCAAAAAAAAGTGCATTGAAAGAGGAGAACCATCAGGAAATGGGGGGCGCTGTAGTGTGGAGTTGGGAAAGAGAGTTCAGGACAGGGTAGGCTTAGGGGAAGGAGTGAGGAGGGTGACAAAGTGATGGATCAGGGGACAAGAGTGGAGAAAGAAGAGAGAATCAGAAGAGGGTGAAATGAAAGAATGGAAAGACAGTTGAAGAAAAGAGAGACGGGGAGGAGAAGAGTAGAGGGATGAAGAGGTCGAGACAGCACACAGAGTAGGAAAAGGATAGGAGTTGTAGTCAAAACGGGAGAGGGGTAGGATGGATGAGAGAAAGGTTGGATGTAGGAGAAGAGGAGAGGGGATAAACCTTGGAAAGGACAGAGCAGGGAAAGGTAGAGGAGGAAAGAGAAATTGAAGATGGCTAGAGGGAAGAAAAGAGAGTGGGAGAGAAAAGGGCATAAAATATGTGGGATAGTGAACCAAATATGTTCTCTTACCAGTCACCAGAATGTTGAAAATATATAAGTACTCAAAGATCTTTTTGCCTCTGGTCTAAGCAATATAACAACTGAAATCTCTGCCACACTTTGACCTGGACTCTAAAACAGAAATAGCTTTGGAGAAGTACACAGAAAATTCTCTTTCAGAACTTTGAACACTGAGTATTCCACTACATAATAGCTGCAATTGTTCAACAAAGTAGATTCTCTCTGTAGTCAGTAGTTACCCAAGAAGTACAGTTTTAATACAGGGCTAGAAATCGACTAGAAATTGAATATAGAAGTCAGAGAAAATGTCCCCATAAAACTAAGGTAAATTCACCAATTTCTCCTGCGTTGTCAAATATAGTAGTTGTTGGCTCTGGGTAACCGAGGATGACGATTTTCTCTGTGCGTTTTCGTTCATGGTGTGAGATTTAAAATGGTTGAGGTCTTAAACTGTAGTGATTAAAATCGTGGAAGATATAAATGATGATAGATATAAGAGAGGGTGAGTAAAATTTGACCTCAGAAATATGTTTCACTACAGTATCTTGGGTACAAAATCAAATATAAGGTGGTCGGCAGGGAAATATTCCCAATTATTCAAATACCCATGTCAATTGGGTTTTATAGAGATTTTAATTAACAATACAATGAGTAATCAAAGAAAGAGATAGAGAGTAAGAAAGGAATAAGTATGAAGGGCTTCAAAGCCAATATGGCCTAGACCTGAGTCTTAAAAGAGAAATCAGACAGTTTTTTATAACTCATCATAATATCTGTTTAAGTAAGGATTTTTTTTTAAACCCTTACCTTCTGTCTTGGAGTCAATAGTGTGTATTGGCTCCAAGGCAGAAGAGTGGTAAGGGCTAGGCAATGGGGGTCAAGTGACTTGCCCAGGGTCACAAGGCTAGGAAGTGGCTGAGGCCAGATTTGAACCTAGGACCTCCCATCTCTAGGCCTGGCTCTCAATCCACTGAGCTACCCAGCTGCCCCCTAAGTAAGGATTTCTAATGACACCAGGCCAGCAGCATCTCAGCTGCTTTCACCAGCTCCCTCCTCCATCTGAATGTTTCAGAAGCAGCCTCCTCAGAATGAGTCTCTCCAATCTGAATGTTTCAGAATGACTTTCCAGCTCTTCCCTGAGCTCTTCTTTTTTTTTTTTAAATATATTTTATTTGATCATTTCCAAGCATTATTCGTTAAAGACATAGATCATTTTCTTTTCCTCCACCCCACCCCCCATAGCCGACGCGTAAGTCCACTGGGCATTAGATGTTTTCTTGATTTGAACCCATTGCTTTGTTGATAGTATTTGCATTAGAGTGTTCATTTAAAGTCTATCCTCTGTCATGTCCCCTCAACCTCTGTATTCAGGCAGTTGCTTTTTCTCGGTGTTTCCACTCCCATAGTTTATCCTTTGCTTATGAATGGTGTTTTTTTTCTCCTGGATCCCTGAAAGTTGTTCAGGAACATTACACCACCACTAATGGAGAAGTCCATTACGTTCGATTATACCACAGTGTATTAGTCTCTGTGTACAATGTTCTCCTGGTTCTGCTCCTCTCGCTCTGCATCACTTCCTGGAGGTTGTTCCAGTCTCCATGGAACTTCTCCACTTTATTATTCCTTTGAGCACAATAGTATTCCATCACCAACATATACCACAGTTTGTTCAGCCATTCCCCAATTGATGGGCATCCCCTCGTTTTCCAGTTTTGGGCCACCACAAAGAGCGCAGCTATGAATATTTTTGTACGTCTTTGTGTCCATTATCTCTTTGGGGTACAGACCCAGCAGTGCTATGGCTGGGTCAAAGGGTAGATATTCTTTTGTCGCCCTTTGGGCATAGTTCCAAATTGCCCTCCAGAATGGTTGGATCAGTTCACAACTCCACCAGCAATGAATTAATGTCCCTACTTTGCCACATCCCCTCCAGCATTCATTACTTTCCTTTGCTGTTATGTTAGCCAATCTGCTAGGTGTGAGGTGATACCTCAGAGTTGTTTTGATTTGCATCTCTCTGATTATAAGAGATGTAGAACACTTCTTCATGTGCTTGTTAATAGTTTTGATTTCTTTATCTGAGAACTGCCTATCCATTTCCCTTGCCCATTTATCAATTGGAGAATGGCTTGATTTTTTGTACAATTGATTTAGCTCATTATAAATATGAGTAATTAAACCTTTGTCAGAGGTTTCTATGAAGATTTTTTCCCAATTTGTTGTTTCCCTTCTGATTTTAGTTATATTGGTTTTGTTTGTACAAAAGCTTTTTAGTTTGATGTAGTCAAAATTATTTATTTTACTTTTTGTGATTCTTTCTATATCTTGCTTGGTTTTAAAGCCTTTCCCCTCCCAAAGGTCTGACATGTATACTATTCTGTGTTTACCCAATTTACTTATGGTTTCCTTCTTTATGTTTAAGTCACTCACCCATTTTGAATTTATCTTGGTGTAGGGTGTGAGGTGTTGATCTATTCCTAGTCTCTCCCACACTGTCTTCCAATTTTCCCAGCAGTTTTTATCGAATAGTGGATTTTTGTCCCAAAAGCTGGGATCTTTGGGTTTATCGTATACTGTCTTGCTGAGGTCGTTTTCCCCCAGTCTATTCCACTGATCTTCCTTTCTGTTTCTTAGCCAGTACCAAATTGTTTTGATGACTGCTGCTTTGTAATATAGTTTGAGGTCTGGGACTGCAAGGCCCCCATCATATGTGTTTTTTTTCATTATTTCCCTGGATATCCTTGATCTTTTGTTCTTCCAAATGAACTTTGTTATAGTTTTTTCTAAATCAGTGAAGAAGTATTTTGGTAGTTCAATGGGTATGGCACTAAATAGATAAATAAGTTTGGGTAGGATGGTCATTTTTATTATATTGGCTCGTCCTATCCATGAGCAGTTAATGTTTTTCCAATTGTTCAAGTCTAGTTTTAGTTGTGTGGCGAGTGTTTTGTAGTTGTGTTCATATAGTTCCTGTGTTTGTCTTGGGAGATAGATTCCTAGGTATTTTATTTTGTCTAAGGTGATTTTGAATGGGATTTCTCTTTCTAGTTCTTGCTGCTGAGCTGTGTTGGAGATATATAGAAAAGCTGATGATTTATGTGGGTTTATTTTGTATCCTGCAACTTTGCTAAAGTTGTTGATTATTTCAATTAGCTTTTTGGTTGAATCTCTAGGATTCTTTAAGTAGACCATCATGTCATCCGCAAAGAGTGATAACTTGGTCTCCTCCTTGCCTATTCTGATGCCTTCAATTTCTTTATCTTCTCTAATTGCTACTGCTAGTGTTTCTAGTACAATGTCAAATAGTAGAGGTGATAATGGGCATCCTTGTTTCACTCCTGATCTTATTGGGAATGCATCTAGTTTATCCCCATTGCAGATGATATTAGCTGTTGGTTTTAGATATATACTGTTTATTATTTTTAGGAATGACCCTTCTATTCCTATGCTTTCTAGTGTTTATAATAGGAATGGGTGTTGTATTTTATCAAAGGCTTTTTCTGCATCTATTGAGATAATCATGTGGTTCTTGCTAGTTTGCTTGTTGATGTGGTCGATTATGTGGATGGTTTTCCTAATGTTGAACCAGCCCTGCATCCCTGGTATGAATCCTACTTGATCATGGTGAATTATCCTTCTGATCACTTGCTGGAGTCTTTTTGCTAGTATCCTATTTAAAATTTTTGCATCTATATTCATTAGGGAGATTGGTCTATAGTTTTCTTTCTCTGTTTTTGACCTGCCTGGTTTTGGAATCAGTACCATGTTTGTGTCGTAAAAGGAGTTTGGTAGAACTCCCTCTTTGCTTATTATGTCAAATAGTTTGTATAGTATTGGGGTTAACTGTTCTCTGAATGTTTGATAGAATTCACAGGTGAATCCATCAGGCCCTGGGGATTTTTTCTTAGGATGTTCTTTGATGGCTTGATGGATTTCAATTTCTGATATGGGATTATTTAAGAATTCTATTTCCTCTTCTGTTAGTCTAGGCAGTTTGTATTTTTGTATATATTTATCCCTATTACCTAAATTGTATCTGGGTGGGACCCGGATAGGGGGGAACCTCGATAATACTAAGATTAACTTCAAGAAATAGGGGGGGGATCAATAGAATAATCTTTCCCATATAAAGATACACATGGGAAGGCTAGGGGAAGAACTCTCATATGAGAAGGAGAGGAAGAGAGTGTGAAGTGGAATTACTTAAACCTTACTCTCAGTGAAATCAAATCTGAGAGGGAAGAACATCTAGATCCAGTGGGATCCTGAATTCTATCTTATCCATTAGGGCAAGAAAGAAAGGAAAATCAGGGAGAGGGAGGGAGGAGGGAGTAGCAAAAGGGAGGGAAGGAGGGGGGAGAAGGGAAAATAAAGAGGGAGGGGCTACAAAGGGAAGCATCTCAAAGGAGGGGACTAGGGGGACTGACCTAAAGTAAATCACTGGTTCAAAAGGAGAAAGCTAAAGAAGAAAGGTCAAAACTAGGGGAAGATATCAAAATGCCAGCGAATCCACAAATAACAATCATAACTTTGAACGTGAATGGGATGAACTCGCCCATAAAACGTAGACAAAGAGCAGATTGGATTAGAACCCCAAACCCTACCATATGTTGTCTTCAAGAAACACATATGAGACGGGTTGACACTCACAAGGTTAGAATTAAAGGTTGGAGTAAAACCTTTTGGGCCTCAACTGATAGAAAGAAGGCAGGAGTTGCAATCATGATATCTGACAAAGCCAAAGCACAAATAGACCTGATCAAAAGGGATAGGGAAGGTAAATATATTCCGCTAAAAGGGAGTATAGACAATGAGGAAATATCACTAATCAACATGTATGCACCAAATGGTATAGCATCCAAATTTTTCATGGAGAAACTAGGAGAATTGAAGGAGGAAATAGACAGTAAAACCATATTAGTGGGAGACTTGAACCAACCACTATCAAATTTAGATAAATCAAACCAAAAAATAAACAAGAAAGAGGTAAAAGAGGTGAATGAAATCTTAGAAAAATTAGAGTAAATAGACATATGGATAAAAATAAATAGGGACAAAAAGGAATACACCTTCTTTTCAGCACCACATGGCACATTCACAAAAATAGATAATACACTAGGTCTTAGAAACATGGCACTCAAATGCAGAAAAGCAGAAATATGAACTGCAGCCTTTTCAGATCACAAGGCAATTAAAATATTGATCGGCAAGGGTACATGGAGACCCAAATCAAAAATTAATTGGAAATTAAATAACATGATATTCCGAAATTGGATAGTTAGAGAAGAAATCATAGAAACAATTAACAATTTCGTTGAAAACAATGACAATGGCGAAACATCCTTTCAAACCTTATGGGATGCAGCCAAGGCAGTACTTAGAGGAAAATTCATATCCCTGAGTGCATATATTAACAAATTAGGGAGGACAGAGACCAAGGAATTGGAAATGCAAATCAAAAAACTTGAGAATGAACAAATTAAAAACCTCCAGAAGAAAACCATACTAGAGATCCTAAAAATTAAGGGAGAAATTAATAAAATAGAAAGTGACAGAACTATTAAGCTCATAAACAAGACTAGAAGATGGTACTTTGAAAAAACAGACAAAATAGACAAAGTACTGGTTAATTTAATTAAAAAAAGGAAAGAAGAAAGGCAAATTAACAGCATCAAGGATGAAAAGGGGGATCTCACCTCCACTGAAGAGGAAATTAAGTCAATCATTAAAAACTACTTTGCCCAACTATATGGCAATAAATATACCAATCTAGGTGATATTCATGAATATTTACAAAAATATAAATTGCCTAGACTAACAGAAGAAGAAATAGTTTTCTTAAATCATCCCATATCAGAAAAAGAAATCCAACAGGCCATCAAAGAACTTCCTAAGAAAAAATCCCCAGGGCCTGATGGATTCACCAGCGAATTCTATCAAACATTCAGAGAACAGTGAATCGCAATACAAGACAAACTATTTGACATAATAAGCAAAGAGGGAGTTCTACCAAACTCCTTTTATGACACAAGCATGGTACTGATTCCAAAACCAGGCAGGCCAAAAACAGAGAAAGAAAATTCTACACCAATCTCCCTAATGAATATAGATGCAAAAATCTTAAATAGGATACTAGCAAAAAGACTCCAGCAAGTGATCAGAAGGGTCATCCACCATGAACAATTACGATTTATACCAGGGATGCAGGGCTGGTTCAGTATTAGGTAAACCATCCACATCATTGACCACATCAACAAGCAAACCAACAAGAACCACATGATTATCTCAATAGACGCAGAAAAAGCCTTTGATAAAATACAACACCCATTCCTACTAAAAACACTAGAAAGCATAGGAACAGAAGGGTCATTCCTAAAAATAATAAACAGTATATATCTAAAACCATCAGCTAATATCATCTGCAATGGGGATAAACTAGATGCATAAGATAAGATCACAAGTGAAACAAGGATGCCCATTATCACCTCAAGTATTTGACATTGTACTAGAAACACTAGCAGTAACAATTAGAGAAGATAAAGAAATTGAAGGCATCAAAATAGGCAAGGAGGAGACCAAATTATTGCTCCATCCTTTAATTCTGACCTTGTGGGTGTCTACCCGCCTCATGTGTGTTTCTTGAAGATAACATATCGTAGGGTTTTGCATTGTAATCCATTCTGCTATTTGTCTACATTTTATGGGTGAGTTCATCCCATTCACTTTCAAAGTTATGACTGTCACTTGTGGACTCCCTGGCATTTTGATTGTAGCATCCCAAGCATATTCACATCTATGAAATATAAATGACTGTATGGCGACTGTGTCTCCAAGCATAAAGTTATCCCAATGAGGCTTGTGAAGGTAACCTTGAACTGGCCATGTGGCCCTTGGCTAAGACAAACTCATTAACATGCTCGGACTCAATTCCCCAGGAAAGCGCAGTTTGCAATCTCCACGCCCAAAGGTGTTCCCTCTACCTTGCCTCCCAATCATGATTGTCTATGATTTGTGATGTGATTGCTACGTGCTTGGGAGTACCATCCAAGCAGGACAGGAATAAAATCCAGAGGCAATCCCATGAACTTCCTCTTGTCTCTTGGCCTTTCTCCCTTCCATGGAGCTCCACTGGGCTCCTCAATGACTATGTCTCTCTCTCCTCTTGACCTTCTCCTTCCCCGAGGCTGTAACCATCTTGGCCTGCATTTCTTATCTTAGTCTCCTCCACCCCAGTTCCTTTGTACTCATACTCTCTTATCAAAGGGAGTAGCATAGGGATTGCCTGCCCTATCCAACCACTGACTTGTCCCTGTCTTTCATTTCCACCCAGGTTCTCAGTTCCTACCTCTCCTCGGGTCCCATTACAAAGGTGAGCCCCTTCCCTTGTGGGACCCTGCTGGTCAGGGAGGTCCATTAAGGAAAACCCCACATTGATATCCTTCCCTAATTCTAACCTTTCTTCTTCAGCTCTACCTTTTAGTCCAGTGATTTACTTTAAATCAGTCCCCCTTGTCCCCTCCCTTGATATGTTTCCCTATCTAGTCCCTCCCTTTTTGTTCCCTCCCCTTCCCCCTTCTTCTTCCCTCCCTGTTTCGTGTTCCCTTCCCCCTACCCCATTGGTTTTCCCTTCTCCCTTCCCTTGTTGTGTAATATAGAATTCAAGATCCCAATGGATCTGGATGTTCTTCCCTCTCAGAGTTGGTTTCCCTGAGTGTAAGGTTTAAGTAAAAACTCTCTTCCTCTCCTTCTCATAGGAGTTTTCTTCCCCTCCCCTTCCCGTGTGAATCTTTGTGTGAGAAAGATTATTCTATTTGGTCTTTCTTTTCCCCCAATTTACACCTTACATTTTCCCCACATGTTGGTATACATAGATTGATATAAATGTAATCCTTATAGAAGAGAGTTTGAGTAAAAGAAAAAGATAATATTTTTCACCTTTTCCCTTTCCTTCATATTTCCCTTTTAAGGTATTCCAGGCTCTTTGCTTTTTGATATCAAAGTTTCCACAGAGCTCTGGTCTTTTCTTTGCAAAAACTTGGAAATCGTCTATTTTGTTGAATGCCCATACTTTCCCTTGGAAGTATATAGTCAGTTTTGATGGATAGCTGATTCTTGGTTGAAAACCCAGCTCTCTTGCCTTTCTGAAAATCATGTTCCATGCCTTAAGTTCATTCAGAATGGAACTTGCAAGGTCTTGTTCAGTGACCCTGGGATTGGCATTCCTTTATATCTAAATTGTCTTTTTCTGGCTTCCTATAAGTTTTCTTTTGCTGGAAAACTTTGGAATTTGGCCATTCCATTCCTGGGAGTTGTCTTTCGGGGATTTAGTGTAGAGGGTGTTCTGTGAACTCCTTCATTGCCTGTATTGCCCTCTTCTTCTAGGATCTCTGGGTAATTTTCTTTGATTATATCTTGTATTACGATATCGAGTTTGCTGTTTATTTGTCTTTTCTGGTAGTCCAATTATTCTTAAATTATTCTTAAATTGTCTCCTCTCCCTCTATTTTCCAAGTCTATGATGTGGTCAGTGAGATATTTTATGTTCTCTTCTAATTTCTTGGTCTTTTGGCTTTGCTTTATCAGTTTTTGCTCGTTGTCTTCAAGTTGCCTAATTCTGACCTTTAAAGCCTGGTTTTCCTTTTCACTTTGGTCAAACTGGTTTTGTAGATGCGTCAATTTCTTTTGCATTATTTCCCACTTTTCCTCCCAGAAGGCTTCCATCTGTTTGATCCTTTCCGAATCAAATTCTTCATGGGTGTATGGAGAGTTTCTATTTTCTTTGGAAGGTTTCAGAGCATTTGCTTGTGTTTCCTCTTCTATCTCCTCTGTATTTTGTATTTCTTCTCCATAAAATGTATCCAAAGTCGCCCACTTCTTGCTGTTTTTCTTGGAATTTTGGGCCTTTTGTGCTTCTGTGGAGTTTGCCATCTCTATCTGAGTGGGGAGGGCTAGCTTTTCTTATCTCTGTCTGGTGTTCAGAGGTTTTCGCCCCAGGCTGATTGTCTGTTCTATGCAGTTGTTGTTCTGTCTTCCCAGGGAAGCCAGGAATTGCTGGTGTTTCCGAGTCACTGCCCTCCTCAGTTCCCTCTCGATGCTTCTCCGTTGCCTTACTTCCAGGCTCTGAGCCTGGCTTGGCCCTTTCTGCGGGGTGTTTGTTTCTGTGCCTTAGCCGGCCCGAAGAGCCAGCACTCTGAGGGGGGAGGGGCCGCAGCTTCTGAGGGCTCTTGAGAGGATTAGCTTTCCCTGGGTTGAACTGAGTATGCCCTGAGACATGGACCTTCCCTGACACTTGGATGGAAGGATCCAGCCAGGGGTTTAGAAGCTCCACCCCCCCCACGCCCCATCTCTCTCTGTTTCCCTGCTGTCTATGTTGGGTGTCCACTCGTCTGAGTCAGGTTGTTTTCAGGAAGCAGTCTTCAGAATAGCCAGCCCTGAGGCTCTGATGTTCCCTCTGCTGCCTCGGACTCAGAGCTCTGGGTTGGGCGGATGGGTCATGGGACCTTCCTTCTGCCTACCCCTTAGATCCGAGTGATCTCGGGTTCTGGCTTTTGGGGGGCCGGACCTTTTGATCCAGATCCTAGAGGAGGATTCCCGTGGTTTATGCTCTTGTTCCTTTTGAATTTCTGTGCCCTAGGAACATATAGTTTGAGTTCGGTAGGGAAGGGTTTCTGGAGATCTGAACTTTAGCTTTCTCTAAGCCGCCATCCTGACAGGAAGTCAAGACGATCATTCATTACGCGAAGTGCACAGGAGGCTGCTTAGACGGCTAAGGAAGCAAGGTGGGAAAATATTCGAAAGAGTTTCCTTCTTTCTTTTCAGGTCATTCACCCATTCTGAGTTTATCTCGGTGTAGGGTGTGAGATGTTGATCCAAACCTAATCTCTCCCATACTGTCTTCCAATTTTCCCAGCAGGTTTTAACAAATAGTGGGTTTTGGTCCCAAAAGCTGGGAATTTGAAGCTTATCATAGACTGTTTTGCTGAGGTCATTTACCCCAAGTCTATCCCACCAATCCTCTTTTCTGTATCTTAATCAGTACTCATTTATTTTTTTACCATTTGAGCTTTGAGTTTCAGCTGCCCTGACCTCTGGAGGCTTTTGATTGGATTAAAGTGAAGGAGTCTGTGATGGAGGGGTGTTGGACCTTTAGCTTCACTGAGCTCTGAAGACTTTTGATGGCATTAAGTTCAGTTGGGTTGTAGTAGCTCTGTCCCGAGGCCAAAACTTACAGGAACGCCGGAGCAATATGTGGGGTCTCTGCCGTTCTGACCAGTGTGCTTGCTCTGTGCTCCCTCTGCAGCTCCTTCCTCACCACCTGAGTTTGATGCTCTGAGCCTGCCATAGCCCTGCCTGCAAGGTACTCCCTCAAAACCAGTGCCTTTGCCTGCACAGATATTCCTGCTCCCTCTGGAGGCTTAGCGCTCTGGTGCTGGGTGGGGGGTCCTGGGATCTTCCTTCTGCCTTCACCATAAACCGAAATGTCCTCGAGTTCCAGGTTTTGGGGGACGTACCTTTTGAATTGAGACCAGCAGGGGGTTTCCTTGGCTCTGTCTTGTTGTTCAGTTTGATTTTCAATCCCCTAGGAGCATTTGTTTGTTATTGGTATGGAAGGGTTTTCAGAGGTCTTACCTTTTATCTTTTACTGCCTGGATGGTGCCATCTTGACTCTGGCCAATCAAATATCATATTAAAAAATCAACTGACCTGGAAAATAGATCTATGAGAAAAAAAATCTCAGAATTATTTTATTACCTGAAGGCCATAATAAAGATTATTTTTTAAATTTAGTATTTTAATTTCATTATGAAAAAAATTTAAAATACCTGCCAATAGATCCTTCAACAAGAAAACAAAATTGAAATGAAAAGCATTCAGAGATTGCCTTCAGAATTAAATTCCCAACTGATAACTACTAGGAAGTAATTCCTTATCACATTGATACCCAGTCAAGGGAAAGTACTTCAAGGACCAGAAGGAAACCACTCAAGGACCCTGGAGTTACAATCAGGTTCACTCAGGACCTAATAGCTTCTACATTAAAGGATTCAAAGACTTGGAATATGCTATTCAAGAAGGAAAAAGATTTGATTTATAAACTAGGGTCACCTTTTGCTAGTATTCTTTTTTAAATATATTTTATTTGATCATTTCCAAGCATTATTCATTAAAGTCATAGATCATTTTCTTTTCCTCCCCCCCACCCCCCATAGCCGAAGCGTAAGTCCACTGGGCATTAGATGTTTTCTTGATTTGAACCCATTGCTTTGTTGATAGTATTTGCATTAGAGTTTTCATTTAGAGTCTATCCTCTGTCATGTCCCCTCAACCTCTGTATTCAGGCAGTTGCTTTTTCTCGGTGTTTCCACTCCCATAGTTTATTCTTTGCTTATGAATGGTGTTTTTTTCTCCTGGATCCCTGCAAGTTGTTCAGGGACATTACACCACCACTAAAGGAGAAGTCCATTACGTTCGATTATACCACAGTGTATTAGTCTCTGTGTACAATGTTCTCCTAGTTCTGCTCCTCTCGCTCTGCATCACTTCCTGGAGGTTGTTCCAGTCTCCATGGAACTTCTCCACTTTATTATTCCTTTTAGCACAATAGTATTCCATCACCAACATATACCACAGTTTGTTCAGCCATTCCCCAATTGATGGGCATCCCCTCGTTTTCCAGTTTTGGGCTACCAGAAAGAGCGCAGCTATGAATATTTTTGTACAAGTCTTTTTGTCCATTATCTCTTTGGGGTACAGACTCAGCAGTGCTATGGCTGGGTCAAACGGTAGATATTCTTTTGTTGCCCTTTGGGCATAGTTCCAAATTGCCCTCCAGAATGGTTGGATCAGTTCACAGCTCCACGAGCAATGAATTAATGTCCCTACTTTGCCACATCCCCTCCAGCATTCATTACTTTCCTTTGCTGTTATGTTAGCCAATCTGCTAGGTGTGAGGTGATACCTCAGAGTTGTTTTGATTTATCTCTCTGATTATAAGAGATTTAGAACACTTATTCATGTGCTCATTAATAGTTTTGATTTCTTTATCTGAGAACTGCCTATCCATTTCCCTTACCCATTTATCAATTGGAGAATGGCTTGATTTTTTGTACAATTGATTTGGTCGGAGTCTGGGTGATACAGGTGGGTTTCCTGTGAATTTAGGTTGCCTCAGACTAGTTCTTCCCAGCCTCCGAGTTTCTTAGAGCACGGGCCCCTTTGTTCAGCCCAACCACGCAGGCGATCAGTGCGACCCGCCCAGGTGTTCAGCGCATCCTCCCTGGAGGTCAGCTCCGCAGCCCCCTTGGTCAGCTTAGGATTCTCCTGTGAAAGTGCCCTGAGAGGTTGTTTCCTTACAGTCAGTAGATCCCAAGGATCCTGGTGTGCCCCCTCAGACAGAGACTCTCCTCACTCACTCGCTGTCCCAGTGAGAGCTCTGATAGCTTACTCTGGTTTGTTCGGGGGTGAGCGGGATGTGCAGCTCAGTTCATGTCTTTGTGTGAGCTTTTCCTCCTCCTTATAGTGTAGAAATGTTCAAACCCCACATACCTTCGATTCTGTGGGGGTACTGGAGTGTCCTTCCGTTCTTCCAAAGGTGATTTTCATGCTCTATTCAGGTAGTCTATTTCGTTCGGTGCCGGGGAGGGGAAGCGAGTCGAGTCTAGATTGCAGCCATGATTACCCGGAAATCCCCATCTCTCTGATTATAAGAGATTTAGAGCACTTTTTCACATGCTTATTAATCGTTTTGATTTCTTTGGCTGAAAACTCCCTGTTCATGTCCATTGCCCATTTATCAATTGGAGAATACCTTGATTTTTTTGTAGAATTGATTTAGCTCTTTATGATTTGAGTAATTAGACCTTTGTCTGAGGATTTTGTTATGAAGACTGTTTCCCAATTTGTTGCTTATCTTCTTATTTTGGCTATATTGATTTTGTTTGTACAGAAAATTTTAATTTTGATGTAATGAAAATTGTTTATTTTACATTTTGTGACAATTTCTATGTCTTGCTTGGTTTTAACGTTTTCCTCTTCCCACAGGTCTGATATGTATACTATTCTGTGTTCAGCTAATTTCCTTACACTTTCGTTTTTATGTTCAAATCATTCACCCATTCTGAGTTTACCTTGGTGTAGGGTATGAGGTGTTGATCCAAGCCCAATCTCTCCCACACTGTCTTCCAGTTTTCCCAGCAGTTTTTCTCAAATAGTGGATTTTTGTCTCAGAAGCTGGGGTCTTTGGGATTTTCATATAGTATCATGCTGATGTCACTTACCCCAAGTCTATTCCACTGATCCTTTCTGTCTCTTAGCCAGTACCAAATTCTTTTGAGGACCACTGCTTTATAATAGAGTATGAGATCTGGGACTGCCAGGCCACCTTCCTTTTTTATTTATTTTTTCATTATTTCCCTGGATATCCTTGATCCTTTGTTCTTCCAAATGAACTTTGTTATGTTTTTTTTTCTAAATCAGTAAAAAAAATTTTTGAGGTCGTTTGTGTCGTTGGGTTTGAGGAAAGGAAGCGAGCCTTGTCTACTGTGCAGCCATGTTTACCTGGAAATCGCTCTGGAGGCTTTTGATCAGATTAAATTCAACTGGGTTGGTCTGGATGTGCCCTGAGGAAAAAAGCTCCTGTGAGACTGCAGCCAGAAGGTATGACCCAGCCGTGGGGCTTCAGGCTCCCTGGGCTCTCCATGGCTTCCTCCCCACTGCCCGCTCTGGACGCCCCACGCCCGGCACCCCAGTTCTCACAAGGTAGACCCTCCAAAACAGCACCTTTGCCCTCCCAGAAGTTCCTGCTGCCACTGGGGGCTCAGCGTTCCGGGCTTGGGGGTGGGGGTAGGGGTCCTGGGACCTTCCTTCTGTCTTCCCCATAGACCCGAGTGTTCTCGGACTCCGACTTTCAGGGAGCATACCTTTTTTTTTACTTATATAAACATTATTTTATTTGTTCATTTTCATACATTATTCACTGGAAACAAAGATCATTTTCTTTTCCTCCCCTCCACACCCCCCACCTGCCATTCCCTATCCCATAGCCGAATCATGATTCCACTGGTTATCACATGTGTTCTTGACTCGAACCCATTTCCCTGTTGTTGGAATTTGCATTATAGTGTTCATTTAGAGTCTCTCCTCAGTCTTATCTCCTCCAACCGTTTAGTCAAGCGGTTGCTTTTCATCAGTGTTTTTACTCCCACAGTTTATCCTCTGCTTGTGGGTAGTATATTTTTTAGATCCCTGCAGATTGTTCAGGGAAATTGCATTGATATTAATGGAGACGTTCATCACCTCCGATTGTACCAGAATGTATCAGTCTCTGTGTATAATGTTTTCCTGGTTCTGCTCCGTTCCCTCTGTATCACTTCCTGGAGGTTGTTCCAGTCTCCATGGAATTCCTCCACTTTATTATTCCTTTTAGCACAATAGTATTCCATCACCAACATATACCACAATTTGTTCAGCCATTCTCCAATTGAAGGGCATCCCCTCATTTTCCAATTTTTGGCCACCACAAAGAGTGCAGCTATGAATATTCTTGTACAAGACTTTTTGCCCATTATCTCTTTGGGGTACAAGCCCAGCAGGGCTATGGCTGGATCAAAGGGCAGACAGTCTTTTATAGACCTTTGGGCATAGTTCCAAATTGCCCTCCAGAATGGTTGGATCAATTCACAACTCCACCAGCAAAGAATTAATGTCCCCACTTTGCCACATCCCCTCCAGCATTCATTACTTTGCATAGCTGTCATGTTAGCCAATCTGCTAGGTGTGAGGTGATACCTCAGAGTTGTTTTGATTTGCATCTCTCTGATTATAAGAGATGTAGAGCACTTTTTCATGTGCTTATTAATAGTTTTGATTTCTTTGGCTGAGAACTGCCTGTTCATGTCCCTTGCCCATTTGTCAATTGGAGAATGGCTTGATTTTTTGTACAATTGATTTAGTTCCTTATAAATTTGAATAATTAAATCTTTGTCAGAGGTTTTTATGAAGATTGTTTCCCAATTTGTTGCTACCCTTCTGATTTTGGTGATATTAGTTTTGTTTGTACAAAAACCTTTTAATTTGATGTAATCCAGATTATTTATTTTGCATTTTGTAACTCTTTCTAATTCTTGCTTGGTTTTGAAGTATTTCCCTTCCCAAAGGTCTGATATGTATACTATTCTGTGTTCACCTAATTTTCTTATAGTTTCTTTCCTTATGTTCAAGTCATTCACCCATTTTGAATTTATCTTGGTGTAGGGTGTGAAGTGTTGATCTAAGCCTAATCTTTCCCACACTGTCCTCGAATTTTCCCAGCAGTTTTTATGAAATATTGGATTTTTGTCCCAAAAGCTGGGATCTTTGGGTTTGTCATATACTGTCTTGCTGAGGTTGCTTGCCCCCAGTCTATTCCACTGATCCTCCTTTCTGTCTCTTAGCCAGTACCAAATTCTTTTGAGGACCTGTGCTTTGTAATATAATCTGAGATCTGGGACTGCAAGACCCTCTTCCTTTGTATTTTTTTTTTCATTATTTCCCTGGATATCCTTGATCTTTTGTTCTGCCAAATGAACTTTGTTATGGTTTTTTCTAAATCAGTAAAAAAAAAAAACTTTTGGAAGTTCCATGGGGATGGCACTAAATAGTTAGATGAGTTTGGGTAGGATGGTCATTTTTATTATATTGGCTTGTTAATTGTTAATTGGCCATGAGCAGTTAATGTTCTTCCAATTGTTCAAGTCTAGTGTAGTTGTGTTCATATAGATCCTGTGTTTGTCTCAGGAGATAGATTCCTAAGTCTTTTATTTTGTCTAGAGTAATTTTGAATGGGATTTCTCTTTCTAGTTCTTGCTGCTGAGCTGTTTTGGAATTACATAGAAATGCTGATGACTTATGCGGGTTAATTTTGTATCCTACAACTTTGCTAAAGTTGTTGATTATTTCAATTAGCTTTTTGGGTGAATCTCTAGGATTCTATAAGTAGACCATCATGTCATCTGCAAAGAGCGATAATTTGGTCTCCTCCTTGCCTATTTTGATGCCTTCAATTTCTTTTTCTTCTCTAATTGCTACTGCTAGTGTTTCTAATACAATGTCAAATAATAGAGGTGATAATGGGCATCCTTGTTTCACTCCTGATCTGAATAGGAATGGATTTAGTTTATCCCCATTGCAGATGATATTAGCTGATGGTTTTAGATATATACTGTTTATTATTTTTAGGAATGACCCTTCTATTCCTATGCTTTCTAGTGTTTTTAGTAGGAATGGGTGTTGTATTTTATCAAAGGCTTTTTCTGCATCTATTGAGATAATCATGTGGTTCTTGTTGGTTTGCTTGTTGATGTGGTCAATTATGTGGATAGTTTTCCTAATGTTGAACCAGCCCTGCATCCCTGGTATAAATCCTACTTGATCATGGTGGATGACCCTTCGATCACTTGCTGGAGTCTTTTTGCTAGTATCCTATTTAAGATTTTTGCATCTATATTCATTACGGAGATTGGTGTATAATTTTCTTTCTCTGTTTTTGGCCTGCCTGGTTTTGGAATCAGTACCATGCTTGTGTCATAAAAGGAGTTTGGTAGAACTCCCTCTTTGCTTATTATGTCAAATAGTTTGTATAGTATTGGGATTAACTGTTCTCTGAATGTTTGATAGAATTCGCTGGTGAATCCATCAGCCCCTGGGGATTTTTTCTTAGGAAGTTCTTTGATGGCCTGTGGGATTTCTTTTTCTGATATGGGATTATTTAAGAAAACTATTTCTGCTTCTGTTAGTCTAGGCAATGTATATTTTTGTAAATATTCATCCATATCACCTAGGTTGGTATATTTATTGCCATATAGTTGGGCAAAGTAGTTTTTAATGATTGCCTTAATTTTCTCTTCATTGGAGGTGAGATCCCCCTTTTCATCCTTGCTGCTGTTAATTTCCCTTTCTTCTTTCCTTTTTTTAATTAAACTAAGCAGTACTTTGTCTATTTTGTCTGTTTTTTCAAAGTACCAGCTTCTAGTCTTGTTTATTAGCTTAATAGTTCCGTCAATTTCTATTTTATTAATTTCTCCCTTAATTTTTAGGATCTCTAGTGTGGTTTTCTTCTGGGGGTTTTTAATTTGTTCATTCTCAAGTTTTTTGATTTGCATTTCCAATTCCTTGGTCTCTGTCCTCCCTAATTTGTTAATATATGCTCTCAGGGATATGAATTTTCCTCTAAGTACTGCCTTGGCTGCATCAGTTAAGGTTTGAAATTATGTTTCGCCGTTGTTATTTTCTTCAACGAAATTGTTAATTATTTCTATGATTTCTTCTCTAACTATCTGATTTGGGAGTATCATGTTATTTAATTTCAAATTAATTTTTGATTTGGGATTCCATGTACCCTTGCCGATCAATATTTTAATTGCCTTGTGATCTGAAAAGGCTGCAGTTAATATTTCTGCTTTTCTGCATTTGAGTGCCATGTTTCTATGACCTAGTGTATGATCTATTTTTGGGAATGTGCCATGTGGTGCTGAAAAGAAGGTGTATCCTTTTGTGTCCCTAATTGTTTTTCTCCATATGTCTATTAACTCTAATTTTTATAAGATTTCATTCACCTCTTTTACCTCTTTCTTGTTTATTTTTTTATTTGATTTATCTAAATTTGATAGTGGTTGGTTCAAGTCTCCCACTAATATGGTTTTACTGTCTATTTCCTCCTTCAATTCTCCTAGTTTTTCCATTAAAAATTTGGATGCTATACTATTTGGTGCATACATGTTGATTAGTGATATTTCCTCCTTGTCTATACTCCCTTTTAGCAGAATATATTTACCTTCCCTATCCCTTTTGATCAGGTGTATTTGTGCTTTGGCTTTGTCAGATATCATGATTGCAACTCCTGCCTTCTTTCTATCAGTTGAGGCCCAAAAGATCTTACTCCCACCTTTAATTCTAACCTTGTGAGTGTGTCAACCCGTCTCATATGTGTTTCTTGAAGACAACATATGGTAGGGTTTTGGGTTCTAATCAAATCTGCTATATGTCTACGTTTTATGGGTGAGTTCATCCCATTTACATTCAAAGTTATGATTGTTATTTGTGGATTCGCTGGCATTCTGATATCTTCCCCTAGTTCTGACCTTTCTTCTTTAGCTTTCCCCTTTTGAACCAGTGATTTACTTTAGGTCAGTCCCCCTATTCCCCTCCCTTGAGATGCTTCCCTTTCTAGACCCTCCCTTTTTATGCTCCCTTCCCCCCCTCTCCTTCCCTCCCTTTTTGTACTCCCTCCTCCCTCCCCCTCCCTGATTTTCCTTTCTTTCTTGCCCTAATGGATAAGATAGAATTCAGGATCCCACTGGATCTAGATGTTCTTCTCTCTCAGGTTTGATTTCACTGAGAGTAAGGTTTAAGTAATTCCACTTCATGCTCTCTTCCTCTCCTTCTCATATGAGAGTTCTTCCCCTCCCCTTCCCATGTGTATCTTTATATGGGAAATATTATTCTATTGATTCCACCGTTTTTCTTGAAGTTAATCTTAGTATTGTCATGGTTAACCCCTCCCTTTTCCTTTCTTTGCCCCAACTTTCCCCAAATCTTCTTAATACCCCAATCTTTCCCTATGCATGTTTCTTCTAACTACTCTTATGATGATAAAATTTATGAGAGTTACACAAAACATTTTCCCCACATATTAATATATATAATTTGATGTAAATGTAGTCCTTATAGAAGAGAGTTTGACTTAAAGAAAAAGATAAGATTTATCTCCTTTTCCCTTTCTTGAATATTTACCTTTTCATGTTTCTCTTGCTTTCTGTGCTTGGATATCGAACTTTCCACAGAGCTCAGGTCTTTTCTTAGCCAATGCTTGGAAATCTTCTATTTTGTTGAATGCCCATACACTCCCCTGGCAGTATATAGTCAGTTTTGCTGGGTAGTTGATTCTTGGTTGGAGACCCAGCTCTCTTGCCTTTCTAAGTATCATGTTCCATGCTTTGCGGTCTCTTAGTGTGTTAGCCGCTAAGTTGTGTGTGATCCTTATGGGAGCCCCCTTATATCTGAAGCTCTTCTTCTTGACTTCTTGTAGGACTTTCTGATTTACTTGGAAGCTCTTGAATTTGGCAAGTACATTCCTAGGGGTTGTCTTTTGGGGATTTAGTATAGAAGGTGTCCTATGAATCCTTTCTATTTCTATTTTGCCCCCTTGCTCCAGAAAGTGAGGGCAATTTTCTTTTATAATCTCCTGTAGAATAATATTGAGTTTATTGTTTAACTCGGGTTTTTCTGGGAGACCGGTAATTTGGAGATTTTCTCATCTCCCTCTGTTTTCCAGATCTGTGACCTTCTCAGTGAGATATTTTATGTTTTCATCTAATTCATTAATTTTTTGGGTTTGCTTTATTGATTCTTGCTGTTTTATCATCTCGCTTTCTTCGAGGTGCATAATTCTGGTCGTTAGGGACTGGTTTTGCTTTTCAGCCTTGTCTGCCCTTCTATTGGATGCTTTGAGTTCTTTTTCCAATTGAGCATTCTTATCTGTCAGACAGCTGATCTCTTTCTCCCATTTTTCTTTCCAGGTTTCCATCTTTTGGATAAGTTCCAGTTTGAGATCTTCCAGAGCTTGTTGAAATCCTAAAAATTAAGGGGGAAATTAATAAAATCGAAAGTGATAGAACTATTGATTTAATAAATGAGACAAGAAGATGGTACTTTGAAAAAACAAACAAAATAGACAAGGTACTGGTCAATCTAATTAAAAAAAGGAAGGAAGAAAAGCAAATTCACAGCATTAAAGATGAAAAGGGGGACAGCACCTCCAATGAGGAGGAAATTAAGGCAATCATTAGAAATTACTTTGCCCAATTATATGGCAATAAATACACCAATTTAGGAGAAATGGATGAATATATACAAAAATACAAACTGCCTAGACTAACAGAAGAGGAAATAGAATTCCTAAATAATCCCATATCAGAAATTGAAATCCAACAATCCATCAAAGAACTTCCTAAGAAAAAATCCCCAGGGCCTGATGGATTCACCTGTGAATTCTATCAAACATTCAGAGAACAGTTAATCCCAATACTACACAAACTATTTGACGTAATAAGCAAAGAGGGAGTTCTACCAAACTCCTTTTACGACACAAACATGGTACTGATTCCAAAACCAGGCAGGTCAAAAACAGAGAAAGAAAACTATAGGCCAATCTCCCTAATGAATATAGATGCAAAAATCTTAAATAGGATACTAGCAAAAAGACTCCAGCAAGTGATCAGAAGGATCATTCACCATGATAAAGTAGGATTCATACCAGGGATGCAGGGCTGGTTCAACATTAGGAAAACCATCCACATAATTGACCACATCAACAAGCAAACTAGCAAGAACCACATGATTATCTCAATAGATGCAGAAAAAGCCTTTGATAAAATACAACACCCATTCCTATTAAAAACACTAGAAAGCATAGGAATAGAAGGGTCATTCCTAAAAATAATGAACAGTATATATCTAAAACCAACAGCTAATATCATCTGCAATGGGGATAAACTAGATGCATTCCCAATAAGATCAGGAGTGAAACAAGGATGCCCATTATCACCTCTACTATTTGACATTGTACTAGAAACACTAGCATTAGCAATTAGAGAAGATAAAGGAATTGAAGGCATCAAAATAGGCAAGGAGGAGACCAAGTTATCACTCTTTGAGGATGACATGATGGTCTACTTAAAGAATCCTAGAGATTCAACCAAAAAGCTAATTGAAATAATCAACAATTTTAGCAAAGTTGCAGGATACAAAATAAACCCACATAAATCATCAGCTTTTCTATATATCTCCAACACAGCTCAGCAGCAAGAACTAGAAAGAGAAATCCCATTCAAAATCACCTTAGACAAAATAAAATACCTAGGAATCTATCTCCCAAGACAAACACAGGAACTATATGAACACAACTACAAAACACTCGCCACACAACTAAAACTAGACTTGAACAAATGGAAAAACATTAACTGCTCATTGATAGGACGAGCCAATATAATAAAAATGACCATCCTACCCAAACTTATTTATCTATTTAGTGCCATACCCATTGAACTACCAAAATACTTCTTCACTGATTTAGAAAAAACTATAACAAAGTTCATTTGGAAGAACAAAAGATCAAGGATATCCAGGGAAATAATGAAAAAAACACACATGATGGGGGCCTTGCAGTCCCTGACCTAAAACTATATTACAAAGCAGCAGTCATCAAAACAATTTGGTACTGGCTAAGAAACAGAAAGGAAGATCAGTGGAATAGACTGGGGGAAAGCGACCTCAGCAAGACAGTATACGATAAACCCAAAGATCCCAGCTTTTGGGACAAAAATCCACTATTCGATAAAAACTGCTGGGAAAATTGGAAGACAGTGTGGGAGAGACTAGGAATAGATCAACACCTCACACCCTACACCAAGATAAATTCAAAATGGGTGAGTGACTTAAACATAAAGAAGGAAACCATAAGTAAATTGGGTAAACATAGAATAGTATACATGTCAGACCTTTGGGAGGGGAAAGGCTTTAAAACCAAGCAAGATATAGAAAGAATCACAAAATGTAAAATAAATAATTTTGACTACATCAAACTAAAAAGCTTTTGTACAAACAAAACCAATGTAACTAAAATCAGAAGGGAAACAACAAATTGGGAAAAAATCTTCATAGAAACCTCTGACAAAGGTTTAATTACTCATATTTATAATGAGCTAAATCAATTGTACAAAAAATCAAGCCATTCTCCAATTGATAAATGGGCAAGGGAAATGGATAGGCAGTTCTCAGATAAAGAAATCAAAACTATTAACAAGCACATGAAGAAGTGTTCTACATCTCTTATAATCAGAGAGATGCAAATCAAAACAACTCTGAGGTATCACCTCACACCTAGCAGATTGGCTAACATAACAGCAAAGGAAAGTAATGAATGCTGGAGGGGATGTGGCAAAATAGGGACATTAATTCATTGCTGGTGGAGCTGTGAAATGATCCAACCATTCTGGAGGGCAATTTGGAACTATGCCCAAAGAGCAACAAAAGAATATCTACCCTTTGACCCAGCCATAGCACTGCTGGGTCTATACCCCAAAGAGATAATGGACACAAAGACTTGTACAAAAATATTCATAGCTGCGCTCTTTGTGGTGGCCCAAAACTGGAAAACGAGGGGATGCCCATCAATTGGGGAATGGCTGAACAAACTGTGGTATATGTTGGTGATGGAATACTATTGTGCTAAAAGGAATAATAAAGTGGAGAAGTTCCATGGAGACTGGAACAACCTCCAGGAAGTGATGCAGAGCGAGAGGAGCAGAACCAGGAGAACATTGTACACAGAGACTAATACACTGTGGTATAATCGAACGTAATGGACTTCTCCATTAGTGGCGGTGTAATGTCCCTGAACAACTTGCAGGGATCCAGGAGAAAAAAACACCATTCATAAGGAAAGGATAAACTATGGGAGTGGAAACACCGAGAAAAAGCAACTGCCTGAATACAGAGGTTGAGGGGACATGACAGAGGATGGACTCTAAATGAACACTCTAATGCAAATACTATCAACAAAGCAATGGGTTCAAATCAAGAAAACATCTAATGCCCAGTGGACTTACGCGTTGGCTATGGGGGGTTGGGGGGGAGGAAAAGAAAATTATCTATGTCTTTAACGAATAATGCTTGGAAATGATCAAATAAAATATATTTTTAAAAAAATAGTTTTGATTTCTTTATCTGAAAACTGCCTGTCCATATCCCTTGCCCATTTATCAATTGGAGAATGCCTTGATTTTTTTGTAAAATTGATTTAGCTCTTTATAAATTGGAGCAATTATATCTTTGTCAGAGGTTTCTATAAAGATTATTTTCCCAATTTGTTGTTTCCCTTCTGAATTTAGTTAGATTCGTTTTGTTTGTTAAAAGGTTTTTAATTTGATGTAGTCAACATTATTTATTTTACATTTTGTGATTCTTTCTATATCTTGCTTGGTTTTAAAGTCTTTCCCCTCCCAAAGGTCTGACATGTATACTATTCTGTGTTTACCCAATTCACTTATGGTTTCCTTCTTTATGTTTAAGTCATTCACCCATTTTGAATTTATCTTGGTGTAGGGTGTGAGGTGTTGATCAATTCCTAATCTCTCCCACACTGTCTTCCAAATTTCCCAGTAGTTTTTATCAAATAGTGGATTTCTGTCCCAAAAGCTGGGATGTTTGAGTTTATCGTATACTGTCTTGCTGAGGTCACTTGCACCCATACTATTCCATTGATCCTCCTTTCTGTCTCTTAGCCAGTAGCAAATTGTTTTGATGACAGCTGCTTTGTAATATAGTTTAAGGTCTGTGACTGCAAGGCGCCCATCATTTGTGTTTTTTTTTTCATTATTTCCCTGGATATCCTTGATCTTTTGTTATTCCAAATGAACTTTGTTATGGTTTTTACTACATCAGTAAAGAAATTTTTTGGGAGTTCAATGAGTATGGCACTAAATAGATTAATGAGTTTGGGTGGGATTGTCATTTTTATTATATTGACTGGTCCTATCCATGAGCAGTTAATGTTTTCCCAATTGCTCAAGTTTAGTTTTAGTTGTGTGGAGAGGGTTTTATAGCTGTGTTCATATAGTTCCTGTGTTTGTCTCCGGAGATAGATTTCTAGGTATTTTATTTTGTCTAAGGTGATTTTGAATGGGATTTCTCTTTCTAGTTTTTGCTGCAGAGCTGTGTTGGAGATATATGGAAATGCTGATGACTAATGCGGGTTCATTTTGTATCCTGCAACTTTGCTAAAGTTGTTGATTATTTCAATTAGCTTTTTGGGTGAATCTCTAGGATTCTTTAACTAGACCATCATGTCATCTACAAAGAGGGATAATTTGGTCTCCTCCTTGCCTATTTTGATGCCTTCAATTTCTTTTTCTTCTCTAATTGCTACTGCTAGTGTTTCTAGTACAATGTCAAATACTTGAGGTGATAATGGGCATCCTTGTTTCACTCGTGATCTTATCTTATGCATCTAGTTCATCCCCATTGCAGATGATATTAGCTGATGGTTTTAGATATATACTGTTCATTATTTTTCGGAACGACAGCTCTATTCCTATACTTCCTTGTGTTTTTAAGAGGAATGGGTGTTGTATTTTATCAAAGGCTTTTTCTGCATCTATTGAGATAATCATGTGGTTTTTGTTGGTTTGCTTGTTGATGTGGTCAATGATGTGGATGGTTTTCCTAATGTTGAACCAGCCCTGCATCCCTGGTATAAATCATACTTGTTCATGGTGGATGACCCTTCTGATCACTTGCTGGAGTCTTTTTGCTAGTATCCTATTTAAGATTTTTGCATCAATATTAATTAGGGAGATTGGTGTATAGTGTTCTTTCTTTGTTTTTGACCTGCCCGGTTTTGGAATCAGTACCATGTTTGTGTCATGAAAAGAGTTTGGTAGAACTCCCTCTTTGCTCATTATGTCATATAGTTTGTCTTGTATTGGGATTCACTGTTCTCTGAATGTTTGATAGAATTCACTTGTGAATCCACGAGGCCCTGGGGATTTTTTCTTAAGAAGTTCTTTGATGGCTTGTTGGATTTCATTTTGTGATATGGGATTATTTACGAATTCTATTTTTTTTTCTGTTAGTCTAGGCAGTTTGTATTTTTATATATATTCATCCCAATCACCTAAATTGGTGCATTTATTGCCATGTATCCCCTTTGGTTTTCCCTTCTCCCTTCCCTTGTTGGGTAACATAGAATTAAAGATCCCAATGGATCTGGATGTTCTTCCCTCTCAGAGTTGGTTTCCCTGAGAGTAAGGTTTAAGTAAAAACTCTCTTCCTCTCCTTCTCATAGAAGTTTTCTTCCCCTCCCCTTCCTGTGTGAATCTTTGTGTGAGAAATATTATGCTATTTGGTCTTTCTTTTCTCCCAATTTACACCTTACATTTTCTCCACATGTTAGTATACATAGATTGATATAAATGTAATCCTTATAGAAGAGAGTTTGAGTAAAAGAAAAAATAACATTTTTCACCTTTTTCCTTTCCTTCATATTTCCCTTTTAAGGTATTCCATGCTCTTTGCTTTTTGATATCAAAGTTTCCACAGAGCTCTGGTCTTTTCTTTGCAAAAATTTGGAAATCTTCTATTTTGTTGAATGCCCATACTCTCCCTTGGAAGTATATAGTCAGTTTTGATGGATAGCTGGTTCTTGGTTGAAGGCCCAGCTTTCTTGCCTTTCTGAAAATCATGTTCCATGCCTTACATTCATTCAGAGTGGAACTTGCAAGTTCCTGTTCAGTGACCCTGGGATTGGCATTCCTTTATATCTAAATTGTATTTTTCTGGCTTCTTGTAAGTTTTCTTTTGCTGGAAAACTTTGGAATTTGGCCATTCCATTCCTGGGAGTTGTCTTTTGGGGATTTAGTGTAGAGGGTATTCTGTGAACTCCTTCATTGCCTGTATTGCCCTCTTCTTCGAGGATCTCTGGGCAATTTACTTTGATTATATCTTGTATTATGATATCGAGTTTGCTGTTTATTCCTGGTTTTTCTGATGGTCCAAATCATTCTTAAATTGTCTATTTTCCCTCTATTTTCCAAGTCTATGACACTGTCAATGAGATATTTTATGTTCTCTTCTAATTTCGTAGTCTTTTGGCTTTGCTTTATCAGTTCTTGCTCGTTGTCTTGGAGTTGCCTAATTCTGATCTTTAAAGCCTGGATTTCCTTTTCACTTTGGTCAAACTGGTTTTGTAGATGGGTGAATTTCCTTTGCATTATTTCCCACTTTTCTTCCCAGAAGGCTTCCATCTGTTTGATCCTTTCTGAATTAAATTCTTCATGGGTGTATGGAGAGTTTCTATTTTCTTTGGAAGGGTTCGGAGCATTTGTTTGTGTTTCCTCTTCTATCTCCTCTGTATTTTATATTTCTTCACCATAAAATGTATCCAAAGTCTTCCCTTTCTTGTTGTTTTTCTTGGAATATTGGGGCTTTTGTTCTTCTGTGGAGTTTGCCATCTCTATCTGAGTGGGGAGGGCTAGCTTTTCTTATCTCTGTCTGGTGTTCAGAGGTTTTCGCCCCAGGCTGATTGTCTGTTCTATGCAGTTGTTGTTCTGTCTTCCCGGGGAGCCAGGAATTGCTGGTGTTTCCTAGTCACTGCCCTCCTCAGTTCCCTCTCGATGCTTCTCCCTTGCCTTATTTCCAGGCTTGGCCCTTTCTTCTGGCCATAGCTGGCCAGAAGAGTCAGCACTCTGAGGGGGGAGGGGTCGCAACTTCCAGGAGCTCTGAGGGCTCTTGATAGGATTAGTTCTCCCTGGGTTGAACTGAGTATGCCCCGAGGCAGGGACCTTCCCTGAGACTCGGATGGAAGGATCCAGCCAGGGGGTTAGAAGCTCCCCCCACACCCCCATGCCCTTTCTCTCTCTGTTTCCCTGATGTGTGTGTTGGGTGCCCACTCGTCTGAGTCAGGTTGTTTTCAGGAAGCATTCTTCAGAATAGCCGGCCCTGAGGCTCTGAGGTTCCCGCTGCTGCCTCAGACTCAGAGCTCTGTGTTGGGGGGGATGGGTTCTGGTACCTTCCTTCTGCCTACCACATAGGTCCAAGTGATCTCGGTTTCTGGCTTTTGGGGGGCTGGACCTTTTGGTCCAGGTCCAGGAGGAGGATTCCTGGGGTCTATGCTGTTGTTCCTTTTGAATTTCTGTGCACAAGGAGCATATAGTTTGAGTTCGGTAGGGAAGATGTACCTACTTTCTTCTGTAGATTTAGGATGATTGCAATCCTCTATGAGGTTTTTAGTGGAGGTGGAAGTTGTAATTTAGGAGGAGTGGGAGGAAGAGAGGATGGAAAGAATCCTTCTAAGGTGAGGGAGAGTCAGACTTCCTCACAGCTTCTGTAGCAGCCTCATGTGAGAAGTTAGGAAAAGAATTGATAGAATCAGTTAAAGCCATAAAAGTTGAAAGAGTAATCGTAATATACAAGTGTCAGTAGAAGTAGGGAAATGTGGGGTCAGAACCTGAGAAACAGCTCAACTCTCCACATTTTGTGCAGTATTCTGCCCAGATTCCATGTGATCCAAATTGCTGGTAATATTCTGTTTTCTTTTTACTTTGTTTCATAGCTTGCCCTATGAAATGCCATTCTTCTTTAGTAAATACTCCTCGTTCTGAAATGTTAGGACAACATTTCAATATAACTTTAAGTAAGGCCTTGAGCTAACCTTCTGAAATCTTAATTCCTACTTTTAAGGATTTTACAGTCCTTAAGCCAGCAGGAATCCTCCTTTGGGGCAGCCCTAGCACCTAGCACTGCAGTCAGTAAATGGTGATCCTTTGCTTACTTGCATTGTCTCTGGGTCTCCATTCTTGGCGGATTTTCCTGAACCCTACACTCTTCGTTTACTGTGTCTTTCTCCCTCTCCATTTCTCTCTCCTTCCCTCCCATCTGTGTCTTTTTCTCACTGTCACTTGTCCTCTCTGCCTCATCATCTCTGTGTATATCCTCTCTCTCCATTTTTACTACATCTCATTCTGTTTCTGTCTCTCTCAATCACTGTCTGTCTCTGTGTGCTTTTCTCTGTATCTCACCCTCTGTTCTTTCTGATTCTTTTTCCTTCTATCCACTCCTCTCTCCTCTCCCTTGATTGCTCTTTCCCTGCTTTTGGTGTCTTCCTATTCCTCTCTATGCCCTCCCTGCCTTACTTCTAGTCTCTGTCTCCGTCTCTTTTGCTCTCCCTAAGGACCCTGGGCCCAGAATGGGATCTTGAAGTCTATCTTGCCCTACAGGGTAAGGAAGAAGTACAAACTAAGGGGGGTAGGGAAGAGAGAGTACAAAAAAGGGAGGGAAGGAGAGTGGGGAGGGAACTTAGCAGACCCTAAAGAAACAAGAAGGGAACAAAAAAAGAGGGCCAGAAAGGGAAGCATATGAAGGGAGGGGAATAAGGGGCTTGACTAAAAGTAAATCACGAGGTTAAAAGGATAAAGCAAAAGAAGAAAGGACAGAAGTAGGGAAGGATTTCGAAATGCTAGGAAATTCAAAAGTGACAATCATAACTTTGAACGAGAATGGGATGAACTCACCCATAAAACGTAGAAGAAGAAGAGAGTGGATTAGAATTCAGAATCCTACCATATGTTATCTACGAGAAACACACCTGAGGGGGATAGAGACTCACAAGTGTCAGAAGTAAAGGTTGGGGTAAGACCTATTGGGCCTTAACTGATAGAAAGAAGGCAGGAGTTGCAGTCGAGGTATTTGACAGTCAAACTAGACCTGGTTAAAAGGGACAGGGAAGGTAAATACATCCTGAGGAAAGCGATGATCGATAATGAGGAAAAAACACTCATCAACCGGTATGCACTGTGAATCTTAAAATTTCTCAGAGTCTACCTTAGAACATTTGGTTGGGGCTATTCCCCATTTTAAACAATGAAGGTACTTAAGCAGGAATGTATTGGGAAGTTTAAAATTACTTCACACATACTTAGGCATACTTTAGGGGAAGGTAAAGTTGTAAAATTCCTTACTGAACAATGAAAAATTACTTAACTCATACTTGGAGTGAGACAAAAGCCCTTAAGTTAGCTCTATTTTTACATCTAATACAAAAGGGTAAATAAAGTGGAAGGGGAAGTACATAAAGGAGATTAATTCATTTATTCATGCTTTAGGGCACTGACAGAGTCCCTCCAGGACCCCAAGCTGCTCATGCAGGAGGTAGGATAGAATCCAATTAAACTAAGCCTGAGAAAGGAAGATCAGGAAACAAAGGAAGATCAGGACAAACAAAGAGATCACAATGGAATGCAAAGTAACACATTGCTAACTATGGATAACTAATTAGGTATCTGTGAAAGTCAATAACCCCTGAGTTTTATCCACTTATCCCTGACCACACACAACTGTGCATGACCTATGTGCTATCCACTTATCACTTACCACAGACATGTATTCATGATAAGCTTGCTTGGTTGAAAAATAAGGACCTGTATGGGAAAGGAAATAGCCTGGATGCTTGTAACTTATATAAACTGTCTCGCAATGCCAGTTGGATACCATTTCCTCTAGGGTAGACTGTTCCAGTTTGTAGGTATTTTATTCTTTCTCAAACAATAAATAACAATTACAAGAAATAATTTTCTGCTTGTCTGACGTAGCTTTAGGGTGTATCCCACATCACTCTGATGATCATCAATTTTTCTGGAAGTCTCATGATCAATTGCTATATAAAGTCAGCTATTCTGAGAAGAGAAAAATAATCATCAGTAAGAGTAATTATATTCTGAAATCTGAACTCTTTCATTCCCACAAAAAAATTACACCAAGAAACCCCAAAAATACACATTCAGCTTTTTATCCCTAGCTTCAATTTATTTCAACCTTGTCCTGTGTCTACATTTATCTGTGATAACTTGCCTTTCCTTATGAACTGATTTCAGATATTTTGGTAGGAAAATTGCCTGTATAACTATATCTATGTGGTTTCTCTTTTTATTTTCTCAGCAATGAAATTTTTTCATTTGTTTGATGCTAAGAAAATCAATGAATGCATCATCTGTTCTTTCTCCTACGAGAAGAATGAACAAAAATCATTTTATGCTCAACGGGTGTCATAACAATTGTCTTTACTATGAAAACATTAACATATACTGAACTAATTTGTCTAAAATGAGGGGTAATTGCAGGAATGAAAAAGTTTTGTGTTTGCTGATAGTGGAATTGAAAGAACTAAGTGGAGGAAAAAGTAAAATTTTAATTTATAGGAAGAATCCTAAATGTTAAAGATCAAAATCATAGGAATTATTTTTATTGTAAAAGTAGATTTAATTCCTTAGTTTCTGTTTTGAAGATCACACAAAATTTGGAAGACAATATTAAGCTTTGTTTGTAGATAGAGCAACATGATATATTTGACCCAGGCTTCCAATGCCAAGAGAGTGGGACTGTCTCTGTGCATCGACTTTTCCACTTCAATCTCCTTCACACACAAGTGTCTTTGTGCACACTCATCTAAACACCATTGTAAACCTCAAAATTTCTCAGACTTATGAATGTTAGGGGTTTCCCCCATTGGGGAATCTTCTACTTAAAAAAAAATTCCCTAGCAGATGGTGAGAACTCTACTTAAGTGTGGGGGCTCCTTGCCTTGGGAATATCCCTGCAACACCCTACTTAGGCCTGCTTTAGGACAGAGAGGTCCTTGAGAACAATGAAAAGTACTTTGATCGATGCTTATGGAAGGGACAGGAAGTTCTTTGAGTCATGACTGTTTTAGAATTGATACAATGAGATACTGAGTACCTATAAAGTTGGGGCAACTTGTAAACTACTTAAACCTAAAAGGGTGATAACTTATTCAGAGGTTTTTTCTAATGAAATTTGTCGAAACAGCAGCATTTTTTCCCTGACTTACTAAAGAGATTAAAACTACTCAGCTGTGAATTCAAAATGGACGGTCCTTTAGAAAACATCTATAGTGATTGGTAGATGTAAGGACTTAGGGGAGGTGACAGAGAAGATTTTGCCCTTAAAAAGAAGAGCTCAGGGAAGAGCTGGAAAGTCATTCTGAAGCATTCAGATTGGAGAGACTCATTCTGAGGACACTGCTTCTGAAACATTCAGATGGAGGAGGGACCTGGTGAAAGCAGCTGAGATGCTGCTGGCCTGGTGTCATTAGAAATCCTTACTTAGGGGGCAGCTGGGTAGCTCAGTGGATTGAGAGCCAGGCCTAGAGATGGGAGGTCCTTGGTTCAAATCTGGCCTCAGCCACTTCCTAGCCTTGTGACCCTGGGCAAGTCACTTGACCCCCATTGCCTAGCCCTTACCACTCTTCTGCCTTGGAGCCAATACACAGTATTGACTCCAAGACAGAAGGTAAGGGTTTAAAAAAAAATCCTTACTTAGACAGATCTTATGATGAGTTATAAAAAAACTGTCTGATTTCTCTTTTAAGACTCAGGTCTAGGCCATATTGGCTTTGAAGCCCTTCATACTTATTCCTTTCTTACTCTCTATCTCTTTCTTTGATTACTCATTGTATTGTTAATTAAAATCTCTATAAAACCCAATTGACATGGGTATTTAAATAATTGGGAATATTTCCCTGCCGACTACCTTATATTTGATTTTAAACCCAAGACACTGTAGTGAAACATATTTCTGAGGTCAAATTTTACTCACCCTCTCTTATATCTATCATCATTTATATCTTCCACGATTTTAATCACTACAGTTTAAGACCTCAACCATTTTAAATCTCACACCATAGACGAAAACGCACAGAGAAAATCGTCATCCTCGGTTACCGAGAGACGACTACTACTATATTTGACAACGCAGGAGAAATTGGTGAATTTACCTTAGTTTTATGGGGACATTTTCTCTGACTTCTATATTCAATTTCTAGTCGATTTCTAGCCCTGTATTAAAACTGTACTTCTTGGGTAACTACTGACTACAGAGAGAATCCACTTTGTTGAACAATTGCAGCTATTATGAAGTGGAATGCTCAGTGTTCAAAGTACAAAAAGAGAATTTTCTGTGTACTTCTCCAAAGCTATTTGTGTTTCAGAGTCCAGGTCAAAGTGTGGCAGAGATTTCAGTTGTTATATTGCTCAGACCAGAGGCAAAAAGATCTTTGAGTACTTATATATTTTCAACATTCTGGTGACTGGTAAGAGAACATATTTGGTTCACTATCCCACATATTTTATGCCCTTTTCTCTCCCACTCTCTTTTCTTCCCTCTAGCCATCTTCAATTCCTCTTTCCCCCTCTACCTTTCCCTGCTCTGCCCTTTCAAAGGTTCAGACCCTCTCCTGTTCTTCTACATCCAACCTTTCTCTGATCCTTCTTACCCCTCTCCCCTTTTGACTACAACTCCTATCCTTTTCCTACTCTGTGTGCTGTCTCGACCTCTTCATCCTTCTACTTTTCTCCTCCCCTTCTCTCTTTTCTTCAACTGTCTTTCCATCCTTTCAATTCAACCTCTTCTGATTGTCTCTTCTTTCTCCCATCTTGTCCCCTGATCCGTCTCTTTGTCACCCTCCTCACTTCTTCCCCTAAGCCTACCGTGTCCTGACCTCTCTTTCCCAACTCCACACTACAGCTCCCCCCAATTCCAGATTGTTCTCCTCTTTCAATGCACTTTTTTTTATACTCTCTCACAGCCTTTTCCTTCCTTTGCTTTCTCCCCTCTGTGTACCGCTTCCCCCCCCACACCCCTCCTTACCTTCCTTCCTCTGTCTTTTTTATTCACCCCTCTCAGAGGGGATTCAGAGCAGGAATCCGGTATTTTATTGACACTCTCAGGGGGGGAACAGCAATCACACCTCCATGATCAGCAAAAGGACAGACAAAACTGGCTTCTCCGTGGATAGGGGAAATGCGGGAAAAAGCCTTGCAATAGACAGGGTTGCTTGAAACAGCACAGGACCACCGCCCCCACCCAGAATTTTCTCACCAGAGCAAACACGAATCCATCCAGACCCACTCTACGGAAGAGAAAGGGGTCTTCCAGCCTCATTTAAAGGAAGGATCCAGGAGTGGGGGTGTGTGTGGGAGGGGAGTAGAATTAGGGCAAAAGTCATGAAAGGGTTCAAGTCAACCAAATCAAGTACATTACTGCTCAGGAAAAGAGCCAGGGAAGGCACTTGAGGCTCAGAGAGACGGGCTCAAAAAGACTGATAGTGTCAAAGCCAGAGTTGCTTTCCAAGAGGCTGAAAGGCTTACCTCGGAAGTTGGATCAGAGGCAGTTCAATATTCTCCCAGGAAAACCCGAGAAAAGAACTGAAAGGAACCCCCCACCTACCAACGCCAAGCGAAGATTCTGATTGGACAAGGGATAGATCAGTGACCCTAGAGTGAACAATTCCAAGTCCTAAGCAGCAGGGGTGGCGGGGGAATGGGGAGGTGAGAGGCTCCACGAGCCTGGGGTGGCTGCAGGCCAGAGATCCCCAACACCCCACCTCTACCCGAGGAAACCGAGTAGCAAAAGGAGAAACGTGCTGGCAATTAGCGAGTGCCCTGGTGGAGGGCAACCTGACATATCTCCTGGACTGTTTCCTCCCCTCGCCAAACTCCCCCGCCCGCTCCAACAACCTACCTGGGCTGGCCCAATTACCCTCCAACATTTCCCTTTCCGCTCTCTCTGATTCTCTTCACCTCCTTTTAGCCGCATTTCTCTGCCTTCCGCACACCCTGAGGCACTCTCTGAGGCACTGAGGCTCAGATATACAAGCTCACAAAAGACCTATAGTGAAGAAGAGAGAGTCATTTTCTAAGGGGCTGAAGGACTTACCTCAGAAGTTGGATCAAAGGGAGTTACATTTCCTCCTTGGAAAACCCAGAGAACCTAAAAGGAACTGTCCCTGTAGCAATGCCAAACAAAGATTCTGATTGGACAACGGACACGCCCATGAACTGCACAGAGGACTGTTCCAAAGGCAAAAGCTGTGGGGGGCGGGGAGGTGGGAAGTCATGGGAGGGACCACAAAGGGGCGGGGGTGGAGAAGGTGGCTGCAGGCACCGGATGTAAAACCTACACCTCCACCTCGGGAAACCGAGGACTAACAGGAGAAACGTGCTGCCAATTAGCGAGTGCCCTGGTGGCGGGCAACCTGACATGCCTTCCAGACTCCTTTTCCCCTTTCGCCAACCTCCCCAGCCCTCTCCAACAACTTACCTGGGCTGGCCCAATTACCCTCCAACAATTCCTTTTCGCTCTGTCTCATTCTCTTCACCTCCTTCTAGTCGGATTTCTCTGCCCTTCGCCCCCCCTTCCCTCTTTCCATTCTGTCCCTCCCAACTTTCTCTCCTTTTCTAACCACCCTCTTTCTCATCTCCTCCCTGACCTCACTCTTATACTTTTTCTACTCTTCATCCAGTCTAGGTGTCTTCATCGCTCGAGTCTACCACCATGGAAAATTGAAAGAAGAGAGAGAGGGAGAGAAATGGGAGGGCGGGGGCTGGAGGCAGAAGGAGGGGAGAGCAGGAGAAGCGGGCGAGACCAAGGAGAAAGTTGGGAGTCCACCAAAGAGGGAGGAGAGAGGGAAAAGAGGAAATGAGAAAAAGGTACAGAGAAGGGAGAGGGGGAAAAATAATGCAAAGAGAGTTAAAGGAAGAGACTGGGAGAGGGGAGAGGATGAGAGTTGTGGGATGAAGAGACCCACACTGGATACAGAGTCGAACAAGTATAGGAGGCTGAGGTAAGGGAGCAGGAAGGGAGTAGCAGAGAAAGAGGGTGGATAGAAAATGAGAAGAAAGAGGAGATGAAAGTTGCGAAGGACAGAATAGAAAGAGGGGTGTGTGGGGGTGGGGTGGGCAGAAGGCAGAGAAATACTGCTAAAAGGACCTGAAGAGAATGAGAGGGAGCCAAAAGGGAAATGTTAGAGGGTAATTGGGCCAGCCCACGGAGGTTGCTGGAGTGGGGGGGAGGAGTTTGGCGAGGGGAGGAAACGAGTCTGGCACACATGTCAGGTTACCCTCCACCAGGGAACTCGCTAATTACTATCACGTTTCTCTTTTGCTACTCGGTTTCCTCGGGTAGAGGTGGGGTGTTGGGGATCTCTGGCCTGCAGCCACCCCAGGCTCGTGGCGCTTCTCACCTCCCCATTCCCCCGCCACCCCTGCTGCTTAGGACTTTGGAATTGTCCACTCTAGGGTCACTGACATGTCACTTGTCCAATCAGAATCTTCGCTTGGCATTGCTAGGTTGGCGGTTCCTTTCAGTTCTTTTCTCCTTGTTGTCCTGGGAGAAAATTGAACTGCCTCTGATCCAACTTCTGAGGTAAGGCTTTCAGCCCATTGGAAAGCAACTCTGGCTTTGACACTATAGGTCTTTTGTGAGCATGTATCCCTGAGCCTCAAGTGCCTTCCGTGGTTCTTTTCCTGAGCATCACATACTTGATTTGCAGACCCGAACGCTTTCATGACTTTTGCGCTCATTTTCCCCGAATCCCTTTTGTAGAAGAGGCTTGAAGACCCTTTTCCCTTCTTGAGAATGTCTCTGGATGAAGTCGTGTTTGCTTCGGTGAGCCAAATCCTGGGTGAAGGCGGTGGTACTCAGCAGGGTCCCATGGTGGTAGACTCGAGCAATGAAGAGACCTACACTGTATGAAGAGTAGAAAAAGTATAAGGGTGAGGTCAGGGAGGAGCAGAGAAAGAGGGTGGTTAGAAAAGGAGAGAAAGTTGGGAGGGACAGAATGGAAAGAGGGGTGGGGGGCGAAGGGCAGAGAAATCCGGCTAGAAGGAGGTGAAGAGAATGAGAGGGAGCGAAAAGGAAATGTTGGAGGGTAATTGAGCCAGCCCACGGAGGTTGTTGGAGCGGGCTGGGGAGGTTGGCGAGGGGGAAAACGAGTCTGTAAGGCATGTCAGGTTGCCCGCCACCAGGGCACTCGCTAATTGCCAGCACGTTTCTCCTGTTAATCCTCGGTTTCCCGGGGTGGAGGTGTAACCTTTTACATCTGGGGCCTGCAGCCACCTTCTCCACCCCCGCCCCTTTGTGGTCCCTCCCACGACCTCCCACCTCCCCGCCCCCCACAGCTTTTGCCTTTGGAACAGTCCTCTGTGCAGTTCATGGGCGTGTCCGTTATCCCATCCGAATCTTTGTTTGGCGTTGCTACGGGGACGGTTTCTTTTAGATTCTCTGGGTTTTCCGAGGAGGAAATGTAACTTCCTTTGATCCAACTTCTGAGGAAAGTCCTTCAGCCCCTTAGAAAATGACTCCGTCTTCTTCACTACCGGTCTTTTGTGAGCCTGTATCTCTGAGCCTCAGTGCCTCATGTGGTTCTTTTCCTGAGCAGTAATGTACTTGATTTTGTTGACTTGAACCCTTTCATGACGTTTCCCCTAACTCCCCCCCTGATCCTTCCTGTTAATGAGGCTGGAAGACCCCTTTCTCTTCCGGAGAATGGGTCTGGATGGATTCGTGTTTGGTCCAGTGAGAAAATTCTGGGTGGAGGCGGTCGTCCTGTGCTGTTTCGAGCAACCCTGTCCATTGCGGGGCTGTTTCCCGCATTTCCCCTATCCACGGAGAAGCCAGTGATGTCTGTCCCTTTTGCTGATCATGGAGGTGTGATTGCTGTTGACCCCTGAGAGTGTCAATAAAATACCGGATTGCCCCTTGGAATCTCCGGTCAAACGGGAAGTGGAAAAATAGGTTGAGAGGGGTGAATAGAAAAGACAGAGGAAGGAAGGTAAGGAGGGGGGTGTGGGGTAAGCGGTACACAGAGGGGAGAAAGCAAAGGAAGGAAAAGGCCGTGAGAGAGTATCAAAAAAAAGTGCATTGAAAGAGGAGAACCATCAGGAAATGGGGGGGCGCTGTAGTGTGGAGTTGGGAAAGAGAGGTCAGGACAGGGTAGGCTTAGGGGAAGGAGTGAGGAGGGTGACAAAGTGACGGATCAGGGGACAAGACGGGAGAAAGAAGAGAGAATCAGAAGAGGGTGAAATGAAAGAATGGAAAGACAGTTGAAGAAAAGAGAGACTGGGAGGAGAAGAGTAGAGGGATGAAGAGGTCGAGAAAGCACACAGAGTAGGAAAAGGATAGGAGTTGTAGTCAAAAGGGGAGAGGGGTAGGATGGATCAGAGAAAGGTTGGATGTAGATGAAGAGGAGAGGGTCTGAACCTTTGAAAGGACAGAGCAGTGAAAGGTAGAGGGGGAAAGAGGAATTGAAGATGGCTAGAGGGAAGAAAAGAGAGTGGGAGAGAAAAGGGCATAAAATATGTGGGATAGTGAACCAAATATGTTCTCTTACCAGTCACCAGAATGTTGAAAATATATAAGTATTCAAAGATCTTTTTGCCTCTGGTCTGAGCAGTATAACAACTGAAATCTCTGCCACACTTTGACCTGGCTCTGAAACAGAAATAGCTTTGGAGAAGTACACAGAAAATTCTCTTTCAGAACTTTGAACACTGAGCATTCCACTTCATAATAGCTGCAATTGTTCAACAAAGTAGATTCTCTCTGTAGTCAGTAGTTACCCAAGAAGTACAGTTTTAATACAGGGCTAGAAATCGACAAGAAATTGAATATAGAAGTCAGAGAAAATGTCCCCATAAAACTAAGGTAAATTCACCAATTTCTCCTGCGTTGTCAAATATAGTAGTAGTCGTCTCTCGGTAACCGAGGATGACGATTTTCTCTGTGAGTTTTCCTTCATGGTGTGAGATTTAAAATGGTTGAGGGTTTAAACTGTAGTGATTAAAATCGTGGAAGATATAAATGATGATAGATATAAGAGAGGGTGAGTAAAATTTGACCTCAGAAATATGTTTCACTACAGTGTCTTGGGTTTAAAATCAAATATAAGGTGGTTGGCAGGGAAATATTCCCAATTTTTCAAATACCCAAGTCAATTGGGTTTTATAGAGATTTTAATTAACAATACAATGAGTAATCAAAAAAGAGATAGAGAGTAAGAAAGGAATAAGTATGAAGGGCCTCAAAGCCAATATGGCCTAGACCTGAGTCTTAAAAGAGAAATCAGACAGTTTTTTATAACTCATCATAAGATCTGTCTAACTAAGGATTTTTTTTAAACCCTTACCTTCTGTCTTGGAGTCAATACTGTGTATTGGCTCCAAGGCAGAAGAGTGGTAAGGGCTAGGCAATGGGGGTCAAGTGACTTGCCCAGGGTCACAAGGCTAGGAAGTGGCTGAGGCCAGATTTGAACCTAGGACCTCCCATCTCTAGGCCTGGCTCTCAATCCACTGAGCTACCCAGCTGCCCCCTAAGTAAGGATTTCTAATGACAACAGGCCAGCAGCATCTCAGCTACTTTCACCAGCTCCCTCCTCCATCTGAATGTTTCAGAAGCAGTCTCCTCAGAATGAGTCTCAGGCTTAGTTTAATTGGATTCTATCCTACCTCCTGCATGAGCAGCTTGGTGTCCTGGAGGGACTCTGTGAGTGCCCTAAAGCATGAAGAAATGAATTAATCTCCTTTATGTACTTCCCCTTCCACTTTATTTACCCTTTTGTGTTAGATCTAAAAATAGAACTAACTTAAGGGCTTTTGCATCACTCGAAGTATGAGTTAAGTAATTTTTCATCGTTCAGTAAGGAGTTTTACAACTTTACCTTCCCCTAAAGTATACCTAAGTATGGGTGAAGTAATTTTAAACTTCCCAATACATTCCTGCTTAAGTACCTTCATTGTTTAAAATGGGGAATAGCCCTAACGAAATGTCCTAAGGTAGACTCTGAGAAATTTTAAGATTCACAGTGCATACTGGTTGATGAGTGTTTTTTCCTCATTATCGATCATCCCTTTCATCAGGATGTATTTACCTTCCCTGTGCCTTCTAACCAGGTCTATTTTGATTTTGTCAAATACCGTGATTGCAACTCCTGCCTTCTTTCTATCAGGTGAGGCCCAATAGTTCTTACCCCAACCATTAATTCTGACACTTGTGAGTCTCTATCCCCCTCAGGTGTGTTTCTCGTAGATACCATATGGTAGGATTCTGAATTCTAATCCACTCTCTTCTTCTTCTACATTTTATGGGTGAGTTCATCCCATGTACATTCAAAGTTATGATTGTCACTTTTGAATTTCCTAGCATTTCGAAATCCTTCCCTACTTCTGTCCTTTCTTCTTTTGCTTTATCCTTTTAACCTCGTGATTTACTTTTAGTCAAGCCCCTTATTCCCCTCCCTTCATATGCTTCCCTTTCTGGCCCTCTTTTTTTGTTCCCTTCTTGTTTCTTTAGGGTCTGCTAAGTTCCCTCCCCCATCTCCTTCCCTCCCTTTTTTGTACTCCCTCCTCCCTACCCCCCTTACTTTGCACTTCTTCCTTACCCTGTAGGACAAGATAGACTTCAAGATCCCATTCTGGGCCCAGGGTCCTTAGGGAGAGCAAAAGAGACGGAGACAGAGACTAGAAGTAAGGCAGGGAGGTCATAGAGAGGAAGAGGAAGACACCAAAAGCAGGGAAAGAGCAATCAAGGGAGAGGAGAGAGGAGTGGATAGAAGGAAAAAGAATCAGAAAGAACAGAGGGTGAGATACAGAGAAAAGCTCACAGAGACAGACAGTGATTGGGAGAGACAGAAACAGAATGAGATGTATTAAAAATGGAGATAGAGGATAGACACAGAGATGATGAGGCAGAGAGGACAAGTGACAGTGAGAAAAAGACACAGATGGGAGGGAAGGAGAGAGAAATGGAGAGGGAGAAAGACACAGTAAACGAAGAGTGTTGGGTTCAGGAAAATCTGCCAAGAATGGAGACCCAGAGACAATGCAAGTAAGCAAAGGATCACCATTTACTGACTGCAGTGCTAGGCGCTAGGGCTGCCCCAAAGGAGGATTCCTGCTGGCTTAAGGACTGTAAAATCCTTAAAAGTAGGAATTAAGATTTCAGAAGGTTAGCTCAAGGCCTTACTTAAAGTTATATTGAAATGTTGTCCTAACATTTCAGAACGAGGAGTATTTACTAAAGAAGAATGGCATTTCATAGGGCAAGCTATGAAACAAAGTAAAAAGAAAACAGAATATTACCAGCAATTTGGATCACATGGAATCTGGGCAGAATACTGCACAAAATGTGGAGAGTTGAGCTGTTTCTCAGGTTTTGACCCCACATTTCCCTACTTCTACTGACACTTGTATATTACGATTACTCTTTCAACTTTTATGGCTTTAACTGATTCTATTAATTCTTTTCCTAACTTCTCACTGGAGACTGCTACAGAAGCTGTGAGGAAGTCTGACCCTCCCTCACCTTAGAAGGATTCTCTCCATCCTCTCTTCCTCCCACTCCTCCTAAATTACAACTTCCACCTCCACTAAAAACCTCATGCAGGATTGCAATCATCCTAAATCTACAGAAGAAAGTAGGTACATCAGCTTCTCCAATAGAAATTAGGGATCAATCTGAGAATGCAGAAGAAATTTAGAACAGCACAATAATGTTGCCAGTGCCTAGTTCTGCAATTCATCAGTTCATGTCAGAGGATAGTCCTGGAGAAGACCATATTTCAGGATATAGCATCAATTTAAAAGACACCCATGATATCTATCCTCTTTAGATCCTGCTCTAATTCCTCTCATTCTGTTCCTCCTCACCACTATTTCAAAAACTAGTGACCATTTTTTCCCTGAAAGAAGATACTCATTTTACTGGTTGCTGACTCTAGATTACAAACCAATGCAAAGGAGCAGGAATAATCAGTGTAACCTTCTCAGATCACAATGCAATGAAAACAACAATGAGTAAGGTTACATGGAGAGGCCACTCCAAAATTTACTGGAAATTAAACAATCTGATTCTCCAAAATTGGTTAAAGTACAAATCACAGAAACAATAATTTCTTTGAAGAAAATGACAATGATCAGACAGACGAAGAAATAGAATACCTAAACAACCCCATATCAGAAAAATAAATTGAACAAGGCATCAAAGAACTCCCTAAGAAAAAATCCCCGTGACCGGATGCATTGACAAATGAATTCTATCAAATATTCAAAGAGCAATGAATCCCAATTTTATATAAACTATGTGACAGAATGAGCAAAGAAGGACTTCTACCAAATTCCTATTATGACACAAATATGGTACTGATTCCAAAGTCAGGCAGGAAAAAACTGAAAAAAAAAAACCCAACAACTATAGATCAATCTCCTTAATGAACATAGATGCAAAAATCTTAACAAGAATACTAGAGGAGACTTCCAGTTAAGATGGCGGCTTAGAGAAAGCTAAAGTTCAGATCTCCAGAAAACCCTTCCCGACCAATCTCAAACTATAAGCTCCTAAGGCGCCGAAATTCAGAACGATCAACAGCACAGACCCTGGGAACCCTCCTCCTGGACCTGGACCCAGATCGAAAGGTACGGCTCCCCTCAAAAGCCAGAACCCGAAATCACTCGGACCTACGGGGTAGGAGCGCAGAGTCCAAGGCTCCCGGAAGACGCAGCCCGGCCTGGCTCAGAGAGCAGGGTCCTCGGAACAACAACCCTCAGGGCCTTCTATCCAAGTCCCAGTGAAAGTCACTGCCTGGAGCAAGACAGCCTCAAGGGCTGGATCCTGCTATCCAAGTCTCAGTGAAAGTCCCTGCCCTCGGAGCTTGGGGAAGCTGCAGCCCATCCCCCCGCAGGCTGACGAAACAGCCTTACGGCCAGCGATTCTGAAGGCAACTTGGGAAAGCAACGTGGTCTCACCCTTCCATTCCAGTTCCAGTGAGGCATATTCAATTTAACCCAGGGAAAGCTCACAGAACCGACAATCTGCCCAGGACTAAAGCCTCTGAACACCAGACAGAGATAAGAAAAGCTAATCCTCCACTTTCAGAGATGGCAAACTCCACAGAAGCACAGAAGCCCCAAAATACCAAGAAAAATAAGAAGAAAGGGGCGACTTTGGACACATTCTATGGAGTCAAAATACAAAATACAGAGCAGATAGAAGATAATATACAAGAAAATGCTCCAAAACCTTCCAAAGGAAATGGAAACTCTCCACAAACCTATGAAGAATTTGAATCAGAAATGACCAAAAAGATGGAAGCCTTCTGGGAGGAAAAGTTGGAAATAATGCAAAAGAAATTCACGCATCTACAAAACCGGTATGATGAAACTGAAAAGGAAAACCAGGCTTTAAAGGCCAGAATCAGGCAGCTGGAAGACAACGATTGTGTAAAAGAGCAAGAATTAATAAAGCAAAGCCAAAATACCAAGAAATTAGAAGAGAACATAAAATATCACACCGACAAGGTGATACATCTGGAAAATAGATGGAGAAGGGATAATTTAAGAATAATTAGACTCCCAGAAAAGCAAGAAATAAACACCCAACTGGACATGGTAATACAAGATATAATCAAAGAAAATTGCCCAGAGATTCTAGAACAAGGGGGCAATACAGCCACTGACAGAGCTCACAGAACACCTTCTACACTAAACCCCCAAAAGACAACTCCCAGGAATGTAATTTCCAAATTCCAAAGCTATCAAACAAAAGAAAAAATCCTACAGGAAGCCAGAAAAAGACAATTTAGATATAAAGGAATGCCAATCAGGGTCACACAAGACCTTGCAAGTTCTACTCTGAATGATCGTAAGGCATGGAACATGATCTTCAGAAAGGCAAGAGAGCTGGGTCTCCAACCAAGAATCAGCTACCCAGCAAAACTGACTATATACTTCCAAGGGAAAGTATGGGCATTCAACAAAATAGAAGACTTCCAACTTTTTGCAAAGAAAAGACTCAGTGGAAAGTTCGATACCGAAAATCAAAGAGCAAGGAATACCTGAAAAGGTAAATATTAAGGAAAGGGGAAAAATGTTATCTTCTTCTTTTACTCAAACTCTCTTCTATAAGGACTACATTTATATCAATCTATGTATACTAATATGTGGGGAAAATGTAATGTATAAATAGGGGATAAAGAAAGACCAAATAGAATAATCTTTCTCACACAAAGATTGACATGGGAAGGGGAGGGGAAGAAAACTCCTATAAGAAGGAGAGGAAGAGAGGGGGGGGGGTTTACTTAAACCTCAGTCTCAGGGAAATCAACTCTGAGAGGGAAAAACATCCAGATCCATTAGGATCCTGAATTGTATCTTACCCAACAAGGGTAAGGAGAAGGGAAAACCAAGGGGGTGAGGGGGAGAGGGAGAACAAAAAGGGAGGGAAAGAGAAGGGGGAGGGGGAGGGAAGAAAAAGGGAGGGACTAAAAAGGGAAACATCAAGGGAGGGGACAAGGGGGACTGATTCAAAATAAATCACTGGACTAAAAGGTAGAGCTGAAGAAGAAAAGGTTAGAATTAGGGAAGGCAATCAAAATGCCAGGGAGTCCACAAATGACAATCATAACTTTGAACGTGAATGGGATGAACTCACCCATAAAACATAGACGAATAGCAGAATGGATTAGAATCCAAAACCCTACCATATGTTGTCTTCAAGAAACACACATAAGGCGGGTTGACACCCACAAGGTCAGAATTAAAGAATGGAGTAAGACCTTCTGGGCCTCAACTGATAGAAAGAAGGCAGGAGTGGTAATCATGATATCTGATAAAGCCAATGCAAAAATAGACCTGATCAAAAGGGATAGGGAAGGTAATTACATTTTGTTAAAAGGAACTCTAGACAATGAGGAAATATAATTAATCAACATGCATGCACCAAATAATATAGCACCCAAATTTCTAATGGAGAAACTAGGAGGATTGAAGGAAGAAATAGACAATAAAACCATACTAGTGGGAGACTTAAACCAACCATTATCAAATTTAGATAAATCAAATAAAAAAATAAATAAGAAAGAGGTAAAAGAAGTGAATGAAATCTTAGAAAAATTAGAATTAAGAGACATATGGAGAAAAATAAATAGGGATAAAAAGGAATACACCTTCTTCTCAGCACCACATGGCACATTCACAAAAATTGACCATACATTAGGTCACAGGAACATAGCACACAAATGCAAAAAAGCAGAAAAAATGAAAGCACCATTCTCAGATCACAAGGCAATAAAAATAATGATTAGTAATGGTACATGGAAAACCAAATCTAAAACCAATTGGAAATTAAACAATATGACACTCCAAAACCGTTTAGTTAAAGAAGAAATCATAGAAACAATTAATAATTTCATCGAGGAAAATGACAATGGCGAGACATCCTTTCAAACCTTTTGGGATGCAGCCAAAGCGGTAATCAGAGGTAAATTCATATCCCTGAATGCTTATATTAACAAACAAGGGAGAGCAGAGATCCATCAATTGGAAATGCAAATGAAAAAACTCAAAAGCGATCAAATTAAAAACCCCCAGCAGAAAACCAAATTAGAAATCCTAAAAATTAAGGGAGAAATTAATAAAATAGAAAGTGATAGAACTATTGATTTAATAAATAAGACAAGAAGCTGGTACTTTGAAAAAACAAACAAAATAGACAAAGTACTGGTCAATCTAATTAAAAAAAGGAAGGAAGAAAAGCAAATTGACAGCGTTAAAGATGAAAAGGGGGACATCACCTCCGATGAAGATGAAATTAAGGCAATCATTAGAAATTACTTTGCCCAATTATATGGCAATAAATACACCAATTTAGGAGAAATGGATGAATATATACAAAAATACAAACTGCCTAGACTAACAGAAGAGGAAATAGAAATCTTAAATAATCCCATATCAGAAATTGAAATCCAACAAGCCATCAAAGAACTTCCTAAGAAAAAATCCCCAGGGCCTGATGGATTCACCTGTGAATTCTATCAAACATTCAGAGAACAGTGAATCCCAATACAAGACAAACTATTTGACATAATGAGCAAAGAGGGAGTTCTACCAAACTCCTTTTACGACACAAACATGGTACTGATTCCAAAACCAGGCAGGTCAAAAACAGAGAAAGAAAACTATAGGCCAATCTCCCTAATGAATATAGATGCAAAAATCTTAAATAGGATACTAGCAAAAAGACTCCAGCAAGTGATCAGAAGGATCATTCACCATGATCAAGTAGGATTCATACCAGGGATGCAGGGCTGGTTCAACATTAGGAAAACCATCCACATCATTGACCACATCAACAAGCAAACCAACAAGAACCACATGATTATCTCAATAGACGCAGAAAAAGCCTTTGATAGAATACAACACCCATTCCTATTAAAAACACTAGAAAGCATAGGAATAGAAGGGTCATTCCTAAAAATAATAAACAGTATATATCTAAAACCATCAGCTAATATCATCTGCAATGGGGATAAACTAGATGCATTCCCAATAAGATCAGGAGTGAAACAAGGATGCCCATTATAACCTCTACTATTTGACATTGTACTAGAAACACTAGCAGTAGCAATTAGTGAAGATAAAGGAATTGAAGGCATCAAAATAGGCAAGGAGGAGACCAAGTTATCACTCTTTGCGGATGACATGATGGTCTTCTTAAAGAATCCTAGAGATTCAACCAAAAAGCTAATTGAAATAATCAACAATTTTAGCAAAGTTGCAGGATACAAAATAAACCCACATAAATCATCAACTTTTCTATATATCTCCAACACAGCTCAGCAGCAAGAACTAGAAAGAGAAATCCCATTCAAAATCACCTTAGACAAAATAAAATACCTAGGAATCTACCTCCCAAGACAAACACAGGAACTATATGAACACAACTACAAAACACTCGCCACAAAACTAAAACTAGACTTGAACAAATGGAAAAACATTAACTGCTCATGGATAGGACGAGGCAATATAATAAAAATGACCATCCTACCCAAACTTATTTATCTATTTAGTGCCATACCCATTGAACTACCAAAATACTTCTTCACTGATTTAGAAAAAACCATAACAAAGTTCATTTGGAAGAACAAAAGATCAAGGATATCCAGGGAAATAATGAAAAAAAAAACACATATGATGGGGGCCTTGCAGTCCCTGACCTAAAACTATATTACAAAGCAGCAGTCATCAAAACAATTTGGTACTGGCTAAGAAACAGAAAGGAAGATCAGTGGAATAGACTGAGGGAAAGCGACCTCAGCAAGACAGTTTACGATAAACACAAAGATCCCAGCTTTTGGGACAAAAATCCACTATTCGATAAAAACTGCTGGGAAAATTGGAAGACAGTGTGGGAGAGACTAGGAATAGATCAACACCTCACACCCTACACCAAGATAAATTCAAAATGGGTGAGTGAATTAAACATAAAGAAGGAAACCATAAGTAAATTGGGTAAACACAGAATAGTATACATGTCAGACCTTTGGGAAGGGAAAGGGTTTAAAACCAAGCAAGATATAGAAAGAATCACAAAATGTAAAATAAATAATCTTGACTACATCAAACTAAAAAGCTTTTGTACAAACAAAACCAATATAACTAAAATCAGAAGGGAAACAACAAATTGGGAAAAAATCTTCATAGAAACTTCTGACAAAGGTTTAATTACTCATATTTGTAAGAGCTAAATCAATTGTACAAAAAATCAAGCCATTCTCCAATTGATAAATGGGCAAGGGAAATGGATAGGCAGTTCTCAGATAAAGAAATCAAAACTATTAATAAGCACATGAAGAAGTGTTCTAAATCTCTTATAATCAGAGAGATGCAAATCAAAACAACTCTGAGGTATCACCTCACACCTAGCAGATTGGCTAACATAACAGCAAAGGAAAGTAATGAATGCTGGAGGGGATGTGGCAAAGTAGGGACATTAATTCATTGCTGATGGAGCTGTGAACTGATCCAACCATTCTGGAGGGCAATTTGAAACTATGCCCAAAGGGCAACAAAAGAATATCTGCTTTTGACCCAGCCATAGCACTGCCGGGTCTGTACCCCAAAGAGATAATGGACAAAAAGACTTGTACAAAAATATTCATAGCTGCGCTCTTTGTGGTAGCCCAAAACTGGAAAACGAGGGGATGCCCATCAATTGGGGAATGGCTGAACAAACTGTGGTATATGTTGGTGATGGAATACTATTGTTCTAAATGGAATAATAAAGTGGAGAAGTTCCATGGAGACTGGAACAACCTCCAGGAAGTGATGCAGAGCGAGAGGAGCAGAACTAGGAGAACATTGTACACAGAGACTAATACACTGTGGTATAATCGAACGTAATGGACTTCTCCATTAGTGGTGGTGTAATGTCCCTGAACAACTTGCAGGAATCCAGGAGAAAAAAACACCATTCATAAGCAAAGGATAAACTATGGGAGTGGAAACACCGAGAAAAAGCAACTGCCTGAATACAGAGGTTGAGGGGACATGACAGAGGATAGACTCTAAATGAAAACTCTAATGCAAATACTATCAACAAAGCAATGGGTTCAAATTAAGAAAACATCTAATGCCCAGTGGACTTACGCGTCGGCTGTGGGGGGTGGGGGGGAGGAAAAGAAAATGATCTATGTCTTTAACGAATAATGCTTGGAAATGATCAAATAAAATATATTTTCTAAAAAAAAGAATACTAGCAAAAGGTGACCCTAGTTTATAAATCAAATCTTTTTCCTTCTTGAATAGCATGTTCCAAGTCTTTGAATCCTTTATTGTAGAAGCTATTAGGTCCTGGGTGAACCTGATTGTAACTCCAGGGTCCTTGACTGGTTTCCTTCTGGTCCTTGAAGTACTTTTCCTTGACTGGGTATCAATGTGATGAGGAATTACTTCCTAGTAGTTATCAGTTGGGAATTTAATTCTGAAGGCAATCTATGAATGCTTTTCATTTCAATTTTGTTTTCTTGTTGAAGGATCTATTGGCAGGTATTTTAAATTTTTTTCATAATGAAATTAAAATACTAAATTTAAAAAATAATCTTTATTATGGCATTAAGGTAATAAAATAATTCTGAGATTTTTTTTCTCATAGATCTATTTTCCAGGTCAGTTGATTTTTTTAATATGATATTTGATTGGCCAGAGTCAAGATGGCACCATCCAGGCAGTAAAAGATAAAAGGTAAGACCTCTGAAAACCCTTCCATACCAATAAAAAACAAATGCTCCTAGGGGATTGAAAATCAAACTGAACAACAAGACAGAGCCAAGGAAACCCCCTGCTGGTCTCAATTGAAAAGGTACGACCCCCAAAAGCTGGAATTCGAGGACATTTGGGTTTATGGTGAAGGCAGAAGGAAGATCCCAGGACCCCCCACCCAGCACCAGAGCGCTAAGCCTCCAGAGGGAGCAGGAATGTCTGTGCAGGCAAAGGCACTGGTCTTGAGGGAGTACCTTGCAGGCAGGGCTCTGGCATGCTCAGAGCATCAAACTCAGGTGGTGAGGAAGGAGCTGCAGAGGGAGCACAGAGCAAGTGGACTGGTCAGAACAGCAGAGACCCTCCATATTGCTCCAGCCTTCCAGGAAGTTTTGGCCTCGGGACAGATCTACTACAACCCAACTGAACTTAATGCCATCAAAAGTCTTCAGAGCTCAGTGAAGCTAAAGGTCCAACACCCCTCCATCACAGACTCCTTGGCTTTAATCCTATCAAAAGCCTCCAGAGGTCAGGGCAGCTGAAACTCAAAGCTCAAATGGTAAAAAAAAAAATAAATGAGTACTGGCTAAGATAGAGAAAAGAGGATCAGTGGGATAGACTTGGGGTAAATGACCTCAGCAAAACAGTCTATGATAAGCCCCAAATTCCCAGCTTTTGGGACCAAAACCCACTATTTGATAAAAACTGCTGGGAAAATTGGAAGACAGTATGGGAGAGATTAGGTTTGGATCAACATCTCACCCCCTACACCGAGATAAACTCAGAATGGGTGAATGACCTGAAAAGAAAGAAGGAAACTCTTTCGAATATTTTCCCACCTTGCTTCCTTAGCCGTCTAAGCAGCCTCCTGTGCACTTCGCGTAATGAATGATCATCTTGACTTCCTGTCAGGATGGCGGCTTAGAGAAAGCTAAAGTTCAGATCTCCAGAAACCCTTCCCTACCGAACTCAAACTATATGCTCCTAGGGCACAGAAATTCAAAAGGAACAACAGCATAGACCCCGGGAATCCACCTCTAGGATCTGGATCAAAAGGTCCGGCCCCCCAAAAGCCAGAACCCGAGATCACTCGGACCTAAGGGGTAGACAGAAGGAAGGTCCCAGGACCCATCCCCCCCAAGCCAGAGCTCTGAGTCCGAGGCAGCAGAAGAAACCTCAGAGCCTCAGGGCCGGCTATTCTGAAGACTGCTTCCTGAAAGCAACCTGACTCAAATGACAGGGCATCCAGCAAAGACAACAGGGAAACAGAGAGAGAAGGGGCGTGGGGGGGAGCTTTAACCCCCTGGCTGGGTCCTTCCATCCGAGTCTCACGGAAGGTCCCTGCCTCAGGGCATACTCAGTTCAACCCAGGGAAAGCTAATTCTCTCAAGAGCCCTCAGAGCTCCTGGAAGATGCGGCCCCTCCCTCCTCAGAGTGCTGGCTCTTCTGGCCAGCTAAGGCACAGAAACAAACACCCCGCAGAAAGGGCCAAGCCAGGCTCAGAGCCTGGAAGTAAGGGAACTGAGAAGCATCGAGAGGGAACTGAGGAGGGCAGTGACTCGGAAACACCAGCAATTCCTGGCTTCCCCGGGAAGACAGAACAACAACTGCATAGAACAGACAATCAGCCTGGGGCGAAAACCTCTGAACACCAGACAGAGATAAGAAAAGCTAGCCCTCCCCACTCAGATAGAGATGGCAAACTCCACAGAAGCACAAAAGCCCCAAAATTCCAAGAAAAACAGCAAGAAGGGGGCGACTTTGGATACATTTGATGGAGAAGAAATACAAAATACAGAGGAGATAGAAGAGGAAACACAAGGAAATGCTCCGAACCCTTCCCAAGAAAATAGAAACTCTCCACACACCCATGAAGAATTTGATTCGGAAAGGATCAAACAGATGGAAGCCTTCTGGGAGGAAAAGTGGGAAATAATGCAAAAGAAATTCACCCATCTACAAAACCAGTTTGACCAAAGTGAAAAGAAAAACCAGCCTTTAACGGTCAGAATTAGGCATCTCCAAGACAACGAGCAAGAACTGATAAAGCAAAGCCAAATGACTAAGAAATTAGAAGAGAACATAAAATATCTCACTGACCACGTCATAGACTTGGAAAATAGAGGGAGAAGAGACTATTTAAGAATGACTGGACTACCAGAAAAGCCAGAAATAAACAGCAAACTCGATATCGTAATACAAGATATAATCAAAGAAAATTACCCAGAGATCCTAGAAGAAGAGGGCAATACAGCCAATGAAGGAGTTCACAGAACACCCTCTACACTAAATTCCCGAAAGACAACTCCCAGGAATGGAATGGCCAAATTCCAAAGTTTTCCAGCAACAGAAAACTTACAAGAAGCCAGAAAAATACAATTTAGATATAAAGGAATGCCAATCCCAGGGTCACTGAACAAGACCTTCCAAGTTCCACTCTGAATGAACTTAAGGCATGGAACATGATTTTCAAAAAGGCAAGAGAGCTGGGTGTCTTTAACGAATAATGCTTGGAAATGATCAAATAAAATATATTAAAAAACAAAAGAAAACAAAAAAAACTACTAGGAAGTATAGGAATAGAGCAATCATTCAGAAAAATAATGAACAGTATATATCTAAAACCATCAGCTAATATCATCAGCAATGGAGATAAACTAGATGCATGAGATAAGATCACAAGTGAAACAAGGATGCCCATTATCACCTCTACTATTTAACATTGTACTAGAAACACTAGCAGTAACAATTGGAGAAGAAAAAGAAATTGAAGGCATCAAAATAGGCAAGGAGAAGACCAAGTTATCACTCTTTGCAGATGACATGATGGTCTACTTAAAGAATCCTAGAGATTCAACCAAAAAGCTAATTGAAATAATCAACAATTTTAGCAAAGTTGCAGGATACAAAATAAACCCGCATAAGTCATCAGCATTTCTATATATCTCCAACACAGCTTAGCAGCAAAAACTAGAAAGAGAAATCCCATTCAAAATCACCATAGACAAAATAAAATACCTAGGAATCTATCTCCGGAGACAAACACAGAAACTATATGAACACAGCTACAAAACACTCTCCACACAACTAAAACTAAACTTGAGCAATTGGAAGAACATTAACTGCTCATGGATAGGACGAGGCAATATAATAAAAATGACCATCCCACGCAAACTTATTTATCTATTTAGTGCCATACTCATTGAACTCCCAAAAAATTTCTTTACTGATTTAGTAAAAAAAAAAGTTCATTTGGAATAACAAAAGATCAAGGATATCCAGGGAAATAATGAAAAACAAAACCACAAATGATGGGGGCCTTGCAGTCATATATGTCAGACCTTTGGGAGGGGAAAGACTTTAAAACCAAGCAAGACAGAGAAAGAATCACAAAACGTAAAATAAATAATGTTGACTACATCAAATTAAAAACCGTTTAACAAACAAAACGAATCTAACTAAATTCAGAAGGGAAACAACAAATTGGGAAAATAATCTTTATAGAAACCTCTGACAAAGGTATAATTGCTCCGATTTATAAAGAGCTAAATCAATTGAACAAAAAAATCAAGCCATTCTACAATTGATAAATGGGCAAGGGACACGGATAGGCAGTTTTCAGATAAAGAAATCAAAACTATTAATAAGCACATGAAGAAGTGTTCTTAAACTCTTATAGTCAGTGAGATGCAAATCAAAACAACTCTGAGGTATCACCTCATGCCTAGCAGATTGGCTAACACGACAGCAAAGGAAAGTAATGAATGCTGGAGGGGAATGTGGCAAAGTACGGATATTAATTCATTGCTGGTGGAGTTGTGGACGGATCCAACCATTCTGGAGGGCAATTTGGATGCCCAAATGCCCAAAAGTCGACAAAAGAATGTCTACCCTTTAATCCAATCACAGCACTGCTGGGTCTGTACCCCAAAGAGATAATGGAGAAAAAGACTTGTACGAGAATATTCATAGCTGCGCTCTTTGTGGTGGCCAAAAATTAGAAAATGAGGGGATGCCCATCAATTGGGGAATGGCTGAACAAATTGTGGTATATGTTGGTGATGGAATACTATTGTGCTAAAAAAATAATTTTCTGGGAGAAAAAACACTATTCATAAGCAGAGGACAACCTGTGGGAGAAATAACGTCTCAGAGTGGTTTCATTGGAGAATCCAGTGCTTCAGTGGAGCTGTACTTGGGGCGGCTGCGCTGAACATATCCCTGGAGCTAAACAACAGGGGGGGACCACGCGTTGATTATCTGAGCGTAGCTGAACACCTGGGCAGTGTGGCTGTGATCAGGGACCCAGCACTCTAAGAAACCTCGGAGGCTGGGAAGAACTAGTCTGAAGCAACCTAAATTCACAGAAAAACCACCCATATAACCCAGATCCCAGACCAAAAAGGAAAGGGGAATATAACCACCAAAGGGATGGCTCACATGGCCCAAAATCAAGCCTCCAGGAAGAAAGGGAAAAAGTGACTATTGAAAAGTTTTATGGTGGAAGTACCCAAGGAAAAGAGGAGAATGAGGAAGAAATCCAAAAAAATTCAGAACACGCCTCCCAAAATGGAAACTATCAACAAGCTCTGGAAGATCTCAAACTGGAACTTATCCAAAAGATGGAAACCTGGAAAGAAAAATGGGAGAAAGAGATCAGCTGTCTGACAGATAAGAATGCTCAATTGGAAAAAGAACTTGAAGCATCCAATAGAAGGGCAGACAAGGCTGAAAAGCACAACCAGTCCCTAACGACCAGAATTATGCACCTCGAAAAAAGCGAGATGATAAAACAGCAAAAATCAATAAAGCAAACCCCAAAAAATAATGAATTAGAAGAAAACATAAAATATCTCACTGAGAAGGTCACAGATCTGGAAAACAGAGGGAGACGAGAAAATCTCCGAATTATCGGTCTCCCAGAAAAACCAGAGGTAAACAATAAACTCCATATTATTCTACAGGAGATTATAAAAGAAAATTGCCCTCATGTTCTGGAGCAAGGGGGCAAAATAGAAATAGAAAGGATTCATAGAACACCATCTATACTCAATCCCCAAAAGACAACCCCCAGGAATGTAATTGCCAAATTCAAGAGCTTCCAAGTAAAGGAGAAAATCCTACAAGAAGCCAAGAAGAAGAGCTTCAGATATAAGGGGGCTACCATAAGGATCACACACGACTTAGCGGCTAATACACTAAGAGACCGCAAAGCATGGAACACGATATTTAGAAAGGCAACAGAGCTGGGTCTCCAACCAAGAATCAACTACCCAGCAAAACTGACTATATACTTCCAGGGGAAAGTGTGGGCCTTCAACAAAATAGAAGATTTCCAAGCATTTGCTAAGAAAAGGCCAGAGCTCTGTGGAAAGTTCGATATCCAAGCACAGAAAGCAAGAGAAACATGAAAAGGTAAATATTCAAGAAAGGGAAAAGGAGATAAATCTTATCTTTTTTTAAGTCAAACTCTCTTCTATAAGGACTACATTTTCATCAAATTATATATATATATATATTAATATGTGGGGAAAATGTTTTGTGTAACTCTCATAAATTGTATCATCATAAGAGTAGTTAGAAGAAACATGCATAGGGAATTAAGAAGATTTGGGGAAAGTTGGGGCAAAGAAAAGAAAAGGGTGGGGGGTGTCAGAGACCATGTGTGGGGCAAAAACTTATGACCAAGAATGAGATAATTGTCAGAGACTATGTGTGGGGACAAACTTATGACCAGGAACGAGATAAGGGTTTCTGAGAATATGAACAAATAGGTCACCTCCTGGAAACTGGCGTCATTAAGACCAATGGCCACAAACCATAAAAATTCTTCACATTCCCTTTCTATTACAACCTGTCCTTATTCACCACCCCCCCGCTACTTCAAGTGTATATATTCTCGCGCTGCGCCTGCAATAAACGAGCCTTGCCACTATCAGACAGACTCTTTGTCTTTCTTGCGTGCTCGGTCTCCTCTCTCTCCCCCTATGGTCTTTTAGGTGGCTGGGTCACGGACCCCACAATTGTATCTGGGCGGGACCCGGATATCTGGCGCCCAATGTGTGCGGGTTTGAGTAAGACAGCTTACCGGACGACTGAGAAACAAATTCCGCGGACAAATTAACGGTAGAGGCTGAACTGACAGCCTTGAGATAAGGGTAAGTCGTCCCATCCCCCATAGGCATAAAAAATTGAGAGTGATTACCCCAGAGTGTCTGTAAGTGTGACTGTGTGTGTGATTGCAGAGAGGAGAGGAAAACTCAGTCCACGATTCACATAGGAGTAACAGTGCGATCTCCTGATGGGGGTTTATACCATCCACCTAAGCTCAAGCGATGTGGTCCATCCCGTTCTGGGGTGAGTGAAAGGCCTTGGCCGGACCGACTTTGACTGAGCCCTCGAATCGCTCACGAGTGTTGACCCATTAGTATCCATTTCTAGACCCTCGAGAGAGGATTGGCGAGAAAGTGGGGAAGCGTATGTGATAACTGTGTGAATGAGATGGGGAAGACACTCTCAAAAGAAGCTCTATTTGTTAAAGAGTTAAAAAATAGTCTCAGGAAGAGAGATATTAGGTTACCCTAATTTTTATTTAAGTTCTTCTGCTTTATAGAGGAACGTTGCCCCTGGCTTATTCTATATGGCCCAGGAATTCACCCCCTTACTTGGAACAAAGTGGGCAAAGAACTGAACGGCCTAATAAAATCAGGCCAAGAGATCCCCGATGAATATTTTTCTTACTATGGACTAATCCGTGATATTCTTAAAGAAGCTGACACTAATAAACAGGTCTCCCACCTCCTTAGCTTAGCTGAAGATGCTATCTTAGACCATAAAACAAAAATTGAGGAAGAGGAAATACCACCAGAAAAAGACAAACGCCCTCCTTCTCTCTTAGATGAACCAATTGAAAATCCCTCCCTTAGGGAACCTCTTGTCCCTTCCAAACCCAAAACCCACCTGTACCCCGTTCTATATACAAACCCTGATTCAGAAGACACACTTAATCCCACTTATCAGACAGAACTAGAAGAAGAGGCCGCCTGCTATCAGGACAGTAATCGCCTGGAAAACAGACCTCCCCCGCAGTATAAAAATAAGTCTCCCCCGTACAATCTCTGTGGCAGCCTCAATCTTCCTGTTTTCCCCGTACTCCCTGGCTCTGAGAATCTTAAAGAGGCCACAAAACAACTCAGCTGGCAAATTGCTGACCTTAAATATTTCTTAGGACTTCAAAAGGAGGTGCATACATTAACAAACCAATTACATGATCTGCAAATAGATATTTTCCGGCCTCTGATTCCTAAGTCCAAGCCACCTCAATTAAAAGATAAGACTGCTCTCGCCTTCCCGCTTGTTACTAGGCAACAACAGGCTGCTCAGATTCCACCTGAGGACATTTCCCTCCCCCCTTCTGCCGAATCCTCTGACTCCGAAGGAGCAGAGGGAAATGAGACCGAAGGTGAAAACCCTAGGGGGGCTGATACTTCTGGCTCCCCACAGTCCCGTACTCCGATCTATAAAAAATTAAAATTCAAAAACATTAAAGACCTCCATTCAGCTGTTAAAAATTATGGCCTTAACACCCCATTTAAGCTCTCCATTCTGGAGGGGCTTGGAGGAGAAGGACACATGCTCCCCTCCGAATGGTCCAAGGTAGTACAATCTGTCCTCTCCAGGGGACAATTCTTAATTTGGAAGGCAGAGTTCCTTGAAAGGGCAGAAAATCAGGCTAAACTTAACTCAAAAAATGCCCAGACAGCCGCTTGGACGATTGATAAAATCGTCGGTCGTGACCGCTTTGCATTAGAAAACCAGCAAATGAGACTACCCCCTGGCTTGCTCATGCAAACAGCGCATGCTGCTATGGCTGCTTGGCGGGCAGTTCCTGCCGCTGGGTCAGTCACAGCACCCCTCTCAAAAATTCTCCAGGGACCCAATGAACCATAAGCTCAATTTGTTGCAAAACTTTTAGAAACTGCCGAAAGGGTCTTGGGCCAGGATGGAGCAGATAACCCGATGGTGAGACATTTGGCAATCGAAAATGCTAATTCTGCCTGTAAGGCTGCCCTAAGAGGAAAGGCAAGAGAACTTGATCTAGATGGGATGATCCGTCTATGCAATGATATTGACGCTTATGATCATAAAATTAACAAGTCCATCTCCTTAGCCATAGGGGCTGCCATTCAGGCTTCTCGCCCCAACACCCCTCAAAATTGCTTTAAATGCAGGCAACCTGGCCATTTTGCACGTCAATGCCCATTCGGACAAAATCCTAGGCAGACCCCCGCACCAATAGTAGCCCCCCCTAAACCACCACCTAGCATTTGCCCGAAGTGTAGGAAGGGCCGGCACTGGGCCCGAGATTGCCGATCCAGAACCACCTTTGATGGGCAGATACTTCCCCCAGTACAGGGAAATGGGATGCGGGGCTCCCTCGGGAGCCCCTGTCCAGCTCCCTTACTCGAGCCACAGCAGGTAGCGCAGGCCTGGACCTCTGTGCCTCTACCACCAGAATATTGACACCTGAGGAAGTCCCAATAGTTCTCCCTACTGGCAAATTCGGACCACCACCCCCTGGCATGTTTTTCTTGGTCATCGGCAGAGCGCTCACCACCCTGCAAGGTGTGGTGGTGCATCCCACCCTTGTCAATAATGATTATAAAGGGGAAATAAAAATTATCATAGAATCCCCACATGGCCCTGTCACCATCCCTGCAGGCAGACGCTTAACTCAAGCCCTTCCCCTCCCTATGATTGGCAATTTCCCTGTGGTAGCCCACACACGGGACCCTTCCTCTCCAGGCTCCTCCAATATTTACTGGGTGCAGCAACTTACTGAGTCCCAGCCCACTCTCCAGTTGAAAATCGAAGGGAAAACCTTCATTGGATTACTAGATACAGGAGCGGATTCCACTGTTATCTCTCAGGCTCACTGGCCCCGCTCCTGGCCCCTTTCATCTACCCATCTATCAGGAATAGGCCAAGTCCAAGACACCCTGCAGAGTTCTAAGGTCCTTACTTGGCAAGATACTGAGGTCAATAGAGGCATCACACGCCCATATGTAGTTGCAGGGCTTCCTGTCAATCTCTGGGGCAGAGACATCCTAACCCAAATGCGACTTCTCATGGTTAGCCCTAGTGACCCTGTCACCACCATGATGTTAAAATCTGGATACCTTCCAGGAAAGGGCCTTGGAAAAAGGGAACAAGGCCTCCCCTACCCCATTTCCTTTCGACCTCATAAGGAAAGGGAAGGTCTGGGGTTGCAAAGTTTTTCACAAAATTTTTCGTAAGGGTCACTGATCCCCCTGCACTCCAGGCTGATGAAATCACGTGGAAATCTGACTCCCCTGTCTGGATTGATCAGTGGCCTTTAACATCTGAGAAGGTTCAGGCTGCCATAACGTTGGTGCAGGAGCAACTTTCCTTGGGCCACCTCGAACTTTCTACCTCCCCTTGGAACACACCCATTTTTGTTATCAAAAAGAAATATGGGGGATGGAGGCGCTTGCAGGACCTAAGAGAGATCAATAAAACTATGCTTCCCATGGGGGCTTTACAACCAGGCCTTCCATCTGCAACTGCTATCCCAAAAGGTTTTAGTAAAAGAGTCATCGACATCAAGGATTGTTTCTTTTCCATTCCCCTTGACCCAGCCGACAGTCCCCGCTTCGCATTTTCTATCCCCATAGTTAATCACATTGGGCCCAACCCTCGGTTCCAATGGCGTGGCCTCCCCCAGGGAATGGCTAACTCCCCCACCTTATGTCAAAAATTTGTAGCTCAGTCCATTGACCCTGTAAGAACACAACACCCTTCAGCTTACATCATTCATTATATGGATGACCTCTTTATAGCAGCTTCATCCTCCCCCTTAACACAAACTATAGCTCAGACCATCATATGTGCACTTCAGGCCCGAGGCTTCAGAATAGCCCCTGACAAGGTCCAGACCCAGAATCCCTTCATCTTCCTGGGATTTTGTCTTGAGCTTGACTCCTTATTTTCACATAAGGTTTCACTTACACGCTCCACTCTCAAAACCCTTAATGATTTCCAGAAACTTCTAGGGGACATTAATTGGCTCCACCCCTATTTGCAACTTTCCAAAGCGGACCTTCGCCCTCTGGAGGACATCCTTCGAGGAGATGCTGACCCCTCCTCTCCTCGTTCCCTAACCCCAGCAGGCGAAGCTTCCCTTAAGAAAGTAGAGCAAGCTATAGCTACACAGAACATTGGATATTTTTCTCCCCATCTTCCTCTTTACCTTCTCATCTTTCCCACTGAATTCTCCCCCACGGGACTTCTATGGCAAGATCCCTCTCCCCTCATTTGGATCCACCTCCCTATGTATAACCAAAAAATTCTAGCCCCTTATCCTGACCTGATCGCCCGATTAGCAATGGTGGGTATCCGTCTCTCCACCCGGCATTTCGGCTGCTCCCCTGACCATGTGGTTTCCCCTATAACAAGGAGCAACTTGACTGGCTCAAATCTCAAAATGATAATTGGGCTATACTCATCTCTACCTACCAGGGCAGCTTGGACAACCACATGCCCAGTAATAAATTATTGCAGTTTTTCTCTCTTACCCCCTTCATACCCGATCCTCGCCTATCCCGGGGGCACCCACGTTCTTTGTGGACGGCTCTAAAACTGGTCTTGCCGCCATAGTTATGAATAACCACCCCCGCTCTATTAAAACCCCTTATGAGTCTGCACAGTTAGTAGAGCTTTATGCTGCTCTAACTGTCTTCCATTCCCTGCCTGTTACCCCATTTAACCTCTACTCAGATAGCAGATACGTTGTTCAATCCCTACTCCGACTCGAGGTTGTTCCCTCTGTTCAGCCAACAACCGCCACCTTTTCCCTTTTTTCCCAACTTCAACAAGCCATTAGACGGCGGTCCTGTCCCTTTTTCGCGGGTCACATACGTGCCCACTCCGGCCTCCCAGGCCCTTTGTCTTTCGGGAACGATCTTGCGGATCAACACACTCGCTTAGCTGCCGTGGTTACTGCGACTACCCCTTCTTCCCATCCCTCAACTGACCCTGTCTCCCTTGCAACAGAGGCACATAGACTGCACCACCTCAACTCTCAAACCCTTCGCCTGGCCTACAAAATTACCAGGGAACAGGCCAGGTCAATTGTTAAAGGTTGCAAGAATTGTGTTACTCTTTTGCCTGAGCCCCATCTAGGAATCAACCCCCGAGGTCTTCTCCCTGGCCATCTATGGCAAATGGACGTTACTCACGTCCCCTCTTTTGCTAGACTTAAGTATGTCCATGTGTCCATTGATACGTTTAGCGGCTTTCTTTTTGCATCTGCGCAATCCGGCGAAGCCACAAAGCACGTTATCAAACATATGTTCCTTGCTATGTCCATGATGGGGAAACCCTTCTCCATCAAAACAGATAATGGCCCTGGCTACACCAGCCAGGCCTTTAAACAATTCTGTCCCCAGTTAGGCATAAAACATGTTACAGGTATCCCTTACAACCCACAAGGACAAGGTATTGTCGAACAAGCACATCAAACCCTTAAGAATACCCTCTTCAAACTTAAGTCCCAAGTGACCCTTTACCCATTATGTGGCAATCAGACCCTGCTTCTTGCGCATGCACTTTTTGTTCTTAACTTCCTCACTCTGGACGAGGAGGGGCGCTCCGCTGCTGATCACCACTGGCATCCACATACCACATCTGATCTGGCAAAAGTCCTTTGGCGAGACCCCCTCACAGGCCTTTGGCAAGGCCCTGACCCTGTCCTCACTTGGGGAAAAGGCTCAGCTTGTATCTTTGATGCCAAGGCGAACAATGCCCGCTGGGTCCCCTCCCGTCTGATAAAGACCTTTCTTTGACTCCCCTGCCCCTTCCCCTAACACAAACTCTTCAGGGGCCTGCCCCTGAGATTTCTTTTGTTTGTTTTTCAGGAAAATACAAAATGATCCCGATTTGTTTGATCCTGTTCCTGAGCATCTACCCCTCGTCAACGAGCCCTGAGAGTCCTCATCTTCTCGTACACCAAACATGGAAACTCATTAACCCTATTAATCAACTCACCATCACCTCCATCTCTTCTTCAAATTGGCCGCGTGGACGCTGGTTCCCTGATATCACAGTTGATCTTTGTACCCTTGGCATTCCCTACATCTCGTCACTTCATTATTGTTCTCCCCTTGTGCCTGGCACCCAGATTCAAGATCAATGGGTCCAGCATACCCAATTCCCATTATACGGGTGCCCTGGCTTTGGACAGCCCGCTCACTGTGGGGGTCACTCAGATGGATTCTGTGCCACTTGGGGATGCGAGACAATTGGCACAACCCATTGGATTCCCCAAGATAAAGACCTTATCACACTTGCCCGCAAAGGCTCCAAGCCCAAACACTGTTCTTTCAACCAGCCCAATTGCAACCCTCTTATTATTAAATTCACCAACAAGGGTAAAACGGATCCCCGTTGGACGGATGGACTCACCTGGGGACTGCGTCTTTATAAAATTGGCCCTGATGATGTCTTTCTCTTTACACTCAGATTGCGTGTGACCCCTGTTACCACTCCCCCATGGATCCTACAGACCAGCGCCACCCCTCATATCGATACCCCCAGCCCTCCCGACCCCTCTCCCCCACCCGAATCCCCCCCTCTACTCTCTCACCTGCCCCTACTCCCAAAGTACCTCCTGGTACCGCTGATAGACTCCTCAACCTCATTAATAGCACCTATGTGGCTTTGAATGCTACCGCCCCGTACCTTACGATCAGCTGTTGGCTATGCCTCCGTCCGCAACCCCCATATTATGAAGGAATCGCTTTTACTGATTACCCTCATCGTACTTCTACCCCTTCCCCTCGCTGCGCCCTGTCCCCCCACCGCCTCACCCTTGCCGAAATCTCCGGAAAAGGCCTTTGCCTAGGTCACCCCCCTCCCTCTCACTCCCATCTTTGTAATGTTACCCTTTCCATCTCCCATTCCCCTCATTATTTAGAAGCCCCCAATAACACCTTTTGGGCCTGCAATACTGGCCTCACCCCCTGTATCGCCCTTCAGGTTTTTAATACCGCCTCCGAATTCTGTGTGCTTATACAATTATGGCCCAGAATTACCTATCACACAAACACCGCCTTGGATAAACTTTTGTCTTCATCCCCTCGGGTTGAACGGGAACCCCTCTCTACTATTGCCATTATTCTAGGTATTGGTGGTCTTGCTGCCGGCATTGGCACCGGCACTACCGCTCTCCTGCAGACTCAACACATCACAGCTCTACATTCTGCTATGACATCTGACCTTGTAGCCCTAGAAAAATCTGTTTCTGCTTTAGAGAAATCCCTATCCTCCCTCTCAGAAGTTGTACTACAGAATAGACGAGGCCTCGACCTGCTTAATTTAAAAGAAGGGGGATTGTGTGCAGCCCTTAAAGAAGAATGTTGCTTTTATGCTGACCACACGGGCGTAGTCAGAGAGTCAATGGCAAAATTAAGAGAACGCCTAGCCCTTAGAAAAAAGGAGGCCGAGGCCAAAGAAGGATGGTACAATAATGTTCTGAGAAGCTCCCCTTGGCTTTCAACCCTAATTCCCACCATAATAGTTCCCTTTATTATCATCCTCCTAATCCTCACATTTGGCCCATGGGCTTTCCAACGCCTCACTGGATTTATCAAAGGATTTATCAAATCAAATATTGACTCAGCCCTTGTCAAGTACCCTATGGTCCCATATCATCGTATCGAAATAGCAGATACTGACCAACCACACACCCCGTTTGATACCGATCGTCTCCAATTTAATAGCAGGGCGGACGGGAATAGCACAGGTCCACGACCCTACCCAACAAGGGAAGGGAGAAGGGAAAACCAATGGGGTAGGGGGAAGGGAACACGAAACAGGGAGGGAAGAAGAAGGGGGAAGGGGAGGGAACAAAAAGGGAGGGACTAGATAGGGAAACATATCAAGGGAGGGGACAAGGGGGACTGATTTAAAGTAAATCACTGGACTAAAAGGTAGAGCTGAAGAAGAAAGGTTAGAATTAGGGAAGGATATCAATGTGGGGTTTTCCTTAATGGACCTCCCTGACCAGCAGGGTCCCACAAGGGAAGGGGCTCACCTTTGTGATGGGACCCGAGGAGAGGTAGGAACCGAGAACCTGAGTGGAAATGAAAGACAGGGACAAGTCAGTGGTTGGATAGGGCAGGCAATCCCTATGATACTCCCTTTGATAAGAGAGTATGAGTACAAAGGAACTGGGGCGGAGGAGATTAAGGTAGGAAATGCAGGCCGAGATGGTTACAGCCTCGGGGAAGGAGAAGGTCAAGAGGAGAGAGAGACATAGTCATTGAGGAGCCCAGTGGAGCTCCATGGAAGGGAGAAAGGCCAAGAGACAAGAGGAAGTTCATGGGATTGCCTCTGGATTTTATTCCTGTCCTGCTTGGATGGTACTCCCAAGCACGTAGCAATCACATCACAAAGCATAGACAATCATGATTGGGAGGCAAGGTAGAGGGAACACCTTTGGGCGTGGAGATTGCAAACCGCGCTTTCCTGGGGAATTGAGTCCGAGCATGTTAATGAGTTTGTCTTAGCCAAGGGCCGCATGGCCAGTTCAAGGTTACCTTCACAAGCCGCATTGGTATAACCTTATGCTTGGAGACACAGTCGCCATACAGTCATTTATATTTCATAGATGTGAATATGCTTGGGATGCTACAATCAAAATGCCAGGGAGTCCACAAGTGACAGTCATAACTTTGAACGTGAATGGGATGAACTCACCCATAAAATGTAGACAAATAGCAGAATGGATTACAATGCAAAACCCTACCATATGTTGTCTTCAAGAAACACACGTGAGGCGGGTAGACACCCACAAGGTCAGAATTAAAGGATGGAGCAATAATTTGGTCTCCTCCTTGCCTATTTTGATGCCTTCAATTTCTTTTTCTTCTCTAATTGTTACTGCTAGTGTTTCTAGTACAATGTCAAATACTTGAGGTGATAAAGGGCATCCTTGTTTCACTCGTGATCTTATCTTATGCATCTTGTTTATCCCCATTGCAGATGATATTAGCTGTTGGTTTTAGATATATGCTGTTCATTATTTTTCGGAAGGACAGCTCTATTCCTATACTTCCTTGTGTTTTTAAGAGGAATGTGTGTTGTATTTTATCAAAGGCTCTTTCTGCGTCTATTGAGATAATCATGTGGTTCTTGTTGGTTTGCTTGTTGATGTGGTCAATGATGTGGATGGTTTTCCTAATACTGAACCAGCCCTGCATCCCTGGTATAAATCGTACTTGTTCATGGTGGATGACCCTTCTGATCACTTGCTGGAGTCTTTTTGCTAGTATCCTATTTAAGGTTTTTGCATCTATATTCATTAGGGAGATTGGTGTATAATTTTTTTTCTCTGTTTTTGGCCTGCCTGGTTTTGGAATCAGTACCATGCTTGTGTCATAAAAGGAGTTTGGTAGAACTCCCTCTTTGCTTATTATGTCAAATAGTTTGTATAGTATTGGGATTAACTGTTCTCTGAATGTTTGATAGAATTCGCTGGTGAATCCATCAGGCCCTGGGGATTTTTTCTTAGGAAGTTCTTTGATGGCTTGTTGGATTTCTTTTTCTGATATGGGATGATTTAAGAAAACTATGTCTTCTTCTGTTAGTCTAGGCAATTTATATTTTTGTAAATATTCATGAATATCACCTAGATTGGTATATTTATTGCCATATAGTTGGGCAAAGTAGTTCTCTTCTCCCTCTATTTTCCAAGTGATCAGTGATGTGGTCATATGATGTGGTCAGTGAGATATTTTATGTTCTCTTCTAATTTCGTAGTCTTTTGGCTTTGCTTTATCAGTTCTTGCTCTTTGACTTCGAGTTGCCTAATTCTGACCTTTATAGCCTGGTTTTCCTTTTCACTTTGGTCAAACTGGTTTTGTAGATGCGTGAATTTCTTTTGCATTATTTCCCACTTTTCCTCCCAGAAGGCTTCCATCTGTTTGATCCTTTCCGAATGAAATTCTTCATGAGTGTCTGGAGAGTTTCTATTTTCTTTGGAAGGTTTCAGAGCATTTGCTTGTGTTTCCTCTTCTATCTCCTCTGTATTTTGTATTTCTTCTCCATAAAATGTGTCCAAAGTCGCCCCCTTCTTGCTGTTTTTCTTGGAATTTTGGGCCTTTTGTGCTTCTGTGGAGTTTGCCATCTTTATCTCAGTGGGGAGGGCTAGCTTTTCTTATCTCTGTCTGGTGTTCAGAGGTTTTCGCCCTAGGCTGATTGTCTGTTCTATGCAGTTGTTGTTCTGTCTTCCCGGGGAAGCCAGGAATTGCTGGTGTTTCCGAGTCACTGCCCTTCTCAGATCCCTCTCGATGCTTCTCCGTTGCCTTACTTCCAGGATCTGATCCTGGCTTGGCCCTTTCTGCGGGGTGTTTGATTCTGTGCCTTAGTTGGCCAGAAGAGCCAGCACTCTGAGGGGGGAGGGGCCGCAGCTTCCAGGAGCTCTGAGGGCTCTTGAGAGGATTAGCTTTCCCTGGGTTGAACTGAGTATGCCCTGGGCCCAGAATGGGATCTTGAAGTCTATCTTGTCCTACAGGGTAAGGAAGAAGTGCAAACTAAGGGGGGTAGGGAGGAGGGAGTGAAAAAAGGGAGGGAAGGAGAGGGGGGAGGGAACTTAACAGACCCTAAAGAAACAAGAAGGGAACAAAAAAAGAGGGCCAGAAAGGGAAGCATATGAATGGAGGGGAATAGGGGGCTTTACTAAAAGTAAATCACGAGGTTAAAAGGATAAAGCAAAAGAAGAAAGGGCAGAAGTAGGGAAGGATTTCGAAATGCTAGGAAATTCAAAAGTGACAATCATAACTTTGAACGTGAATGGGATGAACTCATCCATAAAACATAGAAGAAGAAGAGAGTGGATTAGAATTCAGAATCCTACCATATGTTATCTACGAGAAACACACCTGAGGGGGATATAGACTCACACGTGTCAGAATTAATGGTTGGGGTAAGACCTATTGGGCCTCAACTGATAAAAAGAAGGCAGGAGTTGCAGTCACGGTATTTGACAAAATCAAACTAGACCTGGTTAAAAGCGACAGGGAATGGGGAGGTGAGAGGTGCCAAGAGCCTGGGGTGGCTGCAGGCCAGAGATCCCCAACACCCCACCTCTACCCGGGGAAACTGAGGAGCAAAATGAGAAACGTGCTGGCAATTACCGAGTGCCCTGGTGGAGGGCAACCTGACATGTCTTCCGGACTCGTTTCCTCCCCTCGCCAACCTCCCCAGCCCGGTCCAACAACCTCCCTGGCTGGCCCAATTACCTTCCAACATTTCCCTTTTGGCTCCCTCTCAATCTCTTCACCTCCTTTTAGCCTTATTTCTCTGCCTTCTGCCCACCCCACCCCCACACACACCTCTTTCTATTCTGTCCTTCGCAACTTTCATCTCCTCTCTCTTCTCCTTTCCTATCCACCCTCTTTCTCTGCTCCTCCCTTCCTGCTCCCTATGTCAGCCTCCTATACGTGTTCCACTCTGTATCCTGTGTGGGTCTCTTCATCCCACTGCTCTCATCCTCTTCCCTCTCCCCGTCTCTTCCTTTAACTCTCTTTGCTTATTTTTTCCCCTCTCCCTTCTCTATCCCTTTTTCTCATTTCCTCTTTTCCCTCTCGCCTGCCTCTTTGGCGGACTCCCAAAGTTCTCCCTGGTCTCGCCGGCTTCTGCTGCTCGCTCCTTCTTCTGCCTCCAGCCCCTGCCCTCCCATTTCTCTCCCTCTATCTCTCTTCTTTCCATTTTCGACCCTTCATGTACCCTCCCCCCTTCCTCTAGCCATACTCCTCTCCTCTTTCCCCCTCTCTATCTTTTCCTGTCTTTCCCAAGGTCCATCCCCTCGGCTCTTCTTTTCCATCCAACCTTTCTCTGATCCACACTCACCCTTCCCCCTTTTTACCTCCAAACTAATCCTCATGGTCTTTCTACTCGGTATGCTGTCTAGATCTCCGCAGTCCTCTAATCTTCTCCTCCCGTTTTTTCTTTTCCTTTTCTGTTTTCTCCTCTCTTGGACCTTCCTCTTTCATTGCCAAACCCACCCCGCACCCTTTCTTTCCCTTCTTTCCGTCTGCATGCGCCTGTTCTCCCCTGCCCTCCTTAGCTTCTTTCCTCTGCCTGTTTCTTTTTTATTCACCCCTCTCAACCTAGTTTCCAAAAGTCATGAAAGGATTCAAGTCAACAAAATCAAGTACATTACTGCTCAGGAAAAGAACCACAAGAGGCACTGAGGCTCAGAGATACAGGCTTCCACTAAGGAAGGCCCTCCCTGGTAGATAATTCATTCTTTCTTAAATAATAAATAATGATTCCAGAATTGAAAATCTCCTACTGATAGTAAGAACTCTATTGGAATATGAAACTCCTTGGCAGGGGAGGAACCTTTTCCTCCCTACTTAAGATTATTTGACCTATGCTTAAGCATAGAACAGGAAGTTCTTTGAGTCATGATTGATTTTAGAATTGATACAATAGAGATACTTGGAATGACAGAATCTGGTCTTGGAAACTACAATCTCCACCCTACTCAGAGGAACAGGATTTAGGAAGGGCTGCAGCAAAGATCAAGATTTAATTATTTGAGAATATGACCTTCAACAGACATGTGCAAAGGGGCAGACCTCTGGGTGGTGCTGGGTTAAGCTAGAGCCACCATTGGCACAGGGGAGAGATCAACAGTGATTGGTAGATGTGAGAACTGAGGGGAGGGAACTTAGATTTTTTGCTTAAAGATAGTGGGGTCTGAGGACTGAAGGAAGTTGATGCTCTGGAGGAGGTCTGAGAGGAGAGAGGTCCTGGAGGGAGAGCTCCTGGAGAAGTCTTGAAGGAGGCTGTGGAAGGAGAACTCAGGAGGAGAATTCTCTGGAAACATTTCTTGAAAAGGAGGCTCTCTTGAAGTTGGAGCCTGAGGTTGGCATGAGAAGCCTTACCTAGAGAGATCTTGGGTGAGTGATAAAACTAACTGACTGATTTATCTCTTAGGACTGAGGTCTAGGCCTTATTGGCTTGAGGCCCTTCATTCTTATTCCTTTCTTCCTTTCTCTCTTTTCCTATTGATTAATCAGTATATTATAAATTAAATTTCTCTATAAAACCCAGTTGGCTTGGGCATATTCATAAATTGGGAATATATTCCCTGGCAACCATCTTATATTTATATAAAACCAAGACACAGTAGAAAACATATTTCAGCGGTCATAATTGTTATATATTTCCCTTGCTCCCAAACATTTTAATTATCACATTTTATGGCTCCCACTCTCTTATCTACAACTACTTTTTTGTCAATCTCAGGGATATAGGGAGCCAACATGATAGTCAAATTTTGTACTTGTATGAGTACTTCACAAAGAGTGTAGATACAAGGAAGTCCTACGACTTAACATATGTCAAGCGTCACAACCTTGAGTCTCACATTAGTATTTCCTGCTCTTTTTGGCACTTTTCAGGTTAAGTCTGTGCTCCTTGTTTTTCATCCCTTTTTCTGGAATCAGATACATTAATCACCATCCCATAATATTTTATCAATAAATGGCAGGTTCCCATAGTTTAAAGCTTTTGGTTATGCATTGAAATTAGAGCAAGAATATGTATTAACTTGTATTACTGCAGAAAAAATATTAATATTAATTATATGTACCTTTAGTACAAGAAATGAGAAAAAATCAAATATTCTAATCAAAAAAAAGAAAAGCAATAATAAAAATAAGGAAAAAATCAGTAATTCAATGTGTTCTCAAAAAACATCATCCATTTGTCTATGGATTATTATCTCCAATGCATATGATAGGGTACAGTCAGTCAGTTGGTCTCGGCAGAAGATGCTTTCTTCACATGTGAGCAATGAATCCAAGAGTCCTTCTCTCCAACCTTTATAGATGTTGGAGTAGTTAATAATATTTGGAATGGCCCTTCCCATGAAGGCTGAGTTGCTCCAGTTCCTTGAAATTCTTAATATAAACTTTGTCTCCTGGGTTCAGGTCATGCAGAGAAATATCTAGTGGTCTGGCTTGTACTGCAGCTCCGGATTCATGAAGTTCACATAGTTTGTGCTGTAACTCCTGTATATAGGAAGCAATAGTAGTATCTCCCCCTAATAGTGAGGTATATGCAGAGGGAAAAGGTTTAGCCTATATAGGAGGATGTCCAAAAAGCATCTCAAATGGTGAGATGTGTAAGTCTCCTCTAGGCCTGCTTCTAAGATAAAATAGGGCCAGAGGTAGAATTTCAGGCCATTTTAAATGTGTCTCAGTGCATAATGTTCCAATCATAGTTTTAAGTTCTGGTTCATCCTTTCCTACTATTTGGAGTGGAGAAAAAACGGAAAAAGGTTAATTAATATCAACAAAATCAATAGAGTCCAAGAAGAACCACCTTTGATATATTTGGGAAGCTCCTTGGGCACCCTCCTGAAGGGCACTTCTCTGAGGGTCATTAGCACCTCGAGTATTAGCATTGGATGAGCTCCATTTCTCATATATTATTGTTGGTCATTATAATTTTCTTCATTTGGAGCATTGTCATTATTTTCCAAATTCCTATTTCTATAATTCTGGTTTTTAAAGTTCTTCTTTCTATATTCATTATAGTTATTTCCATAATCATTATTATAATTTCTAAATTTCTAAAATTCTGGTTTCTATGACCATTATCATTTCTATAGTTGTTCTGGTTTCTATGACCATTATCATCATTTCTATATATTTCTAAAGCTGTTATTGAACTGTGTATTTCTTCCGATCATCTTAAGAAAGGTTCTACATTCCATCATTTTGTGGCCCTTCTTCTCACAGAAATGGCAAGTTACTGATTTATTTGTGAATTCCCACAAAGGGGCTATAGTCTCTCCTTTATTTTTCAATTGTCTCTTTAACATTTCAATTTCTTTCTTTAAATCTTCCACTGATGTATCGTCTTCCTCAGGTCTTTTTACACGACCTTTATAAACATAGGTTGCTACTCTCCTCATTTCTTCGAGGTCCATAGAGTCCCAATTAGGACAGCTAGTTCTAAAGTAGTCTTTTACCACTGAACAACAATTCTTAACAAATTGCCTACGTATTTGTCTAATGTCTCTTTCTCTGGATAAATCAAGGTCCATATGTGTATTCCCTACATCAAGAAGTCTGTCCATAAACTGGGAGGGTGTTTCATCAATATGTTGTCGGGCATTTTCAAATTTTGACCATTTTTCAGGTCTATCAGAGCAAGCTCTCATGGCTGTCAATAATGCTTCTCTGGCCTGGTTTAGTTTTGTGTGATCTAGTTCAACATTTGGGTTCCAATGTGGATCTTCAGTTGGCCAATAATGTCCTCTTCTACCTCGCTTTTCATTAGCCAGAGAGACGATGTTATTTTTCTCTCTCTTTGTTAATAATGATTCTAATAAATCCTCAACATCCAACCAAGTGGGGTCAAATGTTCTGAATATGTTCTCTAATTTTTTTATAATTAATATTGGTTCGTCCTCAAATGATGGCATATCTTCCTTCAATTTTTTTAAATCCTCAGGGCTAAAAGGTGTATGATGTCTTACAGATACCAGGTTTCCATTTTTATTAAAAGTGGGTACTTCCCTTAAAGGAAATAAGCTATCTGAATTATTTGGTATTCCTGTTTCTAGGATTGTTGCTCCATTCTCAGTGGAGTAAGTATGAGAAATAGAAGAGTTGGGCACACTGAGAGAAAAGGTTTGTTGTTGTCCCATAGTGCCAGAAAAATCAGAGATAGGGTGTGAATTTAAGTTGGAATGTGAACTTAAAGTGGATTGTGTAGGGTGGGAAGGAGGAGCCAAGGAAGAAGTATGAAAGGATACAGAGGTATTTGGATTGGAGGAATCAGGTGTGAAGTAGAGGGATTAAGATCAGAAGTATGGGTAGGGTATGAACTTCGAGTCAATTATGTAGGGTTGGAAGTGTGGGTGGGGTGTGAACTTAGAGTTGGTTGGTTAGAATTAGGATTTTCTGAGGCAAAGGGGGCAGGGGAGCTGTGTCCAGAGTTTCTGATAATGTTCATAACTCTCATTTAATACTTCTCATAAAAGTTACAATCTCCCCATGACGTCCCTCCATAAGTTCCTCTATAAGCTCCTGCTGAGTATTTTGTTCTAAAATTTGTTGGATATTAGAGGGAGCAATTTATTGTTTTGACTGAGAAATGAGTTCTTCAAGGAAATATAATATTATAATTACAATAATCAAAAACTCAAGGGAAAGTAGTATGTCGATTAAATTTTGCCATAAGTTCCATGGGATGAGCCCTTTCAGAGAGGCAAAGAATTCTGTATTTACAAGATTGGTCATGGGGCTGATAAGCCAGCTGTTATGTAAGTTGTAGACCAATGCTTGTATTAAGAAAAGAACAAAGTATTTACTGAAACACCAGTTGCTAACTAAGTTCTGAACTGTCTGTAACTCCATATTTCTAAAGTAAACACGTGGGAAGCAGGACAAGGCCAAGAGCTTTCCCCAGGTTTGTCTTAATCTTAATTTAGGCAGTTGTTCCCTAAAGGAAAGGATTTAGAAATAGTTCTCCTAGCCAGGACTTTAAGGCCCTGTTGCTAAGATCTAAAACAGCTTAATTTAAGGAGAATCAAAAAGGTTTTTTACTCACCCGTTCTTGCAGCTGTATTTTTGAAGCCAAGTTAAAAAAAGAAAACAAAACTGACTGATAGAGCAAGTAATAAAGAGAGAGAGAAAGGAAAGAGATTTCACAGAAGCTTTTTGAGGGATTTCTCACCACTTTCGTGGTCAGCCATAAACTGTTATAATTAAAAGAGTGGCAGGCATAAACTGGAAGAGTTAAAATGGTTGAGGTTGTAAACTGTAGTGAGGAAAATAGTGGAAGATATAAATTGTAGTAGATATAAGACTGGATGAGTAAATTGTGACTGCAGAAAATATGTTTTCACTACAGTGTCTTGTTTTAAATCAAATATAAGGTGGTCGCCAGGGAAATATTACCAATTATGAATATACCCAAGTCAACTGGGTTTTATAGAGAATTTAATTAATAATACAATGAGGAATCAAAGAGAGAGAAAGGAAATAAATGAGAAAAGAATAGGCCGGCCCAGGCAGTCCTGGCCAACCCAGCCCCAAACCCTAAAAAAAAGATCAGTCAGTCCTTAATCACTCACCATAAGATCTATTCAAGCAAAGATTCAGGGAGACAGAGTCTCCCCAGAGGGAGTTCCAGCCAGAGTCAGCCTCCCTTGAGAGACTTCCTTAGAGATTGTCCTCTCAACAACCTCCTTAGAGACTGTCTCTCAAGAGACTGTTTTTTCTTATATAGGGTTTTTTTTCCTATGTCACCTCCCCTAAGTTCTTCCATCTACCAATCACAGTAGACATTTTTCAAAGGACAGACCATTCTTAGACCACACCTAAGAAGGTGTGGATTTTTGAGTAATTCACACCAGGAAAGCTCTGAGTAAGTTTCCCAGTTCTTTGTTCCTTGTAAATTCACAAGTTGCCTGACCTTTATAGGTACTTATCAACCTTTTGTATTAATTCTAAAAATAAGCATGGCTTAAGTATGGATTTAAGTACTTTTCATTGTTCAGCAAGGAGTTTTCTCCCCTAAAACAGTCTTCAGTATGGGTGGAGTAGAGGTCTTCCCATTTCTGATCTAAGTAGAGTTCTCACATTTTAGATCTAAGTAGCTTCACTGTTTAAAATGGGGAATAGTCCCAATGGGGAATTTTTAAGCTTCACAATTTCTTCTTGCATTATTTTCTTTTTTGTTCCTAAATTTTCCTCTACCTAACTCAATTTGTTTGTGAAGTAATTTTTTTAGTTATTCCTGACTGTTTCCTTTCCATATTCTTCTTTTGGAATTTGTGTGTGTTTTCCATACCTTCACTGTCCCCTTCTGTGTCTTCACCTTGCTCTTTGTCTCTATAAAATTTTAATGCTTAGGGGTAGAAAAGAAGGTCTCTCACAGTTCTCAGGGTCTCTTAGACTTGAACAGGAATGTGTCTTTGTTTTGGGCTGGCCTCCCATCCCATCCCATCTCTATTATTCTTCAAAGCTGGGAGACTATGTTTATGTTGTGTGTACCTAGGGTTAGAAATTACACCACATATATAACCTTATGTATAGACTTATTTCCATCTTATTGAGGAGAACACTATCGCAGAGTTTAAGTATTGTGCCTGGAATCACAAAACCTATATTATATTCAGTCACATTCTTACTCAGATATTTCACCAAAATGTTATCTATCTTGCCATTATTAAGTCACTTAAAAATAAGAATTACTAAGCACAATATCAGGAAGAATGCTTAAACTAGAAAGATATCATTTCCAGATTTCCTTTTTCCAAATACCAGAAGGAAAAGCAAACGACAACGCACTTTCAATTTAGTTAGAGCTTTAAAAACTGCTAAAGACACTTATTAAAGATAAAGTGAATGCTGGATGACTTAAGTGAAGATTAATGAGGAGAAAATTATTTGACACAATGTGGTAAGTGAAAATTTATTTAAGTAACTTAAATTTGTAATAATGTTAAGAGTATGGATTTACTTTGTACAGAGTAACATTAACTTTCTATGTAATATTTTAATGTAATCTAATTAACATAATTTCCTCATAATATAGTTTTTATATTACATATATAATACTAAATAACTAATTCTATATAATCTATTTAGATATAATATTCTCCATGGAAAATCAAATATGTGGGATAGTGAACCAAATAGGTTCTCTTACCAGTCACCAGAATGTTGAAAATATATAAATACTCAAAGATTCTTTTTGCCTCTGGTCTGAGTAATATCACAACTGAAATATCTGCCACACTTTGATCTGGACTCTGAAACGGAAGTAGCTTTGGAGAAGTACACAGAAAATTCTCTTTCAGAACTTTGAACACTGAGCATTCCACTTCATAATAGCTGCAATTGTTAAGCAAAGTAGATTCTCTCTACTTTGTCAGTAGTTACCCAAGAAGTACAATTTTAATACTTGGATAGAAATTGAATATAGGAGTTAGAGAAAATGTCCCCATAAAACTAATTCACCAATTTCTCCTGAGTTGTCAAATATATCATGTTGCTATATCTACAAACAAAGCTTAATATTGCCTTACAAGAACAATTACTGATAGATTTCATAACCGTGCCAAAGGCTGGATATTATAGATTTGGTCTAGTTATTGTAGAGCAACTAACCAGATGGCTGGAAGCATTTCCTGTGTCCCAAGCCACAGTGCATTTTGTTGCTAAAGTACTTTGAAAAGAAATTATTCTTTGCTTTGGACTGCCAGCACGTATTGATTCAGATACAGGAAGTCATTTTAGTGATTCTCTCCTAAACCATATATATTCTTGACTGGGAAAAACTCCCAAATTCCATGTTCCATATGATCCTCAGAGCTCAGGCTAAGTGGAAAGGATGAACAAAGAACTTAAGATGATGCCTGGAAAATGATGCACAGAGACACATTCAGAATGGCCTGAAATTCTCCCTCTGGCCCTATTTTATCTCAGAAGCAGGCCTAGAGGAGAGCTACTCATCTCACCATTTGAGATGCTATAACCTATACAGGCTAAACCTTTTCCCCCTGCATTTACATCAGTATTAGGGGAAGATACTACCATTGCTTCCTATTGTCATGATTAAAATAGTGGGAGTTATAAATTGTGGCAGACAAAAGAGTGGTTGGCTTAAATTGTGACCTCAGAAAAAATGGTTTCAAGAGAGTGTCTTGTTTTAAATCAAATATAAGGTGATCGCCAGGGAAAAAATTCCCAAATATTAAATATACCCTATCAGCTGGGTTTTATAGAGATTTTAATTAATACAAATGAGGAATTAGAGAGAGAGAGACAGAGACAGAGAGACAGAGACAGAGAGAGGCAGAGAGAGAGATAGAGAGACAGAGAGAGAGGACAAGAAGGGAGAAAAAGGAGAGAATGAGAAAGGAATGGAGAGGACAGAGGGAGAAAAAAGAAAGAATGGAAAGGGGGGGGGGGAGGAGAAGACGAGAGAGCTGAAGACCCCTAGACTGCCTACGGAGTAAGAAAAGTATGAGTGTGGAGGGGGAGGGAGGACCAGAGAAAGAGGGGTGGGGCGTAGAAAAGGGAAAAGGAAGGGGTAAAGAGGGGAGAAATAGGACTGGAGGGAGAGCAAAGGGGAAGGGGGAGGGAGGGAGAAAGTTAGAGCGGCGGGGGAGGTTGGCCAGGGGGAAAACGTGTGAGGAAGGTATTCAAGGTTGCCCGCAACCTGGGCATTCGCCAATTGTCAGCAAGTTTTCGTTTTGGGTGCTTGGTTTCCCTGGGTGGAGGTGGGCTGTTGGGTTTCTGGGACCTGCGGCCACGCCTTGACGGGTCTTCCCTGTCAGGTGTTCCTCCCCCCTCCCAGCCGCTCCCCCGACCCTGGCCCATTGGAATTGTCCGCGCTGCAGAAGTGACCTGAGGGTTGTCCAACCAGCATCTTCGCTGGGAGTTGCTAGGTGGGCGGTTCTTGTTAGTTTCTCAGTGTTTTCCTGGGAGAAAATGGAACTCCCTGGGCTCCAACTTGGGAGGTAAATCTTGCTGCCCCTTGAGAAATGACTGTCTTTCCACCATCAATCTTCTGTGAGCCTCAGCGCCCTGGGTGGTTCTTTTCCTGAGCATTAAATTGTCCAAGGTTTTGTGGACTTGAACCCCTTAAGGACTTTTGTCCTGATTTCTCCCTGATCCCCTTTGTAAATGAGGCGTGAAGACCCCTTTCTGCTCCGGAGGACATCTCTGGGTGAAGTGGTGTTTGCCCCGGGGAGCAAACTATCCTGGGTGAAGGCGGTGGTATCAGCAGCGGGCCAATGCTGGTTCAGGGCTCCCTGTACCTCGGGGGTCTTTTTTCAGCATTTCCCCCATCCAAGGAGTGAGTAGCCAGGAATTTCTTTGCTCTCACTGTAGATCCCGGATGTGCGGTTGTTGCTCCCCTCTCAGAGTGTATATCGCGTACAGGATTCCTCCTTGGAGTCTCTTGTGACCTGGGAAGTGGGAAAACGGGTTGAGAGGGGTGAATAAAAAAAGAGAGAGAGAGCTGGGAAAGAAGATAAAGAGGGGAGGGGAGAAGAGAGGGGAGATGCAGAGGGAAGGAAGGAAGGGAAAGGGAGGGGAGTGGGTGTGTATGAAAGAGGGGAAGGTATGAGAGAGTAGGTAATGGAAAAGTCAGGAAAGTGGGGGCGGGGGGAAGAGTCTCAGGGGAGGATGGAGTTGGGGAAAAGGGGGAAAGGTAAAGAGGCCAGGGGAAGAGTCAGGGGATGGCAAGAGGACGGAGCAAGGACAGGGAGGGGACAGGAGGGAAGAAAGAGGAGACAATGAGAAAGGGATGGAGAAGGGAGAGGGAGAAAAAATCATGGAATGATACTTAAAGTGAGAGAGAGAGAGAGAGAGAGAGAGAGACAGAGAGAGAGAGACAGAGACAGAGAGAGAGAGAGAGAGAGAGAGACAGAGAGAGAGAGAGAGAGAGAGAGAGAGAGAGAGAGAGAGAGAGAGAGAGAGCAAGCTGGGAGGAAAAGACTAGAGGTAAAAAGAAACCTAGACCAGATATCCAGTAAGTAAATGGTAAATGAGGTGTAGGGGGAGGGGAGAACCCAGGAAAGGCGGGGATAGAAGTGGAGAAGAGAGTGGGGATGAAAGTTGGGAAGGGTAGAGAAGGAAGAAGTAGAGAGGGGGAAGGAGAAGAGAAATATGGCTAGAGAGAGAAGGGAGGGAAAGGGAATGAGTGGGAGAGAAAGGGGAAGGGGGAGGGGGTGGGAGAAGAGGGAAAACCTGATGGGGAAGGTATTTGAAGTTTCCCTCATTCTGGGCTCTGGGTCCATGGGGAGAGCAAAAGAGAAGGAGACAGAGACTAGAAGTAAGGTAGAGAAGGGATAGAGAGGAAGAGGAAGACACAAAAAGAAGGGAAAGAGCAATAGAGGGAGTGGGAAGAGGAGTGGATAGATGGAAAAAGAATCAGAGAGAAAAGAGGGTGAGATCCAGAGAGAAGCACCCAGAGGCAAAGTAAAATAAAGGGAGAATCACACAAGAGACAGACAGCGACTGGGAGAGAGACTGGGCCTGAGATGTCTAAAAATGGAGACAGAGGATAGACACAGAGAGAGAGGACAAGTGATAGTGGGAGAAAGAGAAGAGAGATGGGAGGGAGGGAGGGAGAGAGACACAGTAAAGAATTAAAGGGGAAAGAGAGAGCGAGATACTGTGTGATAGAAAGGCAAGAGAGACAGAAAGCAAGAGAGGGAAAGAAATACAGGGAGAGAGATTAGGTGGGGAAACAACAGAGAGAGAGACAGACAGAAGGGTCTGAGGTCAGAGAGTACCAAAGAAATGAATGAATAGATGAGGGAGAGAAATAGAGAAGGGATGAGAGAGAAAGACACTGGATGTGAGGCACTGGGATGAAGGGGAAGTGGCAGAGAGGATTTGAAAGGGAGGGGGGAGAGAAAGACGGGGACAGTGATTGGGGAGCCCTCAGGAGACACAGGGTGAAAAACAGGAAGAAACAGATGCAGAGAGAGCTAGAGCCTGGAATGTGCCAGATAGACACAGAGATGGAGAGACTGAGGAGACAGAGTCTGTAAAGCAAGAGAGACATACAACCAAAAAAGTGAACCACAGAGGGAGACATAGATATGGGAGAGAGAGAGGGGCAGTGAGAGAGAAGGAGCTAGAGAATGCCAGAGAAGAAAAGGGAATAACTGGGAAGGGAGAGACAGAGGGTGGGGAAAGAAAGATATAGAGAGGCAAGAAGATAGTGAACAAGAGAGAGGAAAGGGTGGTGCAGGGGAGGGGGGCAAGAGGGCAAAGGTCTGGCAGACCGAGGTTGGTGTAGATTGACAGTGAAAAAGAGTAGGGGAGAGAGAGGGATTGAGGAAGAGGATAGAGACTGAGATAGCCAGAGAGGACACAGAGACACCCTGAGACAAATTTAGACGGAATGAGAGACATGACAGTGAAAGGGAGAGAGAAAGGGCAGGAGCAAAGGAAGTAAAGAGAGTGACAGAGAGGCTGATGAGGAGTCCAGGAGAACAAGAGGGAAAAGGGGTAGAGGCTTGAGAAAGGGGGAAGGACAGACAAGGGAGAAATGGAGAGGACAGATAGAAAGTAGAAGAAGAGAGACCTAGTGGACATACAGAGTAGGAAAAGAGGAAGGGGGTGGGGTGGGGTGGGGGCCAGGGTAGAGAAGATTCCAAAGTAGTCAGAGAGGGAATGACAGAATCAAAGAGAGACAAAAGAAAGAAGAACAAGGGGATGAAAGTGAGAAAGGGAAAGAGACAGTAAGAAGTACTGGGGGCAAATAAGGACAGAGAACAAAGGAGGAGAGGTAGAGAGAGGAAAAGGACAGACAAATAAGGGAAGGAGAGAAAAGAGAGGAGGAAGTATGTGGGATGAAACTGTGCATTATTCCCCCACATCTATTGATCAGTATTGGCAATTTTCTGTTGAGAAGAACCTCCTCTCCCCTCAGTTATAATAGCAGTTATTTTAGATAGCAATATAGGCTTTTTCCTATTCTCAAAGATGACTAAAGAGCCTCCCCACCCGCCACTCATTTTGGGAGGGGTTCTGTAGCCTATGCCCGGGCATCACGAGGGCAACATATTTGATTGCTGTACACAAGATTTAAATTCCTGGGGCTTTGATTATTTCACTTTGCTTTGATTTCAGAAATTTGCTTTGCAAGGATAAAAGGGAGGGGAAGGAATATAGACTTCAGGTAAGAATGAAAAACTCAAAAAAACCCGGAAACACCCTGATACCCAAAGGGCAAATTTCAGCAACTTGTGTGTGTGTGTGTGTGTGTGTGTGTGTGTGTGTCTGTCTGTCTGTGTGTGTCTGTGCGTGCGCGTGTGCATGTATACACGCACATGAAAAGATTTGATTTTACCAGTCAGGAACACCAATTTTTCCTTTGCAATGAATTTCCAGTCTTTTCTAGGTTTCAGTACTCCCTGAAAATGCTTCAACTATTTGGCAGTTCTTCCAATTCCTACCAGAAAAGGGTAAACAATTTTGCAGGGAGCTAACTTTCCACTTTCTTGATTAACTATGGCTGCTCAGTGACATGGAAGAGAGTCAACACTAGCCTAATTCGGGATGGTGGTAATATCTTTGTTACTTTCATTGCAAGCAAACATGAGGTTTTTTTAGAATCCTGTTTGTATAGAGTACCTGTTTTGGTAACACTTCTGTGGAGAGGAATGGGGGTGGGGGGGAAATGGGCTCATCTCCCCAGGAATCATTCTAATGAGCACATGGGAGATTTGAGGCTGGCAGAATTCATATAGCTTTATTCAGAGGCTGGGTGGGGGTGCATGGAGTGAGGGAACACTACAGGGATGGGAGCCAGATGAAGGTTGAGAGAAGGGGGGGATGGTTGGGGTTGGGGGGGGAGAGAGGAAGGGAGGCTCCAGAGTCTGAGAGGGCAGAGAGGTACCCAGATTTACTCAGATTTTATGGAGATCCATCAAAGTGCCCCACGTCCATTTTCCCATCATGGAGTATCTTTTCAACCCTCCATTCTCTATCCTCCTTAATCTTTCTCAACTCTTTCAAGCTTATAGGAGTTACTCATTAGGTTTGTAGTTTGTAGGGCTGTGGAAGGATTTTTGCAGCTTTATATAACAGTTCTTGGGTTTTAGTAATCATGTTTCTAACGGGTAAGTTTTGCGGCTTCTCTCATAGGAATTAGGACAGCAAACCTCTTCCCATGGGAACGAGGAGGGGGGGAGGGGCTCTTTTGCCACATTTGAGAAGACTATCAAAGGCCTATACTAAGAGGTGGGGGGGGTGGGGGGGTTTCTTCTACTCTTCAAAAGGAGAAATATTGATCTCTCTTAGTGGAGGGCTCCTAACCACATTTTTTCTACAGGAAGTTACTAATAAGAGCATGCTGGGACAATTTCATCTCACACAAATCTCATGGAGAAAAATAAGGATAGGGGGAAGAAAATGAGAGAAAGTAAAAGGGGGAATGGGAGTGCGAGGGGACAATAAAAAAGAGACAGAGGAAAAAAAGAAGACTGGGGGAAGGAGGAGGACAGAAGGGAGGGAACAAAGGTAAAGAAGAGAAAGGGAGCTGGAGAAGAGTGGGTTTAGCAGTGAAAGAAGATAGGAGGTGGTGAGAGTAGGAAAAAGAAAGGAACTGGAAAGGAAGATGAAAGAAAAGTCAGGAAAGGTGTGTGTGTGGGTGAGTCAGGAGAGGATGGAGTTGGAGAAAAAGAGGGAAAGGTGTAGAAGCCAGGGGAAGAGTCAGGGGAAGACTAGAGGAAACGTGTTTGTGTGTCTGTGTGTCTGTGTGTGTCTGTCTGTGTGTGTGTCTGTGTGTGTGTGTGTGTCTGTGTGTGTGTGTGAGAGAGAGAGAGAGGAGGACAAGAAGGGAGAAAAAGGAGAGAATGGAAAGGAATGGAGAGGACAGAGGGAGAAAAAAGAAAGAAGTGAAAGAGAGGGGGGGAGAGGAGAAGACTAGAGGGCTGAAGACCCCTAGACTGGCTACGGAGTAGGAAAAGTATAAGAGTGTGGAGGGGGAGGGAGGACCAGAGAAAGAGGGGTGGGGTGGCAATGCAATGTCCCTGAAAATCTGCAGGGATCTAGGAGAAAAACATCCACAAGTAGAGGACAAACTGTGGGAGTAAAAACACTGAGGATAAGCAACTGCTTGACTGCCGTGTTTGAGGGGAGATGTCTGAGGAGAGACTCTAAATGAACACTCTAATGTAAATACCAACAACATGGAAATGGGTTTGATTCAAGAACACATGTAATACCCAATGGAATCCTGCATCAGGTATGGGAGAGTTCTGGGGTGGGAGGAAAAGAAATGATCTTTGTTTCAAGTGAATAATGTTTGGAAATGCTCAAATAAAAAAAAAATTTTAAGGGATAGGGAAGGTAAATACATCCTGATAAAAGTGAGTATTGATAATCAGGAAATAACACTAATCAACATGTATGGCCAAATGGCATTGAATCCAAATTTGTAATGGAGAAACTAGGAAAATTGAAGGAGGAAATATATGGTAAAACTATACTAGTGAGAGATCTGAATCAATCACTATCAGATTTAGATAAATCAAATGAAAAATAAATAAGAATAAGGTAAAAGAGGTTAATGAAATCCTAGAAAAATTAGAGTTCATAGATATATGGAGAAAAATAAAGAGGAACACACCTTCTTTTCAGCAGCAAATGGTTCATTCACAAAGATTGACCTCAAAATAGGTCATAAAAACATGGCATACAAATTCAGAAAACCAGAAAAATTAAATGCAACCTTCTCAGATCACAAGGCAATGAAAATAATGATCAATAGGGGCACATGGACAGTCAAATCAAAAATTAATTGGAAATTAAATAATATGATTCTTCAAAATTGGCTAGTTAGAGAACAAGTCCGAGAAATAATTAATAATTTCATTGAAGAAAATGACAATGATGAGGAATCCTTTCAACCTCTATGGGATGCAGCCAAAACAGTACTCAGGTGAAAATTTATATACTTGAGTTCATATGCTAACAAATTAGGGAGGGCAGAGTTCAATGAATTGGATATGCAAATCAAAAAACTTGAAAACAAACAAATTAAATGCCCCCAGAAGAAAACCAAATTCGAGATCCTAAAAATAAAGGGAGAAATTAATAAAATCTAAAGTGACGAAGCGGCACTTTAAAAAAAATCCAAACAAAATAGAGAAAGTATTCGTCAATCTAATAAAAAAGAGGAAAGAAGAAAACCAAATTAACAGTATCATGGATGGAAAGGGAGGACTCACCTCCAATGAAGAGGATATTAAGGCAATCATTAAAAACGATTTTGCACAATTATATGGAAATAAATATGTCAATCTAGGAGAGATGGATGCATATTTACAAAAACATAAATTGCCTCGATTAACAGAAGAACAAATTGAATTCTTAAATAATCCCACATCAGAAAAAGAAATCAAACAGGTACTGAAAGAACTCCCTAAGAAAAAAATTCCCCAGGGCCAGATGGGTTCACAAGTGAATTCTATCAAACATTCAAAGAACAGCTAATCCCAATAGTATACAAAGTATTTGACATAATAAGCAAAGAGGGAATTCTACCAAATTCCTTTTATGACACAAATACGGTTCTGATTCCAAAGCCAGGCAGGTCAAAAATGGAGAAAGAAAACTACAGTCCAATCTCCCTAATGAACCTAGATGCAAAAATCTTAAATAAGAGACTAGTAAAAAGACGGCAGCAAATGATCAGTGGGCTTATTCATTATGATCAGGTAGGATTTATAACCAGGAATACAAGGAGGGTTCAGAATTCGGAAAACCACCCACATAACTGACCATGTCAAGAAGCAAACCAACAAAAATAACATGATTATCTCACTAGTCTCAAAAAAAGCCTTTGACAAAATACAACACCCATTCCTATTGAAAACAGTAGAAAATATAGAAATAAAAGGGTCTTTCCTAAAAATAATAAACAGTATCTTTTTTAAATCCTTCTGTCAACACCATCTGCAATGGGGATAAACTACATGCATTCCCAATAAGACCAGGAGTGAAACAAGAATGCCCATTATCACCTCTATTATTTAACATTGTACTAGAAATACTAGTAGTAGCAATTAGAGAAGAAAAACAAATGGAAAGTCTTAAAATTAGCAATAAGGAGACCAAGCTATCACTCTTTGCGGATGATAGGATGGTCTATTTAAAAAATCCTAGAGAATAGATTAAAAAGCTAGTGGAAATAATCAACAATGTTAGCAAGTAGAAGGACCCAAAATAAACCCACAGAAGTCATCAGTATTTCTATATATCTCCAACACATCTCAGAAACAGGAAATAGAAAGAGAAATCCCATTCAAAATCACCTTAGACAATATAAAACACTTAGGAATCTATTTGCCCAGACAAACAGGAACTATATGAACACAATTACAAAACACTCTCCACACAACGAAAACTAGATCTGAGCAATTGGAAAAACATTAACTGCTCATGGATAGGACGAGCTAACATAATAAATATGACCATCCTACCAAAACTTATCTTTATTTAGTGCCATACCCATCGAACTTCCAAAAAAATTTCTTTACAGAATTAGAAAAAACCATAACAAAGTTCATTTGGAAGAAGAGCAGATCAAGGACATATAGGGGAATAATGAAAAAAAAAATAAGGAAGGCAGCCTTGCAATCCCAGATCTCAGACTATATTATAAAGCAGTGGACATTAAAACCATTTGGTACTGGCTAAGAGACAGAAAGGAGGATCAGTGGGATTAACTTGGGGTAAGTGACCTCAGCAAGATAGTCTATGACAAAGGCCAAGATCCCAGCTTCTGGGACAAAAACCCAGTATTTCAAAAAAAAGTGCTTGGAACAATGAAAGACAGTGTGGGAGAGATTAGGTTTGGATCAGCACCTCACATACACCAAGATAATCTCAGAATGGGTGAAGGACTTGAACATAAAGAAGGAAACAATAAGTAAATTATGTGGGCACAGAATAGTATACATGTCAGACCTGTGGGAAGTGGTGCAGAGCGAAAGGAGGAGAATTGGGAAAACATTGTACACGGTGTCTGAAACATTGTAGTACAATCGAATCTAATGGACTTCTCCATTTGTGTCTATACAAAGTCCCTGAACATTCTGTAGGGATCAAGGGAAAAAACACTATCCCCTAGCAGAGAACACATTGTCGGAGGAAAAATACTGAGGAAAAGGTACTGCTTGACTACAGGGGTTGAGGTGACATGACTGAGGAGAGACTTTAAATGAACAACCTAATGCAAATACCAACAACATGGAAATGGGTTCGAATCAATGACATATGTTATACCCAGTGCAATCGCGAGTTGGCCATGAAAGAGGTGGTGGGAGGGAGGGGGGAGAAAAAGAAAACGATCTTTCTTTCCACGGAATGATGTTTGAAAATGACCAAATAAAATAATGTTTAAAAAGAAAAAAAAAAGAGGCAGAGGAAAGAAGCTAAGGAGGGCAGGGGAGAACAGGGGGATGCGGAGGTAAAGAAGGGAAAGGGTTGGCAGTTGGTTTGGCAATGAAAGAGGAAGGTACAAGAGAGGAGAAAACAGAAAAGGAAAAGAAAAAACGGGAGGAGAAGACTAGAGGACTGAGGAGATCTAGACAGCATACCGAGTAGAAAGACGATGAGGAGATGAGGATTATTGTGGAGGTAAGAAGGCGGAAGGGTGAGTGTGGATCAGAGAAAGGTTGGATGGAAAAGAAGAGCCGAGGGGATGGACGCTGGGAAAGACAGAGCAGGAAAAGGTAGAGAGGGGGAAAGAGAGGAGTATGGCTAGAGGAAGGGGGGAGGGGACATAAGGGGTCGAAAATGGAAAGAAGAGAGAGAGTGGGAGAGAAATGGGAGGGCAGGGGCTGCAGGCAGAAGAAGGAGAGAGCAGCAGAAGCGGGCGAGACCAGGGAGAAAGTTGGGAGTCCGCCAAAGAGGCAGACGAGAGGGAAAATAGGAAATGAGAAAAAGGGATAGAGAAGGGAGAGGGGAAAAAATAATGCAAAGAGAGTTAAAGGAAGAGACCGGGAGAGGGGAGAGGATGAGAGCAGAGGGATGAAGAGATCCACACTGGAGATAGAGTCGAACAAGTATAGGAGGCTGAGGTAAGGGAGCAGGAAGGCAGGAGCAGAGAAAGAGGGTGGATAGAAAAGGAGAAGAGAGAGGAGATGAAAGTTGCAAAGGACAGAATAGAAAGAGGGGTGTGGGGGGGTGGGGGGGCGGAAGGCAGAGAAATACCGCTAAAAGGACGTGAAGAGAATGAGAGGGAGCCAAAAGGGAAATGTTGGAGGGTAATTGGGCCAGCCCAGGGAGGTTGTTGGAGCGGGCTGGGGAGGTTGGCGAGGGGGAAAACGAGTCTGGAAGGCATGTCAGGTTGCCCTCCACCAGGGCACTCGCTAATTGCCAGCACGTTTCTCCTGTTAGTCCTTGGTTTCCTGGGGTCGAGGTGTGGCATTGTGCATCTGGGGCCTGCAGCCACCTCACCCCACCTTGTGGTCCTTCCCACGGCCTCCCCCGGCCTCCCCCATTGCTTTCGCCATTGGAAGGGTCGGCTGTGCAGTTCATGGGCGTGTCCGTTGTCCAATAGGAATCTTTGTTTGACTTTGCTACGGGGGCGGTTCCTTTTAGGTTCTCTGGGTTTTCCAAGGAGGAAATGTAACTCCCTTTGATCCAACTTCCGAGGTCCTTCAGCCCCTTAGAAAATGACTCCGTCTTCTTAACTATCGGTCTTTTGTGAGCCTGTATCTCTGAGCCTCAGTGCCTCTTGTGGTTCTTTTCCTGAGCAGTAATGTACTTGATTTTGTTGACTAGAACCCTTTCATGACTTTTGCCCTAACTCCCCCCCCCCCCATCCTTCCTGTAAATGACGCTGGAAGACCCCTTTCTCTTCCGGAGAATGGGTCTGGACGGATTCGTGTTTGCTCTGGTGAGAAAATTCTGGGTGGAGTCGGTCGTCCTGTGCTGTTTCGAGCAACCCTGTCCATTGCGAGGCTGTTTCCCGCATTTCCCCTATCCACGGAGAAGCCAGTGATTTCTGTCCCTTTGCTGATCATGGAGGTGTGATTGCTGTTCCCCCCTGAGAGTGTCAATAAAATACCGGATTCTCCCTTGGAATCTCCGGTCAAATGGGAAGTGGAAAAATAGGTTGAGAGGGGTGAATAGAAAAGACAGAGGAAGGAAGGTAAGGAGGGACGTGGGGGGGGGGGGGGGAAGAGGTAAACAGAGGGGAGAAAGCAAAGGAAGGAAAAGGCCGTGAGAGAGTATCAAAAAAAGAAGTGGATTGAAAGAGGAGAACAATCAGGAAATGGGGGGCGCGTAGTGTGGATTTGGGAAAGAGAGGTCAGGAGAGGGTAGGCTTAGGGGAAGGAGTGAGGAGGTTGACAAAGTGACGGATCAGGGGACAAGACGGGAGAAAGAAGAGAGAATCAGAAGAGGGTGAAATGAAAGAATGGAAAGACAGTTGAAGAAAAGAGAGAAGGGGAGGAGAAGAGTAAAGGGATGAAGAGATCAGGACAGCACACAGTAGGAAAAGATGAGTTGTGGTAAAAAGGGGAGAGAGGTAGGATGAATCAGAGAAAGGTTGGATTTAGAAGAAGAGGAGAGGGGATGAACGTTGGGAAGAACAGCAGGAAAAGGTAGAGGCAGAAAGAGGAATTGAACATGGCTAGAGGGAAGAAAAGAGAGTGGGAGAGAAAAGGGACGTGGTGTAACCGTTGAAAGAGTGGTTGCCTTAAATTGTGATTGCCAAAACTGTCAAGATAAGTTTTTGTGTCTTGATTTTTTATTAAAAATAAAGTGGTCGGCATGGGAAAAATTCTGAAATATGAAATACCCCAGTCAGCTGGGTTTTTATGGAGATGTTAATTAGTACAATTAAGCAATCAAGGAATGGGAGAGAGAGTAAGAGGAAATAATGTATGAGAGACCAGTCAGTCTTTTATCCACTCACCAGAAGATTTGTCCCAAGGAAGAATTCTGGTGTTCAGAGAGACCCTCCAGTTTAGCTCCTCAGCTCCACTATGTTCAGCCACCGAACCTTCCAATTCAGCTTTGGCAAACTGAACTTTTTCAGAGGCCTTTCAAAGAACATTTTCTCCTATGTCACCTCCCCTAAGTTTTCACATCTACCAATCACAGTAGAAGTTTTCACAGGACTGACCATTCTTAATTCACACCTGAGTAGACTAAAACTTTTGAGTAATTCCCACCTGAGTAGACTAAAACTTCACACCTCATTTGTTAAACTTCTCCCTTGCAAGCTTGCATGTTGCCTGACCTTTTAGTGATTAATTTGACCTTCATACCTACTTAGCACCTTTTTGCATTAGATATAAAAGTAGACCTAGCTTAAGGGTTTGGGTTTCATTTTAAGTATGGGTTAAGTACTTTTCATTGTTCAGTAAGGAGTTTACAACTTTATCTTCCTCTCAAGTATGCTTAAGTGTGGGTGGAGTAATGTTAGAGTTCCCACCTTCCTGAACAAAGTCCATTCATTGCTTTAAAATGGGTTTAGCTTAACCAAATCTTCTGAAATAGAGTCTGAGAAGAGGGAGAAGAGTAGATAGAAGGAAAAAAATCTGAGAAAACACAGGGTGAGATACAGAGAGAAGCACCCAGAGATACTGATAAAGGTAGAATAACACAGTGATTGGGAGAGAGATAAACAGAATGAGATGTATAAAAATGGAGACAGAGGATAGACACAGAGAAAGTGAGGCAGAGAGGACAAGTGACAGTGGGAGAAAGTGACACAGATGGGTGGGAGGGAGGGAGAGAGAAATGGAGAGGGAGAGAGACACAGTAAACAAAGGGTGTAGGGTTGGAGGTAGGAATGCAAGTAAGCAAAGGATCACCTTTTATTTCCTAGCCCACTAGGCACTAGGGTTGCCCAAAGAGAAGTCCTGTTGGCTTGGCTAGGGGAACGCCTTTTATAGTATAGGGGGTTAGGATGAAATGTTGAACAGTAGGATGTGGTGATTTGGCAGTTGCAGCTTGCCGAGGGGTTCACAATACAGGGAGTGTCTGCTTAGCTGCTGGAACAGTTATGCTGTCTTGTGTAAAAGTTTACTCCTGGCCCCCAGAGGGACGTTGTTCTGACCTTCTTGATTCCACACTTCTACTATATATGAGGAATCTTCCTCATGAGACCATATCCTCATAAGGGCATTCAGTGGGAGACAGAGTTTGATATCGCTTGTGAAGCATATTTGAGTGGAGTGATTGCTGATGTATTGTTAATTCAGAAGTCAACTGGTTTAGTCCTCAGGTACCAAATGACAGGAATTTGTTCAAACCAGTTTGACACCATGATGTCATAATATCACACTCAGGCTTTTGCTGACCAATGTAAAGCCAAATATGATATAGTTCTTCATGGGAATGAAAACATACAAATGAAAAGTTGTAATGTTTTACATCCAGCCACACTATGACCTGATTTGTGTACAAATGTAGAGTCATTACGTGACTAAACTGAAGTAGTCCAATTAATAGAACAAGTAAGGCTGCATTTGAAAGATACACAATTAGACAATCCTGACATTCTACTTTATATAGATGGTTTGTCTTTCATGCAGAATGATATCTTTTATATCACTTGCAAAGAATGATAGTTTCGTCTCTTCATTGTCTATTTTAATACGTTCAATTACTTTTTTGTCACAAATTGCTACTACTAGTCTTTCTATTACTATGTTAAATAGCAAACACCTCCTTTTGGAATTACACAAAAGAGGGCATAAGATGTTGAAGGATACGGTTCAGTGTTTCCTCCCTAAAGTAGAATATTTGGGGTTCATCCTGACTATAGGTATATGCTTTATTTCTGAGACACTCACCTGTGAATATCTCAAGAAGAGAGAAAGGATAGTAGTTTAAATTCCACGAGGGGCAAGACGGAGCCGGGAGACACAGCACAACTCCGGATACTGGAAATCTCAAAGGAAAGAACCATCCAGTAGTCCAAAATTAACACCACTCAGGTCAGAGAAATGATAGAGTTTAGCTCAGAGATTAGAGTAGGTTCCTCAGACTAGTTGCCAAGCAGGAACCCTAGGGCTGAGAGAATAGGGTGTAGATAATAGGATGAATTAGAAAGAGCTAGGTATTAGCATTGGAAAAGGAAAGCCCCTGGCCAAAGGCCAGGTCCCAGGTGAGAGAGAGAGAAGAGAAGTAGAGAAGAGACAGTGTAAGGCAATGTGTGACATCCGAGATATCTCCCCCTTTTTGTTTGACATAAAAATAAGTAGTGCAATATCAAAATGTGACAAAACACACCTTAACAAATACAAACATACTGGTGCATAATCATAACATGATTCAAAGGTGAAAAACCAAACCAGATTGTAAAACCTAAATATAAAAATCAAGTGTGATCATCAGCATAAACTGATTCAGTGATAAATCTAACAAATTTAAAATTGAACTCCCTATCTACCTATCTGCTTATCAAAATAAATGTAACAGTCTTAGTAAATATAAACTATTAAGAAAATATTTTTCACTCTAGCGATCCTGGTTCGATGAGATAGAAGTTTTTTGGCTCACAAGACAGGTGCAATAATCAGACATGCCACCTTTCATAGTCAGGACTATCAGAAGCTGTCAGCCTTTTCAACAGTTATCAAAAAGACTATCTCTGGAGATGAAGGATGAGTCCTTCCTTTCTCTTGTACTGATACTGCATCTTAGGGATCTATTTGTGCTCACTTCCAGATGCCTGCCACATAGGAAAACGGTTGGAAGTTTAATGCCAGGACAACCAGTGACTGAGAGCGTCAGTATACCATGTCTCTGCATCCCGAACTTTAAACATCCATTTCATATGGAATTTGCATCGGTGGGTGGCTATGGCTGTCTCGTCCATAATGATATATTCATTATGGTTCCCCTTTCATGCAGTCAGACATCACTCTCCAGAATAGTCATCTGAAAATTAACAAATGCTGCCATGTTCTCATGGTTGCAGACTTTCGGGTGTCTGCAATAGTAAAATACTTGCACCTTCATAGCCCAGGAACAGTGTTAACAGTACTTTCCATGTACTAAAAATTTTGGCAGCAGTTCTGCAAAAGAAAAATCAAAGTTAAATAGTTTAAAGTGAATCAAAAGTGTTCTATAATATGAAAATACTGACATCTTTAAGATTCTTCTCCCTTTTTTCTTTTTACTTTTTTTGTTGTTATTGTTGGGAGAGATCCCTTTAAAGAAAAACATCCTCTCTGAGCAATCTTGGAGGATCATGTGTATAACATACAAAATGATCCTGGGAACATGATCCCAAAAATTAATACACAATTTTAGACTCTTGGCTCACTGTTTCTGTGGTATGTTTGAAGCTGAACCAATATGTAATATCAGAATTTACAATCCCAATGATTTCTAATTCCTAATCTAAATTGACCAAAATTCACCTTGTACATGAACATAATTTTGCACCAATAAAGGCCTTGCAAAAACATTAATACAACAATTATTGTGAACTTTTTAAACAAATACCAATATTCCCATACACATTACATTCTGATTTGTAGTTTAAATAACCCGGATGAGGATAATGAAGTGACATTTCAAGTTCTGACTGCATATTTCTTTTCTCAACCTTATTTAAATCTGTGCTTGTCTAAATAAACCCATCACTTCCGGTCAACATGGCAGCGTAGAAGCAGCAAAAGTTCAGACCTTGGAAACCCTTCCTTACTGATCACAAACAGAGTGCTCCCAGGACACCGAAATTCAAGCTGAACAACAGGATAGACCTGGGGAAATCTCCTCCTGGACCTGGATCAAAAGGTACCCCACCCCAAAAGCCAGAATCCTAGATCACTTGGATCTAAGGAAGGTCCCACGACCCATCCCCCCAACCCAGAGTGCTGAGCCCATGGCAGCAGCGAGAACGTCAGGGCTCTGAGGACTCACCTTGAAAGCAACCTGAGCTAGTCTCCCGGGCGCCCAACACAGACGGCAGGGAAACTTAGAGAGAAGGGGGATGCCCGTAACCCCCTGGCTAGGACCTTCCACCTGAGTCTCAAGGAAGATCCCAGCTTTAGGGCACCAGCTGAACCCAATCGCATCAGGAGCCCTCAGAGCTACTGAAAGGACAGAAACCTCAGGGCTGGCAAAGGGGTTGCTCCGAAAAGCTTACCTTGAAAGGAACCTGGGCAAGTCTCCGGGCATTCAACTCAGACTGTGGAGGAGGAGGGTTTTTTTTTCTTCCTTTTTTTGGCTCTGGGATCATTCCGCCCACACCACTTGAACCTAATCCCATCAGGAGCCCTCAGAGCTTCTGAAAGAACAAAAACCTCAGGGCCTGTAAAGGGCTTACCTTGAAAACAACCGGGCCAGTCTCCAGGCTTCAACACAGATTGTGAGGAGGTTTTTTGCATGAGGGCTCATCTGGCCCAAACCAAGTGAACCTAATCCCATCAGGAGCACTCAGAGCCCAGGGAGGCCATGCACCTCACCCCTTAGAGAGCAGGGTCTTCTGAAAAAACAGAAACCTAGAGGCAAAGTCAAGATGGCAGCCTAGAAGGAGCATAGACCTGGCAGCCTGGCCAGAGCTTTGGAGATCCTCCATATCTGCTCCAGCCGTCCAGGAAGTTTAAAACTCAGAGTAAACCCAGCCCAACTAAGCTGAACTCAATCCCACCAAAAGTCTCCAGAACGCAAGGAAGCCCAGGCTCCCCATCCATCCTCATTGACTGCTGGACTTTAAGCCAATCAAAAGCCTCCAGAGGACAAGAAAGCTCAAACCCCCAAAAACCCTCCCCCAGAGATAACACCACGAGATCTTCTGTTAAAGCTCCAAGAGCGAAGACCAATAGAAGTCCCCAAAAAGCAAAAAAAAAAAAAAGAGGAACAAGAGCACAGACAAATATGGGGAGGAAAGAAGGGGTGAATTTGAACAAACAACCAAAACAGAAGAAAGAAACTACAATAGACAGCTACTACTCACCAAATGGAACAGAGGGGGAGAGATCAGCAAACGATAAACCAGAAATCCCAGCAAATTGGATATAAGCTGTGGAAGAACTCAAAACACAACTAAGAGAGGCTGAAGACAATTGGGAAAAGAACTTAAAAATTAAGATAAGTCATCTGGAAACAGAGGCACTTGAACTAAACCAAGAAAATAGTGTCCTGAAAGCCAAAATCATCCAGTTGGAAAGTGAGGCAAAGGAGATGAAAGACGAGGTAAAGAAGATGAAAGATGATCTTCAAAGAAAATCAGACCAGAAGGAAAAAGACGACCAAAAAGCCAGAGATGAAATCCAATCTTTAAGAACCAGAGTAAAACAACTAGAATCAAGTGTCCTCACAAGGCAGCAGGACACTATAAAACAAAACAAAAAGAATGAAAAAAATTGAGGAAAATGTGAAGCATCTCATTCACAAAACAGATGATTTAGAAAATCGTTCAAGACGAGACAATTTAAGAATAATTGGACTACCAGAAGACTACGACAAAAGAAAAAGCCTGGACATAATACTAGAGGAAATTATCCAGGAAAACTGTCCCGAGATCCTAGAACAAGAGGGGAAAGTGGAGATTGAAAGAATCCACAGATCACCCCCTGTATTTAATCCCCAACTGACAACACCAAGAAATGTTATAGCCAAATTCAAAAACAATCAGATGAAAGAACAGATATTACAAGCTGCCAAGAAGAAGCCATTCAGATACCATGGAAACTCAGTGACGATAACACAGGATCTGTCTGCATCCACACTGAAGGACCCAAAGGCATGGAATAGGATATTCCGGAAATGAAGGGAACTAGGTCTACAGCCAAGAATAAAATACCCATCAAAACTGACTATATTCTTACAGGGGAAAGTATGGTCATTTAACACAACAGAAGAGTTCCAAGCATTCATAAATATAAGACCAGACCTGAAGAGAAAATTTGAAGTCCAACCACAGAACTCAAGAGAATTATCAAAATGTAATTAAAAAAGAGTGGAAAAAAACAACAACCACAACAACAAAAAAATTTTAAGAGACTCAATAAGTTAAAATGATATGTATCTATATAAGAAAAGAGGTCATTGGCAACTCTTAAAAACTGTTGCTATCACCTGAGCAGCTAGAAGAACTACACTCAGAGGGAACAGTGACAAACTGTATAGGATGAAAGGACAAGACATAAACAGGTATATAGATATATGCATGCATAAATACATATACATGTGTATGTATGTATATAGCATATATATGACCAAAGCTAAAAAAGAAAAGAGGTTATGACTAAAAGAAATGGGAAAAGAAACAAATTTATATGTCACAAAGAAGCTCATGGCGGGTGGGGGGAGAACATCGATACACTGGAAGGGTAAAGAGGTTGGAGATAGGAAATACTCAACTCTTATGTACTTTGAAACTGACCCAAAGAGGGAAGAACAATCCAATCCATTGGGGAAGAGAATAGATTTGCACCCTATAGGGGAGTAGAAGGGTAAAAAACAGACTGGTGGGGAGGGAAGCAGTACAAGGGAGAGAGAGGGTGGGGGGGATTTTAAAAAGACTACAGGGGAAAATAAGGGAGGGAATAAGAAGGGAGGGGGTAGAAAGGGAAGTACAATGGGGACTGATTTAAAGTAAATCACTGGACTAAAAGTTAGAGCTGAAGAAGAAAGGTTAGAATTAGGGAAGGATATCAAAATGCCAGGGAGTCCACAAGTGACAGTCATAACTTTGAACATGAATGGGATGAACTCACCCATAAGACGTAGACGAATAGCAGAATGGATTAGAATGCAAAACCCTACCATGTGTTGTCTCCAAGAAACACACATGAGGCGGGTAGACACCCACAAGGTCAGAATTAAAGGATGGAGTAAGACCTTCTGAGGCTCAACTGACAGAAAGAAGGCAGGAGTGGCAATCATGATATGTGATAAAGCCAAAGCAAAAATAGACCTGATCAAAAGGGATAGGGAAGGTAATTATATTTTGTTAAAAGGGACATTAGATAATGAGGAAATATCACTAATCAACATGTATGCACCAAATAATATAGCACCCAAATTTCTAATGGAGATACTAGGAGAATTGAAGGAAGAAATAGACAGTAAAACCATATTAGTAGGAGACTTGAACCAACCATCATCAAATTTAGATAAATCAAATCAAAAAATAAATAAGAAAGAGGTAAAAGAAGTGAATAAAATTTTAGAAAAATTAGAATTAATAGACATAGGGAAAAATAACTAGGGATAAAAAGGAATACACCTTCTTCTCAGCACCACATGGCACATTCACAAAGATTGACCATCCATTAGGTCACAGAAACATGGCACACAAATGCAGAAAAGCAGAAATAATAAATGCAGCCTTTTCAGACCATAAGGCAATAAAAATAATGATCAGTAATGGTACATGGAAAATCAAATAAAAAACTAATTGCAAATTAAAAAATATGATACTCTAAAATCTTTTAGTTAGAGAAGAAATCATAGAAACCATTAACAATTTCATCGAGGAAAATGACAATGGCGAGACATCCTTTCAAACCTTTTGGGATGCAGCCAAAGCGGTAATCAGAGGTACATTCATTTCCCTGAGTGCATATATATATATTAACATTCTAGGGAGAGCAGAGATCAATCAATTGGAAATGGAAATAAAAAAAGCTTGAAAGCGATCAAATTAAAACCCCCCAGCAGAAAACCAAACTAGAAATCCTAAAAATTAAGAGAGAAATTAATAAAATCGAAAGTGATAGAACCATTGAGCTAATAAACTAGACAAGAAGTTGGTACTTTGAAAAAAAAACAAACAAAATAGACAAAGTACCGGTCAGTCTAATTTAAAAAAGGAAGGAAGAAAAGCAAATTAACAGCATCAAAGATGAAAAGGGGGACATCACCTCGGATGAAGGGGAAATTAAGGCAATCATTAAAAATTACTTTGCCCACTTATATGGCAAAGGTTTAATTACTCATATTTATAATGAGCTAAAACAATTGTACAAAAAATCAAGCCATTCTCCAATTGATAAATGGGCAAGGGAAATGGATAGGCAGTTCTCAGATAAAGAAATCAAAACTATTAACAAGCACATGAAGAAGTGTTCTAAATCTCTTATAATCAGAGAGATGCAAATCAAAACAACTCTGAGGTATCACCTCACACCTAGCAGATTGGCTAACATAACAGCAAAGAAAAGTAATGAATGCTGGAGGGGATGTGGCAAAGTAGGGACATTAATTCATTGTTGGTGGAGCTGTGAACTGATCCAACCATTCTGGAGGGCAATTTGGAACTATGCCCAAAGGGCAACAAAAGAATATCTACCCTTTGACCCAGCCATAGCACTGCTGGGTCTGTACCCCAAAGAGATAATGGACACAAAGACTTGTACAAAAATATTCATAGCTGCGCTCTTTGTGGTGGCCCAAAACTGAAAAACGAGGGGATGCCCATCAATTGGGGAATGGCTGAACAAACTGTGGTATATGTTGGTGATGGAATACTATTGTGCTAAAAGGAATAATAAAGTGGAGGAGTTCCATGGAGACTGGAAAAACCTCCAGGAAGTGATGCAGAGCGAGAGGACCAGAACCAGGAGAACATTGTACACAGAGACTAATACACTGTGGTATAATCGAACGTAATGGACTTCTCCATTAGTGGCGGTGTAATGTCCCTGAACAACTTGCAGGGATCCAGGAGAAAAAAACACCATTCATAAGCAAAGGATAAACTATGGGAGTGGAAAAACCGAGAAAAAGCAACTGCCTGAATACAGAAGTTGATGGGACATGACAGAGGATAGACTCTAAATGAACACTCTAATGCAAATACTATCAACAAAGCAATGGGTTCAAATCAAGAAAACATCAAATGCCCAGTGGACTTTCGCTTCGGCTATGGGGGGTGGCGGAGAGGAAAAGAAAATGATCTATGTCTTTAATGAATAATGCTTGGAAATAATCAAATAAAATATATTAAAAAACAAAACAAAACAAAACACTAGGAAGTATAGGAATAGAGCAATCATTCAGAAAAATAATGAACAGTATATATCTAAAATCATCAGCTAATATCATCTGCAATGGGGATAAACTAGATGCATGAGATAAGATCACAAGTGAAACAAGGATGCCCATTATCACCTCTACTATTTGACATTGTACTAGAAACACTAGCAGTAGCAATTAGAGAAGATAAAGGAATTGAAGGCATCAAAATAGGCAAGGAGAAGACCAAGTTATCACTCTTTGCAGATGACATGATGGTCTACTTAAAGAATCCTAGAGATTCAACCAAAAAGCTAATTGAAATAATCAACAACTTTAGCAAAGTTGCAGGATACAAAATAAACCCGCATAAGTCATCTGCATTTCTATATATCTCCAACACAGCTCAGCAGCAAAAACTAGAAAGAGAAATCCCATTCAAAATCACCTGAGACAAAATAAAATACCTAGGAATCTATCTCCGGAGACAAACACAGAAACTATATGAACACATCTACAAAACACTCGCCACACAACTAAAACTAAACTTGAGCAATTGGAAGAACATTAACTGCTCATGGATAGGACGAGCCAATATAATAAAAATGACCATCCCACGCAAACTTATTCATCTATTTAGTGCCATACTCATTGAACTCCCAAAAAATTTCTTTACTGATTTAGTAAAAAAAAAGTTCATTTGGAATAACAAAAGATCAAGGATATCCAGGGAAATAATGAAAATCAAAACCACAAATGATGGGGGCCTTGCAGTCATACATGTCAGACCTTTGGGAGGGGAAAGACTTTAAAACCAAGCAAGACATAGAAAGAATCACAAAACTTAAAATAAATAATGTTGACTACATCAAATTAAAAAACTTTAAACAAACAAAACCAACGTAACTATAATCAGAATGGAAACAACAAATTGGGAAAAAAATCTTCATAGAAACCTCTGACAAAGGTATAATTACTCCAATTTATGAAGAGCTAAATCAATTGTACAAAAAAATCAAGCCATTCTCCAATTGATAAATGGGCAAGGGACATGGATAGGCAGTTTTCAGATAAAGAAATCAAAACTATTAATAAGCACATGAAGAAGTGTTCTAAAACTCTTATAGTCAGTGAGATGCGAATCAAAACAACTCTGAGGTATCACCTCATGCCTAGCAGATTGGCTAACATGACAGCAAAGGAAAGTAATGAATGCTGGAGGGGAATGTGACAAAGTAGGGACATTAATTCATTTCTGGTGGAGTTGTGAACTGATCCAACCATTCTGGAGGGCAATTTGGATGCCCAAATGCCCAAAGGACGACAAAAGAATGTCTACCCTTTAATCTAGTCATAACACGGCTGGGTCTATACCCCAAAGAGATAATGGAGAAAAACACGTGTACGAGAATATTCATAGCTGCGCTCTTTGTGGTGGCCAAAAATTAGAAAATGAGGGGATGCCCATCAATTGGGGAATGGCTGAACAAATTGTGGTATATGTTGGCGATGGAATACTATTGTGCTAAAAGGAATAATTTTCTGGGAGAAAAAACACTATTCATAAGCAGAGGACAAGCTGTGGGAGTAGAAACACCGAGGAAAAGCAACTGCCTGACTATAGTGGTTGAGGAGACATGACAGAGAAGAGACTCTAAACGAACACTCTAATGCAAACATTAACAACATGAGAATGGGTTCGAATCAAGAATATATGTGATACCCAGTGGAGTCACACATCGGCTATGGTGGGTTGGAGGGGAGGAAAAAATGATCTTTGTCTTTAATGAATAATGCTTGGATATGATCAAATAAAATATTATAAAATTTTTAAAAAAAGAAGGAAACTATAAGCAAATTAGGTGAACACAGAATAGTATACCTGTCAGATCTTTGCGAAAGCCTTTAAAACTAAGCAAGAGGTAGAAAAAAAATCACAAAATGTATAATCAACAATTTTGATTACATAAAACTAAAAAAGTTTTGTACAAACAAAACTCATTCATCCAAAATTAGAAGGGAAGCAACAAATTGGGAAACAATCTTCATTACAAAAACTTCTGACAAAGGTCTAATTACTCCAATTAATAAAGAGCTATGATTGTACAAAAATTCAAGCCATTCAAGCCAAGGGAAAATTGCCCTCATGTTCTGGAGCAAGGGGGCAAAATAGAAATATAAAGAATTCATAGAACACCTTCTATACTCAATCCCAAAAAGACAAACCCCAGGAATGTAATTGCCAAATTCAAGAGCTTCCAAGTAAAGGAGAAAATCCTACAAGAAGCCAAGAAGAAGAGCTTCAGATATAAGGGGGCTACCATAAGGATCACACACGCCTTAGCGGCTAATACACTATGAGACCGCAAAGCATGGAACACAATATTTAGAAAGGCAAGAGAGCCGGGTCTCCAACCAAGAATCAACTACCCAGCAAAACTGACTATATACTTCCAGGGCAAAGTGTGGGCCTTCAACAAAATAGAAGATTTCCAAGCATTTGCTAAGAAAAGGCCAGAGCTCTGTGGAAAGTTCAATATCCAAGCACAGAAAGCAAGAGAAACATGAAAAGGTAAATATTCAAGAAAGGGAAAAGGAGATAAATCTTATCTTTTTTTAAGTAAAACTCTCTTCTATAAGGACTACATTTACATCAAATTATATATATATATTAATATGTGGGGAAAATATTTTGTGTAACTCTCATAAATTGTATCATCATAAGAGTAGTTAGAAGAAACATGCATAGGGAAAGATTGGGGCATTAAGAAGATTTGGGGAAAGTTGGGGCAAAGAAAAGAAAAGGGTGGGGGGTGTCAGAGACCATGTGTGGGGCAAAAACTTATGTCCAAGAATAAGATAATTGTCAGAGACTATGTGTGGGGACAAACTTATGACCAGGAACGAGATAAGGGTTTCTGAGAATATGAACAAATAGGTCACCTCCTGGAAACTGGCGTCGTTAAGACCAATGGCCACAAACCATAAAAATTCTTCACATTCCTTTTCTATTACAACCTGTCCTTATTCACCACCCCCTGCTACTTCAAGTGTATATATTCTCGCGCTGCGCCTGCAATAAACGAGCCTTGCCACTATCAGACAGACTCTTTGTCTTTCTTGCGTGCTCAGTCTCCTCTCTCTCCCCCTATGGTCTTTTAGGTGGCTGGGTCACGGACCCCACAATTGTATCTGGGCGGGACCCAGATATCTGGCACCCAACGTGTGCGGGTTTTAGTAAGACAGCTTACCGGACGACTGAGAAACAAATTCCGCGGACAAATTAACGGTAGAGGCTGAACTGACAACCTTGAGATAAGGGTAAGTCGTCCCAGCCCCCATAGGCATAAAAAATTGAGAGTGATTACCCCAGAGTGTCTGTAAGTGTGACTGTGTGTGTGATTGCAGAGAGGAGAGGAAAACTCAGTCCACGATTCACATACGAGTAACAGGGCGATCTCCTGATGGGGGTTTATACCATCCACCTAAGCTCAAGCGATGTGGTCCATCCCGTTCTGGGGTGAGTGAAAGGCCTTGGCCGGACCGACTTTGACTGAGCCCTCGAATCGCTCACGAGTGTTGACCCATTAGTATCCATTTCTAGACCCTCGAGAGAGGATTGGCGAGAAAGTGGGGAAGCGTATGTGATAACTGTGTAAATGAGATGGGGAAGACACTCTCAAAAGAAGCTCTATTTGTTAAAGAGTTAAAAAATAGTCTCAGGGAGAGAGATATTAGGGTAAAAAAGAAAATTTTATTTAAGTTCTTCTGCTTTATAGAGGAACGTTGCCCCTGGCTTATTCTATATGGCCCAGGAATTCACCCCCTTACTTGGAACAAAGTGGGCAAAGAACTGAACGGCCTAATAAAATCAGGCCAAGAGATCCCCGATGAATATTTTTCTTACTATGGACTAATCCGTGATATTCTTAAAGAAGCTGACACTAATAAACAGGTCTCCCACCTCCTTAGCTTAGCTGAAGATGCTATCTTAGACCATAAAACAAAAATTGAGGAAGAGGAAATACCACCAGAAAAAGACAAACGCCCTCCTTCTCTCTTAGATGAACCAATTGAAAATCCCTCCCTTAGGGAACCTCTTGTCCCTTCCAAACCCAAACCCCACCTGCACCCCGTTCTATATACAAACCCTGATTCAGAAGACACACTTAATCCCACTTATCAGACAGAACTAGACGAAGAGGCCACCTGCTATCAGGACAGTAATCGCCTGGAAAACAGACCTCCTCCGTAGACTTGGGGTAAGTGACATCAGAATGATAGTATATGACAAACACAAAGACCCTAGCTTCTGAGACAAAAATCCACTATTTGAGAAAAACTGCTGGGAAAACTGGAAGTGTGGGTGTGGGAGAGATTAGGTTTGGATCAACACCTCATACCCTACATCAAGATAAACTCAGAATGGGTGAATGATTTGAACATGAAAACGAAACTATAAGCAAATTAGCTGAACACAGAATAGTATACATATCAGACCTGTGGGAAGAGGAAGACTTTAAAACCAAGCAAGACATAGAAAGAGTTACAAAATGTAAAATAAACAATTTTGATTACATCAAATTAAAAAGTTTCTGCACAACCAAAATCAATATAACCAAAATAAGAAGGGAAGCAACAAATTGGGAAACAATCTTCATAACAAAATCCTCAGACAAAGGTCTAATTACACAAATCATAAAGAGCTAAATCAATTGTACAAAAAAATCAAGCTTCTCCAATTGATAAATGGGCAAGAGACATGAACAGGCAGTTTTCAGCCAAAGAAATCAAAACGATTAATAAGCATATGAAAAAGTGCTCTAAATCTCTTATAATCAGAGAGATGGGGATTTCCGGGTAATCATGGCTGCAATCTAGACACGACTCGCTTACCCTCCCCGGCACCAAATGAAATAGACTACCTGAATAGAGCATGAAAATCACCTTTGGAAGAATGGAAGGACTCTCCAGTACCCCCACAGAAACAAAAGTACATGGGGTTAGAACATTTCTACACTATAAGGGGTAGGAAAAACTCACACAAAGACATGAACTGAGCCGTACATCCCTCTCACCCCCCACCAAACCAGAGTAAGCTATCAGAGGGCTCACTGGGACAGCAAGGGAATGAGGAGCGTCTCTATCTGAGGAGGTTGGGCTGGGTGGTTGTGCTGAACACAGGGGCACGTATTCTAGGAAACCTCGGAGGCTGGGAAGAACTAGTCTGAGGCAACCTAAATTCACAGAAAACCCACCCATATCACCCAGACTCCGACCAAAAAACAAAGTGGAATAAAACCACCAAAGGGATGGCTCACACAGCCCAAAATTAAGCCTCCAAGGACAAAGGTGGGGGAGGGGGGAGTGACTATTGAAAACTTTTATGGAGGAAGTACCCATGGAAATAAGGAGAATGAGGATGAATTCCAAACAAAATCAGAACATGCCTCCCCAAATGGAAACCATCCACAAGCCCTGGAAGATCTCACACTGGAGGTTACCCAAAAGATGGAAACCTTTTGGAAAGAAAAATGGGAGAAAGATATCAGCAGCCTGATAGACAAGATTTCACAATTAGAGAACGAGCTGGAAGCATGTAATAGAGGGGCAGACAAAGCTGAAAAGCAAAACCAGTCCCTAATGACCAAAATTAAGCAAATGGAAGACAGTGAGATTACAAAAGAGCAAGAATCAACAAAGCGAAGCCAAAAAATTAATGAATTAGAAGAAAACATAAAATATCTCACTGAAAAGGTCACAGACTTGGAAAACAGGAAGAAGAGACAACCTCAGAATTATTGGTCTCCCTGAAAAACCAGAGATAAACAAAAACCTCGATGGTATTCTACAGGAGATTATAGAAGAAAATTGCCCACATATTCTGGAGCAAGGGGGCAAAATAGAAATAGAAAGGGTTCACAGAACATCCTCTATACTAAATCCCCAGAAGACAAGCCCCAGGAATGTAATCGCCAAATTCAAGAGCTTCCAAGAAAAGGAGAAAATCCTACAAGAAGCCAAGAAGTGGAGCTTCAGATATAGGGGGGCTCCCATAAGAATCACACAGGACTTAGCGGCACACATACTAAGAGACCGCAAAGCATGGAACACGATATTTAGAAAGGCAAGAGAGCCGGGTCTCCAACCAAGAATCAACTACCCAGCAAAGCTGACTATATCCTTCCAGGGGAAAGTATGGGCATTCAACAAAATAGAAGATTTCCAAGCATTTGCTAAGAAAAGACCAGAACTTAATGGAAAATTTGATATTCAATCACAGAAAGCAAGAGAAACATGAAAAGGTAAATATGAAAGTAAGGGAAAAGGAGATATATCTTATTTTTTCTTTAAGTCAAACTCTCTTCTATAAGGACTATATTTATATCAAATTATATATAAATTAACATGCGGGGAAAATATATTGTGTAACTCTCAAAAATTGTACGCATCATAAGAGTATTAGAAGAATCATGCAAAGGGAATGATTGGGGCATCAAAAAGATTTGGTGAAAGGGAGGGGCGAAATCGTCGATAATACTAACATTTACTTCAAGAAATGGGAGGGGACTAAATAGAATAATCTTTCCCATACAAAGATACACATGGGAAGGGGAGGGGAAGAACTCTCATATGAGAGGGAGAGGAAGAGAGCGTGAAGTGGAATTACTTGAACCTTACTCTCAGTGAAATCAAATCTGAAAGGGAAGAACATCTAGATCCAGTTGGATCCTGAATTCTATCTTATCCAACAGGGTAAGAAAGAAAGGAAAATCAATGAGGGGGAGCGGGGAGGGAGTATAAAAATGGAGGGAAGGAGAGGGGGGAGGGTAGTAGGAGTAGTAGTCTCTCGGTAACCGAGGATGACTATTGTCTTTGTGTGTTTTTGTGCACAAAGACACTTGTGCATGACGATTTAAGTGTAAAAGTCGATGCACAGAGACAGTCCCACTCTCTTGGCGCTGGAAGCCTGGGTCCAGTGGCGCAAAAAGTCATTACATCTGCAGATTTCCTCAGTTGCATTGGATGGCCTGGGTTGTCTTTTGTGCTCCAACATGCCCTAAGCACTCCACAGTGCCTTGCTGCATCACCCTCTCAGCATTGAACCTTCTTATTAGTTTCTTCCATCTTTTCAGTCGAAGCAATCTTCACATGCTGGGTGAACAACGTCCTAGTTCACCAGGGGTCCATGATGACCAGATGGCTACCGTCACAAGTTTTTGCCGGCCTATCGAAGCCTTTGCCCGTGGTGTGGCCTCTTGCTAACAGCTACTAGGAGCCACAAGTGAGAGCTGGGTGTCAGGTGAGGGTCAGAGGCTGGAGACCTGCCCTAGGAGGGCACGACAAGCCCTCCATACCAAAGATTCACTCCTCCCAAAGCATCCCATAAACCCCGGGGGGGGGGTGTTGGTGGTGGTGGTGGTGGTAAGGGAGCATAAAAAGGGAAGGGCTAAAAAGGGAAGCCTATCAATAGAGGGGACTGGGGGGATTGACCTAAAGGAAATCACTGGTTTAAAAGGATATAGCTACAGAAGAAAGGTCAGAACTAGGGGAAGATATCAAAATGCCAGGCAATCCACAAGGGACAATCATAACTTTGAACATGAATGAGATGAACTTACCCATAAAACGTAGACAAATAGCAGATTGGATTAGAACCCAAAACCCTACCATTTGTTGTCTTCAAGAAACACATATGAGGCGGGTTGATAATCACAAGGTTAGAATTAAAGGATGAAGTAAGGCCTTTTCGGCCTCAACTGATCAAAAGAAGGCAGGAGTTGCAATCATGATATCTGACAAAGCCAAAGTACAAATAGACCTGATCAAAAGGGACAGGGGAGGTAAATAGATTCTCTTTAAAGGGAGTATAGACAATGAGGAAATATCACTAAACAACATGTATGCACCAAAAGGTATAGCATCCAAATTTTTAATGCAGAAATTAGGAGAATTAAAGGAGGAAATAGACAGTAAAACCATATTAGCGGGAGACTTGAACCAACCACTATCAAATTTAGATAAATCAAATCAAAAAATAAATAAGAAAGAGGTAAAAGAGGTGAATGAAATCTTAGAAAAATTAGAGTTAACAGATATATGGAGAAAAATAAATAAGGACAAAAAGGAATAAACCTTCTTCTCAGCACCACACGGCACATTCACAAAAATAGATCATACACTAGGGCACAGAAACATGGCACTAAAATGCAGAAAAGCAGAAATAATAAATGCAACCTTTTCAGATCATCAAGCAATGAAAATATTGATCAGTATGAGTACATGGAGAGCCAAATCAAAAATTAATTGAAAATTAAATACAATGATATTGCAGAATCGGTTAGTAAGAGAAGAAATCATAGAAACAATTAATAATTTCATTGAGGAAAATGTCAATGGTGAGGGATGCAGCCAAAGCACTACTTAGAGGAAAATCCATACCCATGAGTGCATATATTAACAAATTAGGGCTGGCAGAGATCAATGAATTGGAAATGCAAATCAAAAAAATTGAGAACGAACAAATTAAAACCCCCCAGAAGAAAACCAATGTAGGGATTCTAAAAATTAAGGGAGAAATTAATAAAATCGAAAGTGATAGAACCATTGAGCTAATAAACAAGACTAGAAGCTGGTACTTTGAAAAAAAGAGACAAAATAGACAAAGTACTGGTCAATCTAATTAAAAAAAGGAAAGAAGAAAGGCAAATTAACAGCATCAAGGATGAAAAGTGGGACCTCACCTCCAACGAAGAGGAAATTAGTGAAATCATTAAAAACTACTTTGCCGAACTATATGGCAATAAATATACAAAAGCTAGGTGATATGGATGAATATTTAGAAAACTATACATTGCCTAGTCTAACAGAAGAAGAAATAGATCTCTTAAATAATCCCATATCAGAAAAAGAAATCCAACATGCCATCAAAGAACTTCCTAAGAAAAAAAATTCCCAGAGCCTAATGGATTCACCAGTAAATTCTATCAAACATTCAAAGAACAACTATCCCCAATACTATACCAACTATTTGACATAATAAGCAAAGAGGGAGTTCTACCTAATTCCAAAGCCAGGCAGGCCAAAAACAGAGAAAGAAAACTATAGACCAATCTCCCTAATGAATATAGATGCAAAAATCTTATAAGATACTAGCAAAAGGACTCCAGGAAATGATCAGAAGAGTCATTCACCATGACTCCAGCAAATGATCAGAAGAGTCATTCACCATGATCAAGTAGAATTTATACCAGGGATGCAGGGCTGGTTCAATATTAGGAAAACCATCCACATCATTGACCACATCAACAAGCAAACCAACAAGAACCACATGATTATTTCAATAGACGCAGAAAAAGCCTTTGATAAAATACAACACCCATTCCTCTTAAAAACACTAGAAAGCATAGGAATAGAACGGTCATTCCTAAAAATAATAAACAGTATATATCTAAAACCAACAGCTAATATCATCTGCAATGGGGATAAACTAGATGCATTCCCAATAAGATCAGGAGTGAAACAAGGATGCCCATTATCACCTCTACTATTTGACATTGTACTAGAAACACTAGCAGTAGCAATTAGAGAAGGTAAAGGAATTGAAGGCATCAAAATAGGCAAGGAGGAGACCAAGTTATCACTCTTTGCGGATGACATGATGGTCTTCTTAAAGAATCCGAGAAATTCAACCAAAAAGCTAATTGAAATAATCATCAAGTTTAGCAAAGTTGCAGGATACAAAATAAACCCACATAAATCATCAACTTTTCTATATATCTCCAACACAGCTCAGCAGCAAGAACTAGAAAGAGAAATCCCATTCAAAATCACCTTAGACAAAATAAAATACCTAGGAATCTACCTCCCAAGACAAACACAGGAAATATATGAACACAACTACAAAACACTCGCCACACAACTAAAACTAGACTTGAACAAATGGAAAAACATTAATTGCTCATGGATAGGACGAGCCAATATAATAAAAATGACCATCCTACCCAAACTTATTTATCTATTTAGTGCCATACCCATTGAACTACCAAAATACTTCTTCACTGATTTAGAAAAAACCATAACAAAGTTCATTTGGAAGAACAAAAGATCAAGGATATCCAGGGAAATAATGAAAAAAAAACACATATGATGGGGGCCTTGCAGTCCCTGACCTAAAACTATATTACAAAGCAGCAGTCATCAATACAATTTGGTACTGGCTAAGAAACAGAAAGGAAGATCAGTGGAATAGACTGGGGGAAAACGACCTCAGCAAGACAGTATACGATAAACCCAAAGATCCCAGCTTTTGGGACAAAAATCCACTATTCGATAAAAACTGCTGGGAAAATTGGAAGACAGTGTGGGAGAGACTAGGAATAGATCAACACCTCACACCCTACACCAAGATAAATTCAAAATGGGTTAGTGACTTAAACATAAAGAAGGAAACCATAAGTAAATTGGGCAAACACAGAATAGTATACATGTCAGACCTTTGGGAAGGGAAAGGGTTTAAAACCAAGCAAGATATAGAAAGAATCACAAAATGTAAAATAAATAATCTTGACTACATCAAACTAAAAAGCTTTTGTACAAACAAAACCAATATAACTAAAATCAGAAGGGAAACAACAAATTGGGAAAAAATCTTCATAGAAACCTCTGACAAACTTTAATTACTCATATTTGTAAGAGCTAAATCAATTGTACAAAAAATCAAGCCATTCTCCAATTGATAAATGGGCAAGGGAAATGGATAGGCAGTTCTCAGATAAAGAAATCAAAACTATTAATAAGCACATGAAGAAGTGTTCTAAATCTCTTATAATCAGAGAGATGCAAATCAAAACAACTCTGAGGTATCACCTCACACCTAGCAGATTGGCTAACATAACAGCAAAGGAAAGTAATGAATGCTGGAGGGGATGTGGCAAAGTAGGGACATTAATTCATTGCTGGTGGAGCTGTGAACTGATCCAACCATTCTGGAGGGCAATTTGGAACTATGCCCAAAGGGCAACAAAAGAATATCTACCCTTTGACCCAGCCATAGCACTGCTGGGTCTGTACCCCAAAGAGATAATGGACACAAAGACTTGTACAAAAATATTCATAGCTGCGCTCTTTGTGGTGGCCCAAAACTGGAAAACGAGGGGATGCCCATCAATTGGGGAATGGCTGAACAAACTGTGGTATATGTTGGTGATGGAGTACTATTGTGCTAAAAGGAATAATAAAGTGGAGAAGTTCCATGGAGACTGGAACAACCTCCAGGAAGTGATGCAGAGCGAGAGGAGCAGAACCAGGAGAACATTGTACACAGAGACTAATACACTGTGGTATAATCGAACGTAATGGACTTCTCCATTAGGGGCGGTGTAATGTCCCTGAACAACTTGCAGGGATCCAGGAGAAAAAAACACCATTCATAAGCAAAGGATAAACTATGGGAGTGGAAACACCGAGAAAAAGCAACTGCCTGAATACAGAGGTTGAGGGGACATGACAGAGGATAGACTCTAAATGAAAACTCTAATGCAAATACTATCACCAAACAATGGGTTCAAATCAAGAAAACATCTAATGCCCAGTGGACTTACACATCGGCTATGGGGGATGGGGGGGAGGAAAAGAAAATGATCTATGACTTTAACGAATAATGCTTGGAAATGATCAAATAAAATATATTTAAAAAAGAATACTAGCAAAAGGTGACCCTAGTTTATAAATCAAATCTTTTTCCTTCTTGAATAGCATATTCCAAGTCTTTGAATCCTTTAATGTAGAAGCTATTAGGTCCTGAGTGAACCTGATTGTAACTCCAGGGTCCTTGAGTGGTTTCCTTCTAGTCCTTGAAGTACTTTCCCTTGACTGGGTATCAATGTGATAAGGAATTACTTCCTAGTAGTTATCAGTTGGGAATTTAATTCTGAAGGCAATCTCTGAATGCTTTTCATTTCAATTTTGTTTTCTTGTTGAAGGATCTATTGGCAGGTATTTTAAATTTTTTTCATAATGAAATTAAAATACTAAATTTAAAAAATAATCTTTATTATGTCCTGCAGGTAATAAAATAATTCTGAGATTTTTTTTCTCATAGATCTATTTTCCAGGTCAGTTGATTTTTTAATATGATATTTGATTGGCCAGAGTCAAGATGGCACCATCCAGGCAGTAAAAGATAAAAGGTAAGACCTCTGAAAACCCTTCCATACAAATAACAAACAAATGCTCCTAGGGGATTGAAAATCAAACTGAACAACAAGACAGAGCCAAGGAAACCCCCTGCTGGTCTCAATTCAAAAGGTACGTCCCCCAAAAGCTGGAATTCGAGGACATTTGGGTTTATGGTGAAGGCAGAAGGAAGATCCCAGGACCCCCCACCCAGCACCAGAGCGCTAAGCCTCCAGAGGGAGCAGGAATATCTGTGCAGGCAAAGGCACTGGTTTTGAGGGTGTACCTTGCAGGCAGGGCTCTGGCATGCTCAGAGCATCAAACTCAGGTGGTGAGGAAGGAGCTGCAGAGGGAGCACAGAGCAAGCACACTGGTCAGAACGGCAGAGACCCCACATATTGCTCCGGCGTTCCTGGAAGTTTTGGCCTCGGGACAGAGCTACTACAACCCAACTGAACTTAATGCCATCAAAAGTCTTCAGAGCTCAGTGAAGCTAAAGGTCCAACACCCCTCCATCACAGACTCCTTCACTTTAATCCAATCAAAAGCCTCCAGAGGTCAGGGCAGCTGAAACTCAAAGCTCAAATGGTAAAAAAATAAATGAGTACTGGCTAAGATACAGAAAAGAGGATTGGTGGGAGACTTGGGGTAAATGACCTCAGCAAAACAGTCTATGATAAGCCCCAAATTCCCAGCTTTTGGGACCAAAACCCACTATTTATTAAAACCTGCTAGGAAAATTGGAAGACAGTATGGGAGAGATTAGGTTTGGATCAACATCTCACACCCTACACCGAGATAAACTCAGAATGGGTGAATGACCTGAAAAGAAAGAAGGAAACTCTTTCGAATATTTTCCCACCTTGCTTCCTTAGCCGTCTAAGCAGCCTCCTGTGCACTTCGCGAAATGAATGATCATCTTGACTTCCTGTCAGGATGGCGGCTTAGAGAAAGCTAAAGTTCAGATCTCCAGAAACACTTCCCTACCGAACTCAAATCATATGTTCCTAGGGCACAGAAATTCAAAAGGAACAAGAACATAGTCCCCGGGAATCCGCCTCTAGGATCTGGATCAAAAGGTCCGGCCCCCAAAAAGCCAGAACCCGAGATCACTCGGACCTATGGGGTAGGCAGAAGGAAGGTCCCATGACCCATCCCCCCAACCCAGAGCTCTGAGTCCGAGGCAGCAGAGGGAACATCAGAGCCTCAGGGCTGGCTATTCTGAAGACTGCTTCCTGAAAACAACCTGACTCAGACGAGTGGACACCCAACACAGACAGCAGGGAAACAGAGAGAGATGGGGCGTGGAGGGGGTGGAGCTTCTAACCCCCTGGCTGGATCCTTCCATCCAAGTCTCAGGGAAGGTCCATGTCTCAGGGCATACTCAGTTCAACCCAGGGAAAGCTAATCCTCTCAAGAGCCCTCAGAGCTCCTGGAAGCCGCGGCCCCTCCCCCCTCGGAGTGCTGGCTCTTCGGGCCGGCTAAGGCACAGAAACAAACACCCCGCAGAAAGGGCCAAGCCAGGCTCAGAGCCTGGAAGTAAGGCAACGGAGAAGCATCGAGAGGGAACTGAGGAGGGCAGTGACTCGGAAACACCAGCAATTCCTGGCTTCCCCGGGAAGACAGAACAACAACTGCATAGAACAGACAATCAGCCTGGGGCGAAAACCTCTGAACACCAGACAGAGATAAGAAAAGCTAGCCCTCCCCACTCAGATAGAGATGGCAAACTCCACAGAAGCACAAAAGCCCCAAAATTCCAAGAAAAACAGCAAGAAGGGGGCGACTTTGGACACATTTTATGGAGAAGAAATACAAAATACAGAGGAGATAGAAGAGGAAACACAAGCAAATGCTCTGAAACCTTCCAAAGAAAATAGAAACTCTCCACACACCCATGAAGAATTTGATTCGGAAAGGATCAAACAGATGGAAGCCTTCTGGGAGGAAAAGTGGGAAATAATGCAAAAGAAATTCACGCATCTACAAAACCAGTTTGACCAAAGTGAAAAGGAAAACCAGGCTTTAAAGGTCAGAATTAGGCAACTCGAAGTCAACGAGCAAGAACTGATAAAGCAAAGCCAAAAGACCAAGAAATTAGAAGAGAACATAAAATATCTCACTGACAACGTCATAGACTTGGAAAATAGAGGGAGAGGAGACAATTTAAGAATAATTGGACTACCAGAAAAGACAGAAATAAACAGCAAACTCGATATCGTAATACAAGATATAATCAAAGAAAATTACCCAGAGATCCTAGAAGAAGAGGGCAATACAGGCAATGAAGGAGTTCACAGAACACCCTCTACACTAAATCCCCCAAAGACAACTCCCAGGAATGGAATGGCCAAATTCCAAAGTTTTCCAGCAAAAGAAAACTTATAGGAAGCCAGAAAAAGACAATTTAGATATAAAGGAATGCCAATCCCAGGGTCACTGAACAAGACCTTGCAAGTTCCACTCTGAATGAACTTAAGGCATGGAACATGATTTTCAGAAAGGCAAGAGAGCTGGGTTTTCAACCAAGAATCAGCTATCCATCAAAAGTGACTATATACTTCCAAGGGAACGTATGGGCATTCAACAAAATAGACGATTTCCAAGTTTTTGCAAAGAAAAGACCAGAGCTCTGTGGAAACTTCGATATCAAAAAGCAAAGAGCCTGGAATACCTTAAAAGGGAAATATAAAGGAAAGGGAAAAGGTGAAAAATATTATCTTTTTCTTTTACTCAAACTCTCTTCTATAAGGATTACATTTATATCAATCTATGTATACTAACATGTGGGGAAAATGTAATGTGTAAATTGGGGGAAAAGAAAGACCAAATAGAATAATCTTTCTCACACAAAGATTCACACGGGAAGGGGAGGGGAAGAAAACTCCTATGAGAAGGAGAGGAAGAGAGTTTTTACTTAAACCTTACACTCAGGGAAACCAACTCTGAGAGGGAAGAACATCCAGATCCATTGGGATCTTGAATTCTATGTTACCCAACAAGGGAAGGGAGAAGGGAAAACCAATGGGGTAGGGGGAAGGGAACACGAAACAGGGAGGGAAGAAGAAGGGGGAAGGGGAGGGAACAAAAAGGGAGGGACTAGATAGGGAAACATATCAAGGGAGGGGACAAGGGGGACTGATTTAAAGTAAATCATTGGACTAAAAGGTAGAGCTGAAGAAGAAAGGTTAGAATTAGGGAAGGATATCAATGTGGGGTTTTCCTTAATGGACCTCCCTGAGCAGCAGGGTCCCACAAGGGAAGGGTCTCACCTTTGTGATGGGACCCGAGGAGAGGTAGGAACCGAGAACCTGGGTGGAAATGAAAGACAGGGACAAGTCAGTGGTTGGATAGGGCAGGCAATCCCTATGATACTCCCTTTGATAAGAGAGTATGAGTACAAAGGAACTGGGGTGGAGGAGATTAAGGTAGGAAATGCAGGCCGAGATGGTTACAGCCTCGGGGAAGGAGAAGGTCAAGAGGAGAGAGAGACATAGTCATTGAGGAGCCCAGTGGAGCTCCATGGAAGGGAGAAAGGCCAAGAGACAAGAGGAAGTTCATGGGATTGCCTCTGGATTTTATTCCTGTCCTGCTTGGATGGTACTCCCAAGCACGTAGCAATCACATCACAAAGCATAGACAATCATGATTGGGAGGCAAGGTAGAGGGAACACCTTTGGGCGTGGAGATTGCAAACCGCGCTTTCCTGGGGAATTGAGTCCGAGCATGTTAATGAGTTTGTCTTAGCCAAGGGCCGCATGGCCAGTTCAAGGTTACCTTCACAAGCCTCATTGGTATAACCTTATGCTTGGAGACACAGTCGCCATACAGTCATTTATATTTCATAGATGTGAATATGCTTGGGATGCTACAATCAAAATGCCAGGGAGTCCACAAGTGACAGTCATAACTTTGAACGTGAATGGGATGAACTCACCCATAAAATGTAGACGAATAGCAGAATGGATTACAATGCAAAACCCTACCATATGTTGTCTTCAAGAAACACACATGAGGCGGGTAGAAACCCACAAGGTCAGAATTAAAGGATGGAGCAATAATTTGGTCTCCTCCTTGCCTATTTTGATGCCTTCAATTTCTTTTTCTTCTCTAATTGTTACTGCTAGTGTTTCTAGTACAATGTCAAATACTTGAGGTGATAATGGGCATCCTTGTTTCACTCGTGATCTTATCTTATGCATCTAGTTTATCCCCATTGCAGATGATATTAGCTGTTGGTTTTAGATATATGCTGTTCATTATTTTTCGGAAGGACAGCTCTATTCCTATACTTCCTAGTGTTTTTAAGAGGAATGGGTGTTGTATTTTATCAAAGGCTTTTTCTGCGTCTATTGAGATAATCATGTGGTTCTTGTTGGTTTGCTTATTGATGTGGTCAATGATGTGGATGGTTTTCCTAATACTGAACCAGCCCTGCATCCCTGGTATAAATCGTACTTGTTCATGGTGGATGACCCTTCTGATCACTTGCTGGAGTCTTTTTCTTTTTCTTCTCTAATTGTTACTGCTAGTGTTTCTAGTTATGATTGTCACTTGTGGACTCCCTGGCATTTTGATATCCTTCCCTAATTCTAACATTTCTTCTTCAGCTCTACCTTTTAGTCCAGTGATTTACTTTAAATCAGTCCCCCTTGTCCCCTCCCTTGATATGTTTCCCTATCTAGTCCCTCCCTTTTTGTTCCCTTCCCTTCCCCCTTCTTTTTCCCTCCCTGTTTCGTGTTCCCTTCCCCCTACCCCATTGGTTTTCCCTTCTCCCTTCCCTTGTTGGGTAACATAGAATTCAAGATCCCAATGGATCTGGATGTTCTTCCCTCTCAGAGTTGGTTTCCCTGAGTGTAAGGTTTAAGTAAAAACTCTCTTCCTCTCCTTCTCATAGGAGTTTTCTCCTATATCACCTTTTGCTAGTATTCTTTTTAAGATTTTTGCATCTATGTTCATTAAGGAGATTGATCTATAATTGTTGGGGGGGGGGGTTTTCAGTTTTTTCCTGCCTGACTTTGGAATCAGTACCATATTTGTGTCATAATAGGAATTTGGTAGAAGTCCTTCTTTGCTCATTCTGTCACATAGTTTATATAAAATTGGGATTCATTGTTCTTTGAGTATTTCATAGAATTCATTTGTCAATGCATCCAGTCACGGGGATTTTTTCTTAGGGAGTTCTTTGATGGCTTGTTCAATTTATTTTTCTGATATGGGATTGTTTAGGTATTCTATTTCTTCGTCTGTTATTCAAGGCAAGTTCTATTTTTATAAATATTCATCGATATCACCTAGACTGCCATATTTATTGGTATATAATTGGGCATTATAGTTTTTAATGATTGCCTTACTTTCCTCTTCATTAGTGGGGAGGTCTCACTTTTCATCTTGAATATTGTCAAATTGGATTCCTTCTTTCCTTTTATTAATGAGGTTGAGCAGTATTTTGTCTTATTTCTAAAATCAATATTACTTTCACTTTCAATTTTATTAATTTCTCCTTTGATATTTAGGATCTCTAATTTACTTTTCATCTGAGGATTTTTAATTTGTTCATTTTCTATTTTTTTTTTTGATTAGCAAGCCGAATTCCTTAACCTCTTCCCTGTTTACGTTGTGAATATATGAACTCAAGGACATAAATTTCCCCCTGAGAACTGCTTTGGCTGCATTCCATAGATTTTGAAAGGATGTCTCATCATTGTCATTTTCTTCAAAGAAATTATTGTTTCTGTGATTTGTACTTTAACCAATTTTGGAGAATCAGATTGTTTAATTTCCTGTAAATTTTTGAGCGGCCTCTACATGTAACCTTACTCATTGTTGTTTTCATTGCATTGTGATCTGAGAAGGTTACACTGAGTATTCCTGCTCTTTTGCACTGGTTTGTAATCTAGAGTCAGCAGCCAGTAAAATGAGTATCTTCTTTCAGGGAAAAAATGGTCACTAGTTTTTGAAATAGTGGTGAGGAGGAACAGAATGACAGGAATTAGAGCAGGATCTAAAGAGGATAGATATCATGGATGTCTTTTAAATTGATGCTATATCCTGAAATATGGTCTTCTCCAGCACTATCCTCTGACATGAATTGATGAATTGCAGAACTAGGCACTGGCAACATTATTGTGCTGTTCTAAATTTCTTCTGCATTCTCAGATTGATCCCTAATTTCTTTTTTTTTTTTTTGGCCCAATTACCCTCCAATATTTCCTTTTTGCTCCCTCTCATTCTCTTCACCTCCTTCTAGCCGGATTTCTCTACCCTTCGCCCCCCCCCCTCTTTCCATTCTGTCCCTCCCAACTTTCTCTCCTTTTCTAACCACCCTCTTTCTCTGCTCCTCCCTGACCTCACTCTTATACTTTTTCTACTCTTCATCCAGTCTAGGTCTTTTCATCTCTAGAGTCTACCACCGTGGGCACCCTGCTGAGTACCCCCGCCTTCACCCAGGATTTTGCTCACCGAAGCAAACACGACTTCATCCAGAGACATTCTCCAGAAGGGAAAAGGGTCTTCAAGCCTCTTCTACAAAAGGGATTCGGGGCAAATGAGCGCAAAAGTCATGAAAGCGTTCGGGTCCTCAAAATCAAGTACCTGATGCTCAGGAAAAGAACCACGGAAGGCACTTGAGGCTCAGGGAGACGTGCTCACAAAAGACCGATAGTGTCAAAGCCAGAGTTGATTTCCAAGAGGCTGAAAGGCTTACCTCGGAAGTTGGATCAGAGGCAGTTCAATTTTCTCCCAGGACAACCAGGAGAAAAGAACTGAAAGGAACCGCCCACCTATCAATTCCAAGCGAAGATTCTGATTGGACAAGGGACATGTCAGTGACCCTAGAGTGGACAATTCCAACGCCTTAAGCAGTGGGGGTGGCGGGGGAATGGGGAGGTGAGAGGCGCCAGGAGCCTGGGGTGGCTGCAGGCCAGAGATCCCCAACACCCCACCTCTACCCGGGGAAACTGAGGAGCAAAATGAGAAACGTGCTGGCAATTACCGAGTGCCTTGGTGGAGGGCAACCTGACATGTCTTCCGGACTCGTCAAGATAAATTCAAAATGGGTGAATGACTTGAACATAAAGAAGGAAACTATAAGAAAATGAGGCAAACATTCATAGCTGCGCTCTTTGTGGTGGCCAAAAATTGGAAAATGAGGGGATGCCCCTCAATTGGGGAATGGCTGAACAAATTGTGGTATATGTTGGTGATGGAATACTATTGTGCTAAAAGGAATAATAAAGTGGAGAAGTTCCATGGAGACTGGAACAACCTCCAGGAAGTAATGCAGAGCGAGAGGAGCAGAACCAGGAAAACATTGTACACAGAGACTGATACATTGTGGTACAATCGAAGGTGATGGACTTCTCCATTAGTATCAATGCAATCCCTGAACAATCTGCAGGGATCTAAAAAAAAAATACTACCCACAAGCAGAGGATAAACTGTGGGAATAAAAACATCGCTGAAAAGCAACTGCTTGACTACAGGGTTGGAGGAGATAAGACTGAGGAGAGACTCTAAATGAACACTATAATGCAAACTCCAACAACAGGGAAATGGGTTCGAGTCAAGAACACATGTGATAACCAGTGGAATCATGCGTCGGCTATGGGAGAGGGAAAGGGGGGGGGGGGAGGAAAAGAAAACGATCTTTGTTTCCAGTGAATAATGTATGAAAACGACCAAATAAAATAATATTAAAATTTAAAAAAAAAATTAAAAAAAAGAAATAGAAAAAAAAAAGAAAATGAGGCAAACACAGAATAGTATACATGTCAGACCTTTGGGAAGGGAGAGGCTTTAAAACCAAGCAAGACTTAGAAAGAGTCACAAAATGCAAAATAAATAATCTGGATTACATCAAATTAAAAAGGTTTGTACAAACAAAACCAATGTAACTAAAATCAGAAGGGAAGTAACACATTGGGAAACAGTCTTCATAAAAACCTCTGACAAAGGTTTAATTACTCAAATTTACAAAGAGCTAAATCAATTGTACCAAAAATCAAGCCATTCTCCAATTGATAAATGGGCAAGGAACATGAACAGGCAGTTCTCAGCCAAAGAAATCAAAACTATTAATAAGCACATTCAAAAGTGTTCTACATCTCTTATGATTAGAGAGCTGCAAATCAAAATATCTCTGAGGTATCACCTCACACCTAGCAGATTGGCTAACATGACAGCAAAGGAAAGTAATGAATGCTGGAGGCGATGTGGCTAAGTAGGGACATTAATTCATTTCTGGTGGAGTTGTAAATTGATCCAACCATTCTGGAGGGCAATTTGGAATTATGCCTAAAGGGCGAGAAAAGACTGTCCTTTGATCCAGCCATAGCACTGCTGGGTCTGTACCCCCAAAGAGACAATAATTAAAAAGACTTGTACAAGAATGTTTATAGCTGCACTCTTTGTGGTGGTCAAAAATTGGAAAATGAGGGGATGCCCTTCAATTGGGGAATGGCTGAACAAATTCTGGTATATGTCGGTGATGGAATACTACTGTACTAAAAGGAATGATAAAGCGGAAGAATTCCATGGGACTCTGGAACAACCTCCAGGAAGTGATGCAGAGCGAAAGGAATTAGAACTAGGGAAACATTGTACACAGAGACTGAAACACTGTGGTACAATCGAGCAAAATGGACTTCTCAATTAGTGTCAATACAACATCCCTGAACTTTCTGCAGGGACCTAGAAGAAAAAACACTAGCCACAAGCAGAGGACAAATTGAGGGAGTAAAAGCACCTAAGAAAAACAACTGCTTGACTACAGGGGTTGAGGGGACATGACTGAGGAGAGACTCTAAATGAACAACCTAATGCAAATACCAACAACATGAAAATAGGTTCGAATCAAGGACACGTGATATCCAGTGGAAACTTGCGTCAGCTATGGGAGGGGTGTTCCGAGGTGGGGGGAGGAATAGAAGAGTATCTTTTTTTCCAATGAATAATGTGTGAAAATGACAAAATAAAATAATGTTGAAAGAATTATTTTTAAAAGTTCTAATTTGAGGGGTAGAAAATAAGGTCTCTCATACTTTTCAGGGTCTCTTGGTCTTGAACAGGAGAAGGGTTTTGTTGTTGGACTGGCCTCCCATCCAATATACAATATAACTATCATTCTTCCAAGCTTAGAGCTGTGTTTATGTTTTGTGTTCCTAGGGTTAGAAATTACATGACATGCTCTATAGCCTCAGGTCCATCTTATGGAGGAGAACATTAAGGCAGAGTTTAAGTATCGTGCCTCGAGTCAGTTGGAAAACCTGTAATTTCTTCAGTCACATTCTGACCCAGATATTTCATCAAGATTTTATCTATCCTGCCATCTTTAAGTAGTTTAAACTAAGAATTATTAAACACAGTATCAGGAAGTATGCTTCAATTGGAAAGACTTGTCATACCCAGATTTCCTTTTTTCCAAACACCAGAGGGAAAAGCAAACTACAAAGCACTTTCAACTTAGTTAGATCTTTGAAAACAGCCTAAGACATTTATTAAAGATAAAGTGACTGCTGGATGACTGAAGTAAAGATAAACAGGAAGCAAATTACTTGACCAAAATGTGGAAAATGAAAATCTATTTAAGTAACTGAAATCTGTAATAACACTAAAACATTAATTTACTTTCTACAGAGTCATATTACTTCCTTGTAATATTTCTATGTAATCTAGGAAATGTAATTTCATCATAATACAATTTCTATATTGCATATGTAATATTAAATTAATAAAATCTATATAATCTATTTAGATATAATATCTCCATCAAAAATAAAATATGTAGGATAGTAAATCAAATGTGTTCACTTTTGCATATGTTCTGAGAAAAACCATAACTGAAATATCTGCCACACTTTGATCTGGACTCAGAAACAGAAGTAGCTTTGGGGAAGCTTACAGAAAATTCTGTTTCTGAACTTTGAACTCGGAGCATTCCACTCTATAATACCTGCAATTTTTAAGCAACGAAGATTCTTTATGTAATCAGAAGTTACACAAGAAGTAGAATTTTAATAATGGGCTGGAAATTGACTATAATTATAGGAGACAGAGAAAATGTCCACATATAACTAAGGTTAATTCAACAGTTTCACCTCAGTTGTCAAATAAATCATGTTGCTATGTCTACAAACAAAGCTTAATATTGCTTTTAAAAAATTGTATCATTTTCAAAACAGAAACTAAGGTACTAAATCTACTTTTGCAATTAAAAATAATTTTTATGATTTTGATCGTTCCTAATACATTTAGGAGTCTTTCTATGAATTAAAACTTTAATTTTTCCTCCACTTAGTTCTTTCAATTCCACTCTCAGCAAAACTTTTAAATCCTGCTATTACCCCTCATTTTAGATAAATTAGTTTGGTATGTATTAAAATTTGCAGCGGAAAGACAATTGTTATGACAACTTTTGAACATAAAATGAAGTTCTGTGCACCCTTCTTGTACTAGAAAGAACAGATTATGCATTCATTTATTTGCTTAGAATCAACAAAAGTGGGGAAAGTTCCATTGATGACAAAATAAGATAAAATACATAGATATAATACTATAGTGATACAGGGAATTGTCCTACCAAAATATCTAAAATGTGTTCATAAAGCAAGGATAAGTTATCACGGATAAATATAGGCACAGTACATGGTTGAAATAAGTTGAAGATAGGGATAAAAAACTGAATCTATATTTTTTGGTTCTTGGCTTGATCTTTTTTTGGTGGGGGAAAAATAACTAATAGAAGAGTTTACATTTCAGAATATAATTACTCTTATTTATTAACTTTTTTCTCTTCTCAGAAGAACCAACTTTATATAGGAATTGATCAAGAGACTTCAAGAAAAATTGATGATCAACAGTGATGTAAAATAGTTCATAAAGCTAGTATAGACACCCAGAAATTCAATTCTGGAACCATTATTTATTATTTAAGAAAGAATGAATTATCTACCAGCTGGGAGAGCCTTCCCGAGTGGAAGCCTGTATCTCTGAGCCTCAGTGCCTCTTGTGGTTCTTTTCCTGAGCAGTAATGTACTTGATTTTGTTGACTTGAATCCTTTCATGATTTTTTGAAAAATTCATTCAGGGGGGTGAATAAAAAATAGATAGGCAGAGGAAAGAAGCTAAGGAGGGCAGGGGAGACCAGGGGCTTGCAGAGGAAAATAAGGGAAAGGGTAGGGAGTGGGTTTGGCAATGAAAGAGGAAGGTACAAGAGAGGAGAAAACAGAAAAGGAAAAGAAAAAACGGGAGGAGAAGACTAGAGGACTGAGGAGATCTAGACAGCATACCAAGTAGAAAGACGAAGAGGATTATTGTGGAGGTAAGAAGGGGGAAGGGTGAGTGTGGATCAGAGAAAGGTTGGATGGAAAAGAAGAGCCCAGGGGATGGACATTAGGAAAGAAAGAGCAGGAAAAGGTAGAGAGGGGGATTTGCTCTTTAACCAATTTTGGAGAATCAGATTGTTTAATTTCCAGTAAATTTTGCAGTGGCCTCTCCATGTAACCTTACTCATTGTTGTTTTCATTGCATTGTGATCTGAGAAGGTTACACTGATTATTCCTGCTCTTTTGCACTTGTTTGTAATCTAGAGTCAGCAGCCAGTAAAATGAGTATCTTCTTTCAGGGAAAAAATGGTCACTAGTTTTTGAAATAGTGGTGAGGAGGAACAGAATGACAGGAATTAGAGCAGGATCTAAAGAGGATAGATATCATGGGTGTCTTTTAAATTGATGCTATATCCTGAAATATGGTCTTCTCCAGGACTATCCTCTGACATGAACTGATGAATTGCAGAACTAGGCACTGGCAACATTATTGTGCTGTTCTAAATTTCTTCTGCATTCTCAGATTGATCCCTAATTTCTATTGGAGAAGCTGATGTACCTACTTTCTTCTCTAGATTTAGGATGATTGCAATCCTGCATTTGGTTCTTAGTGGAGGTGGAGGTTGTAATTTAGAAGGACTGGGAGGAAGAGAGGATGGAGAGAATCCTTCTAAGGTGAGGGAGGGTCAGACTTCCTCACAGCTTCTGTAGCATTCTCAAGTGAGAACTTAGGAAAAAGAATTGAAAGAATCAGTTAAAGCCATGAAAGTTGAAAGAGTAATGGTAATATATAAGTGTTAGTAGAAGTAGGGAAACTTGGGGGCGGAAGCTGGGAAACAGCTCAACTCTCCACATTTTGTGCAGTATTCTGCCCAGATTCCATGTGATCCGAATTGCTGGTAATATTCTGTTTTCTTTTTACTTTGTTTCATAGCTTGCCCTATGAAATGCCATTCTTCTTTAGTAAATACTCCTCGTTCTGAAATGTTAGGACAACATTTCAATATAACTTTAAGTAAGGCCTTGAGCTAACCTTCTGAAATCTTAATTCCTACTTTTAAGGACTTTACAGTCCTTAAGCCAGCAGGAATCCTCCTTTGGGGCAGCCCTAGCACCTAGCACTGCAGTCAGTAAATGGTGATCCTTTGCTTACTTGCATTGTCTCTGGGTCTCCATTCTTGGCGGATTTTCCTGAACCCTACACCCTTCGTTTACTGTGTCTCTCTCCCTCTCCATTTCTCTCTCCCTCCCTCCCATCTGTGTCTTTTTCTCACTGTCACTTGTCCTCTCTGCCTCATCATCTCTGTGTCTATCCTCTCTCTCCATTTTTAATACATCTCATTCTGTTTCTGTCTCTCCCAATCACTGTCTGTCTCTGTGTGCTTTTCTCTGTATCTCACCCTCTGTTTTTTCTGATTCTTTTTCCTTCTATCCACTCCTCTCTCCTCTCCCTTTATTGCTCTTTCCCTGCTTTTGGTGTCTTCCTCTTCCTCTCTATGCCCTCCCTGCCTTACTTCTAGTTTCTTTCTCTGTCTCTTTTACTCTCCCTAAGGACCCTGGGCCCATAATGGGATCTTGAAGTCTATCGTGTCATACAGGGTAAGGAAGAAGGGCAAACTAAGGGGGGGTAGGGAGGAGGGAGTACAAAAAAGGGAGGGAAGGAGAGGGGGGAGGAAACTTAGCAGACCCTAAAGAAACAAGAAGGGAACAAAAAAAGAGGGCCAGAAAGGGAAGCATATGAAGGGAGGGGAATAAGGGGCTTGACTAAAAGTAAATCACGAGGTTAAAAGGATAAAGCAAAAGAAGAAAGGACAGAAGTAGGGAAGGATTTCGAAATGCTAGGAAATTCAAAAATGACAATCATAACTTTGAACGAGAATGGGATGAACTCACCCATAAAACGTAGAGGAAGAAGAGAGTGGATTAGAATTCAGAATCCTATCATATGTTACCTACAAGAAACACACCTGAGGGGGATAGAGACTCACAAGTGTCAGAAGTAAAGGTTGGGGTAAGACCTATTGGGCCTCAACTGATAAAAAAAAGGCAGGAGTTGCAGTCACCATATTTGACAAAGTCAAACTAGACCTGGTTAAAAGCGACACGGAAGGTAAATACATCCTGATGAAAGGGATGATCAATAATGAGGAAAAAACACTAATCAACCGGTATGCACTGTGAATCTTAAAATCTCTCAGAATCTACCTTAGAACATTTGGTTAGGGCTATTCCCCAGTTTAAACAATGAAGGTACTTAAGCAGGAATGTATTGGGAACTTTAAAATTACTTCACCCATACTTGGGCATACTTTAGGGGAAGGTAAAGTTGTAAAACTCCTTACTGAACGATGAAAAATTACTTAACTCATACTTCGAGTGAGGCAAAAGCCCTTAAGTTAGCTCTATTTTTAGATCTAATACAAAAGGGTAAATAAAGTGGAAGGGGAAGTACATAAAGGAGATTAATTCATTTCTTCATGCTTTAGGGCACTGACAGAGTCCCTCCAGGACGCCAAGCTGCTCATGCAGGAGGTAGGATAGAATCCAATTAAACTAAGCCTGAGAAAGGAAGATCAGGAAACAAAGGAAGATCAGGACAAACAAAGAGATCACAATGGAATGCAAAGTAACACATTGCTAACTATGGATAACTAATTAGGTATCTGTGAAAGTCAATAACCCCTGAGTTTTATCCACTTATCCCTGACCACACACAACTGTGCATGACCTATGTGCTATCCACTTATCACTTACCACAGACATGTATTTATGATAAGCTTGCTTGGTTGAAAAATAAGGACCTGTATGGGAAAGGAAATAACCTGGATGCTCGTAACTTATATAAACTGTCTCGTAATGCCAGTCGGATACCATTTCCTCTAGGGTAGACTGTTCCAGTTTGTAGGTATTTTATTCTTTCTCAAACAATAAATAACAATTACAAGAAATGAATTTCTGGTTGTCTGACTTAGCTTTAGGGTGTATCCCACATCACTCTGATGATCATTAATTTTTCTGGAAGTCTCATGATCAATTGCTATATAAAGTCAGCTATTCTGAGAAGAGAAAAATAATCATCAGTAAGAGTAATTATATTCTGAAATCTGAACTCTTTTATTCCCACAAAAAAATTAAACCAAGAAACCCAAAAAAATGCACATTCAGCTTTTTATCCCTAGCTTCAATTTATTTCAACCTTGTCCTGTGTCTACATTTATCTGTGATAACTTGCCTTTCCTTATGAACTGATTTCAGATATTTTGGTAGGAAAATTGCCTGTATAACTATATCTATGTGGTTTCTCTTTTTATCTTCTCAGCAATGAAATTTTTTCATTTGTTTGATGCTAAGAAAATCAATGAATGCATCATCTGCTCTTTCTCCTACGAGAAGAATGAACAAAAATCATTTTATGCTCAATGGGTGTCATAACAATTGTCTTTACTATGAAAACATTAACATATACTGAACTAATTTGTCTAAAATGAAGGGTAATCGCAGGAATTAAAAAGTTTTCTGTTTGCTGATAGTGGAATTGAAAGAACTAAATGGAGGAAAAAATAAAATTTTAATTTATAGGAAGAATCCTAAATGTTAAAGATCAAAATCATAGGAATTATTTTTATTGTAAAAGTAGATTTAATTCCTTAGTTTCTGTTTTGAAGATCACACAAAATTTGGAAAACAATATTAAGCTTTGTTTGTAGATAGAGCAACATGATATATTTGACCCACGCTTATATTTTTAGAGGACACTTTTTAAAGTCACTCTTGATTGATCAACCTTGATTTTTTCTTTTACACTATTAAGGCCAGAATTTTTGAGTACAAGGAAAGTATTGTTAATGCTCTGATCCAGAATTATGAAGGTGCAAAGATTTCTAGAATTACAGTCACCTAACAGTCGGTGAACATGAGAACATGACAGCAATTGTTAATTTTCAGATGACCATACTGGAGAGTGATGTCTGATTGCATGTAAGGGGAATCATAATGAATCTTTCATTATGGACCAGACAGCCTCAGCCACGGTTACATTTTCCATGTGAAATGGATGTTTGAGGTTGGGAAATGCAGAGACATGGCATACTGACACCCTCAGTCGCTGGATGTCCTGGCATCGAGCTACCAACCAGTTTCCTATGTGGCAGGCATCTGGCAGTGAGCACGGAAAGATCCCCAAGATGCAGTATCAGTACGAGAGAAAGGAAGGACTTATCCTTCATCTCCAGGGATAGTATTTTGCTAACTGTTGAAAAGGCTGACAACTTCTGATAGTCCAGACTGTGAATGGTGGCATGTTTGGTTATTGCACCTGTCATGTGAACCATAGAATTCTACCTCATTAGATCAGGATCAGTAGCGTGGAAATTATTTTCTTAACATCTTTATATCTACTAAGACTGTTGCATTGATCTTGAAATGCAGACAGACAGATAGAAAGATCAGTTTGGGAATTTTTAAGATTGATCACTGAATCAGTTTATGCTGATGTTCATTCTTGATTGGGATATCTAAGTTATACAATCAGGATAGGTTTTTCATCTCTGTATCAGAATATGATTATGCACCAGAGTGTTTGTATTTGTTAATGCTGTAATGTTGCTACATTTTGATATTACACTATTCATTTGTGTGTAAAACAAAAAGGGGGAGATGTAGCAGCCCAGGGGCAAGGGGAACAGTCAGTCTTGGGCATGCTCAGTAGTGCTCATGGCTGGGAAGGCCCCTGACCCTTGACCCCAGCTTCTCCCAGGTTAGGCGGGAAAACAAGTTTCTTTGTTCTCACTTGGTCAAGAAAAACCACACCTATGCCTTGTCATTGACCAATGAGGGTCATCCCCATGTACTACGTAGCAAATGGTATTTATGGCCCAGCAAGCTCCGCCTCGCTCTCTCTCTCCTCTCTCTCCCTTTCAGGCTAGCTGATGGCTGTCCTTGCAGGAGCTTGGCCTCTGGCCAAGCTCCATCTTTAATCTTTCTCTCTCCCCCTTTCATTTATATACCATGCTTTTGCCTCAATAAACGACTCCTCTTTGCATACTATGTGAAAGCTGTCCGTACCTTCTTTGTCGCTTCCCCTTTCCTTCTCTCTCTCCCCCTCCCCTCTCAGGGGTCGTAAGGGGCTGGTCCCCGACTTATCTGGCGCTCCAACGTGAGGCCCGAGCGACCACCGGACGACTGAGGAAAAATTCGGCGCTGAAATCGAGACTACAGTAACGGGTAGGGATCGAATACGATCTTGAGGAAATCGAGACTATAGTAACGGGTAGGGATCTAACACGATCTTGAGGAAGGGTAGGTCGTCCCATTCATATCTCCCTCTCAAACCCCATTGTGTGAATGGTCGAATATATGTGTGTTTTGATGGCAACGGAATAACAGTCCCCTTATATATACGAAGTGCAGTTTCCCTCCCCCACCTGGGTCTGCTAAAAAGAAAATTGGACCCAGGGAAACCCTCACTAGGGGCGATTGAGAACTCGAAAAATCTCACTCTGAAACAAACAGTTGCTAGAGCATAGTGAATTTCAAAAGGAGCAACTGGGAAAAGAAAAAGCAGGAGTTAAAATTTCATCAGGAAAGCAAAGTCAAATTTACCGACTCCTGAGACAAAAGGCTCCTAGAGCCAGGCTGCTATTCATACGCAAAAGCGGGAAAGGCTAGGGAAGACGCAAGGCAGAAACTGCTGCAGAATGCTAAGGAGTTCTTTCTTAAGCACTTCTTATTTCAAAAGTTCTGCAAGCTAATCTTTACAAGAAACTCCCTGTGCCTTTTCAGGAGAGGTCAGACTCAGATGCATTTGAAAGGCTTATCAGGAAGTGCTTGCTTAGACTCAAAGCAGGGCATTTAAAAGATCAGAATTAATTGGAAAAAACGGATAAAAAACAAAAATTTTTTTAATAAAACCGTAGGTCTCAGCAAAATTAAGGAATCAAGGCAATAATCCTGAATTAGGTTAAATTCGGAACAGCCTAAGTTGTAAAAAGATATTGCCATTCTGTAACCAAAGGCAGAAGATTTTTTTTTAAAAGAAGCAAGCCTCTACACTCATTTAGCATTTGAAAAAGTCCTAGGAACTCTTTTGTTTGAGGTCCAGCCAGGTAAAGGCGGGCTTTACCTGGGTGCTGGGAATTTGAATTTTAATTTAGTTTTAATTTAGGTTGGATAGGCAAAATTATAAAGGAATGTCTGCTTATATTTTTTGATAAAGGAAGTTAAAGTAGGAGAATTAAAAATTTTTTCTCTGACTTTTGTTATATGCCACAGAATATCAGGACTAGAAATGTTTTATCTGTAGAGAAATTTTGGTATGAATCACAAGGTGATTAAAGTGCAAACAGAAAATCTTTAAGGTTTGGGCTTAGATCCGAAGCAGCTTGAGATTTTTTCTCTACCGGCCACGTGGCTTGAGCCACGTGGAAGATAGCATCAGAGCAACTGAGGTTGCAAGTTTTATCACTAAGGCTGTAATTGGCTAGAAGAAGAAATTTAATACTAAGATATAATAAGCATGAATTGGAATATGATTTAAAGGAATTTCTAAAGCTTTCTAATTTTAACTATGGAGGAATTATTAACACTTTTCTAAGCAGGACATAAAGCAACAGGATGAATCTTGAGCAGAGCTTATTCAAACAGCCTGTATGCAGTTCAGAAACTTTTTTACTGGGCATATTACTATACCTGTATCCAGAAAGCAAATGATTTATAACTAGAATAGCTTTTACTATGGAAAATTAAGACACATGCTCAGCAGAGTGAAAGCATGGTTGGAAGGATTCAATCTGTTTACCAGTGGTTAATTATTAAAGTTATCAGGAACTCTATTACTCAGTACAGTAATTTATTAAGGATTTGAAAGAGGCAATACTATCATGTATTAAAATTGCAGATATTGAAGCTGATCATGATATTGAAAAGAGACCTATGATAATAATGCAAATTCAAAGGTTACTGGCATAATTTGATTTATTTCTGCAGTGAAGATTTGCAGAATTAGCAGATGGAAGTAATGATTTTATTCACAGTATTAAGATCTTTTCAGTTATGAAGCTAAGGGCAGTAGTTCAGAAATAACAACTTCTGTGCAACTGTTTGATAATTCTGTGCATATTTTTACAGCATAAGACAATGCTATAATTTTAATAACTGCACAAGGTGGAAATTTTTCAAAAAGCAAAAATTGTGTGCAGGCAGACAAAGACTTAAGATCCCAGCACACATGGGTCAATTCACAAGTGATTTATAGAATGATATTTTTATGATTATGGATTTGAAAAAAGCAAATATTTAAGCATCTATACATGCTGTTTTGAACAAACAGCTGCTGGCATTCTCTGCTCTAGCAGAGGGCCAGATCTATTGTACATCTATATCCTGAACAAGCAGGTGATATCGCTTATCAATGCAAACTGCTGTGGATTAATTTCACCCCTGATAAATATCCACTGTATATTTTGGAGCAAAGGTATATTTCAGCATGCTCCTGGCACAAAGGTTGAACTGTGAAAAATGATGGGAGATACTTACTCTCCTGGTTTATGGGTTCAAGCTCAAATGAAGAAGTGAGCAAAGTGATTGCAGATTTTATAAATAACTGTGCACAACTGTCTATTCCAAACAGCTTGGAATGGCAGGGCTTTTAACAGCAATGCAAAGGCTAAATTACATAGCTCATGGCTTACATGCAAGCTATGGTAAATAGAGCTCAAAGGAATTCATGAGCCCCAAGGTTCAAAAACTGAAAGTATATATGTTCTGTCACTTTCTAACTCTCTAAGACCCAATGAGGCTTTCATTTGGGGTCGAGGTTTTCTGTTTTATTTTCTCAGATACATGAAGTCCATGGAAGATGATCAAGAGCATCTGATGGCAAGACAATCTGCCCAGAAGAAGGACAGATGGCAGAGGTGTCTGGCACAGGACACCAGAAAAGCAGCACATGGACTGTAAAGGCTGCCCTATAGGCAGGTTTAACACACTATGCACACACACATGCAATTGTATGAGAAACAATGTACATGCAGAAGAGTATCATTAAGTCACTAACAGATATTCTGTTCTAGGGATATATGGGTATTTGGTAAAAGATCTAACTATTATATGCCTGAAAATTTTGAATGGTATTGGTACAATGTGTAACTTGAAATGATATTATTGGAATTGTTCCATGTTAGCCAAATTTGATCAAATATCAAAAGGGTATAATTGGGAATATTATGACAGTATAAGGAATGCTGTCCACTTGCAACACAAATGGGTATTACTATCCAACGTGTAATGATGATTATGATCTTAAAGGGTACATTATATTTGCAAACAATATGTTTTTGCTAGAATCAGACTTATCTAGAAGTCCATTTTGTCTAGCTGTGACTGTTCCACTTTCTTAAGGAAAGAGGTGGATATGGTATCACTAATCATCTATCTTTTCTACACCCCAAAAGGAAGATAAGTTAAAGCTTTGTAATAATCAATATTGAAGGTAATGATAAAGATCACATTGTGTGGGATACCTGAAGTGGGTTAAATATCATCAAGATATTAAGACTGTAAGGGACCCAAGGGGATGATAACGTTGGGTCGAGGTCTTGTTTATATGTTCACAGATAATGAAAACATCTGGTCTCCCACGTCATGCTTCATGCCAGCTGATACAGACCAGGAAGAGAAGCAGACGGAAGGTGAGGGCATCAGCTACCTACATGCCAGCCACAATCCAGACTCGCTGGAAGGACACTTCTTTGGCGACTAATATCACTCTAGAACAATGACATTACACTATTAGAGACATTGGCTATTAGGCCACTGACGGACACTTGTCATGCTGACATCCATTGAGATGGGGTACCCAGAGCAACATCAAGTATGCTAATTCAAAAGGACTAAATCACACTTGTGTCTGTACAAGACACCAGATACATCCCACATTCCAAAGACTTTGCGATGGGATTGAGATGAAATAGCTACAATTGTCTAGCTACTAAAGTATACCTTGTATTTTGTATATGATACTGTCAAAGGGAATTTTGTATGCATTATGAATTGTATGCATTGTAAAGCTACCACTTGTATTGTAAGAAATGCTGTTATCAACAAGGGTATAGACCTTGGTAGGACTCTCCAAAGAGTAGGAGATAGAAAACTCTCATCCATAGGATAGATCTGATACCTCTGACATCAAAAATGAGGTGCTAAGCAGAAAATGATGCACAGACAGGTTTAATGGACAGATGACACTGATGTTACTCTCAAGAAAGGATGAGAGATCAGGGAAAAGACACTAGGAAATCTTTAATCAGGAACCTGAGTTATTGTAAGAGATCATTGACATCCAGGCAAAGATTATGTTCCTGACATTACATTAAGGGCTGACTACCATAGCAGTAGTTGAGTGTTAATACCATTGCTAGCCATTACTCCTGATACCCTGTCTTTGTGGGTAATATCTTAATAGGAAAAATGTCTTGCTCTCCTCCAACAGTCCCAGAATTCAGACGGCCGCTGGATTCGGGATCTATTGGCTTCCCTTTCATATACTGGAAGACGTTCTGGTATATGGAAGTAAGACCTCATGAAAAACTGAGGGCTCTAGGTTTGACAATTTCTGTGGACGGGCAGTCATTGTCTCTCCTAGGTGGAAAAAATTATTATTGCACAAAAACATGGAGCAAGGGCAATGTATAATCTAAGTTTCACTGTTTTGGAGTATGGATTAAAAACATGACACAATAGGCACAGATAAGCTTGTAGGAAAAGCACAATGAATATTATACACTGACAACTAGGAATGAAAAAGCTATGTTCAATGCTGTAGGTACAAGAAACTGTAGAAATTGTTTCTACATGGGAAACAACTTAAGCTTCTATTTACCCAAACATTGGTTTGGTGGAATTAATTTTGCAAAAATTGGTAATGGTATAGGCTTGGTTATCATATTGATGGGTTTATTTATACAAGCAGAGATTTTAAAATAAGGAAGACATTAGGAATATGCAGTCAGAACTTGAAATATTACTTCATTATCACCATCATGGTTATTTAAGTTACAATTGAGAATGTAAAATGGATGGGAATATTGGTATTTGTTAAAAATTGCACTGTGATTGATGTATTGATGTTTTTGCACAGCCTGTAATGGTGCAAAATTATGTTCATATACAAGGCGAATTTTGATCTATTTAGATCAGGAATTAGAAATCATTGGGAAAATAAGTTCTGATATTTTACATTGGCTCAGTTTCAAAGATACCACATAGACAGTGAGCCAAGAGAATCTTGTATTAATTTTGGAATCAGGTTCCCAGGATCAATTTTCTGAGATCATTTGACATGTGATAACATGATCCTCCAGAAATGTTTAGAGAGGATGTTTTTCTTTGAAGGGATCTCTCCCAACACACAAACAAAAAGAAAAGGGAGAGGAATCTTATAGAGATCAGTATTTATATTTTTAGAGGACACTTTTTAAAGTCACTCTTGATTGATCAACCTTGATTTTTTCTTTTACACTATTAAGGCCAGAATTTTTGAGTACAAGGAAAGTATTGTTAATGCTCTGATCCAGAATTATGAAGGTGCAAAGATTTCTAGAATTACAGTCACCTAACAGTCGGTGAACATGAGAACATGACAGCAATTGTTAATTTTCAGATGACCATACTGGAGAGTGATGTCTGATTGCATGTAAGGGGAATCATAATGAATCTTTCATTATGGACCAGACAGCCTCAGCCACGGTTACATTTTCCATGTGAAATGGATGTTTGAGGTTGGGAAATGCAGAGACATGGCGTACTGACACCCTCAGTCGCTGGATGTCCTGGCATCGAGCTACCAACCAGTTTCCTATGTGGCAGGCATCTGGCAGTGAGCACGGAAAGATCCCCAAGATGCAGTATCAGTACGAGAGAAAGGAAGGACTTATCCTTCATCTCCAGGGATAGTATTTTGCTAACTGTTGAAAAGGCTGACAACTTCTGATAGTCCAGACTGTGAATGGTGGCATGTTTGGTTATTGCACCTGTCATGTGAACCATAGAATTCTACCTCATTAGATCAGGATCAGTAGCGTGGAAATTATTTTCTTAACATCTTTATATCTACTAAGACTGTTGCATTGATCTTGAAATGCAGACAGACAGATAGAAAGATCAGTTTGGGAATTTTTAAGATTGATCACTGAATCAGTTTATGCTGATGTTCATTCTTGATTGGGATATCTAAGTTATACAATCAGGATAGGTTTTTCATCTCTGTATCAGAATATGATTATGCACCAGAGTGTTTGTATTTGTTAATGCTGTAATGTTGCTACATTTTGATATTACACTATTCATTTGTGTGTAAAACAAAAAGGGGGAGATGTAGCAGCCCAGGGGCAAGGGGAACAGTCAGTCTTGGGCATGCTCAGTAGTGCTCATGGCTGGGAAGGCCCCTGACCCTTGACCCCAGCTTCTCCCAGGTTAGGCGGGAAAACAAGTTTCTTTGTTCTCACTTGGTCAAGAAAAACCACACCTATGCCTTGTCATTGACCAATGAGGGTCATCCCCATGTACTACGTAGCAAATGGTATTTATGGCCCAGCAAGCTCCGCCTCGCTCTCTCTCTCCTCTCTCTCCCTTTCAGGCTAGCTGATGGCTGTCCTTGCAGGAGCTTGGCCTCTGGCCAAGCTCCATCTTTAATCTTTCTCTCTCCCCCTTTCATTTATATACCATGCTTTTGCCTCAATAAACGACTCCTCTTTGCATACTATGTGAAAGCTGTCCGTACCTTCTTTGTCGCTTCCCCTTTCCTTCTCTCTCTCCCCCTCCCCTCTCAGGGGTCGTAAGGGGCTGGTCCCCGACACTTTATGAACACATTTTAGATATTTTGGTAGGACAATTCCCTGTATCACTATAGTATTATATCTATGTATTTTATCTTATTTTGTCATCAATGGAACTTTTCTCACTTTTGTCGATTCTAAGCAAATAAATGAATGCATAATCTGCTCTTTCTAGTACAAGAAGGGTGCACAGAACTTCATTTTATTTTCAAAAGGTGTCATAACAATTGTCTTTCCGCTGCAAATCTTAACACATACCAAACTAATTTATCTAAAATGAGAGGTAATAGCAGGATTTGCTAAAAGGTTTGCTGATAGAGGAATTCAAAGAACCAAGTGGAGGAAAAATTAGAGTTTTAATTCATAGAAAGACTCCTAAATGTATTAGGAACGATCAAAATCATAAAAATTATTTTAATTGCAAAATTAGATTTAGTACTTTAGTTTCTGTTTTGAAAATGATACAATTTTTTAAAAGCAATATTAAGCTTTGTTTGTAGACATAGCAACATGATTTATTTGACAACTCAGGAGAAACTGTTCAATTTACCTTAGTTATATGTGGACATTTTCTCTGTCTCCTATAATTATAGTCAATTTCCAGCCCATTATTAAAATTCTACTTCTTGTGTAACTTCTGACTACATACAGAATCTTCGTTGCTTGAAAATTGCAGGTATTATAGAGTGGAATGCTCCGAGTTCAAAGTTCAGAAACAGAATTTTCTGTAAGCTTCCCCAAAGCTACTTCTGTTTCTGAGTCCAGATCAAACTGTGGCAGATATTTCAGTTATGGTTTTTCTCAGAGCATATGCAAAAGTGAACTCATTTGATTTACTATCCTACATATTTTATTTTCGATGGAGATATTATATCTAAATAGATTATATAGATTTTATTAATTTAATAATACATATGCAATATAGAAATTGTATTATGATGAAATTATGTTTCCTAGATTACATAGAAATATTACAAAGAAGTCATATGATTCTGTAGAAAGTAAATTAATGTTTTAGTGTTATTACAGATTTAAGTCACTTAAATACATTTTCAATTTCCACATTTTGGTCAAGTAATTTGCTTCTTGTTTATCTTCACTTCAGTCATCCAGCAGTCACTTTATCTTTAATAAATGTCTTAGGCGGTTTTCAAAGTTCTAATTAAGTTGAAAGTGCTTTGTAGTTTGCTTTTCCCTCTGGTGTTTGGAAAAAGGAAATCTGGGGATGACAAGTCTTTCCAATTGAAGCATACTTCCTGATACTGTGTTTAATAATTCTTAGTTTAAACTACTTAAAGATGGCAGGATAGATAAAATCTTGATGAAATATCTGGGTCAGAATGTGACTGAAGAAATTACAGGTTTTCCGACTGACTCGAGGCACGATACTTAAACTCTGCCTTAATGTTCTCCTCCATAAGATGGACCTGAGGCTATAGAGCATGTCATGTAATTTCTAACCCTAGGAACACAAAACATAAACACAGCTCTAAGCTTGGAGGAATGATAGTTATATTGTATATTGGATGAGAGGCCAGTCCAGCAACAAAACCCTTCTCCTGTTCAAGACCAAGAGACCCTGAAAAGTATGAGAGATCTTATTTTCTACCCCTCAAATTAGAATTTTTAAAAATAATTCTTTCAACATTATTTTATTTTGTCATTTTCACACATTAGTCATTGGAAACAAAGATACTTTTCTATTCCTCCCCGCTGATGCAAGATTCCACTGGATATCATGTGTCCTTGATTCGAACCTATTTTCATGTTGTTGGTATTTGCATTAGGTTGTTCATTTAGAGTCTCTCCTCAGTCATATCCCCTCAACACCTGTAGTCAAGCAATTGTTTTTCTCAATTTGTCCTCTGCTTGTGGCTAGTGTTTTTTCTTCTATGTCCCTGCAGAAAGTTCAGGGACTTTGTATTGACACTAAATGAGAAGTCCATTTCGCTCGGTTGTACTACAGTGTTTTAGTCTCTGTGTACAATGTTTCCCTAGTTCTAATTCCTTTCTCTCTGCATCACTTCCTGGAGGTTGTTCCAGAGTCCATGGAATTCCTCCACTTTATTATTCCTTTTAGTACAGTAGTATTCCATCACCGACATATACCAGAATTTGTTCAGCCATTCCCCAATTGAAGGGCATCCCCTCATTTTCCATTTTTTGGCCACCACAAAGAGTGCAGCTATAAACATTCTTGTACAAGTCTTTTTCCTCATTATCTCTTTGGGGTACAGACCCAGCAGTGCTATGGCTGGGTCAAACGGTAGATATTCTTTTGTTGCCCTTTTGTAGAAGAGGCTTGAAGACCCTTTTCCCTTCTGGAGAATGTCTCTGGATGAAGTCGTGTTTGCTTCGGTGAGCAAAATCCTGGGTGAAGGCGGAGGTACTCAGCAGGGGGCCCACGGTGGTAGACTCGAGCAATGAAGAGACATAGACTGGATGAAGAGTAGAAAAAGTATAAGAGTGAGGTCAGGGAGGAGCAGAGAAAGAGGGTGGTTAGAAAAGGAGAGAAAGTTGGGAGGGACAGAATGGAAAGGGGGGGGGGGCGAAGGGCAGAGAAATCCGGCTAGAAGGAGGTGAAGAGAATGAGACAGAGCGAAAAGGAATTGTTGCAGGGTAATTGGGCCAGCCCACGGAGGTTGTTGGAGCGGGCTGGGGAGGTTGGCGAGAGGGAAAACGAGTCTGGAAGGCATGTCAGGTTGCCCGCCACCAGGGCACTCGCTAAATGCCAGCATGTTTCTCCTGTTAGTCCTCGGTTTCCTGGGGTGGAGGTGTAGCTTTTTACATCTGGGGCCTGCAGGCACATTCTCCACCCCCGCCCCTTTGTGGCCCCTCCCAGGAACTCCCCCTTCCCTTCCCCCACAGCTTTCGCCTTTGGAACAGTCCTCCCTGCAGTTCATGGGCGTGTCCGTTGTCCAATCGGAATCTTTGTTTGGCATTGCTATGGGGGCAGTTCCTTTTAGTTTCTCTGGGTTTTCCCAGGAGGAAATGTAACTCCCTTTGATCCAACTTCTGAGATAAGTCCTTCAGCCCCTTAGAAAATGACTCCCTCTTCTTCAATATAGGTCTTTTGTGAGCCTGTATCTCTGAGCCTCAGTGCCTCTTGTGGTTCTTTTCCTGAGCAGTAATGTACTTGATTTTGTTGACTTGAACCCTTTCATGAATTTTGCCCTAACTCCCCCCCTGATTCTTCCTGTAAATGAGGCTGGAAGACCCCTTTCTCTTCCGGAGAATGGGTCTGGATGGATTCGTGTTTGGTCCAGTGAGAAAATTCTGGGTGGAGTCGGTCGTCCTGTGCTGTTTCGAGCAACCCTGTCCACTGCGGGGCTGTTTCCCGCATTTCCCCTATCCACAGAGAAGCCATTGATTTCTGTCCCTTTGCTGATCATGGAGGTGTGATTGCTGTTCCCCCCTGAGAGTATCAATAAAATACCGGATTCCCCCTTGGAATCACCGGTCAAACGGGAAGTGGAAAAATAGGTTGAGAGGGGTGAATAGAAAAGACAGAGGAAGGAAGGTAAGGAGCGTTGGGGAGGGGGGGGGGCAAGCGGTACACAGAGGGGAGAAAGCAAAGGAAGGAAAAGGCCCTGAGAGAGTATCAAAAAAAAGTGCATTGAAAGAGGAGAACCATCAGGAAATGGGGGGCGGGGGGGTGGCGCTGTAGTGTGGAGTTGGGAAGGAGAGGTCAGGACAGGGTAGACTTAGGGGAAGGACTGAGGAGGGTGACAAAGTGACGGATCAGGGGACAAGAGTGGAGAAAGAAGAGAGAATCAGAAGAGGGTGAAATGAAAGAATGGAAAGACAGTTGAAGAAAAGAGAGAAGGGGAGGAGAAGAGTAGAGGGATGAAGAGATCGAGAAAGCACACAGAGTAGGAAAAGGATAGGAGTTGTAGTCAAAAGGGCAGAGGGGTAGGATGGATCAGAGAAAGGTTGGATGTAGAAGAAGAGGAGAGGGTCTGAACCTTCGAAAGGACAGAGCAGGGAAAGGTAGAGGGGGAAAGAGGAATTGAAGATGGCTAGAGGGAAGAAAAGAGAGTGGGAGAGAAAAGGGCATAAAATATGTGGGATAGTGAACCAAATATGTTCTCTTACCAGTCACCAGAATGTTGAAAATATATAAGTACTCAAAGATCTTTTTGCCTCTGGTCTGAGCAATATAAGAACTGAAATCTCTGCCACACTTTGACCTGGCTCTGAAACAGAAATAGCGTTGGAGAAGTACAAAGAAAATTCTCTTTCAGAACTTTGAACACTGAGCATTCCACTTCATAATAGCTGCAATTGTTCAACAAAGTAGATTCTCTCTGTAGTCAGTAGTTACCCAAGAAGTACAGTTTTAATACAGGGCTAGAAATCGACTAGAAATTGAATATAGATGTCAGAGAAAATGTCGCCAAAAAACTAAGGTAAATTCACCAATTTCTCCTGCGTTGTCAAATATAGTAGTAGTCGTCTCTCGGTAACCGAGGATGACGATTTTCTCTGTGCGTTTTCGTAAATGGTGTGAGATTTAAAATGGTTGAGGGTTTAAACTGTAGTGATTAAAATCGTGGAAGATATAAATGATGATAGATATAAGAGAGGGTGAGTAAAATTTGACCTCAGAAATATGTTTCACTACAGTGTCTTGGGTTTAAAATCAAATATAAGGTGGTGGCCAGGGAAATATTCCCAATTTTTCAAATACCCATGTCAATTGGGTTTTATAGAGATTTTAATTAACAATGCAATGAGTAATCAAAGAAAGAGATAGAGAGTAAGAAAGGAATAAGTATGAAGGGCCTCAAAGCCAATATGGCCTAGACCTGAGTCTTAAAAGAGAAATCAGACAGTTTTTTTATAACTCATCATAAGATCTGTCTAAGTAAGTATTTTTTTTTAAACCCTTACCTTCTGTCTTGGAGTCAATACTGTGTATTGGCTCCAAGGCAGAAGAGTGGTAAGGGCGAGGCAATGGCGGTCAAGTGACTTGCCCAGGGTCACAAGGCTATGAAGTGGCTGAGGCCAGATTTGAACTTAGGACCTCCCATCTCTAGGCCTGGCTCTCAATCCACTGAGCTACCCAGCTGCCCCCTAAGTAAGGATTCCTAATGACACCAGGCCAGCAGCATCTCAGCTACTTTCACCAGCTCCCTCCTCCATCTGAATGTTTCAGAAGCATTCTCCTCAGAATGAGGCTCTGGCTTAGTTTAATTGGATTCTATCCTACCTCCTGCATGAGCAGCTTGGTGTCCTGGAGGGACTCTGTCAGTGTCCTACAGCATGAAGAAATGATTAATCTCCTTTATGTTCTTCCCATTCCACTTTATTTACCCTTTTGTATTAGATCTAAAAATAGAACTAACTTAAGGTCTTTTGCCTCACTCGAAGTATGAGTTAAGTAATTTTTCATCGTTCAGTAAGGAGTTTTACAACTTTACCTTCCCCTAAAGTATGCCTAAGTATGGGTGAAGTAATTTTAAAGTTCCCAATACATTCATGCTTAAGTACCTTCATTGTTTAAAATGGGAAATAGCCCTAACCAAATGTTCTAAGGTAGACTCTGAGAAATTTTAAGATTCACAGTGCATACCAGTTGATGAGTGTTTTTTCCTCATTATCGATCATCCCTTTACTCACGATGTATTACCTTCCCTGTCCCTTTTAACCAGGTCTAGTTTGATTTTGTCAAATACCGTGACTGCAACTCCTGCCTTCTTTCTATCAGTTGAGGCCCAATAGGTCTTACTCCAACATTTACTTCTGACACTTGTGAGTCTCTATCCCCCTCAGGTGTGTTTCTCGTAGATACCATATGGTAGGATTCTGAATTCTAATCCACTCTCTTCTTCTTCTACGTTTTATGGGTGAGTTCATCCCATTCTCGTTCAAAGTTATGATTGTCACTTTTGAATTTCCTAGCATTTCGAAATCTTTCCCTACTTCTGTCCTTTCTTCTTTTGCTTTATCCTTTTAACCTCGTGATTTACTTTTAGTCAAGCCCCCTATTCCCCTCCCTCATATGCTTCCCTTTCTGCCCCTCTTTTTTTGTTCCCTTCTTGTTTCTTTAGGGTCTGCTAAGTTCCCTCCCCCCTCTCCTTCCCTCCCTTTTTTCACTCCCTCCTCCCTACCCCCCTTAGTTTGCACTTCTTCCTTACCCTGTAGGACAAGATAGACTTCAAGATCCCATTCTGGGCCCAGGGTCCTTAAGGAGAGCAAAAGAGACGGAGACAGAGACTAGAAGTAAGGCAGGGAGGGCATAGAGAGGAAGAGAAAGACACCAAAAGCAGGGAAAGAGCAATAAAGGGAGAGGAGAGAGGAGTGGATAGAAGGAAAAAGAATCAGAAAAAACAGAGGATGAGATACAGAGAAAAGCTCACAGAGACAGACAGTGATTGGGAGAGACAGAAACAGAATGAGATGTATTAAAAATGGAGAGAGAGGATAGACACAGAGATGATGAGGCAGAGAGGACAAGTGACAGTGAGAAAAAGACACAGATGGGAGGGAGGGAGAGAGAAATGGAGAGGGAGAGAGACACAGTAAACGAGGGGTGTAGGGTTCAGGAAAATCCGCCAAGAATGGAGACCCAGAGACAATGCAAGTAAGCAAAGGATCACCATTTACTGACTGCAGTGCTAGGCGCTAGGGCTGCCCCAAAGGAGGATTCCTGCTGGCTTAAGGACTGTAAAATCCTTAAAAGTAAGAATTAAGATTTCAGAAGGTTAGCTCAAGGCCTTACTTAAAGTTATGTTGAAATGTCGTCCTAACATTTCAGAACGAGGAGTATTTACTAAAGAAGAATGGCATTTCATAGGGCAAGCTATGAAACAAAGTAAAAAGAAAACAGAATATTACCAGCAATTCGGATCACATGGAATCTGGGCAGAATACTGCACAAAATGTGGAGAGTTGAGCTGTTTCTCAGGTTCTGACCCCACATTTCCCTACTTCTACTGACACTTGTATATTACGATTACTCTTTCAACTTTTATGGCTTTAACTGATTCTATCAATTCTTTTCCTAACTTCTCACTGGAGACTTCTACAGAAGCTGTGAGGAAGTCTGACCCTCCCTCACCTTAGAAGGATTCTCTCCATCCTCTCTTCCTTCCACTCCTCCTAAATTACAACCTCCACCTCCACTAAAAACCTCATGCAGGATTGCAATCATCCTAAATCTAGAGAAGAAAGTAGGTACATCAGCTTCTCCAATAGAAATTAGGGATCAATCTGAGAATGCAGAAGAAATTTAGAACAGCACAATAATGTTGCCAGTGCCTAGTTCTGCAATTCATCAATTCATGTCAGAGGATAGTCCTGGAGAAGACCATATTTCAGGATATAGCATCAATTTAAAAGACACTCATGATATCTATTCTCTTTAGATCCTGCTCTAATTCCTGTCATTCTGTTCCTCCTCACCACTATTTCAAAAACTAGTGACCATTTTTTCCCTGAAAGAAGATACTCATTTTACTGGCTGCTGACTCTAGATTACAAACAAGTGCAAAAGAGCAGGAATACTCAGTGTAACCTTCTCAGATCACAATGCAATGAAAACAACGAGTAAGGTTACATGGAGAGGCCACTCCAAAATTTACTGGAAATTAAACAATCTGATTCTCCAAAATTGGTTAAAGTACAAATCACAGAAACAATAATTTCTTTGAAGAAAATGACAATGATGAGACATCCTTTCAAAATCTATGGAATGCAGCCAAAGCATTCTCAGGGGGAAAGTTATGTCCTTGAGTTCATATATTCACAACGTAAACGGGGAAGAGGTCAAGGAATTGGGCTTGCAAATTAAAAAAAAAACAATAGAAAATGAACAAATTAAAAATCCTCAGATGAAAAGTAAATTAGAGATCCTAAATATCAAAGGAGAAATTAATACAATTGAAAGTGAAAGTAATATTGATTTAAGAAATAAGACAAAATACTGCTCAACCTCATTAATAAAAGGAAAGAAGGAATCCAATTTGACAATATCCAAGATGAAAAGGGAGACCTCCCCTCTAATGAAGAGGAAATAAGGCAATCATTAAAAACTATAATGCCCAATTATATACCAATATATATGGCAGTCTAGGTGATATCGATGAATATTTATAAAAATAGAACTTGCCTTGAATAACAGACGAAGAAATAGAATACCTAAACAATCCCATATCAGAAAAATAAATTGAACAAGCCATCAAAGAACTCCCTAAGAAAAAATCCCCGTGACCGGATGCATTGACAAATGAATTCTATGAAATACTCAAAGAACAATGAATCCCAATTTTATATAAACTATGTGACAGAATGAGCAAAGAAGGACTTCTACAAAATTCCTATTATGACACAAATATGGTACTGATTCCAAAGTGAGGCAGGAAAAAACTGAAAAAAAAAAAACCATAGATAGATCAATCTCCTTAATGAACAGAGATGCAAAAATCTTAACAAGAATACTAGCAAAATGTGACCCTAGTTTATAAATCAAATCTTTTTCCTTCTTGAATAGCATATTCCAAGTCTTTGAATCCTTTAATGTAGAAGCTATTAGGTCCTGAGTGAACCTGATTGTAACTCCTGGGTCCTTGAGTGGTTTCCTTCTGGTCCTTGAAGTACTTTTCCTTGACTGGGTATCAATGTGATGAGGAATTACTTCCTAGTAGTTATCAGTTGGGAATTTAATTCTGAAGGCAATCTCTGAATGCTTTTCATTTCAATTTTGTTTTCTTGTTGAAGGATCTATTGGCAGGTATTTTAAATTATTTTCATAATGAAATTAAAATACTAAATTTAAAAAATAATCTTTATTATGGCCTTAAGGTAATAAAATAATTCTGAGGTTTTTTTTCTCATAGATCTATTTTCCAGGTCAGTTGATTTTTTTTAATATGATATTTGATTGGCCAGAGTCAAGATGGCACCATCCCGGCAGTAGAAGATAAAAGGTAAGACCTCTGAAAACCCTTCCATACCAATAATAAACAAATGCTCCTAGGGGATTGAAAATCAAACTGAACAACAAGACAGAGCCAAGGAAACCCCCTGCTGGTCTCAATTCAAAAGGTACGTCCCCCAAAAGCTGGAATTCGAGGACATTTGGGTTTATGGTGAAGGCAGAAGGAAGATCCCAGGACCCCCCACCCAGCACCAGAGCGCTAAGCCTCCAGAGGGAGCAGGAATGTCTGTGCAGGCAAAGGCACTGGACTTGAGGGAGTACCTTGCAGGCAGGGCTATGGCAGGCTCAGAGCATCAAACTCAGGTGGTGAGGAAGGAGCTGCAGAGGGAGCACAGAGCAAGCACACTGGTCAGAACAGCAGAGACCCTCCATATTGCTCCAGCCTTCCAGGAAGTTTTGGCCTCGGGACAGATCTACTACAACCCAACTGAACTTAATGCCATCAAAAGTCTTCAGAGCTCAGTGAAGCTAAAGGTCCAACACCCCTCCATCACAGACTCCTTCACTTTAATCCTATGAAAAGCCTCCAGAGATCAAGGCAGCTGAAACTCAAAGCTCAAATGGTAAAAAAAAAAATAAATGAGTACTGGCTAAGATAGAGAAAAGAGGATCAGTGGGATAGACTTGGGGTAAATGACCTCAGCAAAACAGTCTATGATAAGCCCCAAATTCCCAGCTTTTGGGACCAAAACCCACTATTTGATAAAAACTGCTGGGAAAATTGGAAGACAGTATGGGAGAGATTAGGTTTGGATCAACATCTCACACCCTACACCGAGATAAACTCAGAATGGGTGAATGACCTGAAAAGAAAGAAGGAAACTCTTTCGAATATTTTCCCACCTTGCTTCCTTAGCCGTCTAAGCAGCCTCCTGTGCACTTCGCGTAATGAATGATCATCTTGACTTCCTGTCAGGATGGCGGCTTAGAGAAAGCTAAAGTTCAGATCTCCAGAAACCCTTCCCTACCGAACTCAAACAATATGCTCCTAGGGCACAGAAATTCAAAAGGAACAACAGCATAGACCCCGGGAATCCTCCTCCTGGACCTGGATCAAAAGGTCCGGCCCCCCAAAAGCCAGAACCCAAGATCACTCGGACCTAAGGGGTAGGCAGAAGGAAGGTCCCAGGACCCATCCCCCCCAACCCAGAGCTCTGAGTCCGAGGCAGCAGAAGGAACCTCAGTGCCTCAGGGCCGGCTATTCTGAAGACTGCTTCCTGAAAGCAACCTGACTCAAACGACAGGGTATCCAGCAAAGACAGCAGGGAAACAGAGAGAGAAGGGGTGTGGGGGGGGAGCTATAACCCCCTGGCTGGGTCCTTCCATCCGAGTCTCACAGAAGGTCCCTGCCTCAGGGCATACTCAGTTCAACCCAGGGAAAGCTAGTCCTCTCAGCCCTCAGAGCTCCTGGAAGCTGCGGCCCCTCCCCCCTCAGAGTGCTGGCTCTTCTGGCCAGCTAAGGCACAGAAACAAACACCCCGCGGAAAGGGCCAAGCCAGGCTCAGAGCCTGGAAGTAAGGCAACAGAGAAGCATCGAGAGGGAACTGAGGAGGGCAGTGACTCGGAAACACCAGCAATTCCTGGCTTCCCCGGGAAGACAGAACAACAACTGCATAGAACAGACAATCTCCCTGGGGAGAAAACCTCTGAACACCAGACAGAGATAAGAAAAGCTAGCCCTCCCCACTCAGATAGAGATGGCAAACTCCACAGAAGCACAAAAGCCCCAAAATTCCAAGAAAAACAGCAAGAAGGGGGCGACTTTGGATACATTTTATGGAGAAGAAATACAAAATACAGAGGAGATAGAAGAGGAAACACAAGCAAATTCTCCAAACCCTTCCCAAGAAAATAGAAACTCTCCACACACCCATGAAGAATTTGATTCGGAAAGGATCAAACAGATGGAAGCCTTCTGGGAGGAAAAGTGGGAAATAATGCAAAAGAAATTCACCCATCTACAAAACCAGTTTGACCAAAGTGAAAAGGAAAACCAGCCATTAAAGGTCAGAATTAGGCAACTCGAAGACAACGAGCAAGAACTGATAAAGCAAAGCCAAAAGACTAAGAAATTAGAAGAGAACATAAAATATCTCACTGACCACGTCATAGACTTGGAAAATAGAGGGAGAAGAGACTATTTAAGAATTATTGGACTACCAGAAAAGCCAGAAATAAACAGCAAACTCGATATCGTAATATAAGATATAATCAAAGAAAATTGCCCAGAGATCCTAGGAGAAGAGGGCAATACAGCCAATGAAGGAGTTCTCAGAACACCCTCTACTCTAAATCCCCAAAAGACAACTCCCAGGAATGGAATGGCCAAATTCCAAAGTTTTCCAACAACAGAAAACTTACAAGAAGCCAGAAAAATACAATTTAGATATAAAGGAATGCCAATCCCAGGGTCACTGAACAAGACCTTCCAAGTTCCACTCTGAATGAACGAAAGGCATGTAACATGATTTTCAGAAAGGCAAGAGAGCTGGGCCTTCAACCAAGAATCAGCTATCCATCAAAACTGACTGTATACTTCCAAGGGAAAGTATGGGCATTCGACAAAATAGAAGAACTCCTATGAGAAGGAGAGGAAGAGAGTTTTTACTTAAACCTTACACTCAGGGAAACCAACTCTGAGAGGGAAGAACATCCAGATCCATTGGGATCTTGAATTCTATGTTACCCAACAATGGAAGGGAGAAGGGAAAAGCAAGGTGGGTAGGGGGAAGGGAACACGAAACAGGGAGGGAAGAAGAAGGGGGAAGTGGAGGGAACAAAAAGGGAGGGACTAGATAGGGAAACATATCAAGGGAGGGGACAAGGGGGACTGATTTAAAGTAAATCACTGGACTAAAAGGTAGAGCTGAAGAAGAAAGGTTAGAATTAGGGAAGGATATCAAAATGCCAGGGAGTCCACAAGTGACAGTCATAACTTTGAACGTGAATGGGATGAACTCACCCATAAAATGTAGACGAATAGCAGAATGGATTACAATCCAAAAGCCTACCATATGTTGTCTTCAAGAAACACACATGAGGCGGGTAGACACCCACAAGGTCAGAATTAAAGGATGGAGTAAGACCTTCTGGGGCTGAACTGACAGAAAGAAGGCAGGAGTGGCAATCATGATATCTGATAAAGCCAAAGCAAAAATAGACCTGATCAAAGGGGATAGGGAAGGTAATTATAGTTTGGTAAAAGGGACATTCGATAATGCGGAAATATCACTAATCAACATGTATGCACCAAATAATATAGCACCCAAATTCTAATGGAAAAATTAGGAGAATTGAAGGAAGAAATAGACAGTGAAACCGTATTAGTGCAAGACTTAAACCAACCATTATCAAATTTAGATAAATCAAAAAATAAATAAGAAAGAGGTAAAAGAAGTGAATGAAATCTTAGAAAAAATAGAATTAAGAGACATATGGAGAAAAATAAATAGGGATAAAAAGGAATACACCTTCTTCGCAGCACCACATGGCACATTCACAAAGATTGACCATACATTAGGTCACAGAAACATGGCACACAAATGCAGAAAAGCAGAAATAATAAATGCAGCCTTTTCAGATCACAAGGCAATAAAAATAATGATCAGTAATGGTACATGGAAAACCAAATCAGAAACTAATTGGAAATTAAACAACATGATACTCCAATATCCTTTAGTTAGAGAAGAAATCATAGAAACAATTAATAATTTCATCGAGGAAAATGACTATGGCGAGACATCCTTTCAAACATTTTGGGATGCAGCCAAAGCGGTAATCAGAGGTAAATTCATTTCCCTGAGTGCATATATATATATTAACATTCTAGGGAGAGCAGAGATCAATCAATTGGAAAAGGAAATAAAAAAAGCTTGAAAGTTATCAAATTAAAACCCCCCAGCAGAAAACCAAACTAGAAATCCTAAAAATTAAGGGAGAAATTAATAAAATCGAAAGTGATAGAACCATTGAGCTAATAAACAAGACAAGAAGTTGGTACTTTGAAAAAAAAACAAACAAATTGACAAAGTACCGGTCAGTCTAATTTAAAAAAGGAAGGAAGAAAAGCAAATTAAGAGCATCAAAGATGAAAAGGGGGACATCACCTCGGATGAAGGGGAAATTAAGGCAATCATTAAAAATTACTTTGCCCAATTACATGGCAAAGGTTTAATTACTCATATTTATAATGAGCTAAAACTATTGTACAAAAAATCAAGCCATTCTCCAATTGATAAATGGGCAAGGGGAATGGATAGGCAGTTTTCAGATAAAGAAATCAAAACTATTAATAAGCACATAAAGAAGAGTTCTAAAACTCTTATAGTCAGTGAGATGCGAATCAAAACAACTCTGAGGTATCACCTCATGCCTAGCAGATTGGCTAACATGACAGCAAAGGAAAGTAATGAATGCTGGAGGGGAATGTGACAAAGTAGGGACATTAATTCATTTCTGGTGGAGTTGTGAACTGATCCAACCATTCTGGAGGGCAATTTGGATGCCCAAATGCCCAAAGGACGATAAAAGAATGTCTACCCTTTAATCTAGTCATAACATGGCTGGGTCTATACCCCAAAGAGATAATGGAGAAAAAGACTTGTACGAGAATATTCATAGCTGCGCTCTTTGTGGTGGCCAAAAATTAGAAAATGAGGGGATGCCCATCAATTGGGGAATGGCTGAACAAATTGTGGTATATGTTGGTGATGGAATACTATTGTGCTAAAAGGAATAATTTTCTGGGAGAAAAAAACACTATTCATAAGCAGAGGACAAGCTGTGGGAGTAGAAACTCCGAGGAAAAGCAACTGCCTGACTATAGCGGTTGAGGGGACATGACAGAGAAGAGACTCTAAACGAACACTCTAATGCAAACATTAACAACATGACAATGGGTTCGAATCAAGAACACATGTGATACCCAGTGGAGTCAGACGTCGGCTATGGTGGGTTGGAGGGGAGAAAAAAATGATCTTTGTTTTTAATGAATAATGCTTGGATATGATCAAATAAAATATTATAAAATTTTTTAAAAAAGAAGGAAACTATAAGCAAATTAGGTGAACACAGAATAGTATACCTGTCAGATCTTTGCGAAAGACTTTAAAACCAAGCAAGAGGTAGAAAAAAAATCACAAAATGTATAAACAACAATTTTGATTACATAAAACTAAAAAGGTTTTGTACAAACAAAACTCATTCATCCAAAATTAGAAGGGAAGCAACAAATTGGGAAACAATCTTCATTACAAAAACTTCTGACAAAGGTCTAATTACTCCAATTCATAAAGAGCTACGATTGTACAAAAATTCAAGCCATTCTCCACTTGATAAATGGGCAAGGGATATGAATATTGTCCACAGAGACTGATACTCTGTGGTAAAATCGATCATAATGGCCTGCTTCATTATTGGCAATGAAGGGATCCTGAAGAACATGGGGGAATCCTTGAGAAAAACAACTCTCCGCATTCAGAGGAAACATTGTGGGAGTAATAACACTGAAGAAAACCAACTCCTTGATTGCATGCGTTGAAGGGATATGGTTGGTGATGTAGACTCTAAATGAACATCGTAGTGCAAACATAAACAGCATAGAAATAGGTTCTGGTCACGGACACAAACAATACCCAATGAAATTGTGTGTTCGCTTCGTGAAAGGTGGGTGGAGGCGAGGGCGGGAAATATTGTGATTATTGTAACCAGTGTAGTAGTAGTCTCTCGGTAAGCGAGGATGAGGAATGTCTTTGTGCCCTTTCATCTGTGTTGTAGAGGTGTGCACAAAAACACTTGTGCGTGAAGGAGATTTAAGAGGAAAAGTCGATGAAGAGAGACAGTCCCACTGTCTCAGTGTTGGAAGCCTGGGTCCATTGGCATGAAAAATCGTTACACCTGGAGACTTCCTCAGCGGGATTGAATGGCTGGGTTGTCTTTTGTGCTCCAACATGCCCTGAACACTCCACAGTGCTTTGCTGCATCGCCCTCTCAGCCACGGAACCTTCTTATTGGTTTCTTCCGTCTGTTTGGCCAAAGCAGTCTTCACATGCTGGGTGAGCAAAGCCTTAGTTAACCAGGGGTCTAAGACCCGATGGCTACCCTCACAAGGTTTAGCTGGCCTGTCGAAGCCTTTGGCTGGGGTGTGGCTGCTGCCGCATGCTAGCAGCTACTAGGAGCTGCAAGTGAGAGCTGGGTGTCAGGTGAGGGTCAGAGGTTGGATAGCTGCCCTAAGAGGGCACGACAAGCCCTCCATAGCAGAGATACTCCTCCTCCCTGAGCACCCCACACACCCCTGTAATCAAGGAATAATGTTCTAAATTGGCTAAATAAATTAATTTTAAAAATAAGATATTTGATGTTTTTCATTATCATTCCTTTGAAGTTCCTTCATTTTTTGTTGACTTCTCAAGATGATATTAGTTTCTTGATAGTCAGTTCTCATTTTAAGGCCTTATTTCCTTCTGTCAGTTTTTGATTCCCCTTTCCCAATTGGCCCATTTCTTCTTGCATTCTTTTCTTTTCTTGTTCCTAACTTTTCCACTACCTCTCTCAATTTGTTTTTGAAGTCATTTTTCAGTTGTTCCGGACTCTGTGTCCATTGCATATTTTTCTTTTGGAATTTGTATGTTTTTTCTGTACATTCCCTGTCCCCTTCTGTATCTGCACCTTGCTCTTATTCTATAAAAAATTCTTATTGGAAGGGGGTGGAGTCAAGATGGGGGCTTAGAAGCAGCCGAAGTTCAGAACTCTGAAAACCCTTCCTTACTGATCACAAACTGAATGCTGCTAGGGGACTGGAATTCACACTTCACAACAGGACACAGGTGGGGAACCCTCCTTCTGGACTCAAATCAAAAGGTATGCCCCCGGACTTCCGGGTAATCATGGCTGCAATCTAGACGCCACACGCTTCCTCTCCCTGGCACCGAACGAAATAGACTACATCAAAGGAGCATAAAATCACCTTTGGAGGAACAGAAGGACTCCCCAATACCCCACAGAGGCAAAGGTATTTGGGGCTTGAACATTTCCACACTAAAATAAGAAGGAAAACCTTGCACAGAAAAGTGAACTGAGCCGCCCTTCCCCCACCACACCTCCCCCACTAAACCAGAGTGAGTTACCTGAGTGTTCACCGGGACAACGAGTGAGTGGGGAATGTCTCTGTCTGGGGGGGGGGGGCACTCTAGGGTCCTTGGGATCTGGGGACTGCCAGGAAAAAACGTCTCAGAGTGGTTTCATTGGAGAATCCAGCGCTTCAGCGGAGCTGTACTTGGGGCGGCTGCACTGAACATCTCCCTGGAGCTAAATAACAGGGGGGGACCACGCGTTGATTATCTGAGCGGAGCTGAACACCTGGGCAGTGTGGCTGTGATCAGGGACCCAGCACTCTAAGAAACCTCAGAGGCTGGGAAGAACTAGTCTGAAGCAACCTAAATTCACAGAAAAACCACCCATATAACCCAGATCCCAGACCAAAAAGGAAAGGGGAATATAACCACCAAAGGGATGGCTCACATGGCCCAAAATCAAGCCTCCAGGAAGAAAGGGAAAAAGTGACTATTGAAAAGTTTTATGGTGGAAGTACCCAAGGAAAAGAGGAGAATGAGGAAGAAATCCAAAAAAATTCAGAACACGCCTCCCAAAATGGAAACTATCAACAAGCTCTGGAAGATCTCAAACTGGAACTTATCCAAAAGATGGAAACCTGGAAAGAAAAATGGGAGAAAGAGATCAGCTGTCTGACAGATAAGAATGCTCAATTGGAAAAAGAACTTGAAGCATCCAATAGAAGGGCAGACAAGGCTGAAAAGCACAACCAGTCCCTAACGACCAGAATTATGCACCTCGAAGAAAGTGAGATGATAAAACAGCAAGAATTAATAAAGCAAACCCCAAAAAATAATGAATTAGAAGAAAACATAAAATATCTCACTGAGAAGGTCACAGATCTGGAAAACAGAGGGAGACGAGAAAATCTCCGAATTATCGGTCTCCCAGAAAAACCAGAGGTAAACTATAAACTCCATATTATTCTACAGGAGATTATAAAAGAAAATTGCCCTCATGTTCTGGAGCAAGGGGACAAAATAGAAATAGAAAGGATTCATAGAACACCTTCTATACTCAATCCCCAAAAGACAAACCCCAGGAATGTAATTGCCAAATTCAAGAGCTTCCAAGTAAAGGAGAAAATCCTACAAGTTGCCAAGAAGAAGAGCTTCAGATATAAGGGGGCTACCATAAGGATCACACACGACTTAGCGGCTAATACACTAAGAGACCGCAAAGCATGGAACACGATATTTAGAAAGGCAACAGAGCTGGGTCTCCAACCAAGAATCAACTACCCAGCAAAACTGACTATATACTTCCAGGGGAACGTGTGGGCCTTCAACAAAATAGAAGATTTCCAAGCATTTGCTAAGAAAAGGCCAGAGCTCTGTGGAAAGTTCGATATCCAAGCACAGAAAGCAAGAGAAACATGAAAAGGTAAATATTCAAGAAAGGGAAAAGGAGATGAATCTTATCTTTTTCTTTAAGTCAAACTCTCTTCTATAAGGACTACATTTACCTCAAATTATATATATATAGTAATATGTGGTGAAAATATTTTGTGTAACTCACATAAATTGTATCATCATAAGAGTAGTTAGAAGAAACATGCATAGGGAAAGATTGGGGCATTAAGAAGATTTGGGGAAAGGTGGGGGAAAGAAAAGAAAAGGGTGGGGGGTGTCAGAGACCATGTGTGGGGCAAAAACTTATGACCAAGAATAAGATAATTGTCAGAGACTATGTGTGGGGACAAACTTATGACCAGGAACGAGATAAGGGTTTCTGAGAATATGAACAAATAGGTCACCTCCTGGAAACTGGCGTCGTTAAGACCAATGGCCACAAACCATAAAAATTCTTCACATTCCCTTTCTATTACAACCTGTCCTTATTCACCGCCCCCCCACTACTTCAAGTGTATATATTCTCGCGCTGTGCCTACAATAAACGAGCCTTGCCACTATCAGACAGACTCTTTGTCTTTCTTGCGTGCTCTGTCTCCTCTCTCTCCCCCTATGGTCTTTTAGGTGGATGGGTCACGGACCCAGGATATCTGGCGCCCAACGTGTGCGGGTTTGAGTAAGACATCTTACCGGACGACTGAGAAACAAATTCCGCAGACAAATTAACGGTAGAGGCTGAACTGACAGCCTTGAGATAAGGGTAAGTCGTCCCAGCCCCCATAGGCATAAAAAATTGAGAGTGATTACCCCAGAGTGTCTGTAAGTGTGACTGTGTGTGTGATTGCAGAGAGGAGAGGAAAACTCAGTCCACGATTCACATACGAGTAACAGGGTGATCTCCTGATGGGGGTTTATACCATCCGCCTAAGCTCAAGCGACGTGGTCCATCCCGTTCTGGGGTGAGTGAAAGGCCTTGGCCGAACCGACTTTGACTGAGCCCTCGAATCACTCTCGAGTGTTGACCCATTAGTATCCATTTCTAGACCCTCGAGAGAGGATTGGCGAGAAAGTGGGGAAGCGTATGTGATAACTGTGTGAATGAGATGGGGAAGACACTCTCAAAAGAAGCTCTATTTGTTAAAGAGTTAAAAAATAGTCTCAGGGAGAGAGATATTAGGGTAAAAAAGAAAAATTTATTTAAGTTCTTCTGCCTATAGAGGAACGTTGCCCCTGGCATATTCTATATGGCCCAGGAATTCACCCCCTTACTTGGAACAAAGTGGGCAAAGAACTGAACGGCCTAATAAAATCAGGCCAAGAGATCCCCGATGAATATTTTTCTTACTATGGACTAATCCGTGATATTCTTAAAGAAGCTGACACTAATAAACAGGTCTCCCACCTCCTTAGCTTAGCTGAAGATGCTATCTTAGACCATAAAACAAAAATTGAGGAAGAGGAAATACCACCAGAAAAAGACAAACGCCCTCCTTCTCTCTTAGATGAACCAATTGAAAATCCCTCCCTTAGGGAACCTCTTGTCCCTTCCAAACCCAAACCCCACCTGTACCCCGTTCTATATACAAACCCTGATTCAGAAGACACACTTAATCCCACTTATCAGACAGAACTAGAAGAAGAGGCCGCCTGCTATCAGGACAGTAATCGCCTGGAAAACAGACCTCCCCCGCAGTATAAAAATAAGTCTCCCCTGTACAATCTCTGTGGCAGCCTCACTCTTCCTGTTTTCCCCGTACTCCCTGGCTCTGAGAATCTTAAAGAGGCCACAAAACAACTCAGCTGGCAAATTGCTGACCTTAAATATTTCTTAGGACTTCAAAAGGAGGTGCATACATTAACAAACCAATTACATGATCTGCAAATAGATATTTTCCGGCCTCTGATTCCTAAGTCCAAGCCACCTCAATTAAAAGATAAGACTGCTCTCGCCTTCCCGGTTGTTACTAGGCAACAACAGGCTGCTCAGATTCCACCTGAGGACATTTCCCTCCCCCCTTCTGCCGAATCCTCTGACTCCGAAGGAGCAGAGGGAAATGAGACCGATGGTGAAAACCGTAGGGGGGCTGATACTTCTGGCTCCCCACAGTGCCGTACTCCGATCTATAAAAAATTAAAATTCAAAAACATTAAAGACCTCCATTCAGCTGTTAAAAATTAGGGCCTTAACGCCCCATTTAAGCTCTCCATTCTGGAGGGGCTTGGAGGAGAAGGACACATGCTCCCCTCTGAATGGTCCAAGGTAGTACAATCTGTCCTCTCCAGGGGACAATTCTTAATTTGGAAGGCAGAGTTCCTTGAAAGGGCAGAAAATCAGACTAAACTTAACTCAAAAAATCCCCAGACAGCCGCTTGGACGATTGATAAAATCGTCGGTCATGACCGCTTTGCATTAGAAAACCAGCAAATGAGACTACCCCTGGCTTGTTCATGCAAACAGCGCATGCTGCTATGGCTGCTTGGCGGGCAGTTCCTGCCGCTGGGTCAGTCACAGCACCCCTCCCAAAAATTCTCCAGGGACCCAATGAACCATAAGCTCAATTTGTTGCAAAACTTTTAGAAACTGCCGAAAGGGTCTTGGGCCAGGATGGAGCAGATAACCCGATGGTGAGACATTTGGCAATCGAAAATGCTAATTCTGCCTGTAAGGCTGCCCTAAGAGGAAAGGCAAGAGAACTTGATCTAGATGGGATGATCCGTCTATGCAATGATATTGACGCTTATGATCATAAAATTAACAAGTCCATCTCCTTAGCCATAGGGGCTGCCATTCAGGCTTCTCGCCCCAACACCCCCCAAAATTGCTTTAAATGCGGGCAACCTGGCCATTTTGCACGTCAATGCCCGTTCGGACAAAATCCTAGGCAGACCCCCGCACCAATAGTAGCCCCCCTTAAACCACCACCTAGCATTTGCCCGAAGTGTAGGAAGGGCCGGCACTGGGCCCGAGATTGCCGATCCAGAACCACCTTTGATGGGCAGATACTTCCCCCGGTACAGGGAAATGGGATGCGGGGCTCCCTCGGGAGCCCCTGTCCAGCTCCCTTACTCGAGCCACAGCAGGTAGCTCAGGCCTGGACCTCTGTGCCTCCACCACCAGAAAATTGACACCTGAGGAAGGCCCAATAGTCCTCCCTACTGGCAAATTCGGACCACCACCCCCTGGCATGTTTTTCTTGGTCATCGGCAGAGCGCTCACCAACCTGCAAGGTGTGGTGGTGCATCCCACCCTTGTCAATAATGATTATAAAGGGGAAATAAAAATTATCATAGAATCCCCACATGGCCCTGTCACCATCCCTGCAGGCAGACGCTTAGCTCAAGCCCTCCCCCTCCCTATGAGTGGCAATTTCCCTGCGGTAGCCCACACACGGGACCCTTCCTCTCCAGGCTCCTCCAATATTTACTGGGTGCAGCAACTTACTGAGTCCCAGCCCACTCTCCAGTTGAAAATCGAACGGAAAACCTTCATTGGTTTACTAGATACAGGAGCGGATTCCACTGTTATCTCTCAGGCTCACTGGCCCCGCTCCTGGCCCCTTCAACCTTCATCTACCCATCTATCAAGAATAGGCCAAGTCCAAGACACCCTGCAGAGTTCTAAGGTCCTTACTTGGCAAGATACTGAGGTCAATAGAGGCATCACACGCCCATATGTAGTTGCAGGGCTTCCTGTCAATCTCTGGGGCAGAGACATCCTAACCCAAATGCGACTTCTCATGGTTAGCCCTAGTGACCCTGTCACCACCATGATGTTAAAATCTGGATACATTCCAGGAAAGGGCCTTGGAAAAAGGGAACAAGGCCTCCCCTACCCCATTTCCTTTCGACCTCATAAGGAAAGGGAAGGTCTGGGGTTGCAAACTTTTTCACAAAATTTTTCATAAGGGTCACTGATCCCCCTGCACTCCAGGCTGATAAAATCACGTGGAAATCTGACTCCCCTGTCTGGATTGATCAGTGGCCTTTAACATCTGAGAAGGTTCAGGCTGCCATAACGTTGGTGCAGGAGCAACTTTCCTTGGGCCACCTCGAACCTTCTACCTCCCCTTGGAACACACCCATTTTTGTTATCAAAAAGAAATCTGGGGGATGGAGGCTCTTGCAGGACCTAAGAGAGGTCAATAAAACTATGCTTCCCATGGGGGCTTTACAACCAGGCCTTCCATCTGCAACTGCTATCCCAAAAGGTTTTAGTAAAATAGTCATCGACATCAAGGATTGTTTCTTTTCCATTCCCCTTGACCCAGCCGACAGTCCCCGCTTCGCATTTTCTATCCCCGTAGTTAATCACATTGGGCCCAACCCTCGGTTCCAATGGCGTGTCCTCCCCCAGGGAATGGCTAACTCCCCCACCTTATGTCAAAAATTTGTAGCTCAGTCCATTGACCCTGTAAGAACACAACACCCTTCAGCTTACATCATTCATTATATGGATGACCTCTTTATAGCAGCTTCATCCTCCCCCTTAACACAAACTATAGCTCAGACCATCATATGTGCACTTCAGGCCCGAGGCTTCAGAATAGCCCCTGACAAGGTCCAGACCCAGTATCCCTTCATCTTCCTGGGATTTCGTCTTGAGCTTGACTCCTTATTTTCACATTTTCACTTACACGCTCCACTCTCAAAACCCTTAATGATTTCCAGAAACTTCTAGGGGACATTAATTGGCTCCGCCCCTATTTGCAACTTTCCAAAGCGGACCTTCGCCCTCTGGAGGACATCCTTCGAGGAGATGCTGACCCCTCCTCTCCTCGTTCCCTAACCCCAGCAGGCGAAGCTTCCCTTAAGAAAGTAGAGCAAGCTATAGCTACACAGAACATTGGATATTTTTCTCCCCACCTTCCTCTTTACCTTCTCATCTTTCCCACTGAATTCTCCCCCACGGGACTTCTATGGCAAGATCCCTCTCCCCTCGTTTGGATCCACCTCCCTATGTATAACCGAAAAATTCTAGCCCCTTATCCTGACCTGATCGCCCGATTAGCAATGGTGGGTATCCGTCTCTCCACCCGGCATTTCGGCCGCTCCCCTGACCATGTGGTTTCCCCTATAACAAGGAGCAACTTGACTGGCTCAAATCTCAAAATGATAATTGGGCTATACTCATCTCTACCTACCAGGGCAGCTTGGACAACCACATGCCCAGTAATAAATTATTGCAGTTTTTCTCTCTTACCCCCTTCATACTTACACGCCAAACCCGATCCTCGCCTATCCCGGGGGCACCCACGTTCTTTGTGGACGGCTCTAAAACTGGTCTTGCCGCCATAGTTATGAATAACCACCCCCGCTCTATTAAAACCCCTTATGAGTCTGCACAGTTAGTAGAGCTTTATGCTGCTCTAACTGTCTTCCATTCCCTGCCTGTTACCCCATTTAACCTCTACTCAGATAGCAGATACGTTGTTCAATCCCTACTCCGACTCGAGATTGTTCCCTCTGTTCAGCCAACAACCGCCACCTTTTCCCTTTTTTCCCAACTTCAACAAGCCATTAGACGGCGGTCCTGTCCCTTTTTCGCGGGTCACATACGTGCCCACTCCGGCCTCCCAGGCCCTTTGTCTTTCGGGAACGATCTTGCGGATCAACACACTCGCTTAGCTGCCGTGGTTACTGCGACTACCCCTTCTTCCCATCCCTCAACTGACCCTGTCTCCCTTGCAACAGAGGCACATAGACTGCACCACCTCAACTCTCAAACCCTTCGCCTGGCCTACAAAATTACCAGGGAACAGGCCAGGTCAATTGTTAAAGGTTGCAAGAATTGTGTTACTCTTTTGCCTGAGCCCCATCTAGGAATCAACCCCCGAGGTCTTCTCCCTGGCCATCTATGGCAAATGGACGTTACTCACGTCCCCTCTTTTGCTAGACTTAAGTATGTCCATGTGTCCATTGATACGTTTAGCGGCTTTCTTTTTGCATCTGCGCAATCCGGCGAAGCCACAAAGCACGTTATCAAACATATGTTCCTTGCTATGTCCATGATGGGGAAACCCTTCTCCATCAAAACAGATAATGGCCCTGGCTACACCAGCCAGGCCTTTAAACAATTCTGTCCCCAGTTAGGCATAAAACATGTTACAGGTATCCCTTACAACCCACAAGGACAAGGTATTGTCGAACAAGCACATCAAACGCTCAAGAATACCCTCTTCAAACTTAAGTCCCAAGAGACCCTTTACCCATTATGTGGCAATCAGACCCTGCTTCTTGCGCATGCACTTTTGTTCTTAACTTCCTCACTCTGGACGAGGAGGGGCGCTCCGCTGCTGATCACCACTGGCATCCACATACCACATCTGATCTGGCAAAAGTCCTTTGGCGAGACCCCCTCACAGGCCTTTGGCAAGGCCCTGACCCTGTCCTCACTTGGGGAAAAGGCTCAGCTTGTATCTTTGATGCCAAGGCGAACAACGCCCGTTGGGTCCCCTCCCGTCTGATAAAGACCTTTGACTCCCCTGCCCCTTCCCCTAACACAAACTCTCCAGGGGCCTGCCCCTGAGATTTCTTTTGTTTGTTTTTCAGGAAAATACAAAATGATCCCGATTTGTTTGATCCTGTTCCTGAGCATCTACCCCTCGTCAACGAGCCCTGAGAGTCCTCATCTTCCCGTACACCAAACATGGGAACTCATTAACCCTATTAATCAACTCACCATCACCTCCATCTCTTCTTCAAATTGGCCGCGTGGACGCTGGTTCCCCGATATCACAGTTGATCTTTGTACCCTTGGCATTCCCTACATCTCGTCACTTCATTATTGTTCTCCCCTTGTGCCTGGCACCCAGATTCAAGATCAATGGGTCCAGCATACCCAATTCCCATTATACGGGTGCCCTGGCTTTGGACAGCCCGCTCACTGTGGGGGTCACTCAGATGGATTCTGTGCCACTTGGGGATGGGAGACAATTGGCACAGCCCATTGGATTCCCCAAGATAAAGACCTTATCACACTTGCCCGCAAAGGCTCCAAGCCCAAACACTGTTCTTTCAACCAGCCCAATTGCAACCCTCTTATTATTAAATTCACCAACAAGGGTAAAACGGATCCCCGTTGGACGGATGGACTCACCTGGGGACTGCGCCTTTATAAAATTGGCCCTGATGATGTCTTTCTCTTTACACTCAGATTGCGTGTGACCCCTGTTACCACTCCCATGGGTCCTACAGACCAGCGCCACCCCTCATATCGATACCCCCAGCCCTCCCGACCCCTCTCCCCCACCCGAATTCCCCCCTCTACTCTCTCACCTGCCCCTACTCCCAAAGTACCTCCTGGTACCGCTGATAGACTCCTTAACCTCATTAATAGCACCTATTTGGCTTTGAATGCTACCGCCCCGAACCTTACGATCAGCTGTTGGCTATGCCTCCGTCCGCAACCCCCATATTATGAAGGAATCGCTTTTACTGATTACCCTCATCGTACTTCTACCCCTTCCCCTCGCTGCGCCCTGTCCCCCCACCGCCTCACCCTTGCCGAAATCTCCGGAAAAGGCCTTTGCCTAGGTCACCCCCCTCCCTCTCACTCCCATCTTTGTAATGTTACCCTTTCCATCTCCCATTCCCCTCATTATTTAGAAGCCCCCAATAACACCTTTTGGGCCTGCAATACTGGCCTCACCCCCTGTATCGCCCTTCAGGTTTTTAATACCGCCTCCGAATTCTGTGTGCTTATACAATTATGGCCCAGAATTACCTATCACACAAACACCGCCTTGGATAAACTTTTGTCTTCATTCCCTCGGGTTGAACGGGAACCCCTCTCTACTATTGCCATTATTCTAGGTATTGGTGGTCTTGCTGCCGGCATTGGCACCGGCACTACCGCTCTCCTGCAGACTCAACACATCACAGCTCTATATTCTGCTATGACATCTGACCTTGTAGCCCTAGAAAAATCTGTTTCTGCTTTAGAGAAATCCCTATCCTCCCTCTCAGAAGTTGTACTACAGAATAGATGAGGCCTCGACCTGCTTAATTTAAAAGAAGGGGGATTGTGTGCAGCCCTTAAAGAAGAATGTTGCTTTTATGCTGACCACACGGGCGTAGTCAGAGAGTCAATGGCAAAATTAAGAGAACGCCTAGCCCTTAGAAAAAAGGAGGCCGAGGCCAAAGAAGGATGGTACAATAATCTTCTGAGAAGCTCCCCTTGGCTTTCAACCCTAATTCCCTTTATTATCATCCTCCTAATCCTCACATTTGGCCCTTGGGCTTTCCAACGCCTCACTGGATTTATCAAAGGATTTATCAAATCAAATATTGACTCAGCCCTTGTCAAGTACCCTACGGTCCAATATCATCGTATCGAAATAGCAGATACTGACGAACCACACACCCCGTTTGATACCGATCGTCTCCAATTTAATAGCAGGGCGGTAACCCAATGACGGGAATAGCACAGGTCCACGACCCCTGATGATCGAGAAACTCCCCCTTTGTAGCCTACGACAGGGGCCTTCGCTGCGGTCCTGACTTAATGACCTTCCCTCTAATAAAAAAGAAAGGGGGAATTGTCAGAGACCATGTGTGGGGCAAAAACTTATGACCAAGAATAAGATAATTGTCAAAGACTATGTGTGGGGACAAACTTATGACCAGAAACAAGATAAGGGTTTCTGAGAATATAAACAAATAGGTCACCTCCTGGAAACTGGTGTCGTTAAGACCAACGGCCACAAACCATAAAAATTCTTCACATTCCCTTTCTATTACAACCTGTCCTTAATCACCACCACCCCCCCGCTACTTCAAGTGCATATGTTCTCGCCCTGCACCTGCAATAAACAAGCCTTGCCACTATCAGACAGACTCTTTGTCTTTCTTGCGTGCTCGGTCTCCTCTCTCTCCCCCTATGGTTTTTTAGTGGCTGCGTCACGGGAACCGCGATAATACTAAGATTAACTTCAAGAAATAGGGGGGGGGGGGAATCAATAGAATAATCTTTCCCATATAAAGATACACATGGGAAGGGGAGGGGAAGAACTCTCATATGAGAAGGAGAGGAAAAGAGCGTGAAGTGGAATTACTTAAACCTTACTCTCAGTGAAATCAAATCTGAGAGGGAAGAACATCTAGATCCAGTGGGATCCTGAATTCTATCTTATCCATTAGGGCAAGAAAGAAAGGAAAATCAGGGAGGGGGAGGGAGGAGCGAGTACAAAAAGGGAGGGAAGGAGGGGAGGAGAAGGGAGCATAAAAAGGGAGGGGCTACAAAGGGAAGCATCTCAAAGGACGGGACAAGGGGGACTGACCTAAAGTAAATCACTGGTTCAAAAGGAGAAAGCTAAAGAAGAAAGGTCAGAACTAGGGGAAGATATCAAAATACCAGCGAATCCACAAATAACAATAATAACTTTGAACGTGAATGGGATGAACTCACTCATAAAACGTAGACAAATAACAGATTGGATTAGAACCCAAAACCCTACCATATCTTGTCTTCAAGAAACACATATGAGACGGGTTGACACTCACAAGGTTTGAATTAAAGGTTGGAGAAAAACCTTTTGGGCCTCAACTGATAGAAAGAAAGCAGGAGTTGCAATCATGATATCTGACAAAGCCAAAGCACAAATAGACCTGATCAAAAGGGATAGGGAAGGTAAATATATTCCGCTAAAAGGGAGTATAGACAATGAGGAAATATCACTAATCAACATGTATGCACCAAATGGTATAGCATCCAAATTTTTCATGGAGAAACTAGGAGAATTGAAGGAGGAAATAGACAGTAAAACCATATTAGTGGGAGACTTGAACCAACCACTATCAAATTTAGATAAATCAAATCAAAAAATAAACAAGAAAGAGGTAAAAGAGGTGAATGAAATCTTAGAAAAATTAGAGTAAATAGACATATTGAGAAAAATAAATAGGGACAAAAAAGAATACACCTTCTTTTCAGCGCCACATGGCACATTCACAAAAATAGATCATACACTAGGTCATAGAAAAATGGCACTCAAATGCAGAAAAGCAGAAATATGAACTGCAGCCTTTTCAGATCATAAGGCAATTAAAATATTGATCGGCAAGGGTACATGGAGACCCAAATCAAAAATTAATTGGAAATTAAATAACATGATACTCCAAAATCGGATATATAGAGAAGAAATCATAGAAACAATTAACAATTTCGTTGAAGAAAATGACAATGGCGAAACATCCTTTCAAACCTTATGGGATGCAGCCAAGGCAGTACTTAGAGGAAAATTCATATCCCTGAGTGCATATATTAACAAATTAGGGAGGACAGAGACCAAGGAATTGGAAATGCAAATCAAAAAACTTGAGAATGAACAAATTAAAAACCCCCAGAAGAAAACCATAGTAGAGATCCTAAAAATTAAGGGAGAAATTAATAAAATCGAAAGTGATAGAACCATTGAGCTAATAAACAAGATTAGAAGCTGGTACTTTGAAAAAACAGACAAAATAGACAAAGTACTGGTTAATTTAATTAAAAAAAGGAAAGAAGAAAGGCAAATTAACAGCATCAAGGTTGAAAAGGGAGATCTCACCTCCACTGAAGAGGAAATTAAGGCAATCATTAAAAACTATTTTGCCCAACTATATGGCCATAAATATACCAACCTAGGTGATATGGACGAATATTTACAAAAATATAAATTGCCTAGACTAACAGAAGAAGAAATAATTTTCTTAAATAATCCCATATCAGAAAAAGAAATCCAACAGCCATCAAAGAACTTCCTAAGAAAAAATCCCCAGGGCCTGATGGATTCAGCAGCTAATTCTATCAAACATTCAGAGAATAGTTAATCCCAATACAAGACAAACTATTTGACATAATAAGCAAAGAGGGAGTTCTACCAAACTCCTTTTATGACACAAGCATGGTACTGATTCCAAAACCAGGCAGGCCAAAAACAGAGAAAGAAAATTATACACGAATCTCCCTAATGAATATAGATGCAAAAATCTTAAATAGGATACTAGCAAAAAGACTCCAGCAAGTGATCAGAAGGGTCATCCACCATGATCAAGTAGGATTTATACCAGGGATGCAGGTCTGGTACAACATTAGGAAAACTATCCACATAATTGACCACGTGAACAAGCAAACCAACAAGAACCACATGATTATCTCAATAGATACAGAAAAAGCCTTTAATAAAATACAACACCCATTCCTACTAAAAACACTAGAAAGCATAGGAATAGAAGGGTCATTCCTAAAAATAATAAAGAGTATATATCTAAAATCATCAGCTAATATCATCTCCAATGGGGATAAACTAAATCCATTCCCATTAAGATCAGGAGTGAAACAAGAATGCCCATTATCACCTCTATTATTTGACATTGTATTAGAAACACTAGCAGTAGCAATTAGAGAAGAAAAAGAAATTGAAGGCATCAAAATAGGCAAGGAGGAGACCAAATTATTGCTCTTTGCAGATGACATGATGGTCTACTTAAAGAATCCTAGAGATTCAACCAAAAAGCTAATTGAAATAATCAACAACTTTAGCAAAGTTGCAGGATACAAAATAAACCCACATAAGTCATCAGCATTTCGATATAATTCCAACACAGCTCAGCAGGAAGAACTAGAAAGAGAAATCCCATTCAAATTTACCCTAGACAATATAAAATACTTAGGAATGTATCTCCCGAGACAAATACAGGATCTATATGAACACAACTACAAAACACTTTCCACACAACTAAAACTAGACTTGAACAATTGGAAGAACATTAACTGCTCATGGGTAGGACGAGCCAATATAATAAAAATGACCATCCTACCCAAACACATCTATCTATTTAGTGCCATACCCATGGAACTTCCAAAAATTTTTTTTTACTGATTTAGAAAAAATCATAACAAAGTTCATTTGGAAGAACAAAAGATCAAGGATATCCAGGGAAATAATGAAAAAAAAATACAAAGGAAGGGGGTCTTGCAGTCCCAGATCTCAGGCTATATTACAAAGCAGTGGTCATCAAAACAATTTTGTACTGGCTAAGAGACAGAAAGGAGGATCAATGGAATAGACTGGGGGCAAGCAACCTCAACAAGACAGTATATGACAAACCCAAAGATCCCGGCTTTTGGGACAAAAATCCACTATTTCATAAAAACTGCTGGGAAAATTGGAGGACAGTGTGGGAAAGATTAGGCTTAGATCAACACTTCACACCCTACACCAAGATAAATTCAAAATGGGTGAATGACTTGAACATAAAGAGGGAAACTATAAGAAAATGAGGCAAACACAGAATAGTATACATGATAGACCTTTGGGAAGGGAAATACTTCAAAACCAAGCAAGAATTAGAAAGAGTTACAAAATGCAAAATAAATAATCTGGATTATATCAAATTAAAAGGTTTTTGTACAAACAAAACCAATGTAACCAAAATCAGAAGGGTAGCAACAAATTGGGAAACAATCTTCATAAAAACCTCTGACAAAGATTTAATTATTCAAATTTATAAAGAACTAAATCAATTGTAGAAAAAAATCAAGCCATTCTCCAATTGACAAATGGGCAAGGGACATGAACAGGCAGTTCTCAGCCAAAGAAATCACAAGTATTAATAAGCACATGAAAAAGTGCTCTACATCTCTTATAATCATAGAGATGCAAATCAAAATAACTCTGAGGTATCACCTCACACCTAGCAGATTGGCTAACATGACAGCTATGCAAAGTAATGAATGCTGGAGGGGATGTGGCAAAGTGGGGACATTAATTCATTGCTCGTGGAGTTGTGAATTGATCCAACCATTCCAGAGGGCAATTTGGAACTATGCCCAACGGGCGATAAAAGACTGTCTGCCCTTTGATCCAGCCATAGCACTGCTGGGCTTGTACCAGAAAGAGATAATGGACAAATGACTTGTACAAGAATATTCATAGCTGAGCTCTTTGTGGTGGCCAAAAATTGGAAAATGAGGGGATGACCTTCAATTGGAGAATGGCTGAACAAATTGTGGTATATGTTGGTGATGGAATACTATTGTGCTAAAAGGAATAATAAAGTGGAGGAATTCCATGGAGACTGGACCAACCTCCAGGAAGTGATGCAGAGCGAAAGGAGCAGAACCAGGAAAACATTATTCACAGAGACTGATACATTGTGGTACAATTGAAGGTGATGGACTTCTCCATTAGTATCAATGCAATTTCCCTCAACACTCTGCAGGGATCTAAAAAAAAATACTACCCACAAGCGGAGGATAAACTGTGGGAGTAAAAACACCGATGAAAAGCAACTGCTTGACTACACGGTTGGAGGAGATAAGACTGAGGAGAGACTCTAAATGAACACTATAATGAAAATTCCAACAACAGGGAAATGGGTTAGAGTCACGAACACATGTCATAACCAGTGGAATCATGCGTCGGCTATGGGAGAGGGAAAGGCGGGGGGGTGGGGGGGGTTGGGGGAGGAGAGGAAAAGAAAATGATCTTTGTTTCCAGTGAATAATGTATGAAAACGACCAAATAAAATAATGTTTAAATTTTTTAAAAAAAGGTATGCTCCCCTGAAAGTCGGAATCCAAGAATACTCGGGTCTATGGGAAAGGCAGAAGGAAGGTCCCAGGACCCCTACCCCCACCCCCAAGCCCGGAACGCTGAGCCCCCAGTGGCAGCAGGAACTTCTAGGAGGTCAAAGGTGCTGTTTTGGAGGGTCTACCTTGTGAGCACCGGAGTGCCGGGCGTGGAGCGTCCAGAGCGGGCAGTTGGGAGGAAGACGTGGAGGGACCAGGGAGCCTGAAGCCCCACGGCTGGGTCATACCTTCTGGCTGCAGTCTCACAGGAGCTTTTTTCCTCAGGGCACATCCAGACCAACCCAGTTGAATTTAATCCGATGAAAAGCCTCCAGAGCGATTTCCAGGTAAGCATGGCTGCACAGTAGACAAGGCTCGCTTCCTCTCCTCAAACCCAATGACACAAACGACCTCAAAAGACCCCTCAAGAAACAAAAACAGCCATCCTCATAAGAGTGGAGAGACCCCACACTAAGTCGAAGCACTGAAGGTAGGTGAGACTTCGGCATTTCCACAATATAAGGGAACAAGAAGCTGACCCACCCTCCCCCCGCGCACCACTCCGAGTGAGTCAGAGTTTAAGTCTACACTGGCCAGAATCAATAAGTGAGGGAGGGGCACACCAGGACTGAACAACGGGCAGCCCCACGTCTGGGAACGTGAATAAGATCAGCAAGAACCCCCCTCCTATGAGCAGTAAAACACGAAACACCGGCAGGCGGGCAAGGGGAACTCAGATCCCGGGCTCCCAGAACTAGTGTGCTATAATCAACGAGTGCGCAAAGGGATCCCCTGAAGTGAGCAAGGGGCACCCACAGGTCTTGGGAGTTAACTAAAAACACCAAAGGCCCGCACCTGAGAGCTGTAACAACCGAAATGCCAGTAGGAAGGGAAGGGCAGACCCTGAGCATCCCGGGGAAGATAGCGCTGCTGCAGAGAATGGAGAATTTGCCTGTGGATAAAGCCTCGGATCAGTAGACCCATACACTGAAAGGCAGCCCTCCTTACTCAGATTTCTGACTGGAAAGGTGAGAAAAAAAACCATAGAGATGGCAAAAAGTGCACAGGAGCAACAACATCTAAACACCAAGAAAAGCAAGAAGAAGGGGTTGCCTTTGGACACATTTTATGCAGCGAAAATACAACATACAGAGGAAATAGAAGAGGAAAGACAAACAAAATGCTCCAAAACATTCCAAAAGAAATGGAAAATTTCCACGAGCTCTTGAAGAATTTACATTGGAAATTATCAAAAAGATGGAAGCCTTCTGACAGGGAAAATGGGAAATAATGCAAAAGGAACGCAGCAAGCTGAGGGACTAAAATACGCAAATGCAGAACTAGCTCGAGGCCTCACAAAAGAGGTCAGACCAAACTGAAAAGGGAAACCAGTCTTTAAAGGTCAGAATCAGGCAACTGGAAGAAAATGACCTCTCAAAAGAGGAAGAATTAATAAAGCAAAGTCAAAAGAGAAAGGAATTAGAAGTTAACATAAAACATCTCACTGACAAGGTGACAGACCTGGAAAACAGAGGAGGGAGCGACAATCTGAGAATCATTGTCCTACCAGAAAAGCCAAAATAAATAGTAATCTTGACATTATAATACAAGATATTAAAGAAAACTGCCCGGAGATTCTAGATCAAGATGACAAAATATGCATTGAAAGAGTTCACAGAACACCCTCTACACTAAATCCCCAAAAGACAACTCCCAGGAATGGAATGGCCAAATTCCAAAACTTCCACACAAAAGAAAAAATCTTACAAGAATCCACAAAAAAGAAAATTTGGATATAAGAGAATTTTAATCAGGGTCACACAGGACCTAGCAATTTCCACTCTCAATGACCATAACGCCTGGAACATGATATTCGGAAAAGTAAGAGAGCTGGGTCTTCCACCAAGAATCAGCTATCCATCCAGACAGAGTATATACTTCCAGGGGAAAGTACGGCATTCAACAAAATGCAAGGTTTCCAAGTATTCGTAAAGAAAAGACCAGGCAAGGAGGAGACCAAGTTATTGCTCTTTGCAGATGATATGGTGGTCTACGTAAGGAATCCTAGAGAATCAAACAAAAAGCTAGTCGATATAATCAACAACTTTTGCATAGTTGCAGGATACAAAATAAACGCAATTAAGTCATCAGAGTTCCTCTATATTTCCAACACAGCTCAGCAGCAAGAATTATAAAGAGAAATCCCATTCAAAATCACCATAGACAAAATAAAATACTTAGGAATCTTGAACACAACTAGAAAACACTCTCCACACAACTAAAACTAGACCTGAGCAATTGGAAAAACATGAACTGCTCATGGGTAGGACGAGCCAATATAATAAAAATGACCACCCTACCCAAACATTTTCCTCTATTTAGTGTCATACCCATTTAATTTCCAAAAAAAAAAATTTTTTTACTGATTTAGGAAAAAAAACATAACAAAGTTCATTTGGAAGAATAAAGGATCAACGATATCCAGGGAAATAATGAAAAAATAAATAAAAAAGGAAGGTGGCCTTGCCGTCCCAGATCTCATACTCTATTATAAAGCAGTGGTCCTCAAAACAATTTGGTACTGGCTAAGAGACAGAAAGGAGGATCAGTGGAATAGACTTGGGGTAAGTGACATCAGCATTATACTATATGACAAACCTAAAGACCCCAGCTTCTGAGACAAAAATCCACTATTTGAGAAAAACTGCTGGGAAAACTGGAAGACAGTGTGGGAGAGATTAGGTTTGGATCAACACCTCATACCCTACATCAAGGTAAACTCAGAATGGGTGAATGATTTGAACATGAAAACGAAACTGTAAGCAAATTAGCTGAACTCAGAATAGTCTACATATCAGACCTGTGGGAAGAGGAAGACTTTAAAACCAAGCAAGACATAGAAAGAGTTACAAAATGTAAAATAAACAATTTTGATTACATCAAATTAAAAAGTTTCTGCACAACCAAAATCAATATAACCAAAATAAGAAGGGAAGCAACAAATTCGGAAACAATCTTCATAACAAAATCCTCAGACAAAGGTCTAATTACACAAATCATAAAGAGCTAAATCAATTGTACAAAAAAATCAAGCTGCTCCAATTGATAAATGGGCAAGGGACATGAACAGGCAGTTTTCAGCCAAAGAAATCAAAACGATTAATAAGCATATGAAAAAGTGATCTAAATCTCTTATAATAGGAGAGATGGGGATTTCCGGGTAATCATGGCTGCAATCTAGACACGACTCGCTTCCCCTCCCCGACACCAAACGAAATACACTACCTGAATAGAGCATGAAAATCACCTTTGGAAGAACGGAAGGACTCTCCAGTACCCCCACAGAAACAAAAGTACGTGGGGTTAGAACATTTCTACACTATAAGGGGTAGGAACAACTAACACAAAGACATGAACTGAGCCGCACATCCCTCTCACCCCCCACCAAACCAGAGTAAGCTATCAGAGTGCTCACTGGGACAGCAAGGGAATGAGGAGCGTCTCTATCTGAGGAGGTTGGGCTGGGTGGTTGTGCTGAACACAGGGGCACGTATTCTAGGAAACCTCGGAGGCTGGGAAGAACTAGTCTGAGGCAACCTAAATTCACAGAAAACCCACCCATATCACCCAGACTCCGACCAAAAAACAAAGTGGAATAAAACCACTAAAGGGATGGCTCACACAGCCCAAAATCAAGCCTCCAAGGACAAAGGTGGGGGAGGGGGGAAGCCCTGGAAGATCTCACACTGGAGGTTACCCAAAAGATGGAAACCTTTTGGAAAGAAAAATGGGAGAAAGATATGAGCAGTCTGATAGACAAGATTTCACAATTAGAGAACGAGCTGGAAGCATCTAATAGAGGGGCAGACAAAGCTGAAAAGCAAAACCAGTCCCTAACGATCAAAATGAAGCAAATGGAAGACACTGAGATTACAAAAGAGCAAGAATCAATAAAGCACAATAAACACAGCTCAGCAGCAAGAACTAGAAAGAGAAATCCCATTCAAAATAACCTTAGACAAAATAAAATACTTAGGAATCCATCTCCGGAGACAAATACAGGAACTTTAAGAACACGACTACAAGGCACTCTCCACACAACTAAAACTAGACTGGAACACTTTGAAAAAACATTAACTGCTCATGGGTAGGACGAGCCAATATAATAAAAATGACCATCCTACCCAAACTTTCATCTATCTATTTAGTGACATACCCATGGAACTTCCAAAAAATTTTTTTACAGATCTAGAAAAAACCATTACAAATTTCTTTTGGAAGAACAAAGGATCAAGGATATCCAGGGAAATAATGAAAAAAAAAATACAAAGGAAGGGAGCCTGGCAGTCCCAGATCTCAGACTATATTATAAAGCAGTGGTCCAGAAGAGATGAAAGTTGCGAAGGACAGAATAGAAAGAGGGGTGTGGGGGGTGGGGTGGGGTGGGGGGCTGAAGGCAGAGAAATACAGTTAAAAGGACGTGAAGAGTTAGAGAGAGAGCCAAAAGGGAAATGTTGGAGGGTAATTGGGCCAGCCCATGGAGGTTGTTGGAGCGGGCGGGGGAGTTTGGCGAGGGGAGGAAACGAGTCTGGAAGACATGTCAGGTTGCCCTCCACCAGGGCACTCGCTAATTGCCAGCACATTCCTCCTTTTGCTCCTCGGTTTCCCCGGGTAGAGGTGGGGTGTTGGGTATCTCTGGCCTGCAGCCAACTCAGGCTCGTGGCGCCTCTCACCTCCCCATTCCCCCGCCAACCCCGCTGCTTAGGACGTTGGAATTGTCCACTCTAGGGTCACTGACGTGTCCCTTTTCCAATCAGAAATTTCGCTTGTCATTGCTAGGTGGGCGGTTCCTTTCAGTTCTTTTCTCCCCATAGTCCTGGGAGAAAATTGAACTCCCTCTGATCCAACTTCCGAGTTAAGCCTTTCAGCCCCTTGGAAAGCAACTCTGGCTTTGACACTATCAGTCTTTTGTGAGCTCGTCTCTCTGAGCCTCAAGTGCCTTCCGTGGTTCTTTTCCTGAGCATCACGTACTTGATTTTGCAGACCCTAACCCTTTCATGACTTTTGCGCTAATTAGCCCCGAATCCCTTTTGCAGAAGAGGCTTGAAGACCCTTTTCCCTTCTGGAGAATGTCTCTGGATGAAGTCGTGTTTGCTTCGGTTAGCAAAATCCTGGGTGAAGGCGGTGGTACTCAGGAGGGGGCCCACGATGGTAGACTCGAGCGATGAAGAGACCTAGACTGGATGAAGAGTAGAAAAAGTATAAGAGTGAGGTCAGGGAGGAGCAGAGAAAGAGGGTGGTTAGAAAAGGAGAGAAAGTTGGGAGGGACAGAATGGAAAGTGGGGGGGGGGGGGCGGGAAGGGCAGAGAAATCCGGCTAGAAGGAGGTGAAGAGAATGAGACCGTGCGAAAAGGAATTGTTGGAGGGTAATTGGGCCAGCCCACGGAGGTTGTTGGAGCGGGCTCGGGAGGTTGGCGAGGGGGAAAACGAGTCTGGAAGTAATGTCAGGTTGCCCGCCACCAGGGCACTCGCTAATTGCCAGCACGTTTCTCCTGTTAATCCTCGGTTTCCCGGGGTGGAGGTGTAGCGTTTTACATCTGGGGCCTGCAGCCGCTGTCTCCACCCCCGCCCCGTTGTGGCCCCTCCCACGAACTCCCACTTTCCGGCTCCCCTAGACTTTCGCCTTTGGAACAGTCCACTGTGCAGTTCATGGGCGTGTCCGTTGTCCAATCGGAATCTTTGTTTGGCGTTGCTAAGGAGGCGGTTCCTTTTAGGTTCTCTGGGTTTTCCCAGGAGGAAATGTAACTCCCTTTGATACAACTTCTGAGGTAAGTCCTTCAGCCCCTTAGAAAATGACTCCCTCTTCTTCACTATCGGTCTTTTGTGAGCCTGTATCTCTGAGCCTCAGTGCCTCTTGTGGTTCTTTTCCTGAGCAGTAATGTACTTGATTTTGTTGACTTGAACCCTTTCATGACTTTTGCCCTAACTCCCCCCCTGATTCTTCCTGTAAATGAGGCTGGAAGACCCCTTTCTCTTCCGGAGAACGGGTCTGGATGGATTCGTGTTTTCTCCAGTGAGAAAATTCAGGTTGGAGGCGGTCGTCCTGTGCTGTTTCGAGCAACCCTGTCCATTGCGAGGCTGTTTCCCGCATTTCTCCGATCCACGGAGAAGCCATTGATTTCTGTCCCTTTGCTGATCATGGAGGTGTGATCGCTGTTCCCCCCTGAAAGTGTCAATAAAGTACTGGATTCCCCCTTGGAATCTCCGGTCAAACGGGAAGTGGAAAAATAGGTTGAGAGGGGTGAATAGAAAAGACAGAGGAAGGAAGGTAAGGAGGGGTGGGGGTGGGGGGCAAACGGTACACAGAGGGGAGAAAGCAAAGGAAGGAAAAGGCCCTGAGAGAGTATCAAAAAAAAGTGCATTGAAAGAGGAGAACCATCAGGAAATGGGGGGGGGGGGGCGCTGTAGTGTGGAGTTGGGAAGGAGAGGTCAGGACATGGTAGGCTTAGGGGAAGGAGTGAGGAGGGTGACAAAGTGAAGGATCAGGGGACAAGACCGGAGAAAGAAGAGAGAATCAGAAGAGGGTGAAATGAAAGAATGGAAAGACAGTTGAAGAAAAGAGAGAAGGGGAGGAGAAGAGTAGAGGGATGAAGAGATCGAGAAAGCACACAGAGTAGGAAAAGGATAGGAGTTGTAGTCAAAAGGGGAGAGGGGTAGGATGGATCAGAGAAAGGTTGGATGTAGAAGAAGAGGAGAGGGTCTGAACCTTCGAAAGGACAGAGCAGGGAAAGGTAGAGGGGGAAAGAGGAATTGAAGATGGCTAGAGGGAAGAAAAGAGAGTGGGAGAGAAAAGGGCATAAAATATGTGGGATAGTGAACCAAATATGTTCTCTTACCAGTCATCAGAATGTTGAAAATATATAAGTACTCAAAGATCTTTTTGCCTCTGGTCTCAGCAATATAACAACTGAAATCTCTGCCACACTTTGACCTGGCTCTGACACAGAAATAGCTTTGGAGAAGTACACAGAAAATTCTCTTTCAGAACTTTGAACACTGAGCATTCCACTTCATAATAGCTGCAATTGTTCAACAAAGTAGATTCTCTCTGTAGTCAGTAGTTACCCAAGAAGTACAGTTTTAATACAGGGCTAGAAATCGACAAGAAATTGAATATAGAAGTCAGAGAAAATGTCCCCATAAAACAAAGTAAACTCACCAATTTCTCCTGCTTTGTCAAATATAGTAGTAGTCGTCTCTCGGTACCGAGGATGATGATTTTCTCTGTGCGTTTTCGTTTATGGTGTGAGATTTAAAATGGTTGAGGGTTTAAACTGTAGTGATTAAAATCGTGGAAGTTATAAATGATGATAGATATAAGAGAGGGTGAGTAAAATTTGACCTCAGAAATATGTTTCACTACAGTGTCTTGGGTTTAAAATCAAAAATGAGGTGGTCGCCAGGGAAATATTCCCAATTATTCAAATACCCATATCAATTGGGTTTTATAGAGATTTTAATTAACAATACAATGAGTAATCAAAGAAAGAGATAGAGAGTAAGAAAGGAATAAGTATGAAGGGCTTCAAAGCCAATATGGCCTAGACCTGAGTCTTAAAAGAGAAATCAGACAGTTTTTTATAACTCATCATAAGATCTGTCTAAGTAAGGATTTTTTTTTAAACCCTTACCTTCTGTCTTGGAGTCAAGAGTGTGTATTGGCTCCAAGGCAGAAGAGTGGTAAGGGCTAGGCAATGGGGGTCAAGTGACTTGCCCAGGGTCACAAGGCTAGGAAGTGGCTGAGGCCAGATTTGAACCTAGGACCTCCCATCTCTAGGCCTGGCTCTCAATCCACTGAGCTACCCAGCTGCCCCGTAAGTAAGGACTCCTAATGACACCAGGCCAGCAGCATCTCAGCTACTTTCACCAGCTCCCTCCTCCATCTGAATGTTTCAGAAGCAGTCTCCTCAGAATGAGTCTCAGGCTTAGTTTAATTGGATTCTATCCTACCTCCTGCATGAGCAGCTTGGTGTCCTGGAGGGACTCTGTCAGTGCCCTAAAGCATGAAGAAATGAATTAATCTCCTTTATGTACTTCCCATTCCACTTTATTTACCCTTTTGTATTAGATTTAAAAATAGAACTAACTTAAGGGCTTTTGCCTCACTCAAAATATGAGTTAAGTAATTTTTCATCGTTCAGTAAGGAGTTTTACAACTTTACCTTCCCCTAAAGTATGCCTAAGTATGGGTGAAGTAATTTTAAAGTTCCCAATACATTCCTGCTTAAGTACCTTCATTGTTTAAAATGGGGAATAGCCCTAACCAAATGTCCTAAGGTAGACTCTGAGAAATTTTAAGATTCACAGTGCATACCGATTGATGAGTGTTTTTTCCTCATTATCGATCATCCCTTTCATCAGGATGTATTTACCTTCCCTGTCCCTTCTAACCAGGTCTATTTTGACTTTGTCAAATACCGTGACTGCAACTCCTGCCTTCTTTCTATCAGTTGAGGCCCAATAGGTCTTACCCCAACCTTTAATTCTGACACTTGTGAGTCTCTATCCCCCTCAGGTCTGTTTCTCGTAGATAACATATGGTAGGATTCTGAATTCTAATCCACTCTCTTCTTTTTCTACGTTTTATGGGTGAGTTCATCCCATTTACGTTCAAAGTTATGATTGTCACTCTTGAATTTCCTAGCATTTCGAAATCCTTCCCTACTACTGTCCTTTCTTCTTTTGCTTTATCCTTTTAACCTCGTGATTTACTTTTAGTCAAGCCCCCTATTCCCCTCCCTTCATATGCTTCCCTTTCTGCCCCTCTTTTTTTGTTCCCTTCTTGTTTCTTAGGGTCTGCTAAGTTCCCTCCCCCCTCTCCTTCCCTCCCTTTTTCACTCCCTCCTCCCTACCCCCCTTAGTTTGCACTTCTTCCTTACCCTGTAGGACAAGATAGACTTCAAGATCCCATTCTGGGCCCAGGGTCCTTAGGGAGAGCAAAAGAGACGAAGACAGAGACTAGAAGTAAGGCAGGGAGGTCATAGAGAGGAAGAGGAAGACACCAAAAGCAGGGAAAGAGCCATCAAGGGAGAGGAGAGAGGAGTGGATAGAAGGAAAAAGAATCAGAAAGAACAGAGGATGAGATACAGAGAAAAGCTCACAGAGACAGACAGTGATTGGGAGAGACAGAAACAGAATGAGATGTATTAAAAATGGAGATAGAGGATAGACACAGAGATGATGAGGCAGAGAGGACAAGTGACAGTGAGAAAAAGACACAGATGGGAGGGAGGGAGAGAGAAATGGAGAGGGAGAGAGACACAGTAAACGAAGGGTGTAGGGTTCAGGAAAATCCGCCAAGAATGGAGACCCAGAGACAATGCAAGTAAGCAAAGGATCACCATTTACTGACTGCAGTACTAGGCGCTAGGGCTGCCGCAAAGGAGGATTCCTGCTGGCTTAAGGACTGTAAAATCCTTAAAAGTAGGAATTAAGATTTCAGAAGGTTAGCTCAAGGCCTTACTTAAAGTTATATTGAAATGTCGTCCTACCATTTCAGAACGAGGAGTATTTCTCTTAATCTTTATTTTGGCCTTAAGGTAATAAAATAATTCTGATATTTTTTTTCATAGATCTATTTTCCAGGTCAGTTGATTTTTTAAATATGATATTTGATTGGCCAGAGTCAAGATGGCACCATCCCGGCAGTAGAAGATAAAATGTAAGACCTCTGAAAACCCTTCCATACCAATAATAAACAAATGCTCGTAGGGGATTGAAAATCAAACTGAACAACAAGTCAGAGCCAAGGAAACCCCCTGCTGGTCTCAATTCAAAAGGTACATCCCCCAAAAGCTGGAATTCGAGGACATTTGAGTTTATGGTGAAGGCATTAGGAAGATCCCAGGACCCCCCACCCAGCACCAGAGCGCCAAGCCTCCAGAGGGAGCAGGATATCTGTGCAGGCAAAGGCACTGGTTTTGAGGGAGTACCTTGCAGGCAGGGCTATGGCAGGCTCAGAGCATCAAACTCAGGTGGTGAGGAAGGAGCTGCAGAGGGAGCACAGAGCAAGCACACTGGTCAGAACGGCAGAGACCCCACATATTGCTCCAGCCTTCCTGGAAGTTTTGGCCTTGGGACAGATCTACTCCAACCCAACAGAACTTAATGCCATCCAAAGTCTTCAGAGCTCAGTGAAGCTAAAGGTCCAACACCCCTCCATCACAGACTCCTTCACTTTAATCCAATCAAAAGCCTCCAGAGGTCAGGGCAGCTGAAACTCAAAGCTCAAATGGTAAAAAAATAAATGAGTACTGGCTAAGATACAGAAAAGAGGATCAGTGGGATAGACTTGGGGTAAATGACCTCAGCAAAACAGTCTATGATAAGCCCCAAATTCCCAGCTTTTGGGACCAAAGCCCACTATTTGTTAAAACCTGCTGGGAAAATTGGAAGACAGTATGGGAGAGATTAGGTTTGGATCAACATCTCACACCCTACACCGAGATAAACTCAGAATGGGTGAATGACCTGAAAAGAAAGAAGGAAACTCTTTTGAATATTTTCCCACCTTGCTTCCTTAGCCGTCTAAGCAGCCTCCTGTGCACTTCGCGTAATGAATGATCATCTTGACTTCCTGTCAGGATGGCGGCTTAGAGAAAGCTAAAGTTCAGATCTCCAGAAACACTTCCCTACCGAACTCAAACTATATGTTCCTAGGGCACAGAAATTCAAAAGGAACAACAGCATAGACCCCGGGAATCCTCCTCTAGGATCTGGATCAAAAGGTCCGGCCCCCCAAAAGCCAGAACCCGAGATCACTCGGACGTAAGGGGTAGGCAGAAGGAAGGTCCCAGGACCCATCCCCCCAACCCAGAGCTCTGAGTCTGAGGCAGCAGAGGGAACATCAGAGCCTCAGGGCCGGCTATTCTGAAGACTGCTTCCTGAAAACAACCTGACTCAGACGAGTGGACACCCAACACAGACAGCAGGGAACCAGAGAGAGATGGGGTGTGGGGGGGGGGGTGGAGCTTCTAACCCCCTGGCTGGATCCTTCCATCCAAGTCTCAGGGAAGGTCCCTGTCTCAGGGCATACTCAGTTCAACCCAGGGAAAGCTAATCCTCTCAAGAGCCCTCAGAGCTCCTGGAAGATGCGGCCCCTCCCCCCTCGGAGTGCTGGCTCTTCGGGCCGGCTAAGGCACAGAAACAAACACCCCGCAGAAAGGGCCAAGCCAGGCTCAGAGCCTGGAAGTAAGGCAATGGAGAAGCATCGAGAGGGAACTGAGGAGGGCAGTGACTCGGAAACACCAGCAATTCTTGGCTTCCCCAGGAAAACAGAACAACAACTGCATTGAACAGACAATCAGCCTGGGGCGAAAACCTCTGAACACCAGACAGAGATAAGAAAAGCTAGCCGTCCCCACTCAGATAGAGATGACAAACTCCACAGAAGCACAATAGGCCCAAAATTCCAAGAAAAACAGCATGAAGGGGGCGACTTTGGACACATTTGATGGAGAAGAAATACAAAATACAGAGGAGATAGAAGAGGAAACACAAGCAAATGCTCTGAAACCTTCCAAAGAAAATAGAAACTCTCCACACACCCATGAAGAATTTGATTCGGAAAGGATCAAACAGATGGAAGCCTTCTGGGAGGAAATGTGGGAAATAATGCAAAAGAAATTCACGCATCTACAAAACCAGTTTGACCAAAGTGAAAAGGAAAACCAGGCTTTAAAGGTGAGAATTAGGCAACTCGAAGTCAATGAGCAAGAACTGATAAAGCAAAGCCAAAAGACTACGAAATTAGAAGAGAACATAAAATATCTCACTGACAACGTCATAGACTTGGAAAATAGAGGGAGAAGAGACTATTTAAGAATGATTGGACTACCAGAAAAGCCAGAAATAAACAGCAAACTCGATATCATAATACAAGATATAATCAAAGACAATTGCCCAGAGATCCTAGAAGAAGAGGGCAATACAGCCAATGAAGGAGTTCACAGAACACCCTCTACACTAAATCCCCAAAAGACAACTCCCAGGAATGGAATGGCTAAATTCCAAAGCTTTCAAGCAAAAGAAAACTTACAAGAAGCCAGAAAAACACAATTTAGATATAAAGGAATGCCAATCCCAGGGTCACTGAACAAGACTTTGCAAGTTCCACTCTGAATGAACTTAAGGCATGGAACATGATTTTCAGAAAGGCAAGAGAGCTGGGTTTTCAACCAAGAATCAGCTATCCATCAAAGCTGACTGTATACTTCCAAGGGAAAGTATGGGCATTCAACAAAATAGAAGATTTCCAAGTTTTTGCAAAGAAAAGACCAGAGCTCTGTGGAAACTTTGATATCAAAAAGCAAAGAGCATGGAATACCTTAAAAGGGAAATATGAAGGAAAGGGAAAAGGTGAAAAATATTATCTTTTTCTTTTACTCAAACTCTCTTCTATAAGGATTACATTTATATCAATCTATGTATATTAACATGTGGGGAAAATGTAATGTGTAAATTGGGGGAAAAGAAAGACAAAATAGAATAATCTTTCTCACACAAAGATTCACACGGGAAGGGGAGGGGAAGAAAACTCCTATGAGAAGGAGAGGAAGAGAGTTTTTACTTAAACCTTACACTCAGGGAAACCAACTCTGAGAGGGAAGAACATCCAGATCCATTGGGATCTTGAATTCTATATTACACAACAAGGGAAGGGAGAAGGGAAAACCAAGGGGGAAGGGAACACGAAACAGGGAGGGAAGAAGAAGGGGGAAGGGGAGGGAACAAAAAGGGAGGGACTAGATAGGGAAACATATCAAGGGAGGGGACAAGGGGGACTGATTTAAAGTAAATCACTGGACTAAAAGGTAGAGCTGAAGAAGAAAGGTTAGAATTAGGGAAGGATATCAATGTGGGGTTTTCCTTAATGGACCTCCCTGACCAGCAGGGTCCCACAAGGGAAGGGGCTCATCTTTGTGATGGGACCCAAGGAGAGGTAGGAACCGAGAACCTGGGTGGAAATGAAAGACAGGGACAAGTCAGTGGTTGGATAGGGCAGGCAATCCTATGATACTCCCTTTGATAAGAGAGTATGAGTACAAAGGAACTGGGGCGGAGGAGATTAAGGTAGGAAATGCAGGCCAAAATGGTTACAGCCTCGGGGAAGGAGAAGGTCAAGAGGAGAGAGAGACATAGTCATTGAGGAGCCCAGTGGAGCTCCATGGAAGGGAGAAAGGCCAAGAGACAAGAGGAAGTTCATGGGATTGCCTCTTGATTTTATTCCTTTCCTGCTTGGATGGTACTCCCAAGCACGTAGCAATCACATCACAAAGCATAGACAATCATGATTGGGAGGCAAGGTAGAGGGAACACCTTTGGGCGTGGAGATTGCAAACCGCACTTTCCTGGGGAATTGAGTCCGAGCATGTTAATGAGTTTGTCTTAGCCAAGGGCCGCATGGCCATTTCAAGGTTACCTTCACAAGCCTCATTGGTATAACCTTATGCTTGGAGACACAGTCGCCATACAGTCATTTATATTTCATAGATGTGAATATGCTTGGGATGCTACAATCAAAATGCTAGGGAGTCCACAAGTGACAGTCATAACTTTGAACGTGAATGGGATGAACTCACCCATAAAATGTAGACGAATAGCAGAATGGATTACAATGCAAAACTACCATATGTTGTCTTCAAGAAACACACATGAGGTGGGTAGACACCCACAAGGTCAGAATTAAAGGATGGAGCAATAATTTGGTCTCCTCCTTGCCTATTTTGATGCCTTCAATTTTTTTTTCTTCTCTAATTGTTACTGCTAGTGTTTCTAGTACAATGTCAAATACTTGAGGTGATAATGGGCATCCTTGTTTCACTCGTGATCTTATCTTATGCATCTAGTTTATCCCCATTGCAGATGATATTAGCTGTTGGTTTTAGATATATGCTGTTCATTATTTTTCGGAAGGACAGCTCTATTCCTATACTTCCTAGTGTTTTTAAGAGGAATGGGTGTTGTATTTTATCAAAGGCTTTTTCTGCGTCTATTGAGATAATCATGTGGTTCTTGTTGGTTTGCTTGTTGATGTGGTCAATGATGTGGATGGTTTTCCTAATATTGAACCAGCCCTGCATCCCTGGTATAAATTCTACTTGATCATGGTGAATGATTCTTCTGATCATTTTTGCTGGAGTCATGGTGAATGACTCTTCTGATCATTTGCTGGAGTCCTTTTGCTAGTATCTTATTTAAGATTTTTTGCATCTATATTATTTGAGAATATGACCTCCAACAGACATGTACAAAGCCACAGACCTCTGGGCGGTCCTGGGTTGACCTAGAGCCACCATTGGCACAGGGAAAATGATGGACAGTGATTGGTAGATGTGAGAAACAGAGGGGAGGGAACTTGGATAGTTTCCTTAAAGATAGAGGGGTCTGAGGACTGAGGGGGTTGGTTGGAGAGTTTGGCTCTGAATGGTTGGAGAGGTGCTCTGAGAAGCTTGCTCTGAAGGAAGCTGGAGGTGGAGGCCCCGGAGACTGTTTCTCCATTTTGGTCACGTGAGTAATAGGGACTGATCTCCTTTCTTTGCCCAAGCTATATAAGGGCTTGGGGCCTTTTGGCCCAGCCTAAACAGAGGAGGTATTTAAGCCCTATTCACTTCTCTCCTCTCTCTCTCTCTCTTCTCTCTCTTCTCTCTCTCTCTCCTTCTCTCTTCTTCTCTCTCTTCGTCTCTCTCTCTCTCTCTCTCTCTCTCTCTCTCTCTCTCTCTCTCTCTCTCTCTTCTCTCTCTGTCTCTCTCTCTCTCTCTCTCTCTCTCTCTCTCTCTCTCTCTCTCTCTCTCTGTCTCTCTCTCTCTCTCTCTCTCTCTCAATTCCTTTCTTCCTCCTGTTGTAATTAAACTCTATTAAAAGGTTGACGGCTGACTTGAGTTTTCATTTAGGAATTACAATAGCTGAATTCCTTGGCGACCTTAAATTTAATATATATCAGTCTTTTAAAGTGATTTCCATGTCACAAGGGTTAGTGTTAGGGTTAGCGTTAGAGTTAGGGTTATGGTTAGATTTAGGGTTAGAAACGTATTTATGGTTTAAAAACCTATTTAGGTTTAGTGGTAGGTTTATGGTTTTGACAGTACAGGACAGAAATCGGGCAAAAATCGGCAGGAATTGGTAGGACAGAAATTGGCAGAAATCTGCACATATTAGGTTTAGTGTTAGGGTTAGGGTTAGGGTAAGGGGTTAAAGTGAGGGTTAGGGTTAAGGTTAGAAACATATTTAGTGTTTGGGGTTAGGGATAGAAACGCAATTAGGGTTAGGTTTACGGTTAGAGACTTATTTAAAGTTAGAGTTAGTGTTAGTGTTGGTTTTAGGGTTTGAATTGTATTTTGGGTTAGAGTTAGAAACCGTCAGAAATCGGCACATATTTAGGGTTAGAGTTAGGGTAGGGTTAGGATTTGGGTTAAGGTTAGGACAGAAATCGGCACATATTTAGGGTTAGAGATAGGGTTAGGGGTTAGGATTAAGATTAGGGTTAGATTTAGGGTTACGTTTAGGTTTATGGATAGGTTTAGGGTTAGGTTTAGTGTTAGCTTTAGTGTTAGGGTTAAGGGTATTAAGGGTTAGGGTTAGGTTTAGGGTTAGGGTTTGGGTTAGAGTTAGGTTTAGGGTTAAGTGTTAGTGTTAGAGTTAGGTTTATGGTTAGAGTTAGGGTTAGAAACATTTATGTTTTAAAAACGTATTTAGGGTTAGGGATAAGTTTAGGGTTTGACAGTATTTAGGGTTAGGGTTAGATTTAGGGTTAGGTTTAGGTCTATGGTTAGGGTTAGGGTTAGGTTTAGTATTAGCTTTAGTGTTAGTGTTAGGGTTAGGGTATTTAGGGTTAGGGTTAGGATTAGGGTTAGGGATTAGGGTTATGGTTATGGTTAGGGTTAGAGTTAAAAGTGAGGGTTAGGGTTAGTAACGAATTTACGGTTAGGGTTAGGGTTAATGGTTAGGGTTAGGTTCATGGTTATGGTTAGGGTTCGAGTTAGGGTTAGGGTTAGGGTAGGACATAAATTGGCACAGTATTTAGGGTTAGGGTTAGGGTAAGGACAGAAATTGGCAAATATTTAGGGTTAGGTTAGAGTTAGGGTTTGGGTAAGGTAAGGGTTAGGGTTTGGTTTCGGGTTAGGGTTAGGGGTTAGTGTTAGAGTTAGGGGTAGGGGTAGGGTTAAAAATGTATTTAGGGTTAGGGGGGTTTGAGTTAGGGTAGGGTTAAGGTTAGTGTTAGAGTTAGGTTTATGGTTAGAGTTAGGGTTAGAAACATTTATATTTTAAAAATCTATTTAGGGTTAGGGATAAGTTTAGGGTTTGAGAGTATTTAGGGTTAGGGTTAGGGTCAGCATTAGGGTTTAGGGTTAGGGTTAGGGTTAGGGTTAGAAATGTATGTATTGTTAGGGTTAGGGTTACGGTTAGGGTTAAGTTTAGTGTTAGAGTTAGGTTTATGGTTAGAGTTAGGGTTAGAAACATATTTACATTTTAAAAACGTATATACGGTTAGGGATAAGTTTAGGGTTTGCAGTATTTACGGTTAGGGTTAGGGATAAGGTTAGGGTTACGGGTACGGTTAGAAATGTATTTAGGTTTAGGTTTAGGGCTTAGGGATTGGGTTATAGTTATGGTTAGGGTTATAGTTAGGTTCACAAATATATTTAGAGTTAGGGTTAGAGTTTGGCTTAGGGTTAATGTTAGGAAGGACAGAAATCGAGATAAATCGGCACATATTTATGGTTATGGTTAAGGTTAGGGTTAGCGTTAGGGTTAAAACCATATTTAGTTTTAGGTGTAGGATTAGGGTTACGGTTAGGGTTAGTGTTAGGGGTAGATTTAGGGTTAGGGTTAGGGTTAGAAAAGTATTTAATATTAGGATTAGGGATAGAAACACAATTCTGGTAAGGGTTAGAAACGTATTTATGGTTTGGGTTAATGTTAGAGTTAGGGTTAATGTTAGGGTTAGCATTAGAGTTAGGGTTATAGTTAGATTTAGTGTCAGAAACGTATTTATGGTTTAAAAACCTATTTAGGTTTAGTGGTAGGTTCATGGTTTGACAGTACAGGACAGAAATCTGCACTTATTTAGGGTTAGGGTTAGAGTTAGGGTTAGAGTTAGGGTTAGGGTTAAGGTTAGTGTTAGAGTTAGGTTTATGGTTAGAATTAGGGTTAGGGTTAGGTTTAGGGTTAAGGTTAGGGTTAGGGTTAGCATTAGGGTTTAGGGTTAGGGTTAGGGTTAGTGCTAGGATTAGGGTTAGGGTTAGGGTTAGTGTAGGACAGAATTCGGCACATATTAAGGGTTAGGTTTAGGGTTAGGTTTAGAGTTAGTGTTAGAGTTAGGTTTATGGTTAGAGTTAGGGTTAGAAACATATTTATGTTTTAAAAACGTATGTAGGGTTAGGTATAAGTTTAGGGTTTGACAGTATTTAGGGTTAGGGTTAGGGTTAAGTTCAGTGTTAGGGTTAGCATTAGTATTTAGGGTTAGGGTTCGGCACATATTTAGGGTTAGGGTTAGGGTTAGGGTTAGAAAAGTATTTAGTGTTTGGGTTAGGGATAGAAACACAATTATGGTTTGGTTTAGGGTTAAAGACTTATTAAAAGTTACGGTTAGTGTTATTGTTATTTTTAGGGTTTGAATGGTATTTTGGGTTAGAGTTAGAAACCGGCAGAAATCGGCACATATTTAGTGTTATGGTTATGGTTATGGTTGGTGTTAGGGTTCAAATTAGGGTTAAGATTTGGACAGAAATCGGCTCATATTTAGGGTTAGAGATAGGGTTAGGGTTAAGGTAAGGATTTGATTTAGGGTTAGGTTTAGGTATATGGTTAGGGTTAGGGTTAGGTTTAGTGTTAGCTTTAGTGTTAGGGTTAGGGTTAGTGTTAGAGTTAGGTTAATGGTTAGAGTTAGGGTTAGAAATATATTTATATCTAAAAACCTTTTTAGGGTTAGGGATAAGTTTAGGGTTTGACAGTATTTAGGGTTAGGGTTAAGGTTTAGTTTTATGGTTAGGGTTAGGGTTACGGTTAAAGTTTGTGTTAGAGTTAGGTTTAGGGTTAGGGCTAGGGTTAAGGTTAGGGTTAGCGTTAGGTTTAAAACCATATTTAATGTTAGGGTTCAGGTAAGTGTTATGTTTAGGGTTAGGGTTAGATTTAGGGTTAGGTTTATGGTTAGAAAAGTATTTAATATTAGGATTAGGGATAGAAACACAATTAGGGTTAGGTTTAGAAACATATTTAGGGTTAGTGTTAGAGTTAGGGTTAGGGTTAGGGTTAGAGTTAGGTTTATGGTTATGGTTAGGTTTAGAAACGTAATTTTAGTTTAAAAACCTATTTAGGGTTTGGGATAGGTTTAGTGCTTGACAGTACAGGACAGAAATTGGTACGTATTTATTGTTAGGGTTAGGGATAGAAACATAATGAGGGTTAGTTTAGTGTTAGAAACATATTTAGGGTTAGTGTTAGTGTTAGTGTTAGTGTTAGAATCGTATTTAGGGTGAGAGTTAGAAACATATTTAGGGTTAGGGTTAGGGTCTTGGTTAGAGTTAGGGTTTGGTTTAGGGTTAGGGTAAGAATTAGGGTTATGCATAGGGTTATGGTTAGAAATGCATTTAGGGTTTGAAATGTATTTAGGGGTATCGATAAGGTTAGGTTTGGACAGGACAGGACAGAATTAGACAAAAATCGGCAGAAATCGGTAGGACAGAATATGGCACGTTTTTAGGGTTAGGGTTAGTGTTACGGTTAGCGTTAGGTTTAAACACATATTTAGTGTTACGTATAGGGTAAGGGTTAAGGTTAATGTTAGGGTTCAGGTTAGATTTAGGGTAAGGGTTAGGGTGAGAAAAATATAGTGTTAGGGTTTGGTAAAGAAACGTAATCAGTGTTAGGGTTCGGGTTAGAAAAATATTTAGGGTTAGTGTTAGTGTTATGGTAAGTGTTAGGGTTTGAATCATATCTAGGGTTACAGTTAGAAACATATTTAGGTTTAGAAACATATTTAGGGTTAGAGTAAGAAAAGTATTTAATGTTAGGATTAGGATAAGAGTTAGGGTTAGGTCTATGGTTAGGGTTAGAGTTAGCTTTATAGTTGGGTTAGGATTAGAAATGTATTTAAGGTTTAAAATCCTATTTAGCATTTGGGTTAGGGTTATGGTTAGGGTTTAGGGTTATGGTTAGGGTTAGGGTTAGTGTTAAAGTGACGGACAGAAATCGGCACGTATTTTAGGGTTAGGGTTAAGGTTAGTGTTAGGATTAGGGTTAGGGTATTTAGGGTTAGGGTTAGGGTAAGGGTTAGAGTTAGGGTTAGGGTTAGGGTTAGGGTAGGGTAAGGGTTAGAGTTAGGGTTAGTGTTAGGGTTAGGGTTAGGGTTAGTGTTAGGGTTAAGGTTAGGGTTAGAAATGTTTTTATTGTTAGGGTTAGTGTTTGGATTAGAAATGTATTTAGTGTTAGGGTTAGATATAGAAACGTATTTATGGTTTAGGGTTAGAGTTAGGTTTAGTGTTACGGTTAGGGTTAGTTTTAGGGTTAGGTTTAGGGTTAGAAATGTATTTATTGTTAGGCTTAGGGTTAGGTTTAAGGTTAGGGTTAGAGTTAGGTTTAGAGTTAGGGTTAGGGTTAGTGTTAGGTTTAGGGTTAGGGTTAGGGTTAGTGTTAGGGTTAAGGTTAGGGTTAGAAATGTTTTTATTGTTAGGGTTAATGTTTGGATTAGAAATGTATTTAGTATTAGGGTTAGATATAGAAACGTATTTATGGTTTAGGGTTAGAATTAGGGTTAAGGTTAGGGTTAGAAATGTATTTAGTGTTAGGGTTAGATATAGAAACATATTTATGGTTTAGGGGTAGGGTTAGGTTTAGTGTGACGGTTAGGGTTAGTTTTAGGGTTAGGGTTAGGGTTAGAAATGTATTTATTGTTAGGGTTAGGGTTAGGTTTAAGGTTAGGGTTAGAGTTAGGGTTAGAGTTAGGGTTAGGGTTAGGATTAGTGTTAGTTTTAGGGTTAGGGTGAGGGTTAGGGTTAGGGTTTAGTTTTATGATTAGGGTTAAGGTTAGAAATGTATTTATGGTTTAAAAACCTATTTAGCTCTAGGTATATGTTTAGGGTTGGACAGTACAGGTCAGAAATCACCAGGAATCGGTAGGACAGGAATCGGTACTTATTTAGGGTTAGGGTTTGGGTTAGGATTAGGGTTAGGTTTTGGGTTAGGGATTAGGGTTATGGTTATGGTTAAGGTTAGGTTAAAATGAGGGTTAGGGTTAGGGTTAGAAACGAATTTAGGTTTAGGTTTAGGCTGAGCATTAGAGTTAGGATTAGGATTAGGGATAGCATTAGGGTTTGTGTTAGGGTTAGGTTAGAGTTAGGGTCAGGGTTAAAGTTAATGTTAGAGTTAGGTTCATGGTGAGAGTTAGGGTTAGAAACATATTTATGTTTTAAAATCGTATTTAGAGTTAGGGATAAGTTTAGGGTTCGACAGTATTTAGGGTTAGGGTTAGGGTTAGGGTTAGTGTTAGCTTTAGTGTTTGGTTTAGGGTTACGGTATTTAGGTTTAGGATTAGTGTATTTAGGGTTAGGGTTAGGGTTAGGGTTAGGGTTAGGGTTATAGTTAGGGTCCTGGGAGAAAATTGAACTGCCTCTGATCCAGCTTCTGAGGTAAGCCTTTCAGCCCCTTGGAAAGCAACTCTGGCTTTGACACTATCGGTCTTTTGTGAGCTCGTCTCTCTGAGCCTCAACTGCCTTCTGTGGTTCTTTTCCTGAGCATCACGTACTTGATTTTGCGGACCCGAACGCTTTCATGACTTTTGCGCTCATTTGCCCAGAATCCCTTTTGTAGAAGAGGCTTGAAGACCCTTTTCCCTTCTGGAGAATGTCTCTGGATGAAGTCGTGTTTGCTTCGGTGAGCAAAATCCTGGGAGAAGTCGGTGGTACTCAGCAGGGTGCCCACGGTGGTAGACTCGAGCGATGTAGAGACCTAGACTGGATGAAGAGTAGAAAAAGTATAAGAGTGAGGTCAGGGAGGAGCAGAGAAAGAGGGTGGTTAGAAAAGGAGAGAAAGTTGGGAGGGACAGAATGGAAAGAGGGAGGGGGGCGAAGGGCAGAGAAATCCGGCTAGAAGGAGGTGAAGAGAATGAGACGGAGCGAAAAGGAATTGTTGGAGGGTAATTGGGCCAGCCCACGGAGGTTGTTGGAGCGGGCTGGGGAGGTTGGCGAGGGGGAAAACGAGTCTGGAAGGCATGTCAGGTTGCCCGCCACCAGGGCACTCGCCTTAGTAACGCCAAACAAAGATTCAGATTGGAAAACGCACACACCCATGAACTGCACAATCAAAATCAAGCCATTCTCCAATTGATAAATGGGCAAGGGACATGAACAGGCAGTTCTCAGCCAAAGAAATCAAAACTATTAATAAGCACATGAAAAAGTGCTCTACATCTCTTATAATCAGAGAGATGCAAATCAAAACAACTCTGAGGTATCACCTCACACCTAGCAGATTGGCTAACATGACAGCTATGCAAAGTAATGAATGCTGGTGGGGATGTGGCAAAGTGGGGACATTAATTCTTTGCTGGTGGAGTTGTGAATTGATCCAACCATTCTGGAGGGCAATTTGGAACTATGCCCAAAGGGCTATAAAAGACTGTCTGCCCTTTCATCCAGCCATAGCACTGCTGGGCTTGTACCCCAAAGAGATAATGGACAAAAAGACTTGTACAAGAATATTCATAGCTGTGCTCTTTGTGGTGGCCAAAAATTGGAAAATGAGGGGATGCCCTTCAATTGGAGAATGGCTGAACAAATTGTGGTATATGTTGGTGATGGAATACTATTGTGCTCAAAGGAATAATAAAGTGGAGGAGTTCCATGGAGACTGGAACAACCTCCAGGAAATGATGCAGAGCGAAAGAAGCAGAACCAGGAAGACATTATACACAGAGACTGATACATTCTGGTACAATCGAAGGTGATGGACTTCTCCATTAGTATCAATGCAATTTCCCTGAACAATCTGCAGGGATCTAAAAAAAAAATATAATACTACCCACAAGCAGAGGATAAACTGTGGGAGTAAAAACACCGATGAAAAACAACTGCTTGACTACAGGGTTGGAGGAGATAAGACTGAGGAGAGACTCTATTTTGTTGAATGCCCATACTTTCCCCTGGAAGTATATAGTCAGTTTTGCTGGGTAGTTGATTCTTGGTTGGAGACCCAGCTCTCTTGCCTTTCTAAATATCGTGTTCCATGCTTTGCGGTCTCTTAGTGTATTAGCCGCTAAGTCGTGTGTGATCCTTATGGGAGCCCCCTTATATCTGAAGCTCTTCTTCTTGGCTTCTTGTAGGATTTTCTCCTTTACTTGGAAGCTCTTGAATTTGGCAATTACATTCCTAGGCGTTGTCTTTTGGGGATTTAGTATAGAAGGTGTTCTATGAATCCTTTCTATTTCTATTTTGCCCCCTTGCTCCAGAACGTGGGGGCAATTTTCTTTTATAATCTCCTCTAGAATAATATCCAATTTGTTGTTTACCTCTGGTTTTTCTGGGAGACCGATGATACGGAGATTTTCTCGTCTTCCTCTGTTCTCCAGGTCCGTGACCTTCTCAGTGAGATATTTTATGTTTTCTTCCAATTCATTAATTATTTGGGTTTGCTTTATTGATTCTTGCTGTTTTATCATCTCACTTTCTTCGAGGTGCTTAATTCTGGTCATTAGGGACTGGATTTGCTTTTCAGCCTTGTCTGCCCTTCTATTGGATGCTTCGAGTTCTTTTTCCAATTGAGCAGTCTTATCTGTCAGACAGCTGATCTCTTTCTCCCATTTTTCTTTCCAGAAGGTTTCCATCTTTTGGATAAGTTCCAGTTTGAGATCTTCCAGAGCTTGTTGATAGTTTCCATTTTGGGAGGCGTGTTCTGAATTTTTTTGGATTTCCTCCTCATTCTCCTCTTTTCCTTGGGTACTTCCACCATAAAAGTTTTCAATAGTCACTTTTTTCCCTTTCTTCCTGGAGGCTTGATTTTGGGCCATGTGAGCCATCCCTTTGGTGGTTTTATTTCCCTTTCCTTTTTGGTCTGGGGTCTGGGTTATAAGAGCGGTTTTTCTGTGAATTTAGGTTGCTTCAGACTAGTTCTTCCCAGCCTCCGAGCCCAGGTATTCAGCTCCGCCCAGATAATCAGCGCGCGTTGTTCAGCGCAGCCCGCCCCAAGTCCAGGTCCGCTGGATTCTCCAGTGAAAGCGCCCTGAGACGTTTTTTCCTGGCAGTCCCCAGATCCCAAGGACCCTGGAGTGCCCCCCCAGACAGAGACGCTCCCCACTCACTCGCTGTCCCGGTGAGCGCTCAGGTAGCTCACTCTGGTTTAGTGGGGGAGGTGTGGTGGGGGAAGGGCGGCTCAGTTCACTTTTCTGTGCAAGCTTTTCCTTCTTATTTTAGGGTGGAAATGTTCAAGCCCCACGTACCTTTGCCTCTGTGGGGTACTGGGGAGTCCTTCTGTTCCTCCAAAGGTGATTTTATGCTCCTTTGATGTAGTCTATTTCATTCGGTGCTGGGGAGAGGAAGCGTGCCGCGTCTAGATTGCAGCCATGATTACCCGGAAGTCTGAGGAGAGACTCTAAATGAACACTATAATGCAAATTCCAACAACAGGGAAATGGGTTCGAGTTAAGAACACATGTGATAACCAGTGGAATCATGCGTCAGCTATGGGAGAGGGAGAGGCGGAGGCGGGTGGCAAGAGGAGAGGAGGAAAAGAAAACGATCATTGTTTGCAATGAATAATGTATGAAAACGACCAAATAAAATGTTTAAAAAATGAAAAAAAAATTTTATAATATTTTATTTTATCATATCCAAGCATTATTCATTAAAGACAAAGATCATTTTTTCCTCCCCTCCAACCCCCCCTAGCCGAAACGTGACTCCACTGGGGATCAAATGTGTTCTTCATTCGAACCCATTGTCATGTTGTTAATGTTTGCATTAGAGTGTTCGTTTAGAGTCTCTTTTCTGTCATGTCCCCTCAACCGCTATAGTCAGGCAGTTGCTTTTCCTCGGTGTTTCTACTCCCACAGCTTGACTTCTGCTTATGAATAGTGTTTTTTCTCCCAGAAAATTATTCCTTTTAGCAAAATAGTATTCCATCACCAACATATACCACAATTTGTTCAGCCATTCCACAATTGATGGGCATCCCCTCATTTTCTAATTTTTGGCCACTACAAAGAGCACAGCTATGAATATTTTCGTACAGGTCTTTTTCTCCATTATCTCTTTGGGGTACAAGCCCAGCAGTGCTATGGCTGGATTAAAGGGTAGACATTCTTTTGTCGCCTTTTGGGCATTTGGGCATTCAAATTGCCCTCCAGAATGGTTGGATCCGTTCACAACTGCACCAGCAATTAATTAATGCCCCTATTTTGCCACATTCCCCTCCAGCATTCATTACTTTCCTTTGCTGTCATGTTAGCCAATCTGCTAGGCATGAGGTGATACCTCAGAGTGGTTTTGATTTGCATCTCACTGATTATAAGAGTTTTAGAACACTTCTTCATGTGTTTATTAATAGTTTTGATTTCTTTATCTGAAAACTGCCTATCCATGTCCCTTGCCCATTTATCAATTGGAGAATGGCTTGATTTTTTTGTACAATTGATTTAGCTCTTTATAAATTGGAGCAATTATACCTTTGTCAGAAGTTTCTATGAAGATTTTTTCCCCAATTTGTTGTTTCCCTTCTGAATTTAGTTACATTGGTTTTGTTTGTTAAAAGCTTTTTAATTTGATGTAGTCAACATTATTTATTTTAAGTTTTGTGATTCTTTCTATGTCTTGCTTGGTTTTAAAGTCTTTCCCCTCCCAAAGGTCTGACATGTATAGTATTCTGTGTTTACCCAATTTACTTATGGTTTCCTTCTTTATGTTTAAGTCATTCACCCATTTTGAGTTTATTTTGGTGTAGGGTGTGAAGTGTTGATCAATTCCTAATCTCTCCCACACTGTCTTCCAAATTTCCCAGTAGTTTTTATCGAATAATGGATTTCTGTCCCAAAAGCTGGGATTTTTGGGTTTATCGTATACTGTCTTGCTGAGGTCGCTTGCCCCCAATGTATTCCATTGATCCTCCTTTCTGTCTCTTAGCCAGTAGCAAATTGTTTCGATGACAGCTGCTTTGTAATATAGTTTAAGGTCTGGGACTGCAAGGCCCACATCATTTGTGGTTTTGTTTTTCATTATTTCCCTGGATATCCTTGATCTTTTGTTATTCCAAATGAACTTTGTTATGGTATTTACTAAATCAGTAAAGAAAATTTTTGGGAGTTCAATGAGTATGGCACTAAATAGATAAATGAGTTTGGGTGGGATGGTCATTTTTATTATATTGGCTCGTCCTATCCATGAGGAGTTAATGTTTTCCCAATTGCTCAAGTTTAGTTTTAATTGTGTGGAGAGTGTTTTGTAGCTGTTTTCATATAGTTCCTGTGTTTGTTTCCGGAGATAGATTTCTAGGTATTTTATTTTGTCTAAGGTGATTTTGAATGGGATTTCTCTTTCTAGTTTTTGCTGCTGTAGCAGTCTCCAGTGAGAAGTTAGGAAAAGAATTGAGAGAATCAGTTAAAGCCATAAAAGTTGAAAGAGTAATCGTAATATACAAGTGTTAGTAGAAGTAGGGAAATGTGGGGTCAGAACCTGAGAAACAGCTCAACTCTCCACATTTTGTGCAGTATTCTGCCCAGATTCCATGTGATCCGAATTGCTGGTAATATTCTGTTTTCTTTTTACTTTGTTTCATAGGTTGCTCTATGAAATGCCATTCTTCTTTAGTAAATACTACTCGTTCTGAAATGTTAGGACAACAGTTCAATATAACTTTAAGTAAGGCCTTGAGCTAACCTTCTGAAATCTTAATTCCTACTTTAAGGACTTTACAGTCCTTAAGCCAGCAGGAATCCTCCTTTGGGGCAGCCCTAGAGCCTAGCACTGCAGTCAGTAAATGGTGATCCTTTGCTTACTTGCATTGTCTCTGGGTCTCCATTCTTGGCGGATTTTCCTGAACCCTACACCCTTCGTTTACTGTGTCTCTCTCCCTCTCCATTTCTCTCTCCCTCCCTCCCATCTGTGTCTTTTTCTCACTGTCACTTGTCCTCTCTGCCTCATCATCTCTGTGTCTATCCTCTATCTCCATTTTTAATACATCTCATTCTGTTTCTGTCTCTCCCAATCACTCTCTGTCTCTGTGTGCTTTTCTCTGTATCTTACCCTCTGTTTTTTCTGATTCTTTTTCCTTCTATCCACTCCTCTCTCCTCTCCCTTGATTGCTCTTTCCCTGCTTTTGGTGTCTTCCTCTTCCTCTCTGTGCCCTCCCTGCCTTACTTCTAGTCTCTGTCTCCATCTCTTTTGCTCTCCCTAAGGACCCTGGGCCCAGAATGGGATATTGAAGTCTATCTTGTCCTACAGGGTGAGGAAGAAGTGCAAACTAAGGGGGGTAGGGAGGAGGGAGTGAAAAAAGGGAGGGAAGGAGAGGGGGGAGGGAATTTAGCAGACCCTAAAGAAACAAGAAGGGAACAAAAAAAGAGGGCCAGAAAGGGAAGCATATGAAGGGAGGGGAATAGGGGGCTTGACTAAAAGTAAATCACGAGGTTAAAAGGATAAAGCAAAAGAAGAAAGGACAGAAGTAGGGAAGGATTTCGAAATGCTAGGAAATTCAAGAGTGACAATCATAACTTTGAACGTGAATGGGATGAACTCACCCATAAAACGTAGAAGAAGAAGAGAGTGGATTAGAATTCAGAATCCTACCATATGTTATCTACGAGAAACAGACCTGAGGGGGATAGAGACTCACAAGTGTCAGAATTAAAGGTTGGGGTAAGACCTATTGGGCCTCAACTGATAGAAAGAAGGCAGGAGTTGCAGTCACAGTATTTGACAAAGTTAAACTAGACCTGGTTAGAAGGGACAGGGAAGGTAAATACATCCTGAGGAAAGGGATGATCGATAATGAGGAAAAAACACTCATCAATCGGTATGCACTGTGAATCTTAAAATTTCTCAGAGTCTACCTTAGGACATTTGGTTAGGGCTATTCCCCATTTTAAACAATGAAGGTACTTAAGCAGGAATGTATTGGGAACTTTAAAATTACTTCACCCATACTTAGGCATACTTTAGGGGAAGGTAAAGTTGTAAAACTCCTTACTGAACGATGAAAAATTACTTAACCCATACTTCGAGTGAGGCAAAATCCCTTAAGTTAGTTCTATTTTTAGATCTAATACAAAAGGGTAAATAAAGTGGAAGGGGAAGTACATAAAGGAGATTAATTCATTTCTTCATGCTGTAGGGCACTAACAGAGTCCCTCCAGGACACCAAGCTGCTCATGCAGGAGGTAGGATAGAATCCAATTAAACTAAGCCTGAGACTCATTCTGAGGAGACTGCTTCTGAAACATTCAGATGGAGGAGGGACCTGGTGAAAGTAGCTGAGATGCTGCTGGCCTGGTGTCATTAGGAATCCTTACTTAGGGGGCAGCTGGGTAGCTCAGTGGATTGACAGCCAGGCCTAGAGATGGGAGGTCCTAGGTTCAAATCTGGCCTCAGCCACTTCCTAGCCTTGTGACCCTGGGCAAGTCACTTGACCCCCATTGCCTAGCCCTTACCACTCTTCTGCCTTTGAGCCAATACACAGTATTGACTCCAAGACAGAAGGTAAGGGTTTAAAAAAAATCCTTACTTAGACTGATCTCATGATGAGTTATAAAAAACTGTCTGATTTCTCTTTTAAGACTCAGGTCTAGGCCATATTGGCTTTGAGGCCCTTCATACTTATTCCTTTCTTACTCTCTATCTCTTTCTTTGATTACTCATTGTATTGTTAATTAAAATCTCTATAAAACCCAATTGACATGGGTATTTGAATAATTGGGAATATTTCCCTGCCGACCACCTCATATTTGATTTTAAACCCAAGACACTGTAGTGAAACATATTTCTGAGGTCAAATTTTACTCACCCTCTCTTTTATCTATCATCATTTATATCTTCCACGATTTTAATCACTACAGTTTAAGACCTCAACCATTTTAAATCTCACACCACGAACGAAAACGCTCAGAGGAAATCCTCATCCTCGGTTACCGAGAGCCAACAACTACTATATTTGACAACGCAGGAGAAATTGGTGAATTTACCTTAGTTTTATGGGGACATTTTCTCTGACTTCTATATTCAATTTCTAGTCGATTTCTAGCCCTGTATTAAAACTGTACTTCTTGGGTAACTACTGACTACAGAGAGAATCTACTTTGTTGAACAATTGCAGCTATTATGAAGTGGAATGCTCAGTGTTCAAAGTTCAAAAAGAGAATTTTCTGTGTACTTCTCCAAAGCTACTTCTGTTTCAGAGCCAGGTCAAAGTGTGGCAGAGATTTCAGTTGTTATATTGCTCAGACCAAAGGCAAAAAGATCTTTGAGTACTTATATATTTTCAACATTCTGGTGACTGGTAAGAGAACATATTTGGTTCACTATCCCACATATTTTATGCCCTTTTCTCTCCCACGCTCTTTTCTTCCCTCTAGCCATCTTCAATTCCTCTTTCCCCCTCTACTTTTCCCTGCGCTGTCCTTTCCAAGGTTCATTCCCTCTCCTCTTCTTCTACATCCAACCTTTCTCTGATCCATCCTACCCCTCTCCCCTTTTGACTACAACTCCTATCCTTTTCCTACTCTGTGTGCTTTCTCGATCTCTTCATCCCTCTACTCTTCTCCTCCCCTTCTCTCTTTTCTTCAACTGTCTTTCCATTCTTTCATTTCACCCTCTTCTGATTCTCTCTTCTTTCTCCCTTCTTTTCCCCTGATCCGTCACTTTGTCACCCTCCTCACTCCTTCCCCTAAGCCTACCATGTCCTGACCTCTCTTTCCCAACTCCACACTACAGCGCCCCTCATTTCCTGATGGTTCTCCTCTTTCAATGCACTTTTTTTTTGATACTTTCTCAAGGCCTTTTCCTTCCTTTCCTTTCTCCCCTCTGTGTACCGCTCCCCCCTCACCCCCCTCCTTACCTTCCTTCCTCTGTCTTTTCTATTCACCCCTCTCAACCTATTTTTCCACTTCCCATTTAACCGGAGATTCCAAGGGGGAATCCGGTATTTTATTGACACTCTCAGGGGGGAACAGCAATCACACCTCCATGATCAGCAAAGGGACAGAAATCACTGGCTTCTCCCTGGATCGGAGAAATGCGGGAAACATCCTCGCAATGGACAGGGTTGCTCGAAACAGCACAAGACGACCGCCTCCACCCAGAATTTTCTCACTGAAGCAAACACGAATCCATCCAGACCCATTCTCCGGAAGAGAAAGGGGTCTTCCAGCCTCATTTACAGGAAGAATCAGGGGGGAGTTAGGGCAAAAGTCATGAAAGGGTTCAAGTCAACAAAATCAAGTACATTACTGCTCAGGAAAAGAACCACAAGAGGCACTGAGGCTCAGAGATACAGGCTCACAAAAGACCGAGAGTTAAGAAGACGGAGTCATTTTCTAAGTGGCTGAAGTACTTACCTGGGAAGTTGGATGAAAGGAAGTCACATTTCCTCCTCGGAAAACCCAGAGACTCTAAAAGGAACCGCCCCCGTAGCAAAGCCAAACAAAGATTCCGATTGGACAACGGACACGCCCATGAACTGCACAGAGGACTGTTCCAAAGGCTAAAGCTGTGGGGGGCGGGGAGGTGGGAGGTCCTGGGAGGGACCACAAAGGGGCGGGGGTGGAGAAGGTGGCTGCAGGCCCCAGATGTAAAAGGTTACACCTAGACCCCCGGAAACCGAGGACTAACAGGAGAAACGTGCTGGCAATTAGCGAGTGCCCTGGTGGCCGGCAACCTGACATGCCTTCCAGACTCGTTTTCCCCCTCGCCAACCTCCGCAGCCCGCTCCAACAACCTCAGTGGGCTGGCCCAATTACCCTCCAACAATTCCTTTTCGCTCCCTCTCATTCTCTTCACCTCCTTCTAGCCGGATTTCTCTGCCCTTCGCCCCCTTCCCCCCCTTTCCATTCTGTCCCTCCCAACTTTCTCTCCTTTTCTAACCACCCTCTTTCTCATCTCCTCCTTGACCTCACTCTTATACTTTTTCTACTCTTCATCCAGTCTAGGTCTCTTCATCGCTCGATTCTACCACCGTGGGCCCCCTCCTGAGTACCCCCGCCTTCACCCAGGATTTTGCTCACGGAAGCAAACACGACTTCATCCAGAGACATTCTCCAGAAGGGAAAAGCGTCTTCAAGCCTCTTCTACAAAAGGGATTCGGGGCAAATGAGCGGAAAAGTCATGAAAGCGTTTGGGTCCGCAAAATCAAGTACGTGATGCTCAGGAAAAGAACCACGGAAGGCAGTTGAGGCTCAGGGAGACGAGCTCACAAAAGACCGATAGTGTCAAAGCCAGAGTTGCTTTCCAAGGGGCTGAAGGGCTTACCTGGGAAGTTGGATCAGAGGGAGTTCAATTTTCTCCCAGGACTAGCGGGAGAAAAGAACTGAAAGGAACCGCCCACCTAGCAATGCCAAGCGAAGATTCTGATTGGACAAGGGACACGTCAGTGACCCTAGAGTGGACAATTCCAAGGTCGTAAACAGCGGGGGGTGGCGGGGGAATGGGGAGGTGAGAGGCGCCAGGAGCCTGGGGTGGCTGCAGGCCAGAGATCCCCTACACCCCACCTCTTCCCGGGGAAACCGAGGAGCAAAAGGAGAAACGTGCTGGCAATTAGCGAGTGCCCTGGTGGAGGGCAACCTGACATGTCTTCCTGACTCGTTTCCTTCCCTCGCCAACCTCCCCAGCCCGCTCCAACAACCTCCCTGGGCTGGCCCAATTACCCTCCAACATTTCCCTTTTGGCTCCCTCTCAATCTCTTCACCTCCTTTAAGCAGTATTTCTCTGCTTTCCGCCCACCCCACCCCCACACACCCCTCTTTCTATTCTGTCCTTCGCAACTTTCATCTCCTCTCTCTTCTCCTTTTCTATCCACCCTCTTTCTCTGCTCCTCCCTTCCTGCTCCCTTATGTCAGCCTCCTATACTTGTTCAACTCTGTATCCAGTGTGGGTCTCTTCATCCCACTGCTCTCATCCTCTCCCCTCTGCCCGTCTTTTCCTTTAACTCTCTTTGCATTATTTTTCCCCCTCTCCCTTATCTATCCCTTTTTCTCATTTCCTCTTTTCCCTCTCGCCTGCCTCTTTGGCGGACTCCCAACTTTCTCCCTGTTCTCGCCCGCTTCTGCTGCTCTCTCCTTCTTCTGCCTCCAGCCCCCGCCCTCCCATTTCTCTCCCTCTCTCTCTCTTCTTTCCATTTTCGACCCCTCATGTCCCCTCCCCCCTTCCCCTAGCCATACTCCTCTCCTCTTTCCCCCTCTCTAACTTTTCCTGCTCTGTCTTTTTTTTACCCTTGTACTCCCCTATAGGGTACAAATCTATTCTCTTCCCCAATGGATTGGATGTTCTTCCCTCTTTGGTTCAGTTTCAAAGTACATAAGAGTTGAGTATTTCGTATCTCCAACCTCTTTACTCTTCCAGTGTGTCGATGTTCTCCCCACTCCCACCATGAGCTTCTTTGTGACATATAAATTTACCCCCATTTGTTTCTTTTCCCATTTCTTTTAGTCATAACTTCTTTTCTTTATTTAGCTTTAGACATGTATATATATATACATACACATGTATATGTATTTATGCATGCATATATCTATATACCTATTTATTTCTTGTCCTTTCTTCCTATACAGTTTGTCACTGTATCCTCTGAGTGTAGTTCTTCTAGCTGCTTAGGTGATAGGAACAGTTTTTAAGAGTTGCCAATGACCTCTTTTCTTATAGGGATACATATCATTTTAACTTATTGAGTCTCATAAAAAAATTTTTGTTGTTGTTGTTGTTTTTCTCCTTTTTTAAAATTACCTTTTGGTGATTCTCCTGAGTTCTGTGGTTGGACTTCAAATTTTCTGTTCAGGTCTGGTCTTTTATTCATGAATGCTTGGAACTCTTCTGTTGTGTTAAATGACAATACTTTCCCCTGTAAGAATATAGTCAGTTTTCATGGGTATTGTAAACCTTAAAATTTCTTAGACTTATGTATGTTGGAAATTTCCCCATTGGGAAATTTCATACTTGAAAAAATCTCCTACTGATAGTAAGAACTCTATTGGAATATGAAACTCCTTGGCAGGGGAGGAACCTTTTCCTCCCTACTTAAGATTATTTGACCTATGCTTAAGCATAGAACAGGAAGTTCTTTGAGTCATGATTGATTTTAGAATTGATACAATAGAGATACTTGGAATGACAGAATCAGGTCTTGGAAACTACAATCTCCACCCTACTCAGAGGAACAGGATTTAGGAAGGGCTGCAGCAAAGATCAAGATTTAATTATTTGAGAATATGACCTTCAACAGACATGTGCAAAGGGGACAGACCTCTGGGTGGTGCTGGGTTAAGCTAGAGCCACCATTGGCACAGGGGAGAGATCAACAGTGATTGGTAGATATGAGAACTGAGGGGAGGGAACTTAGATTTTTTGCTTAAAGATAGTGGGGTCTGAGGACTGAAGGAAGTTGATGCTCTGGAGGAGGTCTGAGAGGAGAGAGGTCCTGGAGGGAGAGCTCCTGGAGAATTCTTGAAGGAGGCTGTGGAAGGAGAACTCAGGAGGAGAATTCTCTGGAAACATTTCTTGAAAAGGAGGCTCTCTTGAAGTTGGAGCCTGAGGTTGGCATGAGAAGCCTTACCTAGAGAGATCTTGGGTGAGTGATAAAACTAACTGACTGATTTATCTCTTAGGACTGAGGTCTAGGCCTTATTAGCTTGAGGCCCTTCATTCTTATTCCTTTCTTCCTTTCTCTCTTTTCCTATTGATTAATCAGTATATTATAAATTAAATTTCTCTATAAAACCCAGTTGGCTTGGGCATATTCATAAATTGGGAATATATTCCCTGGCAACCATCTTATATTTATATAAAACCAAGACACAGTAGAAAACATATTTCAGTGGTCATAATTGTTATATATTTCCCTTGCTCCCAAACATTTTAATTATCACATTTTATGGCTCCCACTCTCTTATCTACAACTACTTTTTTGTCAATCTCAGGGATATAGGGAGCCAACATGATAGTCAAATTTTGTACTTGTATGAGTACTTCACAAAGAGTGTAGATACAAGGAAGTCCTACGACTTAACATATGTCAAGCGTCACAACCTTGAGTCTCACATTAGTATTTCCTGCTCTTTTTGGCACTTTTCAGGTTAAGTCTGTGCTCCTTGTTTTTCATCCCTTTTTCTGGAATCAGATACATTAATCACCATCCCATAATATTTTATCAATAAATGGCAGGTTCCCATAGTTTAAAGCTTTTGGTTATGCATTGAAATTAGAGCAAGAATATGTATTAACTTGTATTACTGCAGAAAAAATATTAATATTAATTATATGTACCTTTAGTACAAGACATGAGAAAAAATCAAATATTCTAATCAAAAAAAAGAAAAGCAATAATAAAAATAAGGAAAAAATCAGTAATTCAATGTGTTCTCAAAAAACATCATCCATTTGTCTATGGATTATTATCTCCAATGCATATGATAGGGTACAGTCAGTCAATTGGTCTCGGCAGAAGATGCTTTCTTCACATGTGAGCAATGAATCCAAGAGTCCTTCTCTCCAACCTTTATAGATGTTGGAGTAGTTAACAATATTTGGAATGGTCCTTCCCATGAAGGCTGAGTTGCTCCAGTTCCTTGAAATTCTTAATATAAACTTTGTCTCCTGGGTTCAGGTCATGCAGAGAAATATCTAGTGGTCTGGCTTGTACTGCAGCTCCGGATTCATGAAGTTCACATAGTTTGTGCTGTAACTCCTGTATATAGGAAGCAATAGTAGTATCTCCCCCTAATAGTGAGGTATATGCAGAGGGAAAAGGTTTAGCCTGTATAGGAGGATGTCCAAAAAGCATCTCAAATGGTGAGATGTGTAAGTCTCCTCTAGGCCTGCTTCTAAGATAAAATAGGGCCAGAGGTAGAATTTCAGGCCATTTTGAATGTGTCTCTGTGCATCATTTTCTAGGCATCATCTTAAGTTCTTTGTTCATCCTTTCCACTTAGCGTGAGCTCTGAGGATCAAACCCCAGGTTTGTCTTAATCTTAATTTAGGCAGTTGTTCCCTAAAGGAAAGGATTTAGAAATAGTTCTCCTAGCCAGGACTTTAAGGCCCTGTTGCTAAGATCTAAAACAGCTTAATTTAAGGAGAATCAAAAAGGTTTTTTACTCACCCGTTCTTGCAGCTGTATTTTTGAAGCCAAGTTAAAAAAGAAAACAAAACTGACTGATAGAGGAAGTAATAAAGAGAAAGAGAGAGAAAGGAAAGCGATTTCACAGAAGTTTTTTGAGGGATTTCTCACCACTTTCGTGGTCAGCCATAAACTGTTATAATTAAAAGAGTGGCAGGCATAAACTGGAAGAGTTAAAATGGTTGAGGTTGTAAACTGTAGTGAGGAAAATAGTGGAAGATATAAATTGTAGTAGATATAAGACTGGATGAGTAAATTGTGACTGCAGAAAATGTGTTTTCACTACAGTGTCTTGTTTTAAATCAAATATAAGGTGGTCGCCAGGGAAATATTACCAATTATGAATATACCCAAGTCAACTGGGTTTTATAGAGAATTTAATTAATAATACAATGAGGAATCAAAGAGAGAGAAAGGAAATAAATGAGAAAAGAATAGGCCGGCCCAGGCAGTCCTGGGCAACCCAGCCCCAAACCCTAAAAGAAAAGATCAGTCAGTCCTTAATCACTCACCATAAGATCTATTCAAGCAAGGATTCAGGGAGACAGAGTCTCCCCAGAGGGAGTTCCAGCCAGAGTCAGCCTCCCTTGAGAGACTTCCTTAGAGATTGTCCTCTCAACAACCTCCTTAGAGACTGTCTCTCAAGAGGCTGTTTTTTCTTATATAGGGTTTTTTTTCCTATGTCACCTCCCCTAAGTTCTTCCATCTACCAATCACAGTAGACATTTTTCAAAGGACAGACCATTCTTAGACCACACCTAAGAAGGTGTGGATTTTTGAGTAATTCACACCAGGAAAGCTCTGAGTAAGTTTCCCAGTTCTCTGTTCCTAAATTCACAAGTTGCCTGACCTTTATAGGTACTTATCAACCTTTTGTATTAATTCTAAAAATAAGCATGGCTTAAGTATGGATTTAAGTACTTTTCATTGTTCAGCAAGGAGTTTTCTCCCCTAAAACAGTCTTCAGTATGGGTGGAGTAGAGGTCTTCCCATTTCTGATCTAAGTAGAGTTCTCACATTTTAGATCTAAGTAGCTTCACTGTTTAAAATGGGGAATAGTCCCAATGGGGAATTTTTAAGCTTCACAATTTCTTCTTGCATTATTTTCTTTTTGTTCCTAAATTTTCCTCTACCTAACTCAATTTGTTTGTGAAGTAATTTTTTTAGTTATTCCTGACTGTTTCCTTTCCATATTCTTCTTTTGGAATTTGTGTGTGTTTTCCATACCTTCACTGTCCCCTTCTGTGTCTTCACCTTGCTCTTTGTCTCTATAAAATTCTAATGCTTAGGGGTAGAAAAGAAGGTCTCTCACAGTTCTCAGGGTCTCTTAGACTTGAACAGGAGTGTGTCTTTGTTTTGGGCTGGCCTCCCATCCCATCCCATCCCATCTCTATTATTCTTCAAAGCTGGGAGACTATGTTTATGTTGTGTGTACCTAGGGTTAGAAATTACACCACATATATAACCTTATGTATAGACTTATTTCCATCTTATTGAGGAGAACACTATGGCAGAGTTTAAGTATTGTGCCTGGAATCATAAAACCTATATTATATTCAGTCACATTCTTACTCAGATATTTCACCAAAATGTTATCTATCTTGCCATTATTAAGTCGCTTAAAAATAAGAATTACTAAGCACAATATCAGAATTACTAAGCACAATATCAGCACGACAACGCACTTTCAATTTAGTTAGAGCTTTAAAAACTGCTAAAGACACTTATTAAAGATAAAGTGAATGCTGGATGACTTAAGTGAAGATTAACGAGGAGAAAATTATTTGACACAATGTGGTAAGTGAAAATTTATTTAAGTAACTTAAATTTGTAATAATGTTAAGAGTATGGATTTACTTTGTACAGAGTAACATTAACTTTCTATGTAATATTTTAATGTAATCTAATTAACATAATTTCCTCATAATATAGTTTTTATATTACATATATAATATTAAATAACTAATTCTATATAATCTATTTAGATATAATATTCTCCATGGAAAATCAAATATGTGGGATAGTGAACCAAATAGGTTCTCTTACCAGTCACCAGAATGTTGAAAATATATAAATACTCAAAGATTCTTTTTGCCTCTGGTCTGAGTAATATCACAACTGAAATATCTGCCACACTTTGATCTGGACTCTGAAACGGAAGTAGCTTTGGAGAAGTACACAGAAAATTCTCTTTCAGAACTTTGAACACTGAGCATTCCAGTTCATAATAGCTGCAATTGTTAAACAAAGTAGATTCTCTCTACTTTGTCAGTAGTTACCCAAGAAGTACAATTTTAATACTTGGATAGAAATTGAATATAGGAGTTAGAGAAAATGTCCCCATAAAACTAATTCACCAATTTCTCCTGAGTTGTCAAATATATCATGTTGCTATATCTACAAACAAAGCTTAATATTGCCTTACAAGAGCAATTACTGATAGATTTCATAACCATGCCAAAGGCTGGATATTATAGATTTGGTCTAGTTATTGTAGAGCAACTAACCAGATGGCTGGAAGCATTTCCTGTGTCCCAAGCCACAGTGCATTTTGTTGCTAAAGTACTTTGAAAAGAAATTATTCTTTGCTTTGGACTGCCAGCACGTATTGATTCAGATACAGGAAGTCATTTTAGTGATTCTCTCCTAAACCATATATATTCTTGACTGGGAAAAACTCCCAAATTCCATGTTCCATATGATCCTCAGAGCTCAGGCTAAGTGGAAAGGATGAACAAAGAACTTAAGATGATGCCTGGAAAATGATGCACAGAGACACATTCAAAATGGCCTGAAATTCTCCCTCTGGCCCTATTTTATCTCAGAAGCAGGCCTAGAGGAGAGCTACTCATCTCACCATTTGAGATGCTATAGCCTATACAGGCTAAACCTTTTCCCCCTGCATTTACATCAGTATTAGGGGAAGATACTACCATTGCTTCCTATTGTCATGATTAAAATAGTGGGAGTTATAAACTGTGGCAGACAAAAGAGTGGTTGGCTTAAATTGTGACCTCAGAAAAAATGGTTTCAAGAGAGTGTCTTGTTTTAAATCAAATATAAGGTGGTCGCCAGGGAAAAAATTCCCAAATATTAAATATACCCTGTCAGCTGGGTTTTATAGAGATTTTAATTAATACAAATGAGGCATTAGAGAGAGAAAGAGAGAGAGAGAGAGAGAGACAGAGACAGAGAGAGCCAGAGAGAGAGACAGACAGAGAGACAGAGAGAGGAGGACAAGAAGGGAGAAAAAGGAGAGAATGAGAAAGGAATGGAGAGGACAGAGGGAGAAAAAAGAAAGAATGGAAAGGGGGGGGGGAGGGAGGAGAAGACGAGAGGGCTGAAGACCCCTAGACTGCCTACGGAGTAAGAAAAGTATGAGTGTGGAGGGGGAGGGAGGACCAGAGAAAGAGGGGTGGGGCGTAGACAAGGCGAAAAGGAAGGGGTAAAGAGGGGAGAAATAGGACTGGAGGGAGAGCAAAGGGGAAGGGGGAGGGAGGGAGAAAGTTAGAGCAGGCGGGGGAGGTTGGCCAGGGGGAAAACGTGTGAGGAAGGTATTCGAGGTTGCCCGCAACCTGGGCATTCGCCAATTGTCCTCAAGTTTTCGTTTTTGGTGCTTGGTTTCCCCGGGTGGAGGTGGGGTGTTGGGTTTCTGGGACCTGCAGCCACTCCATGACGGGTCCTCCCGGTCAGGTGTCCCTCCCCCCTCCCAGCCGCTCCCCCCCCCCCCACCCTGGCGCATTGGAATTGTCTGCACTGCGGAAGTGACCTGAAGGTTATCCAACCAGAATCTTCCCTGGGAGTTGCTAGGTGGGCGGTTCTCCTTAGTTTCTCAGTGTTTTCCTGGGAGAAAATGGAACTCCCCCGGCTCCAACTTGGGAGGTAAATCTTGCTGCCCCTTGAGAAATGACTGTCATTTCCACCATCAATCTTCTGTGAGCCTCAGCGGCCTGGGTGGTTCTTTTCCTGAGCATTAAATTTTCCAACGTTTTGTGGACTTGAACCCCTTAAGGACTTTTGCCCTGATTTCTCCCTGATCCCTTTTGTAAATGAGGCGTGAAGACCCTTTTATGCTCCGGAGAACGTCTCTGGTGAAGTGGTGTTTGCCCCGGGGAGCAAAATATCCTGGGTGAGGGCGGTCGTACTCAGCAGCGGGCCAATGCTGGTTCAGGGCTCCCTGTACCTCGGGGGTCTTTTTTCACCATTTCCCCCATCCAAGGAGTGAGTAGCCAGGAATTTCTTTGCTCTCACTGTAGATCCCGGATGTGCGGTTGTTGCTGCCCTCTCAGAGTGTATATCGCGTACAGGATTCCTCCTTGGAGTCTCTTGTGACCTGGGAAGTGGGAAAACGGGTTGAGAGGGGTGAATAAAAAAAGAGAGAGAGAGCTGGGAAAGAAGGTAAGGAGGGGAGGGGAGAAGAGAGAGGTGATGCAGAGGGAAAGAAGGGAAAGGGTGGGGAGTTTGTGTGGTAATGAAAGAGGGAGGAGAGGAGCAAGAGAAAGAGGGGGGCATAGAAAAGGAGAAGAGAGAGGGGATGACAGTTGCGAAGGACAGACTAGAAAGAGGTCGAGAGAGGGGCAAAGAGGAGAGTCATATGGCTAGAAGGAGGGAAAGGAGAATGAAAGGGAGAGAAAAGGGAAGTGTTGGAGGGAGAAGAGGGCCAGACAAGGGAGAAAGTTGGAGCGGGCGGGGGAGTTTGGCGAGGGGGAAAACGTGTCAGGAAGGCATGCGAGGTTGACCGCCACCTGGACACTCGCTCAGGGCCAGCAAGTTTCTCCCTTTGGTCCTGCGTTTCCCCGGGTGGAAGTGGGGTGTTGGTATCTGGGGCCAGCAGCCACCTCCGGCTTGTGGTCCCTCCCACACGCCCCTCTGCGGCTCAGGAAGTTGGAATCATCTGCTGGGACTTTCACTGACATGTCCGTCGTCCAATCAGAATCCTTGCTTGCCAGTTGCTGGGTGGGCGGTTCCTTTCAGTTTGTCCGGGTTTTCCTGGGAGAAAAGTTGAACTGCTTTTGCTCCAACTTCCAAGGTAAACCTTTCAGCCCCTTGGAAAAGGACCCTGTCTTTTTTCACTATCGGTCTTTTGTGAGCTATGAGCCTCGGCGCCTCCTGTGCTGCTTTTCTTGCGCGGCACGCACTCGATTTTGTTGACTTGAACCCTTTCATGGCTTTTGCCCTAATTTCTGCCTGATCACTTTGGTAAGTGAGGTTGGAAGACCCTTTTGTGTTCTGGAGAATGTCTCTGGATCGACTCCTGTTTGCTCCGCTGAGCAAACTCCTGGGTGAAGGCGGAGGTCCTTTGTTGTTTCAAGCAAGCCTGTCCATTGCGAGGCCCTCTCCCGCATTTCCCCTGTCCAAGGAGAAGCCAGGGATTTCTTTCCTTTGGCTGATTCTAGATGTGTGATTGCTGTTGCCCTCCAAGAGTGTAAATGAAGTGCCGGAGTCCTCCGTAGACGCCCCAGTAAAAAGGGAAGTAGAAAAACAGGTTGAGAGGCGTGAATAAAAAACGAGATAGACTTGGGAAAGAAGATAAAGAGGGGAGGGGAGAAGAGAGAGGGGATGCAGAGGGAAGGAAGGAAGGGAAAGGGAGGGGAGTGGGTGTGGCAACGAAAGAGGGGAAGGTATGAGAGAGTAGGTAATGGAAAAGTCAGGAAAGTGGGGGCGGGGGGAAGAGTCTCAGGGGAGGATGGAGTTGGGGAAAGGCGGGAAAGGTAAAGAGGCCAGGGGAAGAGTCAGGGGATGGCAAGAGGACGGAGCAAGGACAGGGAGGGGACAGGAGGGGAGAAAGAGGAGACAATGAGAAAGGGATGGAGAAGGGAGAGGGAGAAAAAATCATGGAAAGATACTGAGAGAGAGAGAGAGAGAGAGACAGAGACAGAGAGAGAGAGAGAGAGAGAGAGAGAGAGAGAGAGAGAGACAGAGACAGAGAGAGAGAGAGAGAGAGAGAGACAGAGAGAGAGAGACAGAGACAGAGACAGAGAGACAGAGAGAGAGAGAGACAGAGAGAGAGAGAGAGAGAGAGAGAGAGAGAGAGAGAGAGAGAGAGAGAGAGAGAGAGAGAGAGCTGGGAGGAAAAGACTAGAGGTAAAAAGAAACCTAGACCACATATCCAGTAAGTAAATGGTAAATGAGGTGTAGGGGAAGGGGAGAACCCAGGAAAGGCGGGGATAGAAGTGGAGAAGAGAGTGGGGATGAAAGTTGGGAAGGGTAGAGAAGGAAGAAGTAGAGAGGGGGAAGGAGAAGAGAAATATGGCTAGAGAGAGAAGGGAGGGAAAGGGAATGAGTGGGAGAGAAAGGGGAAGGGGGAGGGGGTGGGAGAAGAGGGAAAACCTGATGGGGAAGGTATTTGAAGTTTCCCTCATTCTGGGCTCTGGGTCCATGGGGAGAGCAAAAGAGAAGGAGACAGAGACTAGAAGTAAGGTAGAGAAGGGATAGAGAGGAAGAGGAAGACACAAAAAGAAGGGAAAGAGCAATAGAGGGAGGGGGAAGAGGAGTGGATAGATGGAAAAAGAATCAGAGAGAAAAGAGGGTGAGATCCAGAGAGAAGCACCCAGAGACAAAGTAAAATAAAGGGAGAATCACACAAGAGACAGACAGCGACTGGGAGAGAGACTGGGCCTGAGATGTCTAAAAATGGAGACGGAGGATAGACACAGAGAGAGAGGACAAGTGATAGTGGGAGAAAGAGAAGAGAGATGGGAGGGAGGGAGGGAGAGAGACACAGTAAAGAATTAAAGGGGAAAGAGAGAGCGAGATACTGTGTGATAGAAAGGCAAGAGAGACAGAAAGCAAGAGAGGGAAAGAAATACAGGGAAAGAGATTAGGTGGGGAAACAACAGAGAGAGAGACAGACAGAAGGGTCTGAGGTCAGAGAGTACCAAAGAAATGAATGAATAGATGAGGGAGAGAAATAGAGAAGGGATGAGAGAGAAAGACACTGGGATGTGAGGCACTGGGATGAAGGGGAAGTGGCAGAGAGGATTTGAAAGGGAGGGGGGAGAGAAAGACAGGGACAGTGATTGGGGAGCCCTCAGGAGACACAGGGTGAAAAACAGGAAGAAACAGATGCAGAGAGAGCTAGAGCCTGGAATGTGCCAGATAGACACAGAGATGGAGAGACTGAGGAGACAGAGTCTGTAAAGCAAGAGAGACATACAACCAAAAAAGTGAACCACAGAGGGAGACATAGATATGGGAGAGAGAGACGGGCAGTGAGAGAGAAGGAGCTAGAGAATGACAGAGAAGAAAAGGGAATAACTGGGAAGGGAGAGACAGAGGGTGGGGAAAGAAAGATATAGAGAGGCAAGAAGATAGTGAACAAGAGAGAGGAAAGGGTGGTGCGGGGGAGGGGGGGCAAGAGGGCAATGGACTGGCAGACCGAGGTTGTCGTAGATTGACAGTGAACAAGAGTAGGGGAGAGAGGGATTGAGGAAGAGGATAGAGACTGAGATAGCCAGAGAGGACACAGAGACACCCTGAGGCAAATTTAAACCGAATGAGAGACATGACAGCGAAAGGGAGAGAGAAAGGGCAGGAGCAAAGGAAGTAAAGAGAGTGACAGAGAGGCTGATGAGGAGTCCAGGAGAACAAGAGGGAAAAGGGGTAGGGGCTTGAGAAAGGGGGAAGGACAGACAAGGGAGAAATGGAGAGGACAGATAGAAAGTAGAAGAAGAGAGACCTAGTGGACATACAGAGTAGGAAAAGAGGAAGGGGGTGGGGTGGGGTGGGGGCCAGGGTAGAGAAGATTCCAAAGTAGTCAGAGAGGGAATGACAGAATCAAAGAGAGACAAAAGAAAGAAGAGCAAGGGGATGAAAGTGAGAAAGGGAAAGAGACAGTAAGAAGTACTGGGGGCAAATAAGGACAGAGAACAAAGGAGGAGAGGTAGAGAGAGGAAAAGGACAGACAAATAAGGGAAGGAGAGAAAAGAGAGGAGGAAGTATGTGGGATGAAACTGTTCATTATTCCCCCACATCTATTGATCAGTATTGGCAATTTTCTGTTGAGAAGAACCTCCTCTCCCCTCAGTTATAATAGCAGTTATTTTAGATAGCAATATAGGCTTTTTCCTATTCTCAAAGATGACTAAAGAGCCTCCCCACCCGCCACTCATTTTGGGAGGGGTTCTGTAGCCTATGCCCGGGCATCACGAGGGCAACATATTTGATTGCTGTACACAAGATTTAAATTCCTGGGGCTTTGATTATTTCACTTTGCTTTGATTTCAGAAATTTGCTTTGCAAGGATAAAAGGGAGGGGAAGGAATATAGACTTCAGGTAAGAATGAAAAACTCAAAAAAACCCCAAAACACCCTGATACCCAAAGGGCAAATTTCAGCAACTTGTGTGTGTGTGTGTGGGTTTGTGTGTGTGTGTGTGTCTGTGCGTGCGCGTGGGCGTGTATACACGCACATGAAAAGATTTGATTTTACCAGTCAGAAACACCAATTTTTTCTTTGCAATGAATTTCCAGTCTCTTCTGGGTTTCAGTACTCCCTGAAAATGCTTCAACTATTTGGCAGTTCTTCCAATTCCTACTGGAAAAGGGTAAACAATTTTGCAGGCAGCTTAACTTTCCACTTTCTTGATTAACCATGGCTGCTCAGTGACATGGAAGAGAGTCGACACTAGCCTAATTCAGGATGGTGGTAATACCACCTCTGTAATTCCACTCTGAGGCTCGGGAAGTTGGAATCGTCCTCTGGGCCATTCACTGACGTGTCCGTCGTCCAATCAGAATCTTTGCTAGGCCTTTGCTGGGTGGGCGGTTCCTTTCAGTTTCTCTGGGTTTTCCTGGGAGAAAAGTTGAACTGCTTTTGCTCCAACTTCCGAGGTAAACCTTTCAGCCCCTTGGAAAAGGACCCTGTCTGTTTTCACTATCGGTCTTTTGTGAGCTCTGAGCCTTTCTCTTGTCTCTCTTTGATTCTGTCATTCCCTCTCTGACAACTTTGGAATCGTCTCTACCCTGGCCCCCACCCCACACCCTTCCTCTTTTCCTACTCTGTATGTCCACTAGGTCTCTCTTCTTCTACTTTTTATCTGTCCTCGCTATTTCTCCCTTGTCTGTCCTTCCCCCTTTCTCAAGCCCCTACCTCTTTTCCCTCTTCTTCTCCTGGACTCCTCATCAGCCTCTCTATCACTCTCTTTACTTCTTTTGCTCCCGATCTTTCTCTCTCCCTTTCGCTGTCATCTCTCTCATTCCGTCTAAATTTGTCTCCGGGTGTCTCTGTGTCCGCTCTGGCTATCTCACTCTCCATCCTCTTCCTCAATCCCTCTCTCCCCTACTCTTGTTCACTATCAATCTACGCCAAACTCGGCCTGCCAATCCTTTGCCCTCTTCCCCCCCTCCCCCGCACCACCCTTTCCTCTCTCTTGTTCACTATCTTCTTGCCTCTCTATATCTTTCTTTCCCCACCCTCTGTCTCTCCCTTCCCAGTTATTCCCTTTTCTTCTCTGTCATTCTCTAGCTCCTTCTCTCTCACTGCCCCTCTCTCTCTCCCATATCTATGTCTCCCTCTGTGGTTCACTTTTTTTGTCGTATGTAGACTCTGTCTCCTCAGTCTCTTCCATCTCTGTGTTTATCTGGCACATTCCAGGCTCTAGCTCTCTCTGCATCTGTTTCTTCCTGTTTTGCACCCTGTGTCTCCTGAGGGCAATCTAATCACTGTCCCTGTCTTTCTCTCCCCCCTCCCTTTCAAATCCTCTCTGCCACTTCCCCTTCATCCCAGTGCCTCACATCCAGTGTCTTTCTCTCTCATCCCTTCTCTATTTCTCTCCCTCATCTATTCATTCATTTCTTTGGTACTCTCTGACCTCAGACCCTTCTCTGTCTGTCTGTCTGTCTGTCTGTCTGTCTGTCTCTCTCTCTCTCTCTCTCTCTCTGTTGTTTCCCCACCTACTCTCTCTCCCTCTATTTCTTTCCCTCTCTCCAGTTGAATTTAATCTGATCAAAAGCCTCCAGAGCGACTTCCGGGTAAGCATGGCTGCACAGTAGACACGGCTCGCTTCCTCTCCTCAAACCCAACCTTTTGGAAAGAAAAATGGGAGAAAGAGATCAGCAGTCTGATAGACAAGACTTCACAATTGGAGAACGAGCTGGAAGCATCTAATACAGGGGCAGACAAAGCTGAAAAGCAAAACCAGTCCCTAACGACCAGGATTAAGCAAATGGAAGACAGTGAGATTACAAAAGAGCAAGAATCAATAAAGCTAAGCCAAAAAATTAATGAATTAGAAGAAAACATAAAATATCTCACTGAAAAGGTCACAGACTTGGAAAACAGAGGAAGAAGAGACAACCTCGGAATTATTGGTCTCCCCGAAAAACCAGAGATAAACAAAAACCTCGATGGTATTCTACAGGAGATTATAGGAGAAAATTGCCCACATATTCTGGAGCAAGGGGGCAAAATAGAAATAGAAAGGAACATCCTCTATACTAAATCCCCAAAAGCAACCCCCAGGAATGTAATCGCCAAATTCAAGAGCTTCCAAGAAAAGGAGAAAATCCTACAAGAAGCCAAGAAGAGGAACTTCAGATATAGGGGGGCTCCCATAAGGATCACACAGGACTTAGTGGCTCAAATACCGCAAAGCTTGGAACTCGATATTTAGAAAGGCAAGGGAGCCGGGTCTCCAACCAAGAATCAACTACCCAGCAAAGCTGACTATATACTTCCAGGGGAAAGTATGGGCATTCAACAAAATAGAAGATTTCCAAGCATTTGCTAAGAAAACACCAGAACTTAGTGGAAAATTTGATATCCAATCACAGAATGCAAGAGAAACATGAAAAGGTAAATATGAAAGACAGGTAAAAGGAGATATAGCTTATCTTTTTCTTTAAGTCAAACTCTCTTCTATAAGGACTATATTTATATCAAATTATATATATTAATACGCAGGGAAAATGTATTGTGTAACTCTCAAAAATTGTATGCATCATAAGAGTATTAGAAGAATCATGCATAGGGAAAGATTGGGGCATCAAGAAGATTTGGTGAAAGGGGGGCAAAGAGAGAAAAAGGGAAGGGCGAAATCGTCGATAATACTAACATTTACTTCAAGAAATGGGAGGGGACTGAATAGAATAATCTTTCCCATACAAAGATACACATGGGAAGGGGAGGGGAAGAACTCTCATATGAGAAGGAAAGGAAGAGAGCGTGAAGTGGAATTACTTAAACCTTACTCTCAGTGAAATCAAATCTGAAAGGGAAGAACATCTAGATCCAGTTGGATCCTGAATTCTATCTTATCCAACAGGGTAAGAAGGGAAGGAAAATCAATGAGGGGGAGCTGGGAGAGAGTATAAAAATGGAGGGAAGGAAAGGGGGGAGGGTAGTAGTAGTAGTAGTCTCTCAGTAACCGAGGATGACTATTGTCTTTGTGTGTTTTTGTGCACAAAGACACTTGTGCATGAAGATTTAAGTGGAAAAGTCGATGCACAGAGACAGTCCCACTCTCTCGGCGCTGGAAGCCTGTGTCCAGTGGCGCAAAAAGTCATTACATCTGCAGATTTCCTCAGCTGCATTGGATCGCCGGGGTGTCTTCTGTGCTCCAACATGCCCTAAGCACTCCACAGTGCCTTGCTGCGTCACCCTCTCAGCCATTGAACCTTCTTATTGGTTTCTTCCGTCTTTTCAGTCGAAGCAGTCTTCACATGCTGGGTGAGCAAAGTCCTAGTTCACCAGGGGTCCACGATGACCTGATGGCTACCCTCACAAGGTTTAGCCGGCCTATCGAAGCCTTTTCCCGGGGAGTGGCTGCTGCCGCTTGCTAACAGCTACTAGGAGCCGCAAGAGAGAGCTGGGTGTCAGGTGAGGGTCAGAGGTTGGAGAGCTGCCCTAGGAGGGCACGACAAGCCCTCCATACCAAAGATATCACTCCTCCCAAAGCATTCCATAAACCCCAGGTGGGGGGGGGTGGTGGTGGTGGTGGTGGTGGTGGTGGTGGTAAGGGAGCATAAAAAGGGAAGGGCTAAAAAGGGAAGCATATCAAGGGAGGGGACTTGGGGGATTGACCTAAAGGAAATCACTGGATTAAAAGGATATAGCTACAGAAGAAAGGTCAGAACTAGGGGAAGATATGAAAATGCCAGGCAATCCACAAGTGACAATCATGACATTGACCATGAATGGGATGAACTTACCCATTAAACCTAGACAAATAGCAGATTGGAGTAGAACCCAAAACCCTACCATTTGTTGTCTTCAAGAAACACATATGAGGCGGGTTGATAATCACAAGGTTAGAATTAAAGGATGAAGTAAGGCCTTTTGGGCTTCAACTGATCGAAAGAAGGCAGTAGTTGCAATTGTGATATCTGACAAAGCCAAAGTACAAATAGACGTGATCAAAAGGGATAGGGGAGGAATATAGATTCTCTTAAAAGGGAGTATAGACAATGAGGAAATATCACTAATCAACATGTATGCACCAAAAGGTATAGCATCCAAATTTTTAATGGAGAAACTTGGAGAATTAAAGGAGGAAATAGACAGTAAAACCATATTAGCGGGAGACTTGAACCAACCACTATCAAATTTAGATAAATAAAATCAAAAAATAAATAAGAAAGAGGTAAAAGAGGTGAATGAAGTCTTAGAAAACTTAGAGTTAAATGATATATAGAGAACAATAAATAAGGACAAAAAGGAATAAACCTTCTTCTCAGCACCACATGGCACATTCACAAAAATAGATCATACACTAGGTCACAGAAACATGGCACTCAAATGCAGAAAAGCAGAAATAATAAATGCAACCTTTTCAGATCATATAGCAATGAAAATATTGATCAGTATGGGTACATGGAGAGCCAAAAAAAAAATTAATTGGAAATTAAATAATATGATACTCCAAAATCGGTTAGTTAGAAAAGAAATCATAGAAACAATAATTTCATTGAGGAAAATGACAATGGTGAGGGATGCAGCCAAAGCAGTACTTAGAGGCATATATTAACAAATTAGGGCTGGCAGAGATCAATGAATTGGAAATGCAAATCAAAAAACTTGAGAACGAACAAATTAAAAATCCCCAGAAGAAAACCAATCTAGAGATCCTAAAAATTGAGGGAGAATTTAATAAAATCGAAAGTGATAGAACCATTGAGCTAATAAACAAGACTAGAAGCTGGTACTTTGAAAAAAACAGACAAAATAGACAAAGTACTGCTCAATCTAATTAAAAAAAGGAAAGAAGAAAGGCAAATTAACAGCATCAAGGATGAAAAGGGGCACCTCACCTCCAACCAAGAGGAAATTAGTGCAATCATTAAAAACTACTTTGTCCAACTATATGGCAATAAATATGCAAACCCTAGGTGATATGGATGAATATTTAGAAAAATATACATTGCCTAGTCTAACAGAAGAAGAAATAGATTTCTTAAATAATCCCATATCAGAAAAAGAAATCCAACAGGCCATCAAAGAACTTCCTAAGGAAAAAAATTCCCAGGGCCTAATGGATTCACCAGTAAATTCTATCAAACATTCAAAGAACAATTAACCCCAATACTATACCAACTATTTGACATAATAAGCAAAGAGGGAGTTCTAGCTAATTCCAAAGCCAGGCAGGCCAAAAACAGAAAAAGAAAACTATAGACCAATCTCCCTAATGAATATAGATGCAAAAATCTTAATAAGATACTAGCAAAAGGACTCCAGCAAATGATCAGAAGAGTTATTCACCATGACTCCAGCAAATGATCAGAAGAGTCATTCACCATGATCAAGTAGGATTTATACCAGGGAGGCAGGGCTGGTTCAATATTAGGAAAACCATCCACATCATTTACCACATCAACAAGTAAACCAACAAGAACCACATGATTATTTCAATAGACGCAGAAAAAGCCTTTGATAAAATACAACACCCATTCCTCTTAAAAACACTCGAAACCATAGGAATAGAAGGGTCATTCGTAAAAATAATAAACAGTATATATTTAAAACTATCTGGTAAGAGTTCAGATTTTTCTTATTTAATTACATTTTTCTCTTCTCAGAAGAACCAACTTTATATAGGAATTGGTCAAGAGACTTCCAGAAAACTTGATGATCAACAGTGATGTAAAATAGTTCATAAAGCTAGTATAGAGACCGAGACATTCAATTCTGGAACCATTATTTATTATTTAAGAAAGAATGAATTATCTACCAGCTGGGAGGGCCTTCTTTAGTGGAAGCCTGTATCTCTGAGCCTCAGTGCCTCTTGTGGTTCTTTTCCTGAGCAGTAATGTACTTCATTTATTTGACTTGAATCCTCTCATGACTTTTGGAAAACGAGGTTGAGAGGGGTGAATAAAAAAGAGACAGGCAGAGGAAAGAAGCTAAGGAGGGCAAGGGAGAACAGACGCATGCAGACAGAAAGAAGGGAAGTGGTGCGGGGTGGGTTTAGCAATGAAAGAGGAAGGTCCAAGAGAGGACAAAACAGAAAAAGGAAAAGAAAAAACGGGAGGAGAAGATTAGAGGACTGCGGAGATCTAGACAGCATACCGAGTAGAAAGAAGATGAGGATTATTGTGGAGGTAAGAAGGGGGAAGGGTGAGTGTGGATCAGAGAAAGGTTGGATGGAAAAGAAGAGCCGAGGGGATGGACGTTGGGAAAGACAGAGCAGGAAAAGGTAGGGAGGGGGAAAAAGGAGAGGAGTATGGCTAGAGGAAGGGGGGAGGGGATATGAGGGGTCGAAAATGGAAAGAAGAGAGAGAGAGGGAGAGAAATGGGAGGGCGGGGGCTGGAGGCAGAAGAAGGAGAGAGCAGCAGAAGCAGGCGACACCAGGGAGAAAGTTGGGAGTCCGCCAAAGAGGCAGGTGAGAGGGAAAAGAGGAAATGAGAAAAAGGGATAGAGAAGGGAGAGGGGAAAAAATAATGCAAAGAGAGTTAAAGGAAGAGACGGGGAGAGGGGAGAGGATGAGAGCAGTGGGATGAAGAGACCCACACTGGATACAGAGTCGAACAAGTATAGGAGGCTGACATAAGGGAGCAGGAAGGGAGGAGCAGAGAAAAGGGTGGATAGAAAAGGAGAAGAGAGAGGAGATGAAAGTTGCGAAGGACAGAATAGAAAGAAGGGTGTGTGGGGGTGGGGTGGGCAGAAGGCAGAGATATAGTGCTAAAAGGAGGTGAAGAGAATGAGAGGGAGCCAAAAGGGAAATGTTGGAGGGTAATTGGGCCAGCCCATGGAGGTTGTTGAAGCGGGCGGGGGAGTTTGGCGAGGGGAGGAAACGAGTCCTGAAGACATGTCAGGTTGCCCTCCACCAGGGCACTCGGTAATTGCCAACACGTTTTTCCTTTTGCTCCTCGGTTTCCCCGGGTAGAGGTGGGGTGTTGGGTATCTCTGGCCTACAGCCACCCCAGGCTCGTGGCGCCTCTCTCTAGTTGTTGACTTGAACCCTTTCATGACTTTTGCCCTAATTCCCCTACCCCCCATTCCCCCCCTATCCTTCCTTTAAAGTAGGCTGGAAGACCCCTTTTTCTTCCGGAGAATGGGTCTGGATGGATTCGTGTTTGCTCCAGTGAGAAAATTCTGGGTGGAGGCGGTAGTCCTGTGCTGTTTTGAGCAACCCTGTCCATTGCGAGGCTGTTTCCCGCATTTCTCCGATCCACGGAGAAGCCAGTGATGTCTGTCCCTTTGCTGATCATGGAGGTGTGATTGCTGTTCCCCCCTGAGAGTGTCAATAAAATACCGGATTCCCCCTTGGAATCTCCGGTCAAATGGGAAGTGGAAAAATAGGTTGAGAGGGGTGAATAGAAAAGACAGAGGAAGGAAGGTAAGGAGGGGGGTGGGGGTGAAGCGGTACACAGAGGGGAGAAAGCAAAGGAAGGAAAAGGCCATGAGAGAGTATAAAAAAAAAGTGCATTGAAAGAGGAGAACCATCAGGAAATGGGGGGCTCTGTAGTGTGGAGTTGGGAAAGGAAGGTCAGGACACGGTAGGCTTAGGGGAAGGAGTGAGGAGGGTGATAAAGTAACGGATCAGGGGACAAGAAGGGAGAAAGAAGAGAGAATCAGAAGAGGGTGAAATGAAAGAATGGAAAGACAGTTGAAGAAAAGAGAGAACGGGAGGAGAAGAGTAGAGGGATGAAGAGGTCCAGACAGCACACAGTAGGAAAAGGATAGGAGTTGTAGTCAAAAGGGGAGAGGGGTAGGATGGATCAGAGAAAGGTTGGATGTAGAAGAAGAGGAGAGGGTCTGAACCTTCGAAAGGACAGAGCAGGGAAAGGTAGAGGGGGAAAGAGGAATTGAAGATGGGAAGAAAAGAGAGTGGGAGAGAAAAGGGCATAAAATATGTGGGATAGTGAACCAAATATGTTCTCTTACCAGTCACCAGAATGTTGAAAATATATAAGTACTCAAAGATCTTTTTGCCTCTGGTCTGAGCAATATAACAACTGAAATCTCTGCCACACTTTGATCTGGACTCTGAAATAGAAGTAGCTTTGGAGAAGTACACAGAAAATTCTCTTTCAGAACTTTGAACACTGAGCATTCAACTTCATAATAGCTGCAATTGTTCAACAAAGTGGATTCTCTCTGTAGTCAGTAGTTACCCAAGAAGTACAGTTTTAATACAGGGCTAGAAATTGACTAGAAATTGAATATAGAAGTCAGAGAAAATGTCCCCATAAAACTAAGGTAAATTCACCAATTTCTCCTGCGTTGTCAAATATAGTAGCAGTCGTCTCTCGGTAACCGAGGATGACGATTTTCTCTGTGCGTTTTCCTCTATGGTGTGAGATTTAAAATGGTTGAGGTCTTAAACTGTAGTGATTAAAATCAGGGAAGATATAAATGATGATAGATATAAGAGAGGGTGAGTAAAATTTGACCTCGAAATATGTTTCACTACAGTGTCTTGGGTTTAAAATCAAATATGTGGTGGTCGCCAGGGAAATATTCCCAATTATTCAAATACCCATGTCAATTGGGTTTTATAGAGATTTTAATTAACAACACAATGAGTAATCAAAGAAAGAGATAGAGAGTAAGAAAGGAATAAGTATGAAGGACCTCAAAGCCAATATGGCCTAGACCTGAGTCTTAAAAGAGAAATCAGACAGTTTTTTATAACTCATCATAAAATCTGTCTAAGTAAGGATTTTTTTTTGAAGCCATACCTTCTGTCTTGGAGTCAATACTGTGTATTGGCTCCAAGGCAGAAGAGTGGTAAGGGCTTGGCAATGGGGGTCAAGTGACTTGCCCAGGGTCACAAGGCTAGGAAGTGGGTGAAGCCAGATTTGAACCTATGACCTCCCATTTCTAGGCCTGGCTCTCAATCCACTGAGCTACCCAGCTGCCCCCTAAGTAAGGATTCCTAATGACACCAGGCCAGCAGCATCTCAGCTGCTTTCACCAGCTCCCTCCTCCATCTGAATGTTTCAGAAGCAGTGTCCTCAGAATGAGTCTCTCCAATCTGAATGCTTCAGAATGACTTTCCAGCTCTTCCCTGAGCTCTTCTTTTTAAGGGCAAAATCTTCTCTGTCACCTCCCCTAAGTCCTTACATCTACCAATCACTATAGATGTTTTCTCAAGGACCGCCCATTTTGAATTCACAGCTAAGTAGTTTTAGTCTCTTTAGTAAGTCAGGGAAAAAATGCTGCTGTGTCGACAAATTTCATTAGAAAAAACCTCTGAATAATTTATCACCCTTTTAGGTTTAAGTAGTTTACAAGTTGCCCCTCCTTTATAGGTACTCAGTATTTCATTGTATCAATTCTAAAACAGTCATGACTCAAAGAACTTCCTGTCCCTTCCATAAGCATGGATCAAAGTACTTTTCATTGTTCTCAAGGAGCTCTCTGTCCTAAAGCAGTCCTAAGTAGGGTGGAGTAGGGATAATCACAAGGCAAGGAGCCCCCACACTCAAGTAGAGTTCTCACCATCTGCTAGGGAATTTTTTTTAAGTAGAATATTCCCCAATGGGGGAAACCCCTAACATTCATAAGTCTGAGAAATTTTGAGGTTTACAATGGTGTTTAGATGAGTGTGTACAAAGACACTTGTATGTGAAGGAGATTGAATTGGAAAAGTCGATGCACAGAGACAGTCCCACTCTCTCGGCATTGGAAGCCTGGGTCAAATATATCATGTTGCTCTATCTACAAACAAAGCTTAATATTGCTTTACAAATTTTGTGTGATCTTCAAAACAGAAACTAAGGAATTAAATCTACTTTTACAATAAAAATAATTCCTATGATTTTGATCTTTAACATTTAGGATTCTTCCTATGAATTAAAATTTTATTTTTTTCCTCCACTTAGTTCTTTCAATTCCACTATCAGCAAACAGAAAACTTTTTCATTCCTGCGATTACCCCTCATTTTAGACAAATTAGTTCAGTATATGTTAATGTTTTCATAGTAAAGACAATTGTTATGACACCCGTTGGGCATTAAATGATTTTTGTTCATTCTTCTCGTACGAGAAAGAACAGATGATGCATTCATTGATTTTCTTAGCATTAAACAAATGAAAAAAATTCATTGCTGAGAAAATAAAAAGAGAAACCACATAGCTATAGTTATACAGGCAATTTTCCTACCAAAATATCTGAAATCAGTTCATAAGGAAAGGCAAGTTATCACAGATAAATGTAGACACAGGACAAGGTTGAAATAAATTGAAGCTAGGGATAAAAAGCTGAATGTGCATTTTTTTGGGTTTCTTGGTTTAATTTTTTTGTGGGAATAAAAGAGTTCAGATTTCAGAATATAATTACTCTTACTGATGATTATTTTTCTCTTCTCAGAATTGCTGACTTTATATAGCAATTGATCATGAGACTTCCAGAAAAATTGCTGATCATCAGAGTGATGTGGGATACACCCTAAAGCTAAGTCAGACAACCAGAAATTCATTTCTTGTAATTGTTATTTATTGTTTGAGAAAGAATAAAATACCTACAAACTGGAACAGTCTTCCCTAGAGGAAATGGTATCCGACTGGCATTACGAGACAGTTTATATAAGTTACGAGCATCCAGGCTATTTCCTTTCCCATACAGGTCCTTATTTTTCAACCAAGCAAGCTTATCATAAATACATGTCTGTGGTAAGTGATAAGTGGATAGCACATAGGTCATGCACAGTTGTGTGGTCAGGGATTAGTGGATAAACTCAGGGGTTATTGACTTTCAGAGATACCTAATTAGTTATCCATAGTTAGCAATGTGTTACTTTGCATTCCATTGTGATCTCTTTGTCCTGATCTTCCTTTGTTTCCTGATCTTCCTTTCTCAGGCTTAGTTTAATTGGATTTTATCCTACCTCCTGCATGAGCAGCTTGGGGTCCTGTAGGGACTCTGTCAGTGCCCTAAAGCATGAAGAAATGAATTAATCTCCTTTATGTACTTCCCATTCCACTTTATTTACCCTTTTGTATTAGATCTAAAAATAGAGCTAACTTAAGGGCTTTTGCCTCACTCGAAGTATGAGTTAAGTAATTTTTCATCGTTCAGTAAGGAGTTTTACAACTTTACCTTCCCCTAAAGTATGCCTAAGTATGGGTGAAGTAATTTGAAAGTTCCCAATACATTCCTGCTTAAGTACCTTCATTTTTTAAACTGGGGAATATCGCTAACCAAATGTTCTAAGGTAGATTCTGAGAGATTTTAAGATTCATAGTGCATACCGGTTGATTAGTGTTTTTTCCTCATTATTGATCATCCCTTTCATCAGGATGTATTTACCTTCCCTGTTGCTTTTAACCAGGTCTAGTTTGACTTTGTCAAATACGGTGACTGCAACTCCTGCCTTGGCAGGAGTTGTCCCATCACACGAGGGAACTGACAAAGGATGGTCGGGGCAGAGTCTGAGGAGGCTTACTTCTCTTGTGGCCAAAGAAGGTAAGGCTCTCTCTACCAGAGATGGGGCAATCTGTTTCCTCTCAAACCTGTTTGGTTCGACTCTTAATGTCCTTGATTGAAAAGGGAGGAAGTAAGGTCTCTAAAGCTAAACTCAAAGCTTTGTTAAAGTGATTCAGACAGCTTATCCAGAATTCCCACCAATGGGGGTTTTAGAGGTTAAGCAATGGGACCTGATAGGACAAAGATTGAAAGAATATAAGAATGAGGGAAAACAGGTCAGGCAAACAATATTTAACATGTGGTCGGTCATGAGAATGATCTTGGCTGATTTACCTTTCCAAACTTCTAGTTCTGGGGAGAAAGGACCTTTGCAAACTCAGGAATCAAAACAGCAGGCTTTGAAACCGGGCACTCCTGAGGCATCAGAGAATGCTGTGAGGGAGGCCGGAAAATGGCCAAACTTGAGGGCCTAACAAGCTGACCTGTCAGAACCGTAAATATACCAAATCCTAGCAGGAAGGCCTAATGAGCTGGTCAGCCTTGAGAAACTTGTCAGAACCGTAAATATGCCAAACCTCCAGCTGCAGTAGGTACCAGATAAAGGCCAGGAGGACCCCAACAAATATGTCAAACAACAGGCCAGGAAGACCCCAATAATATAGAATTGTCAAAGCTCCAAGAATAGTAGGAAGCAGATAAGGGCCATATGTGCAGGCAAAATTCCAAGGATGGTAAGGTACCTACAGAAAAGTATAAAAAGCCCAGCCTGTCAGAAGCAACTCGGAACTCTGAGGATAGAGGTTCCCACTGATGCGAGTATCAGTTCAATAAATGGCCTTTCTCTGCCAGTTTGCATTGTTCGTGGACTTCCATGGTGGTGGGTGAAATCCTGGACCTTAACATTTGGGGGATCGCCGGTACCCCTCCACCTTGGAACCCCCCCGGACAGGAGGGCCTAAGGCACTGCCTTGGACCGGACCTTCAGGTGAGCTGAGTGTTGTGTGGCTGTGGGTGCGAATGGTGACCGAATGTGTATGGGGGAGACGACGACCCCTAATGGACATATGGCTCAGTGGGGCATTCGTTCTTGCGGTTTAAACAAGAGCCCCTATGCTAAGCCCCAGGGCCCGCCTTTTTCTAAGGCGAGAGGCTTTGCCTCGCGGCATTGTTATGACCCTCCCACCTGTTTCTGAGTGCAGACTCCAGATGGCTGCATTTCTGAACTTTCTCGAGAAAGTCAGTCAGTTAATGGAGGAAGCGTTTGTGGTCAGGGGAGGGGAAGGATACGGTCCAGGGCAGGTGCCGAGATCGGAACTTTCAGGTGGTTAGAGGCCCCTGGGGCAGAGGTCTGTCTCTGTCGCACGGAGTTCGAGTCTCCGTCTAGTTGTCAGGCCCTGAGCACGAGATTCCGTGTCTCTGTCAGGTACCCTGGCACTTTTGGGACAGGGTTTGAGTCCCTATCTAGTGTGGGGAAAGGGGTTTTTTCAGTCCCCTTTTTGGGAAGATATTGCACCCCTAGGAGAGACTGGGGGATGCCCCACGATCTCTAGGTGATTTTTAGACACACTGAGGTTTTTTTGCCACACGGAGGGATTGGGTGGCCAGCCGCCGGCTGCTTGCCCCTGACAGATAGCCGGAGATAGCCGAAGGACTCCGGAAGAAGCCGAAGGACTCTGGAGGCAGCCGAAGGGAGCTGGCCACTGATGAGTAATTGCAGGTATCAGTTTCTTTCTTTACTGCGAAGGAAGCCGAAGCAGTGGGAAAAAAAAAAGCCGAAGGTCAGGCTGCCTTGGGCAGTGGTTAACCCTTTCCTTGCAACTTCTTGGTCTCAATAATAGAAAACCAGTCTGTTTGTCAAACAGCTTGCTTAAGTGTTTTATGGTCCTTACAAGTACATGCCAAGAAATGAGATCTTAAGATAAGCTCCTAGGATTGGAGCAGTTTACGTGTCTGTGTCTCTGTTATTTGTCTTCTGGCTTTTGCTGTTTGTCTCGTGTGTCTTTCTGTATTTAGACGCAGGTATGTGGATGTGTCGGAGAGGGTGTCCTATAGGGTTCTTTGAGTGTTTGTTGTGGCTGGATTAAAAAAAAAGGGGGGGGGAGTTTGGGATGCAGGGTCACAAAGGAGAATAGATTTTGCACCCCTGCTCCCTCTGCCTGCGTTCCAACAGGCAGGCTATGATGAAGTAACAACACTGTTCCTGATCCTGGAAGCAGGCTTCAGGGCTAGAGAGAGAGTGCAATTGTCTGTTCGATGATTTTTCTCTCCTTTTTCCTTTGGATGGGCCCCCAAAGGAGCGGAAGAGAGAAAATTCTGAGCAGAAAAGGGAGATTCTTACTCCACAGTTAGAAACTTTCTCTTAAGATTAATTCTCAAACTGGGAGGATTGATAATGATTTTGATATGGTACAAATGTAATTTCATGTATTACTGTTTGCCAGTTAAATGTGAAATGTTGCCAGATTTTTATTGAGCACAAAAACTCATGGTTAGGGGTTTGTTTTGTTAGGTCTTGCAATGCATAATGATTTCAGTGAATTTGAGAATTGTGTAAATGTGATTGATAGCAAGTCTGATGCAGAGAGGAAAGTTTATTCTGTATGGACAGAAATCGTACTGAGTACTTTATAGATGTAAAAGTCATTCAGAGAAACTTGTGTTGTTGAAAAGAACTTATTCTAGAATTTGAATTTGGGAATCCTTCAAATCACATTTATTTTAATGGCAGCAAGAAATTATATTACACACACAAGAAGTTTTTTAAAGTGGTTAATCTGTGCATGGGATTAATGAGATAAGTGCTAAGAATTTATGTTTTACAAAAGAGGAAATTTTTAAATGATGTTGTTTTTAATCAAGGTTATATGTATTGTTTTTAAACGTGCAAAATGCATAGGAAGGAATTTGTAATCTAGAAATGAACATGTATGTATTCAGATACCAAATGCTGGAACTGAGTAATGCTGAGTGAATGCTAAATATGTATGCATTATATTATGAAGAGGATTAAGTTTTCCACCTAAATAGGTTAAGGGTATATGACATACAACCTGTATGCCCTTAACAAGATAAATTCAACCAGCCCTGTAATCGAGAGGGCTTTTCATGAGGATTAAATACAGTCTAGCTTCAGGTATATCAGAGAGGTCAGGCTGGAACTCCAGGTAACATGTAGCTAACTAGGGAAAGGTGATTCAGTACATGTGAAAGGAAATAACTTCATATCTTATAACCTAGCTAGATAAGTTAATAATTGGATTTTGGGGTATCTGGATTCATTTTATGAAGTGCTCCATTTCAATGAGAGTAATGAATAGAGATACTAGTTGATATTAAGATACAACAAATTATAAATTGGAATTTAATCAAGTATGTAGCAATATTTTGAGCTACAAGAAAACTAAACAGGAGGATCTAAATGCTTTGTACTTCAGTTTGGTTACACACTGAAAGATTGCTAGAGAACTTAATCACAGTTATTTGGAAGTTGGGAAGTTCAAACTAAAAATTTACTGAAAGTAAATTATTACGAAAGAAGTTTGATAAATTCAAAATTTTAAATTGAAGTACGCTCACTTGTTAAAGAAGGATGGGACAAGGCTGTTAAGTAATAAATCTAAATTGAGCCAAGGAGCCTTCGGATAACTTGCTCAGAAACTATTAACCCCTTCCTTGCACACAGGAAGGAGAAGGAAGTGCTTATAATTATTCTACACTGATACTTATGATCTGACATAGGGGCTTCAAAGAGTTAACAACCGCTGTGTGATAGAACTTCAAGATGAGTATATCTTAATTGTAGAAACGGAGGTTTTAAGGTGCTCAAGCAAGCAAATATTGCCAGCCCTGGCTGACCCAAAAAAAAAAAAAAAAGCTTGTTTGCAGCTGTGGAATCTCACTACAAACATTCCAGGTCCAGAATGATAAAATGATTTAAGTGATATGTAATTGATAAAGTTACCTCATACGAGTTCTGGGGATTGTTGGTTGATATTTTGGTTACATTTTTAATCTGTATAAGGATATATGTGGCAATCAATAGCCAAAGAATAGGTAGGGTGTTAAAAATGACATATATGTGAAATGCTTGCTCAGAAATTTATGATTATTATGTGAATGGCTGCTAAAATGTGTTTAAGTATTATTTGGATGTAAACAAAACCTTATTGTAAACCTGACTCTACCATATATTTTGTTACCTCAGTCTACCAATTTGTGCTATGAACTGAAATTTATGGTTGAGCTCTATGCTAAAGACAGTTCAATGATGTCATCTTTTAAATCAGAATTCTTTTGGGTTACCGATTAGCAGTTGAAGTGATACCAGGGGGCTGGTTGTTTGACTTATGATGGTAAAAGCAGGTTAGAGAAAGTGGGGAGGTATGTTGGGTTTGAATTTGGTAGGAGGGAACTTTGATTTAGAGTCCATAAAGCTTTAGTATGTGGGTTTGTAAAGGAAGGATGGACGGTGTGTTCTGCTTTTAAGCAGAGGGTTTTGAAGAAACAGAAAGGGAGAGAGAAGGTGAAAGGGAACAGATGAATGTTCTGCTCTCACAATTGGCTCTTTAACTTAGGGATAATATATAAAGTAATGTATGTGGGAAAATCACACACGATTCTTTAATTTCTCTGGACAGTTACCCTGAAGTGATTCCTGCATGACCTTGTCTTAGACTTTCAGATGGCCTAGGTCCAGGAGATGATACAACCCTGGCTTATAGGGAACCACTTAATTCAGCACTCATGTGACTACACCTGATGTGTAAATACATGAAAATAATTGAGTGATCAGCCTTGTAGGGATATTAAAGGCTTGTTTGGGGGTGTGGAGATTTGTTCCTGGATTGCTGATAAGCAAATTTCTCTCAGCTGAAATGGGGGAAAACTTGTCTTTTAAGGAAAAAGAAGGCTTCTGGGACCCAGTGGCAAGTGCTCTAAGGAGAGGAAGTCCTAGGATGGTTATAGAGAAGGCAGCCCAAGGCTCACTTTGGACTGAATTTTCCTGACCATCCTCGAGTGAAACAACAATGGTAAGTGACAGCCTTGCTTGGTGTGTCTTTTGTGACTTGGAGATATTTCCCTTTCAGGGCCTTCTTCCTTCGTGACAATTCCCACGATCAGCATATAATGCAAATGGTGATATTAAAGTTTCCATTTCCTCAAACAACCCTAATAATTGTTAGGAACATGTTAGGAACAAGATAAATTCAAAATGGGTGAGTGACTTAAACATAAAGAAGGAAACCATAAGTAAATTGGGTAAACACAGAATAGTATACATGTCAGACCTTTGGGAGGGGAAAGGCTTTAAAACCAAGCAAGATATAGAAAGAATCACAAAATGTAAAATAAATAATTTTGACTACATCAAACAAAAAAGCTTTTGTACAAACAAAACCAATATAACTAAAATCAGAAGGGAAACAACAAATTGGGAAAAAATCTTCATAGAAACCTCAGACAAAGGTTTAATTACTCATATTTATAATGACCTAAATCAATTGTACAAAAAATCAAGCCATTATCCAATTGATAAATGGGCAAGGGAAATGGATAGGCAGTTCTCAGATAAAGAAATCAAAACTATTAACAAGCACATGAAGAAGTGTTCTACATCTCTTATAATCAGAGAGATGCAAATCAAAACAACTCTGAGGTATCACCTCACACCAGCAGATTGGCTAACATAACAGCAAAGGAAAGTAATGAATGCTGGAGGGGATGTGGCAAAGCAGGGACATTAATTCATTGCTGGTGGAGCTGTGAACTGATCCAACCATTCTGGAGGGCAATTTGGAATTATGCCCAAAGGGCGACAAAAGAATATCTACCCTTTGACCCAGCCATAGCACTGCTGGGTCTGTACCCCAAAGAGATAATGGACACAAAGACTTGTACAAAAATATTCATAGCTGTGCTCTTTGTGGTGGCCCAAAACTGGAAAACGAGGGGATGCCCATCAATTGGGGAATGGCTGAACAAACTGTGGTATATGTTGGTGATGGAATAGTATTGTGCTAAAAGGAATTATAAAGTGGAGAAGTTCCATGGAGACTGGAACAACCTCCAGGAAGAGATGCAGAGCGAGAGGAGCAGAACCAGGAGAACATTGTACACAGAGACTAATACACTGCGGTATAATCGAACGTAATGGACTTCTCCATTACTAGTGGTGTAATGTCCCTGAACAACTTGCAGGGATCCAGGAGAAAAAAACACCATTCATAAGCAAAGGATAAACTATGGGAGTGGAAACACCGAGAAAAAGCAACTGCCTGAATACAGAGGTTGAGGGGACATGACAGAGGATAGACTCTAAATGAACACTCTAATGCAAATACTATCAACAAAGCAATGGGTTCAAATCAAGAAAACATCTAATGCCCAGTGGACTTATGCGTCGGCTATGCGGGGGGGAGGAAAAGAAAATGATCTATGTCTTTAACGAATAATGCTTGGAAATGATCAAATAAAATATATTTTAAAAAAAAGGCAGGTAAAAAATGCTTCTCCAACAGGAATTAAGATTTAATTTGGAAGCTGCAAAGGTTAATTCACTAAGGCCTAAGAAAGAGGCACTGAAATCCAGCCTTCTAAACAAATGCAAATCAGACTATATGTTAATCAGGTTCTTGTCACTTCAGTTTACTGAGTTAGGCAAAGACAGCTATTTACATAGCCAGATTATTCATCTCAAGCAAATCTAAGTTTATTGCAAAAAATTTTTCTTCATTTAAAAAATTACTTCCTTCTAAATTCATGCAAGGATCAAACTAAAAATCATAAGGAAATTCATATGCCAATTCAGAAGGTGAGCAGGTAAACTGTGAAGGCTTAACAGGCCATTGTTATGAGGAATTTAAATGCAATTCACCTGAGTAGGAAGACACTTTAAGTATCAGAATCAATTTGCAACAGAGATAATTTCTAAACACCTTTGCTAATAAAACCACAGGTCTAAGCAAAATTAATAACTTAATGAAACAATTCTGAGACACTTTAAAAATTCAGAAAAGCCTAGTTTGAAAAGATATTTTGCGATTCTGTAGTCAAACAGTAAAAGATTTTTTTTTTTTTTATCAGCAAACCTCTACCCTCTTTTAGCATTGAAAAAGGGATCTAGGAAGTCCTTTGGTTGAGGTTCTGCCAGGTAAAGGAAGGAGGAAAAATCTGACTTTACAAAGATAATTACAACAGGATGAAATCACAGTGAAATAAAATTTAAGAATTTAAATTGTTCTAATTTAGGTTGGACATGGCAAAATTATAAAGGAATGTCTGATTATATTTCGTGATAGAGAAAGTTAGAAGAGTTAAAAAATCTTTCTCTGACTTTTGTGATATCCTACAGAATATTGGGACAAGAGATGTTTTATTTACAATGAAATTTTGGTATAAATTACAATGTAGTTAAGGTGCAAACAGGAATTTTTAAGGTTTGGGCTTAGATATGAAGCTGCATGGATTTTTTTCTCTCAGCCATGTGACTTACCTTTAAACATAAGGTGACCTAGCAAACTAGAGGGTAGCATCCCTGCCACTGACGTTTCAAGTTTTTATCACAAACACTGTAATTGGCTAGAAGGAAAATTCAATACTAAGATATGACAAGCATAAATTGGAATATGATTTAAAGGAATTTCTAATAGTTTCAAATTTTAACTATGGAGGAATTATTAAAATTTTTTAAAACAGGACATAAGAGCAGCAAAGATAAAAAAAATTTAGTAGAGATTATTTAAAGAACCTGAATGAAGTTCAAAAACGTTATGTAAAGTACATATTACTGCAACTTTATCCAAAAAGCAAATGATTTATAACTAGTATAGTTTCAATTATAAAAATAAGACGCATTCTCAGCAGAGTGGAAGCATGGTTGGAAGGATTCAATCTGTTAACCAGTAGTTAATTATTAAGGTTATCCAGTAATTTGTTAATCAGTCCAGTGACTTATTAATGATTTAAAATGGGCAATACTGCCACTTACTCAAATTACAGATATTGAAGCTGATCATGATAGTAAGATGAGACCTATGATAATAATGCAAATTTAAATGTTACTTGCACAATGTGATCTATTTTTGCAGTAAAATTTTGCAAAGTTGATATATAAAACTAATAATTCTAGACACAGTATCAAGATATTTTCAGTTATGAAGCTAACTGTTATAGTTTAGAAATAATAACACCTGTACAACCACTTGATAATGCTGCATATACTTTTACAGCATAAGACCGAACTGTAATATTAATGATTGCACAATATGAATTTTTTTTTAAACCCTTACCTTCTGTCTTGGAGTCAATACTGTGTATTGGCTCCAAGGCAGAAGAGTGGTAAGGGCTAGGCAATGGGAGTTAAGTGACTTGCCCAGGGTCACACAGCTGGGAAGTGGCTGAGGCCAGATTTGAACCTAGGACCTCCCATCTCTAAGCCTGGCTCTCAATCCACTGAGCTACCCAGCTGCCCCGATAATATGAATTTTGGAAAAAGCAAAAATTGTATACAGATAGACAAATACTTAAGATCACAGCACAAATGGGTAAAATCATACGTGATTTATGGTGTGACGGTTTTATGATTATTGGTTTAAAAAAGCAAATGTTTTTTTTTTAGGATTTCTAGTTTGGTTTTCTGCTGGGGGTTTTAATTTGATTGCTTTCAAGTTTTTTTATTTCCATTTCCAATTGATCGATCTCTGCTCTCCATAGTTTGTTAATATATGCACTCAGGGATATGAATTTACCTCTGATTACCGCTTTGCCTGCATCCCAAAAGGTTTGAAAGGATGTCTCGCCATTGTCATTTTCCTCGATGAAATTATTAATGGTTTCTATGATTTCTTCTCTAACTAAACGATTTTAGAGTATCATATTGTTTAATTTCCAATTAGTTTTTTATTTGGTTTTCCATGTACCATTACTGATCATTATTTTTATTGCCTTATGGTCTGAAAAGGCTGCATTTATTATTTCTGCTTTTCTGCATTTGTGTGCCATGTTTCTGTGACCTAATGGATGGTCAATCTTTGTGAATGTGCCATAGGGTGCTGAAAAGAAGCTGTATTACTTTTTATCCCTATTTATTTTTCCCTATGTCTATTAATTCTAATTTTTCTAAAATTTTATTCACTTCTTTTACCTCTTTCTTGTTTATTTTTTGATTTGATTTATCTAAATTTGATAATGGTTGGTTCAAGTCTCCCACTAATATGGTTTTACTGTCCATTTCTTCCTTCAATTCTCCTAGTTTCTCCATTAGAAATTTGGGTGCTATATTATTTGGTGCATACATGTTGATTAGTGATATTTCCTCATTATCTAATGTCCCTTTTAACAAAATATAATTAACTTCCCTATCCCTTTTGATCAGGTCTATTTTTGCTTTGGCTTTATCAGATATCATGATTGCCACTCCTGCCTTCTTTCTGTCAGTTGAGCCCCAGAAGGTCTTACTCCATCCTTTAATTCTGACCTTGTGGGTGTCTATCTGCCTCATGTGTGTTTCTTGGAGACAACATATGGTAGGGTTTTGCATTCTAATCCATTCTGCTATTCGTCTACGTCTTATGGGTGAGTTCATCCCATTCACGTTCAAAGTTATGACTGTCACTTGTGGACTCCCTGGCATTTTGATATCCTTCCCTAATTCTAACCTTTCTTCTTCAGCTCTAACTTTTAGTCCAGTGATTTACTTTAAATCAGTCCCCATTGTACTTCCCTTTCTACACCCTCCCTTCTTATTCCCTCCCTTATTTTCCCCTGTAGTCTTTTTAAAATCCCCCCCACCCTGTCTCTCCCTTGTACTGCTTCCCTCCCCACCAGTCTGTTTTTTACCCTTCTACTCCCCTATAGGGCGCAAATCTATTCTCTTCCCCAATGGATTGGATTGTTCTTCCCTCTTTGGGTCAGTTTCAAAGTACATAAGAGTTGAGTATTTCCTATCTCCAAATCTTTACCCTTCCAGTGTATCGATGTTCTCCCCCAACCCGCCATGAGCTTCTTTGTGACATATAAATTTACCCCCATTTGTTTCTTTTCCCATTTCTTTTAGTCATAACCTCTTTTCTTTTTTAGCTTTAGTCATATATATACTATATACATACATACACATGTATATGTATTTATGCATGCATATATCTATATACCTGTTTATGTCTTGTCCTTTCATCCTATACAGTTTGTCACTGTTCCCTCTGAGTGTAGTTCTTCTAGCTGCTCAGGTGATAGCAACAGTTTTTAAGAGTTGCCAATGACCTCTTTTCTTATATAGATACATATCATTTTAACATATTGAGTCTCTTAAAAATTTTTTGTTGTTGTGGTTGTTGTTTTTTTCCACTCTTTTTAAATTACATTTTGTTAATTCTCTTGAGTTCTGTGGTTGGACTTCAAATTTTCTCTTCAGGTCTGGTCTTATATTTATGAATGCTTGGAACTCTTCTGTTGTGTTAAATGACCATACTTTCCCCTGTAAGAATATAGTCAGTTTTGATGGGTATTTTATTCTTGGCTGTTGACCTAGTTCCCTTCCTTTCCGGAATATCCTATTCCATGCCTTTCGGTCCTTCAGTGTGGATGCAGACAGATCCTGTGTTATCGTCACTGAGTTTCCATGGTATCTGAATGGCTTCTTCTTGGCAGCTTGTAATATCTGTTCTTTCATCTGATTGTTTTTGAATTTGGCTATAACATTTCTTGGTGTTGTCAGTTGGGGATTAAATACAGTGGGTGATCTGTGGATTCTTTCAATCTCCACTTCCCCCTCTTGTTCTAGGATCTCGGGACAGTTGTCCTGGATAATTTCCTCTAGTATTATGTCCAGGCCTTTTCTTTTGTCGTGGTCTTCTGGTAGTCCAATTATTCTTAAATTGTCTCGTCTTGAACGATTTTCTAAATCATCTGTTTTGTGAATGAGATGCTTCACATTTTCCTCAATTTTTTTCATTCTTTTTGTTTTGTTTTATAGTGTCCTGCTGCCTTGTGAGGACACTTGATTCTAGTTGTTTTACTCTGGTTCTTAAAGATTGGATTCATATCTGGCTTTTTGGTCGTCTTTTTCCTTCTGGTCTGATTTTCTTTGAAGATCATCTTTCATCTTCTTTACCTTGTCTTTCATCTCCTTTGCCTCACTTTCCAACTGGATGATTTTGGCTTTCAGGACACTATTTTCTTGGTTTAGTTCAAGTACCTCTGTTTCCAGATGACTTATCTTAATTTTTAAGTTCTTTTCCCAATTGTCTTCAGCCTCTCTTAGTTGTGTTTTGAGTTCTTCCACAGCTTATATCCAATTTGCTGGGATTTCTGGTTTATCGTTTGCTGATCTCTCCCCCTCTGTTCCATTTGGTGAGTAGTAGCTGTCTATTGTAGTTTCTTTCTTCTGTTTCGGTTGTTTGTTCAAATTCACCCCTTCTTTCCTCCCCATATTTGTCTGTGCTCTTGTTCCTCTCATTTTTTTTTTTTGCTTTTTGGGGACTTCTATTGGTCTTCGCTCTTGGAGCTTTAACAGAAGATCTCATGGTGTTATCTCTGGGGGAGGGTTTTTGGGGGTTTGAGCTTTCTTGTCCTCTGGAGGCTTTTGATTGGCTTAAAGTCCAGCAGTCAATGAGGATGGATGGGGAGCCTGGGCTTCCTTGCGTTCTGGAGACTTTTGGTGGGATTGAGTTCAGCTTAGTTGGGCTGGGTTTACTCTGAGTTTTAAACTTCCTGGACGGCTGGAGCAGATATGGAGGATCTCCAAAGCTCTGGCCAGGCTGCCAGGTCTATGCTCCTTCTAGGCTGCCATCTTGACTTTGCCTCTAGGTTTCTGTTTTTTCAGAAGACCCTGCTCTCTAAGGGGTGAGGTGCATGGCCTCCCTGGGCTCTGAGTGCTCCTGATGGGATTTGGTTCAGCTGGTTCTTTCAGAAGACCCTGCTCTCTAAGGGGGGAGGGGTCATGGCTTGCCTGGGCTCTGAGGGCTCCTGATGGGATTAGGTTCACTTGGTTTGGGCCAGATGAGCCCTCATGCAAAAAACCTCCTCACAATCTGTGTTGAAGCCTGGAGACTGGCCCGGTTGTTTTCAAGGTAAGCCCTTTACAGGCCCTGAGGTTTTTGTTCTTTCAGAAGCTCTGAGGGCTCCTGATGGGATTAGGTTCAAGTGGTGTGGGCGGAATGATCCCGGAGCCAAAAAAAGGAAGAAAAAAAAACCCTCCTCCTCCACAGTCTGAGTTGAATGGATTAGAATCCAAAACCCTACCATATGTTGTCTTCAAGAAACACACAGAGATACTGACAAGATCAGAAATAAAGGATGGAGTAAGACCTTTTGGGCCTCAACTAATAGAAAGAAGGCAAGAGTTGCATTCATGATATCTAGCAAAGCCAAAGCACAAATAGACCAGATTAAAAGGGATAGGGAAGGTAAATACCTGTTGTCAAAATGAACTATAGATAAGGAGGAAATATTACTAATCAACATGTATGCACCAAATGGTATAGCATCCAAATTTTTAATGTAGAAACTAGGAGAATTGAAGGAGGAAATAGACAGTAAAACCATATTAGTGGGGGATCTCAACCAACCACTACCAAATTTATTTTTTTATTTTTATAATATTTTATTTGATCATTTCCAAGCATTATTCATTAAAGGCAAAGATCATTTTTTTTTCCTCCCCCCCACATCCCCGTAGCCGACACGTGATTCCACTGGGTATTCCATGTGTTCTTGCTTCGAACCCATTGCCATGTTGTTGATATTTGCATTAGAGTGTTTGTTTATAGTCTCTCCTCTGTCATGTCCCCTCAACCCCTATAGTCAAGCAGTTGCTTTTCCTCGGTGTTTCTACTCCCACCGTTTATCCTCTGGTTATGGATAGTGTTTTTTCTCCTAGATCCCTGCAGATTGTTCAGGGGCATTACACCACCACTAATGGTGAAGTCCATTATGTTCTATTATACCACAGTGTATTAGTCTCTGTGTACAATGTTCTCCTGGTTCTGCATCTTTCGCTCTGTATCACTTCCTGGAGGTGGTTCCAGTCTCCATGGCAGTGCTATAGCTGGATCAAAGGGCAGACAGTCTTTTATCACCCTTTGGGCATAGTTACAAATTGCTAACAAACTAAGAGACCACAAAGCTTGGAACACAATATTTAGAAAGGCAAGAGAGCTGGGTCTCCAGCCAAGAATCAACTACCCAGCAAAACTGACTTTATACTTCCAGGGGAAAGTATGGGCATTCAACAAAATAGAAGATTTCCAAGCATTGGCTAAGAAAAGATCAGAACTTACTGGAAAATTTGATATCCAAGCACAGAAAGCAAAAGAAACATGAAAAGATAAATATGAAAGAAAAGGAAAAGGAGATAAATCTTTAAGTCAAACTCTCTTCTATCAGGACTACATTTACATCAAATTATATATATTAATATGTGGGGAAAATGTTTGTGTAATTCTCAAAAATTGTATGCATCATAAGAGTAGTTAGAAGAAACATGCATAGGGAAAGTTTAGGGCATTAAGAAGATTTAGGGATTGTGGAGGCAAAGAAAGGAAAAGGGAGGGGGGAACTGTCGATAACACTAAGATTTACTTCAAGAAATGGGGGGGGGGACTTAATAGAATAATCTTTCCCATATAAAGATACACATAGGAACGGGAGGGGAACAACTCTCATATGAGAAGGAGAGGAAGAGAGCATGAAGTAGAATTACTTAAACCTTACTCTCAGTGAAATCAAATCTGAGAGGGAAGAACATCTAGATCCAGTGGGATCCTGAATTCTATCTCATCCATTAGGGCAAGAAAAAAAGGAAAATTAAGGAGGGGGAGGGGAAGGAGTATAAAAAGGGAGGGAAGGAGAGGGGGGAGGGAAGCGAGCATAAAAAGGGAGGAGCTAGAAAGGGAAGCATCTCAAGGGAGGGGACTAGGGGGACTGACCTAAAGTAAATCACTGGTTCAAAAGGAGATAGCTAAAGAAGAAAGGTCAGAACTAGGGGAAGATATCAAAATGCCAGCGAATCCACAAATAACGATCATAACTTTGAACGTTAATGGGATGAACTCACCCATAAAACATAGACAAATAGCAGATTGCATTAGAATGCAAAACCCTACCATATGTTGTCTTCAAGAAACACATATGAGACGGGTTGACACTCACAAGGTTAGAATTAAAGGTTGGAGTATGACCTTTTGGGCCTCAACTGATAGAAAGAAGGCAGGAGTTGCAATCATGATATCTGACAAAGCCAAGGCACAAATAGACCTGATCAAAAGGGATAGGGAAGGTAAATATATTCTGCTAAAAGGGAGTATAGACAATGAGGAAATATCACTAATCAACATGTATGCACCAAATGGTATAGCATCCAAATTTTTAATAGAGGAATTAGGAGAATTGAAGGAGGAAATAGACAATAAAACCATATTAGTGGGAGACTTGAACCAACCACTATCAAATTTAGATAAATCAAACCAAAAAATAAACAAGAAAGAGGTAAAAGAGGTGAATGAAATCTTAGAAAAATTAGAGTTAATAGAAATATGGAGAAAAATAAATAGGGACAAAAAGAATACACCTTTTCAGGACCACATGGCTCATTCACAAAAATAGATCATACACTAAGTCACAGAAACATGGCACTCAAATACAGAAAAGCAGAAATAATAAATGCAGCCTTTTCAGATGACAAGGCAATAAAAATATTGATTGGCAAGGGTACATGGAGAGGCAAATCAAAAATTAATTGGAAATTAAATAATATGATACTCCAAAATCGTTTAGTCAGAGAAGAAATCATAGAAACAATGAATAATTTCGTTGAGGAAAATGACAAAGGCGAGGCATCCTTTCAAACCTTTTGGGATTCAGCCAAGGCCGTACTTAGAGGAAAATTAATATCCCTGAGTGCATATATTAAGAAATTAGGGAGAACAGAGATCAAGGAATTGGAAATGCAATAAAAATGACCATCCTACCCAAACTCATGTATCTATTTAGTGCCATACCCATGGTACTTCCAAAAAAATTTTTTTTACTGATTTAGAAAATACCATAACGAAGTTCATTTGGCAGAACAAAAGATCAAGGATATCCAGGGAAATAATGAAAAAAAATGCAAAGGAAGGGGGTCTTGCAGTCCCAGATCTCAGACTATATTACAAAGCAGCGGTCATCAAAACAATTTGGTACTGGCTAAGAGACAGAAAGGAGGATCAGTGGAATAGACTGGGGGCAAGCAACCTCAGCAAGACAGTATATGACAAACCCAAAGATCCCAGCTTTTGGGACAAAAATCCACTATTTCATAAAAACTGCTGGGAAAATTGGAGGACAGTGTGGGAAAGATTAGGCTTAGATCAACACCTCACACCCTACACCAAGATAAATTCAAAATGGGTGAATGACTTGAACATAAAGAAGGAAACTATGAGAAAATTAGGCGAACACAGAATACTATACATATCAGACCTTTGGGAAAGGAAATACTTCAAAACCAAGCAAGAATTAGAAAGAGTTACAAAATGCAAAATAAATCATCTGGATTACATCAAATTAAAAGGTTTTTGTACAAACAAAACCAATGTAACCAAAATCAGAAGGGTAGCAACAAATTCGGAAACAATCTTCATAAAAACCTCTGACAAAGATTTAATTACTCAAATTTATAAGGAACTAAATCAATTGTACAAAAAATCAAGCCATTCTCCAATTGACAAATGGGCAAGGGACATGAACAGGCAGTTCTCAGCCAAAGAAATCAAAACTATTAATAACCACATGAAAAAGTGCTCTACATCTCTTATAATCAGAGAGATGCAAATAAAAAAACTCTGAGGTATCACCTCACACCTAGCAGATTGGCTAACATGAGAGCTATGCAAAGTAATGAATGCTGGAGGGGATGTGGCAAAGTGGGGACATTAATTCTTTGCTGGTGGAGTTGTGAATTGATCCAACCATTCTGGAGGGCAATTTGGAACTATGCCCAAAGGGCTATAAAAGACTGTCTGCCCTTTCATCCAGCCATAGCACTGCTGGGCTTGTACCCCAAAGAGATAATGGACAAAAAGACTTGTACAAGAATATTCATAGCTGCGCTCTTTGTGGTGGCCAAAAATTGGAAAATGAGGGGATGCCCTTCAATTGGAGAATGGCTGAACAAATTGTGGTATATGTTGGTGATGGAATACTATTGTGCTCAAAGGAATAATAAAGTGGAGGAATTCCATGGAGACTGGAACAACCTCCAGGAAGTGATATAGAGCGAAAGTAGCAGAACCAGGAAAACATTATACACAGAGACTGATACATTGTGGTACAATCGGAGGTGATGGACTTCTCCATTAGTATCAATGCAATTTCCCTGAACAATCTGCAGGGATCTAAAAAAAATACTACCCACAAGCAGAGGATAAACTGTGGGAGTAAAAACGCCGATGAAAAGCGACAGCTTGACTACAGGGTTGGAGGAGATAAGACTGAGGAGAGACTCTAAATGAACAATATAATGGAAATTCCAAGAACAGGGAAATGGGTTCGAGTCAAGAACACATGTGATAACCAGTGGAATCATGCATCGGCTATGGGAGAGGGAAAGGCGGGGGACGGGGGAGAGGAAAAGAAAACGATCATTGTTTGCAATGAATATTGTATGAAAACGACCAAATAAAATAATGTTTAAATAAATAAAAAAAAAAGGTATGCCCCCCTGAAAGTCGGAGTCCGAGAACACTCGGGTCTATGGGGAAATCAGAAGGAAGGTCCCAGGACCCCTACCCCCACCCGGGGAAAGTGACCTCAGCAAGACAGAATATGACAAACCCAAAGATCCCAAAAATTGGACAAAAATCCAATATTTCATAAAAACTGCTGGGAAAATTCGAGGACAGTTTGGGAAAGATTAGGCTTAGATCAACACCTCACACCCTACACCAAGATAAATTCAAAATGGGTGAATGACTTGAACATAAAGAAGGAAACTGTAAGAAAATGAGGCAAACACAGAATAGTATACACGTCAGACCTTTGGGAAGGAGAGGCTTTAAAACGAAGCAAGACTTAGAAAGAGTCACAAAATGCAAAATAAATAATCTGGACTACATCAAATTAAAAAGTTTTTGTACAAACAAAACCAATGTAACTAAAATCAGAAGGGAAGCAGCACATTGGGAATCAGTCTTCATAAAAACACCTGACAAAGGTTTAATTACTCAAATTTACAAAGAGCTAAATCAATTGTACCAAAAATCAAGCCATTCTCCAATTGGTAAATGGGCAAGGGACAGGAACAGGCAGTTCTCAGCCAAAGAAATCAAAATTCTTAATAAGCACATGAAACAGTGTTCTACATCTCTTATGATCAGAGAGCTGCAAATCAAAACAACCCTCAGGGATCACCTCACACTTAGCAGATCGGCTAACATGACGGCAAAGGAAAGTAATGAATGCTGGAGGGGATGTGGCAAAGTAGGGACATTAATTCATTGCTGGTGGAGTTGTGTATTCATCCAACCATTCTGGAGGGCAACTTGTAACTATGCCCAAAGGGTGATCAAAGACTGTCTGCCCTTTGATCCAGCTATAGAACTGCCATGGAGACTGGAAAGACCTCCAGGAAGCAATGCAGAGCGAGAGGAGCAGAACCAGGAGAACATTGTACACAGAGACTAATACCCTGTGGTATAATCGAAGGCCATGGACTTCTCCATTAGTATCAATGCAATATCCCTGAACAATCTGCAGGGATCTAAGAAACACTATCTACGAGCAGAGGATAATCAATAGGCTTGACTAAAAGTAAATCACCAGGTTTAAAGGATAAAGCAAAAGAAGAAAGGACAGTAGTAGGGAAGGATTTCGAAATGCTAGGAAATTAAAAAGTGACAATCATAACTTTGAACGTAAATGGGATGAACTCACCCATAAAACGTAGAAGAAGAAGAGAGTGGATTAGAATTCAGAATCCTACCATATGGTATCTACGAGAAACACAGCTGAGGGGGATATAGACTCACAAGTGTCAGAATTAAAGGTTGGGGTAAGACCTATTGGGCCTCAACTGATGGAAAGAAGGCAGGAGTTGCAGTCACCGTATTTGACAAAGTCAAACTAGACCTGGTTAAAAGGGACAGGGAAGGTAAATACATCCTGAGGAAAGGGATGATCGATAATGAGGAAAAAACACTCATCAACCGGTATGCACTGTGAATCTTAAAATTTCTCAGAGTCTTCCTTAGAACATTTGGTTAGCGCTATTCCCCAGTTTAAACAATGAAGGTACTTAAGCAGGAATGTATTGGGAACTTTCAAATTACTTCACCCATACTTAGGCATACTTTAGGGGAAGGTAAAGTTGTAAAACTCCTTACTGAACAATGAAAAATTACTTAACTCATACTTCGAGTGAGGCAAAAGCCCTTAAGTTAGCTCTATTTTTAGATCTAATACAAAAGGGTAAATAAAGTGGAACAGGAAGTACATAAAGGAGATTAATTCATTTCTTCATGCTTTAGGGCACTGACAGAGTCCCTCCAGGACGCCAAGCTGCTCATGCAGGAGGTAGGATAGAATCCAATTAAACTAAGCCTGAGAAAGGAAGATCAGGAAACAAAGGAAGATCAGGACAAACAAAGAGATCACAATGGAATGCAAAGTAACACATTGCTAACTATGGATAACTAATTAGGTATCTGTGAAAGTCAATAACCCCTGAGTTTTATCCACTTATCCCTGACCACACAAAACTGTGCATGACCTATGTGTTATCCACTTATCACTTACCACAGACATGTATTTATGATAAGCTTGCTTGGTTGAAAAATAAGGACCTGTATGGGAAAGGAAATAGCCTGGATGCTCGTAACTTATATAAACTGTCTCGTAATGCCAGTCGGATACCATTTCCTCTAGGGTAGACTGTTCCGGTTTGTAGGTATTTTATTCTTTCTCAAACAATAAATAACAATTACAAGAAATGAATTTCTGGTTGTCTGACTTAGCTTTAGGGTGTATCCCACATCACTCTGATGATCATCAATTTTTCTGGAACTCTCATGATCAATTGCTATATAAAGTCAGCTATTCTGAGAAGAGAAAAATAATCATCAGTAAGAGTAATTATATTCTGAAATCTGAACTCTTTTATTCCCACAAAAAATTAAACCAAGAAACCCCCCAAAATGCACATTCAGCTTTTTATCCCTAGCTTCAATTTATTTCAACCTTGTCCTGTGTCTACATTTATCTGTGATAACTTGCCTTTCCTTATGAACTGATTTCAGATATTTTGGTAGGAAAATTGCCTGTATAACTATAGCTATGTGGTTTCTCTTTTTATTTTCTCAGCAATGAAATTTTTTCATTTGTTTGATGCTAAGAAAATCAATGAATGCATCATCCGTTCTTTCTCGTAAGAGAAGAATGAACAAAAATCATTTTATGCTCAAAGGGTGTCATAACAATTGTCTTTAATATGAAAACATTAACATATACTGAACTAATTTGTCTAAAATGAGGGGTAATCGCAGGAATGAAAAAGTTTTCTGTTTGCTGATAGTGGAATTGAAAGAACTAAGTGGAGGAAAAAATAAAATTTTAATTTATGGGAAGAATCCTAAATGTTAAAGATCAAAATCATAGGAATTATTTTTATTTTAAAAGTAGATTTAATTCCTTAGTTTCTGTTTTGAAGATCACACAAAATTTGGAAAACAATATTAAGCTTTCTTTGTAGATAGAGCAACATGATATATTTGACCCAGGCTTCCAATGCCGAGAGAGTGGGACTGTCTCTGTGCATCGACTTTTCCAATTCAATCTCCTTCACACACAAGAATCTTTGTGCACACTCATCTAAACACCATTGTAAACCTCAAAATTTCTCAGACTTATGAATGTTAGGGGTTTCCCCCATTGGGGAATCTTCTACTTAAAAAAAAATTCCCTAGCAGATGGTGAGAACTCTACTTGAGTGTGGGGGCTCCTTGCCTTGGGAATATCCCTACAACACCCTACTTAGGCCTGCTTTAGGACAGAGAGCTCCTTGAGAACAATGAAAACTACTTTGATTCATGCTTATAGAAGGGACGGGAAGTTCTTTAAGTTATGACTGTTTTAGAATTGATACAATGAGATACTGAGTACCTATAAAGGTGGGGCAACTTGTAAACTACTTAAACCTAAAAAGGTGATAACTTAATCAGAGGTTATTTCTAGTGAAATTTGTCAACACGGCAGCATTTTTTCCCTGACTTACTAAAGAGAATAAAACTACTCAGCTGTGAATTCAAAATGGACGGTCCTTTAGAAAACATCTATAGTGATTGGTAGATGTAAGGACTTAGGGGAGGTAACAGAGAAGATTTTGCCCTTAAAAAGAAGAGCTCAGGGAAGAGCTGGAAAGTCATTCTGAAACATTCAGATTGGAGAGACTCATTCTGAGGAGGCTGCTTCTGAAACATTCAGATGGAGGAGGGACCTGGTGAAAGCAGCTGAGATGCTGCTGGCCTGGTGTCATTAGAAATCCTTACTTAGGGGGCAGCTGGGTAGCTCAGTGGATTGAGAGCCAGGCCTAGAGATGGGAGGTCCTAGGTTCAAATCTGGCCTCAGCCACTTCCTAGCCTTGTGACCCTGGGAAGTCAGTTGACCCCCATTGCCTAGCCCTTACCACTCTTCTGCCTTGGAGCCAATACACAGTATTGACTCCAAGACAGAAGGTAAGGGTTTAAAAAAAAAATCCTTACTGAGACAGATCTTATGATGAGTTATAAAAAACTGTCTGATTTCTCTTTTAAGACTCAGGTCTAGGCCAAATTGGCTTTGAGGCCCTTCATACTTATTCCTTTCTTACTCTCTATCTCTTTCTTTGATTACTCATTGTATTGTTAATTAAAATCTCTATAAAACCCAATTGATTTGGGTATTTGAATAATTGGGAATATTTCCCTGGCCACCACCTTATTTTTGATTTTAAATCCAAGACACTGTAGTGAAACATATTTCTGAGGTCAAATTTTACTCACCCTCTCTTATATCTATCATCATTTATATCTTCCACGATTTTAATCACTACAGTTTAAGACCTCAACCATTTTAAATCTCACACCATTGAGGAAAACTCACAGAGAAAATCGTCATCCTCGGTTACCGAGAGACGACTACTACTATATTTGACAACGCAGGAGAAATTGGTGAATTTACCTTAGTTTTATGGCGACATTTTCTCTGACTTCTATATTCAATTTCTAGTCGATTTCTAGCCCTGTATTAAAACTGTACTTCTTGGGTAACTACTGACTACAGAGAGAATCTACTTTGTCGAACAATTGCAGCTATTATGAAGTGGAATGCTCAGTGTTCAAAGTTCTGAAAGAGAATTTTCTGTGTACTTCTCCAAAGCTACTTCTGTTTCAGAGTCCAGATCAAAGTGTGCCAGAGATTTCAGTTGTTATATTGCTCAGACCAGAGGCAAAAAGATCTTTGAGTACTTATATATTTTCAACATTCTGGTGACTGGTAAGAGAACATATTTGGTTCACTATCCCACATATTTTATGCCCTTTTCTCTCCCACTCTCTTTTCTTCCCTCTAGCCATCTTCAATTCCTCTTTCCCCCTCTACCTTTCCCTGCTCTGTCCTTTCGAAGGTTCATCCCCTCTCTTTTTCTTCTACATCCAACCTTTCTCTGATCCATCCTACCCCTCTCCCCTTTTGACTACAACTCCTATCCTTTTCCTACTCTGTGTGCTGTCTCAACCTCTTCATCCCTCTACTCTTCTCCTCCCCTTCTCTCTTTTCTTCAACTGTCTTTCCATTCTTTCATTTCACCCTCTCCTGATTCTCTCTTCTTTTTCCAGTCTTGTCCCCTGATCCGTCACTTTGTCACCCTCCTCACTCCTTCCCCTAAGCCTACCGTGTCCTGACCTTCCTTTCCCAACTCCACACTACAGAGCCCCCCATTTCCTGATGGTTCTCCTCTTTCAATGCACCTTTTTTTTTATACTCTCTCATGGCCTTTTCCTTCCTTTGCTTTCTCCCCTCTGTGTACCGCTTCACCCCCACCCCCCTCCTTACCTTCCTTCCTCTGTCTTTTCTATTCACCCCTCTCAACCTATTTTTCCACTTCCCATTTGACCGGAGATTCCAAGGGGGAATCCGGTATTTTATTGACACTCTCAGGGGGGAACAGCAATCACACCTCCATGATCAGCAAAGGGACAGACATCACTGGCTTCTCCGTGGATCGGAGAAATGCGGGAAACAGCCTCGCAATGGACAGGGTTGCTCAAAACAGCACAGGACGACCGCCTCCACCCAGAATTTTCTCACCAGAGCAAACCCGAATCCATCGAGACCCATTCTCCGGATGAGAAAGGGGTCTTCCAGCCTCATTTACTGGAAGGATCAGGGGGGGAGTTAGGGCAAAAGTCATGAAAGGTTTCAAGTCAACAAAATCAAGTACATTACTGCTCAGGAAAAGAACCACAAGAGGCACTGTGGCTCAGAGTTACAGGCTCACAAAAGACCGATACTGAAGAAGACGGAGTCATTTTCTAAGGGGCTGAAGGACTTACCTCAGAAGTTGGATCAAAGGGAGTTACATTTCCTCCTTGGAAAACCCAGAGAACCTAAAAGGAACCGCCCCCGTAGCAAAGTCAAACAAAGATTCCGATTGGACAACGGACACGCCCTTGAACTGCACACTGGACCTTTCCAAAGGCGAAAGCTGTGGGGGGCGGGGAAGGGGGAGTTCGTGGGAGGGACAGCAAAGGGGCGGGGGTGGAGACAGTGGCTGCAGGCCCCAGAGGTAAAAGGCTACACCTCCACCCTGGGAAACCGAGGACTAACAGGAGAAATGTGCTGGCAATTAGCGAGTGCCATGGTGGCGGGCAACCTGACATGCCTTCCAGACTCGTTTTCCCCCTCGCCAACCTCCCCAGCCCGCTCCAACAACCTCCCTGGGCTGGCCCAATTACCCTCCAACATTTCCGTTTCGCTCCCTCTTATTCTCTTCACCTCCTTCTAGCTGGATTTCTCTGCCCTTCGCCCCCCCCCCTTTCCATTCTGTCCCTCCCAACTTTCTCTCCTTTTCTAACCACCCTCTTTCTCTGCTCCTCCCTGACCTCACTCTTATACTTTTTCTACTCTTCATCCAGTCTAGGTCTCTTCATCGCTCGAGTCTACCACCATGGGAGCCTCCTGACTACCACAGCCTTCACCCAGGATTTGGCTCACCGAAGCAAACACGACTTCATCCAGAGACATTCTCCAGAAGAGAAAAGGGTCTTCAAGCCTCTTCTACAAAAGGGATTCGGGGCAAATGAGCGCAAAAGTCATGAAAGGGTTCGGGTCTGCAAAATCAAGTACGTGATGCTCAGGAAAAGAACCACGGAAGGCACTTGAGGCTCAGGGAGACGTGCTCACAACAGACCGATAGTCTCAAAGCCAGAGTTGATTTCCAAGGGGCTGAAAGGCTTACCTCGGAAGTTGGATCAGAGGGAGTTCAATTTTCTCCCAGGACTACGGGGAGAAAAGAACTGAAAGGAACCGCCCACCTAGCAATGCCAAGCGAAGATTCTGATTGGACAAGTGACTTGTCAGTGGCCCTAGAGTGGACAATTCCAAGGTCGTAAGCAGCGGGGGTGGCGGGGGAATGGGGAGGTGAGAGGCGCCACGAGCCTGGGGTGGCTGCAGGCCAGAGATCCCCAACACCCCACCTCTACCCGGAGAAACCGAGGAGTAAAAGGAGAAATGTGCTGGCAATTAGCGAGTGCCCTGGTGGAGGGCAACCTGACATGTCTTCTGGACTCGTTTCCTCCCCTCGCCAACCTCCGCAGCCCGCTCCAACACCTCCCTGTGCTGGCCCAATTACCCTCCAACATTTCCCTGTTGGCTCCCTCTCAAACTCTTCACCTCCTTTTAGCGTTATTTCTCTGCCTTCTGCCCACCCCACGCCCACACACCCCTCTTTCTATTCTGTCCTTCGCAACTTTCATCTCCTCTCTCTTCTCCTTTTCTATCCACCCTCTTTCTCTGCTCCTCCCTTCCTGCTCCCTTTCGTCAGCCTCCTATACTTGTTCGACTCTGTATCCAGTGTGGGTCTCTTCATCCCACTGCTCTCATCCTTTCCCCTCTCCCCGTCTCTTCCTTTAACTCTCTTTGCATTATTTTTTCCCCTCTCCCTTCTCTATCCCTTTTTCTCATTTCCTCTTTTCCTTCTCGCCTGCCTCTTTGGCGGACTCCCAACTTTCTCCCTGGTCTCGCCCGCTTCTGCTGCTCTCTCCTTCTTCTGCCTCCAGCCCCTGCCCTCCCATTTCTCTCCCTCTCTCTCTCTTCTTTCCATTTTCGACCCCTCATGTCCCCTCCCCCCTTCCTCTTGCCATACTCCTCTCCTCTTTCCCCCTCTCTACCTTTTCCTGGTCTGTCTTTCCCAACGTCCATCCCCTCGGCTCTTCTTTTCCATCCAACCTTTCTCTGATCCACACTCACCCTTCCCCCTTCTTACCTCCACAATAATCCTCATCTTCTTTCTGCTCGGTATGCTGTCTAGATCTCCTCAGTCCTCTAGTCTTCTCCTCCCGTTTTTTCTTTTCCTTTTCTGTTTTCTCCTCTCTCGTACCTTCCTCTTTCATTGCTAAACCCACTCCGCACCCTTTCCCTTCTTTCCCTCTGCATGCGCCTGTTCTCCCTTGCCCTCCTTAGCTTCTTTCCTCTGCCTGTTTCTTTTTTATTCACCCCTCTCAACCTAGTTTTCCAAAAGTCATGAGAGGATTCAAGTCAAATAAATCAAGTACATTACTGCTCAGGAAAAGAACCACAAGAGGCACTGAGGTTCAGAGATACAGGCTTCCACTAAGGAAGGCCCTCCCAGCTGGTAGATAATTCATTCTTTCTTAAATAATAAATAATGGTTCCAGAATTGAATGTATGGGTTTCTATACTAGCTTTATGAACTATTTGACATCACTGTTGATCATCAATTTTTCTGGAAGTCTCTTGACCAATTCCTATATAAAGTTGGTTCTTCTGAGTAGAGAAAAATGTAATTAAATAAAAAAAATCTGAACTCTTCTATTAGTTATTTTTCCCCCACCAAAAAAAGATCAAACCAAGAATCAAAAAATATAGATTCAGATTTTTATCCCTATCTTCAACTTATTTCAACCACGTACTGTGCCTATATTTATCCATGATAACTTATCCTTGCTTGATGAACACATTTTAGATATTTTGGTAGGACAATTCCCTGTATCACTATAGTATTATATCTACGTATTTTATCTTATTTTGTCATCAATGGAACTTTTCCCACTTCTGTGGATTCTAAGCAAATAAATGAATGTATAATCTATTCTTTCTAGTACAAGAAGGGTGCACAGAACGTCATTTTATGTTCAAAAGGTGACATAACAATTGTCTTTCCGCTGCAAATCTTAACACATACCAAACTAATTTATCAAAAATGAGAGGTAATAGCAGGATTTGCTAAACGCTTTGCTGATAGTGGAATTCAAAGAACTAAGTGGAGGAAAAATTAGAGTTTTAATTCATAGAAAGACTCCTAAATGTATTAGGAATGATAAAAATCATAAAAATTATTTTTAATTGCAAAATTAGATTTAGTACCTTAGTTTCTGTTTTGAAAATGATACAATTTTTAAAAAGCAATATTAAGCTTTGTTTGTAGACATAGCAACATGATTTATTTGACAAATCAGGAGAAACTGTTCAATTTACCTTAGTTATATGTGGACATTTTCTCTGTCTCCTATAATTATAGTCAATTTCCAGCCCATTATTAAAATTCTACTTCTTGTGTAACTTCTGACTGCATACAGAATCTTTGTTGCTTGAAAATTGCAGGTATTATAGAGTGGAATGCTCCGAGTTCAAAGTTCAGAAACAGAATTTTCTGGAAGCTTCCCCAAAGCTACTTCTGTTTCTGAGTCCAGATCCAAGTGTGGCAGATATTTCCGTTATGGTTTTTCTCAGAGCATACGCAACAGTGAACACATTTGATTTACTATCCCACATATTTTATTTTCGATGGAGATATTATGTCTAAATAGATTATATAGATTTTATTCATTGAATATTACATATGCAATATAGAAATTGTATTATGATGAAATTATGTTTCCTAGATTACATAGAAATATCACAAAGAAGTCATATGATTCTGTAGAAAGTAAATTAATCTTTTAGTGTTATTACAGATTTAAGTCACTTAAATAGATTTTCATTTTCCACATTTTGGTCAAGTAATTTGCTTCTTGTTTATCTTCACTTCAGTCATCCAGCAGTCACTTTATCTTTAATAAATGTCTTAGGCGGTTTTCAAAGATCTAACTAAGTTGAAAGTGCTTTGTAGTTTGCTTTTCCCTCTGGTGTTTGGAAAAAGGAAATCTGGGGATGACAAGTCTTTCCAATTGAAGCATACTTCCTGATACTGTGTTTAATAATTTTTAGTTTACACTACTTAAAGATGGCAGGATAGATAAAATCTTGATGAAATATCTGGGTCAGAATGTGACTGAAGAAATTACAGGTTTTCCAACTGACTCGAGGCACGATACTTAAACTCTGACTTAATGTTCTCCTCCATAAGATGAACCTGAGGCTATAGAGCATGTCATGTAATTTCTAACCCTAGGAACACAAAACATAAACACAGATCTAAGCTTGGAAGAATGATAGTTATATTGTATATTGGAAGGGAGACCAGTCCAACAACAAAACCCTTCTCCTGTTCAAGACCAAGAGACCCTGAAAAGTATGAGAGACCTTATTTTCTACCCCTCAAATTAGAACTTTTAAAAATAATTCTTTCAACATTATTTTATTTTGTCATTTTCACACATTAGTCATTGGAAACAAAGATACTTTTCTATTCCTCCCCGCTGACGCAAGATTACACTGGTTATCATGTGTCCTTGATTCGAACCTATTTTCATGTGGTTGGTATTTGCATTAGGTTGTTCATTTAGAGTCTCTCCTCAGTGATGTCCTCTCAACCCCTGTAGTCAAGCAGTTGTTTTTCTCAATTTGTCGTCTGCTTGTGGCTAGTGTTTTTTCTTCTAGGTCCCTGCAGAAAGTTCAGGGACTTTGTATTGACACTAATTGAGAAGTCCATTTGGCTCGGTTTTACCACAGTGTTTCAGTCTCTGTGTACTATGTTTCCCTAGTTCTAATTCCTTTCACACTGCATCACTTCCTGGAGGTTGTTCCAGACTCCATGGAATTCTTCCGCTTTATCATTCCTTTTAGTACAGTAGTATTCCGTCACCAACATATACCACAAGTTGTTCAGCCATTCCCCAATTGAAGGGCATCCCCTCATTTCCCAATTTTTGGCACCACAAAGAGTGCAGCTATAAACATTCTTGTACAAGTCTTTTTCCTTATTATCTCTTTGGGGGTACAGTCCCAGCAGTGCTATGGCTGGATCAAAGGACAGACAGTCTTTGATCACCCTTTGGGCATAGTTCCAAATTGCCCTCCAGAATGGTTGGATCAATTCACAACTCCACCAGCAATGAATTAATGTCCCTACTTTGCGACATCCCCTCCAGCATTCATTACTTTCCTTTGCTGTCATGTTAGCCACTCCACTGGGTATCACATGTGTTCTTGATTCGAACCCATTGTCATGTTGTTAATGTTTGCATTAGAGTGTTTGTTTAGAGTCTCTTCTCTGTCATGTCCCCTCAACCACTATCGTCAGGCAGTTGCTTTTCCTCGGTGTTTCTACTCCCACAGCTTGTCCTCTGCTTATGAATAGTGTTTTTTCTCCCAGAAAATTATTCCTTTTAGCACAATAGTATTCCATCACCAACATATACCACAGTTTGTTCAGCCATTCCCCAATTGATGGGCATCCCCTCATTTTCTAATTTTTGGCCAACACAAAGACCGCAGCTATGAATATTCTCGTACAAGTCTTTTTCTCCATTATCTCTTTGGGTTACAGACCCAGCCGTGCTATGACTGGATTAAAGGGTACACATTCTTTTGTTGCCCTTTGGGCATTTGGGCATCCAAATTGCCCTCCAGAATGGTTCGATAAGTTCACAACTCCACTAGCAATGAATTAATGTCCCTACTTTGTCACATTCCCCTCCAGCATTCATTACTTTCCTTTGCTGTCATGTTAGCCAATCTGCTAGGCATGAGGTGATACCTCAGAGTTGTTTTGATTTGCATCTCACTGACTATAAAAGTTTTAGAACACTTCTTCATGTCCTTATTAATAGTTTTGATTTCTTTATCTGAAAACTGCCTATCCATGTCCCTTGCCCATTTATCAATTGGAGAATGGCTTGATTTCTTTGTACAATTGATTTAGCTCTTCATGAATTGGAGTAATTATTCCTTTGTCAGAGGTTTCTATGAAGATTTTTTTCCCAATTTGTTGTTTCCATTCTGATTATAGTTACGTTGGTTTTGTTTGTTTAAAGCTTTTTAATTTGATGTAGTCAACATTATTTATTTTAAGTTTTGTGATTCTTTCTATGTCTTGCTTGGTTTTAAAGTCTTTCCCCTCCCAAAGGTCTGACATGTATACTATTCTGTGTTTACCCAATTTACTTATAGTTTCCTTCTTTATGTTTAAGTCATTCACCCATTTTGAATTTATCTTGATGTAGGGTGTGAAGTGTTGAACAATTCCTAATCTCTCCCACACTGTCTTCCAAATTTCCCAGTAGTTTTTATCGAATAGTGGATTTCTGTCCAAAAAGCTGGTATCTTTGGGTTTATCGTATACTGTCTTGCTGAGGTCGCTTGCCCCCAGTCTATTCCATTGATCCTCCTTTCTGTCTCTTAGCCAGTAGCACATTGTTTCGATGACAGCTGCTTTGTAATATAGTTTAAGGTCTGGGACTGCAAGGCCCCCATCATTTGTGGGTTTTTTTCATTATTTCCCTGGATATCCTTGATCTTTTGTTATTCCAAATGAACTTTGTTATGGTTTTTACTAAATCAGTAAAGAAATTTTTTGGGAGTTCAATGAGCATGGCACTTAATAGATAAATAAGTTTGGGTGGGATGGTCATTTTTATTATATTGGCTCGTCCTATCCAAGAGCAGTTAATGTTTTCCCAATTGCTCAAGTTTAGTTTTAGTTGTGTGGAGAGTGTTTTGTAGCTGTGTTCATATAGTTCCTGTGTTTGTCTCAGGAGATAGATTCCTAGGTATTTTATTTTGTCTAAGGTGATTTTGAATGGGATTTCTCTTTCTAGTTTTTGCTGCTGAGCTCTGTTGGAGATATATAGAAATGCTGATGACTTATGAGGGTTTATTTTGTATCCTGCAACTTTGCTAAAGTTGTTGATTATTTCAATTAGCTTTTTGGTTGAATCTCTAGGATTCTTTAAGTAGACCATCATGTCATCTGCAAAGAGTGATAACTTGGTCTTCTCCTTGCCTATTTTGATGCCTTCAATTTCTTTTTCTTCTCTAATTGTTTAGTGTTTCTAGTACAATGTCAAATAGTAGAGGTGATATTGGGATCCTTGTTTCACTCGTGATCTTATCTTATGCATCTAGTTTATCCCCATTGCAGATGATATTAGCTGATGGTTTTAGATATATACTGTTTATTATTTTTAGGAATGACCCTTCTATTCCTATGCTTTCTAGTGTTTTTAATAGGAATGGGTGTTGTATTTTATCAAAGGCTTTTTCTGCGTCTATTGAGATAAACATGTGGTTCTTGCTAGTTTGCTTGTTGATGTGGTCAATGATGTGGATTGTTTTCCTAATGTTGAACCAGCCCTGCATCCCTGGTATGAATCCTACTTGATTATGGTGAATGACCCTTCTAATCACTTGCTGGAGTCTTTTTGCTAGTATCCTATTTAAGAATTTTGCATCTATATTCATCAGGGAGATTGGCCTATAGTTTTCTTTCTCTGTTTTTGACCTGCCTGGTTTTGGAATCAGTACCATGTTTGTGTCGTAAAAGGAGTTTGGTAGAACTCCCTCTTTGCTTATAATGTCAAATAGTTTGTCTTCTATTGGGATTAACTGTTCTCTGAATGTTTGATAGAATTCACTGGTGAATCCATCAGGCCCTGGCGATTTTTTCTTAGGAAGTTCTTTGATAGCTTGTTGGATTTCAATTTCTCATATGGGATTATTTAAGAATTCTATTTCCTCTTCTGTTAGTCTAGGCAGTTTGTATTTTTGTATATATTCATCCATAAGTTTAGGGTTTGACAGTATTTAGGGTTAGGTTTAGGTTAAGGATTAGCATTAGGGTTTAGGTTTAGGTTTAGGATTAGTGTTATGGTTAGGTTTAGGGTTAGGGTTAGGGTTAGAATTAGGGTTTAGATTTAGGGTTAGGGTTAGTGTTATGGTTAGGTTTAGGGTTAGGGTTAGGGTTAGAGTTAGGGTTAGGGTTAGGGTTTTGGTTAGGGTTATGGTTAGTGTTAAAGTGACGAACAGAATTCGGCACATATTTTAGGGTTAGGGTTAGGATTAGGGTTAGAGTTAGCTTTATGGTTGAGTTAGGATTAGAAATGCATTTGTCATTTAAAAACCTATTTAGCATTTGGGTTACAGTTAGAGTTAGGGTTAGAGTTAAGGTTAGTGTTAGGGTTCAAGTTAGGGTTTGAGTTAGGGTTAGGGTTAAGGTTAGTGTTAGAGTTAGGTTTATGTTTAGAGTTAGGGTTAGAAATATATTTATATTTTAAACCTATTTAGGGTTAGGGATAAGTTTAGGGTTTGAGAGTATTTAGGGTTAGGGTTAGGGTTAGCATTAGGGTTTAGGTTTAGGTTTAGGTTTAGGGTTAGCCTTAGGGTTAGAGTTAGGGTTGGAAGTTAGGGTTAGGGTTAAGGTTAGTGTTAGAGTTAGGTTTATGGTTATAGTTTAGGGTTAGAAACATATTTATGTTTTAAAAGCCTAGTTAGGGTTAGGGATAAGTTTAGGTTTTGACAGTATTTCGGGATAGGGTTAGGGTTAGGGTTAGTGTTAGCTTTATGGTTGGGTTAGGATTAGAAATGTATGTATGCTTTAAAAACCTATTTAGAATTTGGGTTACGGTTAGAATTAGGGTTAGGTTTAAGGTTAGTGTTAGGGTTAGAGTTAGCGTTAGGGTTAAGGTTAGTGTTAGGTTTATGGTTAGAGTTAGGGTTAGAAACATATTTATGTTTTAAAAACCTAATTAGGATTAGGGATAAGTTTAGGTTTTGACAGTATTTAGGGATAGGGTTAGGGTTAGGGTTAGCATTATGGTTTAGGGTTAGGGTTAATTTTAGAAATGTATTTATAGTTAGAGTTAGCGTTAGGATTAGAAATGTATTTACTGTTAAGGTTAGTTATAGAAACGTATTTATGGTTTAGGGTTACGGTTAGGTTTAGGATTAGGGTGAGGGTTAGTTTTAGGGTTAGGGTTAGGGTTAGAAATGTATGTATTGTTAGGGTTAGGTTTAGGATTTGGGTTAGGGTTAAGGTTAGTGTTAGAGTTTGGTTTATGGTTAGAGTTAGGGTTAGAAACATATTTACATTTTAAAAACCTATTTAGGGTTAGGGATAAGATTAGGGTTTGACAGTATTTACTGTTAGGTTTAGGGTTAGGGTGAGGGTTAGAGGTAGGATTAGAAATGTATTTAGGCTTAGGTTTAGGGCTTAGGGATTGGGTTATAGTTATGGTTAGGTTTATAGTTAGGTTCAGGAACATATTTAGAGTTGGGGTTAGAGTTTGGCTTATGGTTAATGTTAAGTAGGATAGAAATCGGGATAAATCGGCACATATTTAGGGTTAGGGTTAAGGTTAGGGTTAAAACCATATTTAGTTTTAGGTGTAGGATTAGGGTTATGGTTAGGGTTAGTGTTAGGGATAGATTTAGGCTTAGGGTTAGGGTTAGAAAAGTATTTAATGTTAGGGTTAGGGATAGAAACCCAATTCTGGTAAGGTTTAGAAACGTATTTTTGGTTTGGGTTAATGTTAGAGTTAGGGTGTAAACCTTAAAATTTCTTAGACTTATAAATGTTGGAAATTTCACCATTGGGAAATTTCATATTTGAAAATTTTCCTATTGATAGTGTGTCTTGGCTATTAGAACGTGAATCCCATTGGCATGCATAAAATGTGTCCAAAGTCAACCCCTTCTTCTTGCTTTTCTTGGTGTTTAGATGTTGTTGCTCCTTTGCACTGTTTGCCATCTCTATGGTTTTTTTCTCCCCTTTCCAGTCAGAAATCTGAGTAAGGAGGGCTGGCTTTCAGTGTATGGGTCTACTGATCCGAGGCTTTATCCACAGGCAAATTCTCCATTCTCTGAAGCAGCGCTATCTTCCCCGGGATGCCCAGGGTCTGCCCTCCCCTTCCTACTGGCATTTCGTTTGTTACAGCTCTCAGGTGTGGGCCTTTGGTGTTTTTAGTTAACTCCCAAGACCTGTGGGTGCCCCTTGCTCACTTCAGGGGATCCCTTTGCGCACTCGTTGATTATAGCAAACTAGTTCTGGGAGCCCGGGATCTGAGTTCCTCTTGCCCACCTGCCGGTGTTTCGGGTTTTACTGCTCATAGGAGGGGGGTTCTTGGTGATCTTATTCAGGTTCCCAGACATGGGGCTGCCAGTTGTTCAGTCCTGGGGTGCCCCTCCCTCACTTATTGATTCGGGCCAGTGCAGAATTAAACTCTGGCTCACTCGGAGTGGTGCGCGGGGGGGAGGGTGGGTCAGCTTTTCGTTCCCTTATATTGTGGAAATGCCGAAGTCTCACCTACCTTCAGTGCTTCGACTTCGTGTGGGGTCTCTCCACTCTTATGAGAATGGTTGTTTTTGTTTCTGAGGGGTCTTTTAAGGTCGTTTGTGTCATTGGGTTTGAGGAGAGGAAGCGAGCCTTGTCTACTGTGCAGCCATGCTTACCTGGAAATCGCTCTGGAGGCTTTTCATCGGATTAAATTCAACTGGGTTGGTCTGGATGTGCCCTGAGGAAAAAAGCTCCTGTGAGACTGCAGCCAGAATGTATAACCCAGCCGGGGGGTTCAGGCTCCCTGGTCTCACCATGGCTTCCTCCCCACTGCCCGTTCTGGACGCTCCACGCCCGGCACCCCGGTGCTCACAAGGTAGACCCTCCAAAACAGCACCTTTGCCCTCCCAGAAGTTCCTGCTGCCACTGGGGTCTCAGCGTTCCGGGCTTGGGGGTGGGGGTAGGGGTCCTGGGACCTTCCTTCTGCCTTCCCCATAGACCCGAGTGTTCTTGGATTCCGACTTTCAGGGGAGCATACCTTTTTTTTAAAAATTTAAACATTATTTTATTTGGTCGTTTTCATACATTATTCACTGGAAACAAAGATCGTTTTCTTTTCCCTCCCCTACCCCCCTTCCCTCTCCCATAGCCGACACATGATTCCACTGGTTATGACGTGTTCATGACTAGATCCCATTTCCCTGTTGTTGGAATTTGCATTATAGTGTTCATTTAGAGTCTCTCCTCAGTCTTATCTCCTCCAACCGTGTAGTTAAGAGGTTGCTTTTCATCGGTGTTTTTACTCCCACAGTTTATCCTCTGCTTGTGGGTAGTATTTTTTTTTAGATCCCTGCAGATTGTTCAGGGAAATTGCATTGATACTAATGGAGAAGTCCATCAGCTTTGATTCTACCAAAATGTATCAATCTCTGTGAATAATGTTTTCCTGGTTCTGCTCCTTTCGATCTGCATCACTTCCTGGAGGTTGTTCCAGTCTCCATGGAATTCCTCCACTTTATTATTCCTTTTAGCACAATAGTATTCCATCACCAACATATACCACAATTTGTTCAGCCATTCTCCAATTGAAGGGCATCCCCTCAGTTTCCAATTTTTGGGCACCACAAGGAGCTCAGCTATGAATATTCTTGGACAAGTCTTTTGTCCATTATCTCTTTGCGGTACAAGCCCAGCAGTGCTATGGCTGGATCAAAGGGCAGACAGTCTTTTATCGCCCTTTGGGTATAGTTCCAAATTGCCCTCCGGAATGGTTGGATCAATTCACAACTCCACCAGCAATGAATTAATGTCCCCACTTTGCCACATCCCCTCCAGCATTCATTATTTTGCATAGCTGTCATGTTAGCCCATCTGCTAGGTGTGAGGTGATACCTCAGGGTTGTTTTGATTTGCAGCAACCTGATCATAAGAGATATAGAACACTTTTTCATGTGCTTATTAAGAATTTTGATTTCTTTGACTGAGAACTGCATGTTCCTGTCCCTTGCCTATTTACCAATTGGAGAATAGCTTGATTTTTGGTACAATTGGTTTAGCTCTTTGTAAATTTGAGTAATTAAACCTTTGTCAGAAGTTTTTATGAAGACTGTTTCCCAATGTGTTGTTTCCCCTCTGATTTTAGTTACATATTTTTTGTTGGTACAAAAACTTTTTAATTTGATGTAGTCCAGATTATTTATTTTGCATTTTGTGACTCTTTCTAAGTCTTGCTTGGTTTTAAAGCCTCTCCCTTCCCAAAGGTCTGACGTGTATACTATTCTGTGTTTGCCTCATTTCCATATAGTTTCCTTCTTTATGTTCAAGTCATTCACCCATTTTGAATTTATCTTGATGTAGGGTCTGAGGTGTTGATCTAAATCCAATCTTTCTCACACTGTCCTCCAACTTTCCCAGCAGTTTTTATGAAATAGTGGATTTTTGTCCCCAAAGCTGGGGTCTTTGGGTTTGTCATATACAGTCTTGCTGAGGTCACTTACCCCGAGTCCATTCCACTGATCCTCCTTTCTGTCTCTTAGGCAGTACCAAATTGTTTTAATGAACACATATCATTGATTAGCTCACTGGTTCTATCACTTTCGATTTTATTAATTTCTCCCTTAATTTTTAGGATCTCTAGTTTGGTTTTCTTCTAGGGTTTTTTAATTTGTTCGTTCCCAAGTTTCTTGATTTCATTTCCAATTCATTGATCTCTGCCCGCCCTAATTTCTTAATATATGCACTCATGGGTATGGATTTTCCTCTAAGTACTGCTTTGGCTGCATCCCTCACCACTGTCATTATCCTCAATGAAATTATTAATTGTTTCTCTGATTTCTTCTCTAACTAACCGATTTTGGAGTATCATGTTATTTAATTTCCAATTAATTTTTGATTTCGCTCTCCATATACCCATACTGAACAATATTTTCATTGCTTCATGATCTGAAACGGTTGCATTTATTATTTGGTTTTAAAGTCTTTCCCCTCCCAAAGGTCTGACATGTATACTATTCTGTGTTTACCCAATTTACTTATGGTTTCCATCTTTATGTTTCAGTCATTCACCCATTTTGAATTTATCTTGATGTAGGGTGTGAAGTGTTGAACAATTCCTAATCTCTCCCACACTGTCTTCCAAATTTCCCAGTAGTTTTATCGAATAGTGGATTTCTGTCCCAAAAGCTGGGATCTTTGGGTTTATCGTATACGATCTTGCTGAGGTCGCTTGCCCCCAGTCTATTCTTTTTGGTTGAATGTCTAGGATTCTTTAAGTAGACCATCATGTCATCTGCAAAGAGTGATAACTTGGTCTTCTCCCTGCCTATTACGATGCCTTCAATTTCTTTTTCTTCTCTAATTGTTACTGATAGTGTTTATCCCCATTGCAGATGATATTAGCTGTTGGTTTTAGATATATGCTGTTCATTATTTTTCGGAAGGACAGCTCTATTCCTATACTTCCTAGTGTTTTTAAGAGGAATGGGTGTTGTATTTTATCAAAGGCTTTTTCTGCGTCTATTGAGATAATCATGTGGTTCTTGTTGGTTTGCTTGTTGATGTGGTCAATGATGTGGATGGTTTTCCTAATACTGAACCAGCCCTGCATCCCTGGTATAAATCGTACTTGTTCATGGTGGATGACCCTTCTGATCACTTGCTGGAGTCTTTTTGCTAGTATCCTATTTAAGGTTTTTGCATCTGTATTCATTAGGGAGATTGGTGTATAATTTTCTTTCTCTGTTTTTGGCCTGCCTGGTTTTGGAATCAGTACCATGCTTGTGTCATAAAAGGAGTTTGGTAGAACTCCCTCTTTGCTTATTATGTCAAATAGTTTGTCTTGTATTGGGATTCACTGTTCTCTGAATGTTTGATAGAATTCGCTGGTGAATCCATCAGGCCCTGGGGATTTTTTCTTAGGAAGTTCTTTGATGGCCTGTTGGATTTCTTTTTCTGATATGGGATTATTTAAGAAAACTATTTCTTCTTCTGTTAGTCTAGGCAATTTATATTTTTGTAAATATTCATGAATATCACCTAGATTGGTATATTTATTGCCATATAGTTGGGCAAAGTAGTTTTTAATGATTGACTTAATTTCCTCTTCATTAGAGGTGAGATCCCCCTTTTCATCCTTGATGCTGTTAATTTGCCTTTCTTTTTTCCTTTTTTTAATTAAATTAACAAGTACTTTGTCTATTTTGTCTGTTTTTTCAAAGTACCCGTATCTAGTCTTGTTTATAAGCTTAATAGTTCTGTCACTTTCTATTTTATTAATTTCTCCCTTAATTTTTAGGATCTCTAGTATGGTTTTCTTCTGGAGGTTTTTAATTTGTTCATTCTCAAGTTTTTTGATTTGCATTTCCAATTCCTTGGTCTCTGTCCTCCCTAATTTGTTAATATATGCACTCAGGGATATGAATTTTCCTCTAAGTACTGCCTTGGCTGCATCCCATAAGGTTTGAAAGGATGTTTCGCCGTTGTCATTTTCTTCAACGAAATTGTTAATTGTTTCTATGATTTCTTCTTTAAGTAAACGGTTTTGGAGTGTCATGTTATTTAATTTCCAATTAATTTTTGATTTGGGTCTCCATGTACCCTTGCCAATCAATATTTTAATTGCCTTGTCATCTGAAAATGCTGCAGTTCATATTTCTGCTTTTCTGCATTTGAGTGCCATGTTTCTATGACCTAGTGTATGATCTATTTTTGTGAATGTGCCATGTGGCACTGAAAAGAAGGTGTATTCTTTTTTATCCCTATTTATTTTTCTCAATATGTCTATTAACTTTAATTTTTCTAAAATTTCATTCACCTCTTTTACCTCTTTCTTGTTTATTTTTTGGTTTGAGTTATCTCAATTTGATAGTGGTTGTTTCAAGTCTCCCACTAATATGGTTTTACGGTCTATTTCCTCCTTCAATTCTCCTAGTTACTCCATTAAAATTTTGGATGCTATACCATTTGGTGCATACATGTTGATTAGTGATATTTCCTCCTTGTCTATACTCCCTTTTAGCAGAATATATTTACCTTCCCTATCCCTTTTGATCAGGTCTATTTGTGCTTTGGCTTTGTCAGATATCATGATTGCAACTCCTGCCTTCTTTCTATCAGTTGAGGCCCAAAAGGTCATACTCCAACCTTTAATTCAAACCTTGTGAGTGTCAACCCATCTCATATGTGTTTCTTGAAGACAACATATGGTAGGGTTTTGGGTTCTAATCCAATCTGCTATTTGTCTACTTTTTATGGGTGAGTTCATCCCATTCAAGTTCAAAGTTTTGATTGTTATTTGTGGATTCGCTGGCATTTTGATATCTTCCCCTAGTTCTGACCTTTCTTCTTTAGCTTGCTCCTTTTGAACCAGTGATTTACTTTAGGTCAGTCCCCCTAGTCCCCTCCCTTGAGATGCTTCCCTTTCTAGACCCTCCCTTTTTACGCTCCCTTCCCCCCCTCTCCTTCCCTCCCTTTTTGTACTCCCTCCTCCCTCCCCCTCCTTGATTTTCCTTTCTTTCTTGCCCTAATGGATAAGATAGAATTCAGGATCTCACTGGATCTAGATGTTCTTCCCTCTCAGATTTGATTTCACTGAGAGTAAGGTTTATGTAATTCCACTTCACTCACTCTTCCTCTTCTTCTCATATGAGAGTTCTTCCCCTCCCCTTCCCATGTGTATCTTTATATAGGAAAGATTATTCTATTGATTCCCACCCTATTTCTTGAAGTTAATCTTAGTATTATCATGGTTTCCCCCTCCCCTTTCCTTTCTTTGCCCCAACTATCCCCAAATCTTCTTAATACCCCAATTTTCCCTACAAGGGAAAATTCACCCACAAGGTCAGAATTAAAGGATGGAGTAAGACCTTCTGGGGCTCAACTGACAGAAAGAAGGCAGGAGTGGCAATCATGATATCTGATAAAGCCAAAGCAAAAATAGACCTGATCAAAAGGGATAGGGAAGTTAATTATATTTTGTTAAAAGGGACATTAGATAATGAGGAAATATCACTAATCAACATGTATGCACCAAATAATATAGCACCCAAATTTCTAATGGAGAAACTAGGAGAATTGAAGGAAGAAATAGACAATAAAACCATACTAGTGGGAGACTTAAACCAACCATTATCAAATTTAGATAAATCAAATCAAAAAATAAATAAGAAAGAGGTAAAAGAAGTGAATGAAATCTTAGAAAAATTAGAATTAATAGACATATGGAGAAAAATAAATAGGGATAAAAAGGAATACAGCTTCTTCTCAGCACCACATGGCACATTCACAAAAATTGACCATACATTAGGTCACAGAAACATAGCACACAAATGCAAAAAAGCAGAAATAATGAATGCAGCCTTCTCAGATCACAAGGCAATAAAAATAATGATTAGTAATGGTACATGGAAAACCAAATCTAAAACCAATTGGAAATTAAACAATATGATACTCCAAAACCGTTTAGCTAAAGAAGAAATCATAGAAACAATTAATAATTTCATCAAGGAAAATGACAATGGCGAAACATCCTTTCAAACCTTTTGGGATGCAGCCAAAGCGGTAATCAGAGGCAAATTCATATCCCTGAAAGCTCATATTAACAAACAAGGGAGAGCAGAGATCAATCAATTGGAAATTCAATTGAAAAAACTCGAAAGTGATCAAATTAAAAACCCCCAGCAGAAAACCAAATTAGAAATCCTAAAAATTAAGGGAGAAATTAATAAAATCGAAAGTGATAGAACTATTGATTTAATAAATAAGACAAGAAGCTGGTACTTTGAAAAAACAAACAAAATAGACAAAGTACTGGTCAATCTAATTAAAAAAAGGAAGGAAGAAAAGCAAATTCACAGCATTAAAGATGAAAAGGGGGACAGCACCTCCAATGAGGAGGAAATTAAGGCAATCATTAGAAATTACTTTGCCCAATTATATGGCAATAAATACACCAATTTAGGAGAAATGGATGAATATATACAAAAATTCAAAATTCTTAATAAGCACATGAAACAGTGTTCTACATCTCTTATGATCAGAGAGATGCAAATGAAAACAACCCTGAGGGATCACCTCACACCTAGCAGATCGGCTAACATGACAGCAAAGGAAAGTAATGAATGCTGGAGGGGATGTGGCAAAGTAGGGACATTAATTCATTGCTGGTGGAGTTGTGAATTGATCCAACCATTCTGGAGGGCAACTTGTAACTATGCCCAAAGGGTGATAAAAGACTGTCTGCCCTTTGATCCAGCTATAGCACTGCCACGGAGACTGGAAAGACCTCCAGGAAGCGATGCAGAGCAAGAGGAGCAGAACCAGGAGAACATTGTACACAGAGACTAATACCCTGTGGTATAATCGAAGGCCATGGACTTCTCCATTAGTATCAATGCAATGTCCATGAACAATCTGCAGGGATCTAAGAAACACTATCTACGAGCAGAGGATAAACTATGGGAGGAAAAACACCTAGAAAAGCAACTGCTTGACTACAGGGGGATAGGGAATACGACTGAGGAGAGACTCTAAATGAACACACTAATGCAAATACCAACAACATGGAAATAGATTCAAACCCAAAACACATGTGATACCCAGTGGAATCGTGCTTCGGCTATGGGAGAGGTGATGGGGGTTGGGGGGAGGAAAAGAAAACGATCTTTGTTTCCGATGAATAATGTTTGGAAATGACCAAATAAAATAATGTTTCAAGGGGAAAAAAATCAGAGAGATGCAAATACAACAACTCTGAGGTATCACCTCACACCTAGCAGATCGGCTAGCATGACAGCAAAGAAAACTAATGAATGCTGGAGGGGATGTGGCAAAGTAGGGACATTAATTCATTGCTGGTGGAGTTGTGAATTGATCCAACCATTCTGGAGGGCAATTGGAACTATGCCTAAATGGCGAGAAAAGACTGTTTGTCCTTTGATCCAGCCATAGCACTGCTGGGTCTGTACCCACAAAGAGATAAGGAAAAAGATTTGTACAAGAATGTTTATAGCTGCACTCTTTGTGGTGGCCAAAAATTGGAAAATGAGGGGATGCCCTTTAATTGGGGAATGGCTGAGCAAATTGTGGTATATGTTGGTGATGGAATACTACTGTACTAAAAGGAATAATAAAGAGGAGGAATTCCATGGACTCTGGAACAATTTCCAGGAAGTGATGCAGAGTGAAAGGAATTAGAACTAGGGAAACATTGTACACAGAGACTGAAACACTGTGGTACAACCGAGCAAAATCGACTTCTCAATTAGTGTCAATACAAAGTCCCTGAACTTTCTGAAGGGACCTCGAAGAAAAAAACACTAGCCACAAGCAGAGGACAAATTGAGAAAAACAACTGCTTGACTACAGGGGTTGAGGGGACTTGACTGAGGAGAGACTCTAAATGAACAACCTAATGGAAATACCAACCACATGAAAATAGGTTTGAATCAAGGACACGTGATATCCAGTGGAATCTTGCGTCAGCGGGGAGGAATAGAAAAGCACCCCATACACCCCTGTAACCAAAGAATAATGTTCTAAATTGACTCAATAAATTAATTTTTAAAATAAGATATTTGATATTTTTCATCATCATTCCTTTGGATTTCCTTCATTTTTTCTTGATTTCTCAAGATGTTATTAGTTTCTCGATAGTCAATTCTCATTTTTCAGACCTTATTTCCTTCTGTCAGTTTTTGATTCTTCTTTTCGAATTGACCTATTTCTTCTTGCATTCTTTTCTTTTTTCGTTCCTAACTTTTCCACTACCACTCTCAATTTGTTTTTGAAGTCATTTTTCAGCTGTTCCAGACTCTGTGTCCAATGCATATTTTTCTTTTGGAATTTGTGTGTGTTTTCTGTACATTCCCTGTGTCCTTCTGTATCTGCACCTGGCTCTTTTTCTATACAAAATTCTAATTGGAAGGGGGTGGAGTCAAGATGGCGGCTTAGAAGCAGCAAAAGTTCAGTCCTCTGGAAACCCTTCCTTACTGATCACAAACTGAATGCTCCTAGGGGACTGAAATTCAAAGTTAACAATAGGACATAGGTAATATTTTATTTGATCATTTCCAAGCATTATTCATTAAAGGCAAAGATCATTTTCTTTTCCTCCCCCCTACCCCCCATAGCCGACACGTGATTCCCCTGAGTATTCCATGTGTTCTTGCTTCGAACCCATTGCCATGTTGTTGATATTTGCATTAGAGTGTTTGTTTATAGTCTCTCCTCTGTCATGTCCCCTCAACCCCTATAGTCAAGCAGTTGCTTTTCCTCGGTGTTTCTACTCCCACCGTTTATCCTCTGGTTATGGATAGTGTTTTTTCTCCTAGATCCCTGCAGATTGTACAGGGGCATTACCCCACCACTAATGGTGAAGTCCATTATGTTCTATTATACCACAGTGTATTAGTCTCTGTGTACAATGTTCTCCTGGTTCTGCATCTCTTGCTCTGCATCACTTCCTGGAGGTCGTTCCACTCTCCATGGCAGTGCTATAGCTGGATCAAAGGGCAGAAAGTCTTTTATCACCCTTTGGGCATAGTTACAAATTGCTAACATACTAAGAGACCACAAAGCTTGGAACACAATATTTAGAAAGGCAAGAGAGCTGGGTCTCCAGCCAAGAATCAACTACCCAACAAAACTGATTATATACTTCCAGGGGAAAGTATGGGCATTCAACAAAATAGAAGATTTCCAAGCATTGGCTAAGAAAAGACCAGAACTTACTGGAAAATTTGATATCCAAGCACAGAAAGCAAGAGAAACATGAAAAGATAAATATGAAAGAAAAGGAAAAGAAGATAAATCTTTATGTCAAACTCTCTTCTATCAGGATTACATTTACATCAAATTATATATATTAATATGTGGGGAAAATGTTTGTGTAATTCTCAAAAATTGTATGCATCATAAGAGTAGTTAGAAGAAAAATGCATAGGGAAAGATTGGGGCATTAAGAAGATTTGGGGAATGTGGAGGCAAAGAAAGGAAAAGGGAGGGGGTAACCGTCGATAACACTAAGATTTACTTCAAGAAATGGGGGGGGTACTTAATAGAATAATCTTTCCCATATAAAGATACACATAGGAACGGGAGGGGAAGAACTCTCATATGAGAAGGAGAGGAAGAGAGCGTGAAGTGGAATTACTTAAACCTTACTCTCAGTGAAATCAAATCTGAGAGGGAAGAACATCTAGATCCACTGGGATCCTGAATTCTATCTTATCCATTAGGGCAAGAAAAAAAGGAAAATTAAGGAGGGGGAGGGGAAGGAGTATAAAAAGGGAGGGAATGAGTGGGGGGAGGGGAAGGGAGCATAAAAAGGGAGGGGCTTGAAAGGGAAGCATATCAAGGGAGGGGACTAGGGAGACTGACCTAAAGTAAATCACTGGTTCAAAAGGAGATAGCTAAAGAAGAAAGGTCAGAACTAGGGGAAGATATCAAAATGCCAGCGAATCCACAAATGACAATCATAACTTTGAATGTGAATGGGATGAACTCACCCATAAAACATAGACAAATAACAGATTGGATTAGAATCACAAACACTACCATTTGTTGTCTTCAAGAAACACATATGAGGCGGGTTGGCACTCAGAAAGTTAGAATTAAAGGATGAAGTAAGACCTTTTGGGCCTCAACTGATAGAAAAAAGGCAGGAGTTGTAATCATGATATCTGACAAAGCCAAAGCACAAATAGACCTGATCAAAAGGGATAGGGAAGGTAAATATATTTGTTAAAAGGGAGTATAGACAATGAGGAAATATCACTAATCAACATGTATGCACCAAATGGAATAGCATCCAAATTTTTAATAGAGGAATTAGGAGAATTGAAGGAGGAAATAGACAGTAAAACCATATTAGTGGGAGACTTGAACCAACCACTATCAAATTTAGATAAATCAAACCAAAAAATATACTTTAAGAGGTAAAAGAGGTGAAGGAAATCTTAGAAAAATTAGAGTTAATAGACATATGGAGAAAAATAAATAGGGACAAAAAAGAATACACCTTCTTTTCAGCGCCACATGGCACATTCACAAAAATAGATCATACACTAGGTCATAGAAACATGGCACTCAAATGCAGAAAAGCAGAAATATTAACTGCAGCCTTTTCAGATGACAAGGCAATAAAAATATTGATTGGCAAGGGTACATGGAGAGGCAAATCAAAAATTAATTGGAAATTAAATGATACTCAAAAATCGGTTAGTCAGAGAAGAAATCATAGAAACAATTAATAATTTCGTTGAGGAAAATGACAAAGGCGAGACATCCTTTCAAACCTTTTGGGATTCAGCCAAGGCGGTACTTAGAGGAAAATTCATATCCCTGAGTGCACATATGAAAAAATTAGGGAGGACGGAGATCAAGGAATTGGAAATGCAAATAAAAATACTTGAGAATGAACAAATTAAAACCCCAAAGTCAAAATCCTAAAAATTAAGGGAGAAATTAATAAAATCGAAAGTGACAGAATTATTGAGCTAATAAATAAGACTAGAAGCTGGTACTTTGAAAAAACAGACAAAATAGACAAAGTACTGGTCAATCTAATTCAAAAAGGAAAGAAGAAAGTCAAATCAACAGCATCAAGGATGAAAAGGGGGATCTCACCTCCAATGAAGAGGAAATTAAGGCAATCATTAAAAACTATTTTGCCCAACTATATGGCAATAAATATACCAATCTAGGTGATATTCATGAATATTTACAAAAATATAAATTGCCTAGACTAACAGAAGACGAAATATATTTCTTAAATAATCCCATATCAGAAAAAGAAATCCAACACACTATCAAAGAACTTCCTAAGAAAAAATCCCCAGGGCCTGATGGATTCACCAGTGAGTTCTATCAAATATTTAGAGAACAGTTAATTCCAATACTATAGAAACTATTTGACATAATAAGCAAAGAGGGAGTTCTACCAAACTCTTTTTATGACACAAACATGGTACTAATTCCAAAGCAAGGCAGGCCAAAAACAGAGAAAGAAAATTATAGACTAGTGTCCCTAATGAATATGGATACAAAAATCTTAAATAGGATACTAGCAAAAAGACTCCAGCAAGTGATTAGAAGGGTCATCCACCATGATCAAGTAGGATTTATACCAGGGATGCAGGGCTGGTACAACATTAGGAAAACTATCCACATAATTGACCACGTCAACAAGCAAACCAACAAGAACCACATGATTATCTCAATAGATACAGAAAAAGCCTTTGATAAAATTCAACACCCATTCCTACTAAAAACACTAGAAAGCATAGGAACAGAAGGGTCATTCCTAAAAATAATAAACAGTATATATCTAAAACCATCAGCTAATATCATCTGCAATGGGGATAAACTAAATCCATTCCCATTAAGATCAGGAGTGAAACAAGGATGCCCATTATCACCTCTATTATTTGACATTGTATTAGAAACACTAGCAGTAGCAATTAGAGAAGAAAAAGAAATTGAAGGCATCAAAATAGGCAAGGAGGAGACCAAATTATCACTCTTTGCAGATGACATGATGGTCTACTTAAATCAACAACTTTAGCAAAGTTGCCAGATACAGAATAAACCGGCATAAGTCATCAGCATTTCTATATATTCCAAACACAGCTCAGCAGCAAGAACTAGAAAGAGAAATCCCATTCAAAATAACCTTAGACAAAATAAAATACTTAGGAATCTATCTCCGGAGACAAACACAGGAACTTTAAGAACACGACTACAAAGCACTCTCCACACAACTAAAACTAGACTCGAACACTTTGAAAAAACATTAACTGCTCATTGGTAGGACGAGCCAATATAATAAAAATGACCATCCTACCCAAACTTTCATCTAACTATTTAGTGACATACCCATGGAACTTCCAAAAAATTTTTTTACAGATCTAGAAAAAAACATTACAAATTTCTTTTGGAAGAACAAAGGATCAAGGATATCCAGGGAAATAATGAAAAAAAAATACAAAGGAAGGGAGCCTGGCAGTCCCAGATCTCAGACTATATTATAAAGCAGTGGTCCAGAGGAGATGAAAGTTGCGAAGGACAGAATAGAAAGAGGGGGGTGGGGGGTGGGGGTGGGGGTGGGGCTGAAGGCAGAGAAATACAGCTAAAAGGAGGTGAAGAGATAGAGAGAGAGCCAAAAGGGAAATGTTGGAGGGTAATTGGGCCAGCCCATGGAGGTTGTTGGAGCGGGCGGGGGAGTTTGGCGAGGGGAGGAAACGAGTCCGGAAGACATGTCAGGTTGCCCTCCACCAGGGCACTCGCTAATTGCCAGCACGTTCCTCCTTTTGCTCCTCGGTTTCCCCGGGTAGAGGTGGGGTGTTGGGTATCTGGCCTGCAGCCAACCCAGGCTCGTGGCGCCTCTCACCTCCCCATTCCCCCGCCACCCCCGCTGCTTACGACGTTGGAATTGTCCACTCTAGGGTCACTGACGTGTCCCTTTTCCAATCAGAATCTTCGCTTGGCATTGCTAGGTGGGCGGTTCCTTTCAGTTCTTTTCTCCCGGTAGTCCTGGGAGAAAATTGAACTCCCTCTGATCCAACTTCCGAGTTAAGCCTTTCAGTCCCTTGGAAAGCAACTCTGGCTTTGACACTATCGGTCTTTTGTGAGCTCGTCTCCCAGAGCCTCAAGTGCCTTCTGTGGTTCTTTTCCTGAGCATCACGTACTTGATTTTGCAGACCCGAACCCTTTCATGACTTTTGCGCTCATTAGCCCAGAATCCCTTTTGCAGAAGAGGCTTGAACACCCTTTTCCCTTCTGGAGAATGTCTCTGGATGAAGTCGTGTTTGCTTCGGTGAGCAAAATCCTGGGTGAAGGCGGAGGTACTCAGCAGGGGGCCCACGGTGGTAGACTCGAGCGATGAAGAGACCTAGACTGGATGAAGAGTATAAAAAGTATAAGAGTGAGGTCAGGGAGGAGCAGAGAAAGAGGGTGGTTAGAAAAGGAGAGAAAGTTGGGAGGGACAGAATGGAAAGGGGGGGGGGGGGCGAAGGGCAGAGAAATCCGGCTAGAAGGAGGTGAAGAGAATGAGAAGGAGCGAAAAGGAATTGTTGGAGGGTAATTGGGCCAGCCCACCGAGGTTGTTGGAGCGGGCTGGGGAGGTTGGCGAGGGGGAAAACGAGTCTGGAAGTCATGTCAGGTTGCCCGCCACCAGGGCACTCGCTAATTGCCAGCACGTTTCTCCTGTTAATCCTCGGTTTCCCGGGGTGGAGGTGTAATGTTTTACATCTGGGGCCTGCAGCCACCATCTCCACCCCCGCCCCTTTGTGGCCCCTCCCAGGAACTCCCCCTTCCCTGCCCCCCAGGGCTTTCGCCTTTGGAACAGTCCACTGTGCAGTTCATGGGCGTGTCCGTTGTCCAATCGGAATCTTTGTTTGGCGTTGCTACGGGGGCGGTTCCTTTTAGATTCTCTGGGTTTTCCGAGGAGGAAATGTAACTCCCTTTGATACAACTTCTGAGGTAAGTCCTTCAGCCCCTTAGAAAATGATTCCGTCTTCTTCACTATGGGTCTTTTTTGAGCCTGTATCTCTGAGCCTCAGTGCCTCCTGTGGTTCTTTTCCTGAGCAGTAATGTACTTGATTTTGTTGACTTGAACCATTTCATGACTTTTGCCCTAACTCCACCCCACTCACCCCCCCACCCCCCTTCCTTCCTGTATATGATGCTGGAAGACCCCTTTCTCTTCCGGAGAATGGGTCTGGATGAATTTGTGTTTGCTCAGGTGAGAAAATTCTGGGTGGAGTCGGTCGTCCTGTGCTGTTTCGAGCAACCCTGTCCATTGCGAGGCTGTTTCCCGCACTTCTCCGATCCACGGAGAAGCCAGTGATGTCTGTCCCTTTGCTGATCATGGAGGTGTGATTGCTGTTCCCCCCTGAGAGTGTCAATAAAATACCGGATTCCCCCTTGGAATCTCCGGTCAAATGGGAAGTGGAAAAATAGGTTGAGAGGGGTGAATAAAAAAGAGAGAAGCAGAGGAAAGAAGCTAAGGAGGGCAGGGGGAACAGGTGCATCCAGAGGGAAAGAAGGGAAAGGGTGTGGAGTGGGTTTGGCAATGAAAGAGGAAGGTAAGAGAGAGGAAAAACAGAAAAAGAAAAGAAAAAACAGGAGGAGAAGATTAGAGGACTGAGGAGATCTAGACAGCATACCGAGTAGAAAGACTATGAGGATTATTGTGGAGGTAAGAAGGGGGAAGGGTGAGTGTGGATCCGAAGAAGGTTGGATAGAAAAGAAGAGCCGAGGGGATGGACGTTGGGAAAGACAGAGCAGGAAAAGGTAGAGAGGGGGAAAGAGGAGAGGAGTATGGCTGGAGGAAGGGGGGAGGGGACATGAGGGGTCGAAAATGGAAAGAAGAGAGAGAGGGAGAGAAATGGGAGGGCGGGGGCTGGAGGCAGAAGAAGGGGAGAGCAGGAGAAGCGGGCGAGACCAGGGAGAAAGTTGGGAGTCCGCCAAAGAGGCAGGCAAGAGGGAAAAGAGGAAATGAGAAAAAGGGATAGAGAAGGGAGAGGGGAAAAAATAATGCAATGAGAGTTAAAGGAAGAGACGGGGAGAGGGAGAGGATGAGAGCAGTGGGATGAAGAGACCCACACTGGATACAGAGTCGAACAAGTATAGGAGTCTGAAGAAAAAGAGTAGGAAGGGAGGAGCAGAGAAAGAGGGTGGATAGAAAAGGAGAAGAGAGAGGAGATGAAAGTTGTGAAGGACAGAATAGAAAGGAGTGTGTGGGGGTGGGTTGGGCGGAAGGCAGAGAAATACCACTAAAAGGAGGTGAAGAGATTGAGAGGGAGCCAAAAGGGAAATGTTGGAGGGTAATTGGGCCAGCCCACGGAGGTTGTTGGAGCGGGTAGGGGAGTTTGGCAAGAGGAGGAAACCAGTCCAGAAGACATATCAGGTTGCCCTCCACCAGGGCACTGGCTAATTGCCAGCACGTTTCTCCTTTTGCTCGTCGGTTTCCCCGGGTAGAGGTGGGGTGTTGGCGATCTCTGGCCTGCAGCCAACCCAGGCTCGTGGCGCCTCTCACCTCCCCATTCCCCCGCCACCCCCGCTGCTTACGACATTAGAATTGTCCACTCTAGGGTCACTGACGTGTCCCTTTTCCAATCAGAATCTTCGCTTGGCATTGCTAGGTGGGCGGTTCCTTTCAGTTCTTTTCTCCTGGTTGTCCTAGGAGAAAACTGAACTGCCTCTGATCCAACTTCCGAGGTAAGCCTTTCAGCCCCTTGGAAAGCAACTCTGGCTTTGACACTATCGGTCTTTTGTGAGCTCGTCTCCCAGAGCCTCAAGTGCCTTCTGTGGTTCTTTTCCTGAGCATCACGTACTTGATTTTGCAGACCCGAACCCTTTCATGACTTTTGCGCTCATTTGCCCCGATCCCTTTTGCAGAAGACGCTTGAAGACCCTTTTCCCTTCTGGGGAATGTCTCTGGATGAAGTCGTGTTTGCTTCGGTGAGCAAAATCCTGGGTGAAGGCGGGGGTACTCAGCCGGGGGCCCACGGTGGTAGACTCGAGCGATGAAGAGAGCTAGACTGGATGAAGAGTATAAAAAGTATAAGAGTGAGGTCAGGGAGGAGCAGAGAAAGAGGGTGGTTAGAAAAGGAGAGAAAGTTGGGAGGGACAGAATGGAAAGGGGAGGGGGGGCGAAGGGCAGAGAAATCCGGCTAGAAGGAGGTGAAGAGAATGAGAAGGAGCGAAAAGGAATTGTTGGAGGGTAATTGGGCCAGCCCACCGAGGTTATTGGAGCGGGCTGGGGAGGTTGGCGAGGGGGAAAACGAGTCTGGAAGTCATGTCAGGTTGCCCGCCACCAGGGCACTCGCTAATTGCCAGCATGTTTCTCCTGTTAATCCTCGGTTTCCCGGGGTGGAGGTGTAACGTTTTACATCTGGGGCCTGCAGCCACCGTCTCCACCCCCGCCCCTTTGTGGTCCCTCCCACGACCTCCCACCTCCCCGCCCCCCACAGCTTTCGCCTTTGGAACAGTCCTCTGTGCAGTTCATGGGTGTGTCCGTTGTCCAATCGGAATCTTTGATTGCCCTTGCTATGGGGACGGTTCCTTTTAGGTTCTCTGGTTTTTCAGCCTGGAAATGTAACTCCCTTTGATCCAACTTCTGAGGTAAGTCCTTCAGCCCCTTAGAAAATTACTCCCTCTTCTTCACTATCGGTCTTTTGTGAGCCTGTATCTCTGAGCCTCAGTGCCTCTTGTGGTTCTTTTCCTGAGCAGTAATGTACTTGATTTTGTTGACTTGAACCCTTTCATGAATTTTGCCCTAACTCCCCCCTGATCCTTCCTGTAAATGAGGCTGGAAGACCCCTTTCTCTTCCGGAGAATGGGTCTCGATGGATTCGTGTTTGCTCCAGTGAGAAAATTCTGGGTGGAGGCGGTCGTCCTGTGCTGTTTCGAGCAACCCTGTCCATTGCAAGGCTGTTTCCCGCATTTCTCCGATCCACGGAGAAGCCAGTGATTGCTGTCCCTTTGCTGATCATGGAGGTGTGATTGCTGTTCCCCCCTGAGAGTGTCAATAAAATACCGTCAATAAAATGACCCTTCTATTCCTATGCTTTCTAGTGTTTTTAAGAGGAATGGGTGTTGTATTTTATCAAAGGCTTTTTCTGCGTCTACTGAGATAATCATGTGGTTCTTGTTGGTTTGAATGTTGATGTGGTCAGTGATGTGGATTGTTTTCCTAATATTGAACCAGCCCTGCATCCCTGGTATAAATCCTACTTGATCATGGTGAATGACTCTTCTGATCATTTGCTGGAGTCATGGTGAATGACTCTTCTGATCATTTGCTGGAGTCCTTTTGCTAGTATCTTATTTAAGATTTTTGCATCTATATTCATTAGGGAGATTGGTCTATAGTTTTCTTTCTCTGTTTTTGGCCTGCCTGGCTTTGGAATTAGGTAGAACTCCCTCTTTGCTTATTATGTCAAATAGTTGGTATAATATTGGGTTTAGTTGTTCTTTGAATGTTTGATAGAATTTACTGGTGAATCCATTAGGCTCTGGGAATTTTTTTTCTTAGGAAGTTCTTTGATGGCCTGTTGGATTTCTTTTTCTGATATAGGATTATTTAAGAAATCTATTTCTTCTTCTGTTAGACTAGGCAATGTATATTTTTATAAATATCCATCCATTTAACTTAAGTTGGTATATTTATTGCCATATAGTTGGGCAAAGTAGTTTTTAATCATTGCATTAATTTCCTCTTGGTTGGAGGTGAGGTGTCCCTTTTCATCCTTGATGCTGTTAATTTGCCTTTCTTCTTTCCTTTTTTTAATTAGATTGACCAGTACTTTGTCTATTTTGTCTGTTTTTTTCAAAGTACCAGCTTCTAGTCTTGTATATTAGCTCAATGGTTCTATCACTTTCGATTTTATTAATTTCTCCCTCAATTTTTAGGATCTCTAGATTGGTTTTCTTCTGGGGATTTTTAATTTGTTCGTTCTCAAGTTTTTTGATTTGCATTTCCAATTCATTGAACTCTGCTCGCCCTACTTTGTTAATATATGCCTCTAAGTACTGCTTTGGCTGCATCCCTCAGCATTGTCATTTTCCTCAATGAAATTATTGTTTCTATGATTTCTTCTCTAACTAACCGATTTTGGAGTATCATATTATTTAATTTCCAATTAATTTTTGATTTGGCTCTCCATGTATCCATACTGATCAATATTTTCATTGCTTTATGATCTGAAAAGGTTGCATTTATTATTTCTGCGTTTCTGCATTTGAGTGCCATGTTTCTGTGACCTAGTGTATGATCTATTTTTGTGAATGTGCCGTGTGGTACTGAGAAGAAGGTTTATTCTTTTTTGTCCTTATTTATTTTTCTCCATATATCTATTAACTCTAATTTTTCTAAGACTTCATTCCCCTCGTTTACCTCTTTCTTATTTATTTTTTGATTTGATTTAACTGAATTTGATAGTGGTTGGTTCAAGTCTCCCGCTAATATGGTTTTACTGTCTATTTCCTCCTTTAATTCTCCTAGTTTCTCCATTAAAAATTTGGATGCTATACCTTTTGGTGCATACATGTTGATTAGTGATATTTCCTCATTGTCTATACGCCCTTTTAAGAGAATCTGTTTACCTCCCCTATCCCTTTTGATCAGGACTATTTGTACTTTGGCTTTGTCAGATATCACGATTGCCACTCCTGCCTTCTTTCTGTCAGTTGAGCCCCAGAAGGTCTTACTCCATCCTTTAATTCTGACCTTGTGGGTGTCTATCTGCCTCATATGTGTTTCTTGAAGACAACAAATGGTAGGGTTTTGGGTTCTAATCCAATCTGCTATTTGTCTAGGTTTAATGGGTAAGTTCATCCCATTCATGGTCAATGTTATGATTGTCTCTTGTGGATTGCCTGGCATTTTGATATCTTCCCATAGTTCTGACCTTTCTTCTGTAGCTATATCCTTTTAAACCAGTGATTTCCTTTAGGTCAATCCCCCCAGTCCCCTCCCTTGATATGCTTCCCTTTTTAGCCCTTCCCTTTTTATGCTCCCTTACCACCACCACCACCACCAACACCACCACCACCACCCCACCTGGGGTTTATGGGATGCTTTGGGAGGAGTGATATCTTTGGTATGGAGGGCTTGTCATGCCCTCCAGGGCAGCTCTCTAGCCTCTGACCCTCACCTGACACCCAGCTCTCACTTGTGGCTCCTAGTAGGTGTTAGCAAGCGGCGGCAGCCACGCCACGGGCAAAGGCTTCGATAGGCTGGCTAAACCTTGTGAGGGTAGCCATCGGGTCATCGTGGACCCCTGGTGAACTAGGACTTTGCTCACCCAGCATGTGAAGACTGCTTCGACTGAAAAGACGGAAGAAACCAATAAGAAGGTTCAATGGCTGAGAGGGTGACGCAGCAAGGCACTGTGGAGTGCTTACGGCGTGTTGGAGCACAGAAGACACCCCGGCGATCCAATGCAGCTGAGGAAATCTGCAGATGTAATGACTTTTTGTGCCACTGGACACAGGCTTCCAGCGCCGAGAGAGTGGGACTGTCTCTGTGCATCGACTTTTCCACTTAAATCTTCATGCACAAGTGTCTTTGTGCACAAAAACACACCAAGACAATAATCATCCTCGGTTACCGAGAGACTACTACTACTACTACCCTCCCCCCTCTCCTTCCCTCCATTTTTATACTCTCTCCCCGCTCCCCCTCATTGATTTTCCTTTCTTTCTTACCCTGTTGGATAAGATAGAATTCAGGATCCAACTGGATCTAGATGTTCTTCCCTTTCAGATTTGATTTCACTGAGAGTAAGGTTTAAGTAATTCCACTTAACGCTCTCTTCCTCTCCTTCTCATATGAGAGTTCTTCCCGTCCCCTTCCCATGTGGATCTTTGTATGGGAAAGATTATTCTATTCAGTCCCCTCCTATTTCTTGAAGTAAATGTTAGTATTATCGACGATTTTGCCCCTCCCTTTTTCTCTCTTTGCCCCCCTTTTACCAAATCTTCTTGATGTCCCAATCTTTCCCTATGCATGATTCTTCCAATCCTCTTATGATGCATACAATTTTTGAGAGTTACACAATACATTTGCCCTGCGTATTAATATAGATAATTTGATATAAATATAGTCCTTATAGAAGAGAGTTTGACTTAAAAAAAAGCTATATGTCCTTTTACCTTTCTTTCATATTTACCTTTTCATGGTTCTCTTGCTTTCTGTGATTGAATATCAAATTTTCCACTAAGTTCTGGTGTTTTCTTAGCAAATGCTTGGAAATCTTCTATTTTGTTGAATGCCCATACTTTCCCCTGGAAGTATATAGTCAGCTTTGCAGGGTAGTTGATTCTTGGTTGGAGACCCAGCTCTCTTGCCTTTCTAAATATCGTGTTCCATGCTTTGCGGTCTCTTAATATGTGAGCCGCTAAGTCCTGTGTGATCCTTATGGGAGCCCACCTATATCTGAAGCTCCTCTTCTTGGCTTCTTGTAGGATTTTCTCCTTTTCTTGGAAGCTCTTGAATTTGGTGATTACATTCCTGGGGGTTGCTTTTGGGGATTTAGTATAGAGGATGTTCTGTGAACCCTTTCTATTTCTATTTTGCCCCCTTGCTCCAGAATATGTGGGCAATTTTCTTCTATAATCTCCTGTAGAATACCATCGAGGTTTTTGTTTATCTCAGGTTTTTCGGGGAGACCAATAATTCCGAGGTTGTCTCTTCTTCCTCTGTTTTCCAAGTCTGTGACCTTTTCAGTGAGATATTTTATGTTTTCTTCTAATTCATTAATTTTTTGGCTTCGCTTTATTGATTCTTGCTTTTTGTAATCTCGCTGTCTTCCATTTGCTTAATTTTGGTCGTTAGGGACTGGTTTTGCTTTTCAGCTTTGTCTGCCCCTCTATTAGATGCTTCCAGCTCGTTCTCCACTTGTGAAGTCTTGTCTATCAGACTGCTGATCTCTTTCTCCCATTTTTCTTTCCAAAAGGTTTCCATCTTTTGGGTAACCTCCAGTTTGAGATCTTCCAGTGCTTGTGGATGGTTTCCATTTGGGGAAGCATGTTCTGATTTTGTTTGGAATTCATCCTCATTCTCTTCATTTCCTTGGGTACTTCCTTCAAAAAAGTTTTCAATACTCACTCCCCCCCCACCTTTGTTCTTGGAGGCTTGATTTTGGGCTGTGTGAGCCATCCCTTTGGTGGTTTTATTCCACTTTGTTTTTTGGTCGGAGTCTGGGTGATACGGGTGGGTTTTCTATGAATTTAGGTTGCCTCAGACTAGTTCTTCCCAGCCTCTGAGGATTCTTAGAGCACGGGCCCCTTTGTTCAGCCCAACCACGCAGGTGATCAGTGAGAAGGGAGTGATCAGTGATCAAGGGAGAAATAGAGAGGACAGATAGAAAGTAGAAGAAGAGAGACCTAGTGGACATACAGAGTAGGAAAAGAGGAAGGGGGTGGGGTGGGGACCAGGGTAGAGAAGATTCCAAAGTTGTTAGAGAGGGAATAACAGAATCAAAGAGAGACAAGAGAAAGGCTCAGAGCTCACAAAAGACCGATAGTGATAAAAGACAGGGTCCTTTTCCAAGGGGCTGAAAGGTTTACCTCGGAAGTTGGGGCAAAAGCAGTTCAACTTTTCTCCCAGGAAAACCCGGAGAAACTGAAAGGAACCGCCCACCCAGCAAAGGCCTAGCAAAGATTCTGATTGGACGACGGACACGTCAGTGAATGGCCCAGCGGACGATTCCAACTTCCCGAGCCTCAGAGTGGAATTACAGAGGTGGTATTACCACCATCCCGAATTAGGCTAGTGTCGACTCTCTTCCATGTCACTGAGCAGCCATGGTTAATCAAGAAAGTGGAAAGTTAAGCTGCCCGCAAAATTGTTTACCCTTTTCCAGTAGGAATTGGAAGAACTACCAAATAGTTGAAGCATTTTCAGGGAGTACTGAAACCCAGAAGAGACTGGAAATTCATTGCAAAGAAAAAATTGGTGTTCCTGACTGGTAAAATCAAATCTTTTTATGTGCGTGTATACACACGCCCACGCGCACGCACAGACACACACACACACAAACCCACACACACACACAAGTTGCTGAAATTTGCCCTTTGGGTATCAGGGTGTTTTGGGGTTTTTTTGAGTTTTTCATTCTTACCTGAAGTCTATATTTCTTCCCCTCCCTTTTATCCTTGCAAAGCAAGTTTCTGAAATCAAAGCAAAGTGAAATAATCAAAGCCCCAGGAATTTGAATCTTGTGTACAGCAATCAAATATGTTGCCCTGGTGATGCCCGGGCATAGGCTACAGAACCCCTCGCAAAATGAGTCGGGGGTGGGGAGGCTCTTTAGTCATCTTTGAGAATAGGAAAAAGCCTATATTGCTATCTAAAATAACTGCTATTATACCTGAGGGGAGAGGAGGTTCTTCTCAACAGAAAATTGCCAATACTGATCAATAGATGTGGGGGAATAATGAACAGTTTCATCCCACATACTTCCTCCTCTCTTTTCTCTCCTTCCCTTATTTGTCTGTCCTTTTCCTCTCTCTACCTCTCCTCCTTTGTTCTCTGTCCTTATTTGCCCCCAGTACTTCTTACTCTCTTTCCCTTTCTCACTTTCATCCCCTTGCTCTTCTTTCTTTTGTCTCTCTTTGATTCTGTCATTCCCTCTCTTACTACTTTGCAATCTTCTCTACCCTGGCCCCCACCCCACCCCCTTCCTCTTTTCCTACTCTGTATGTCCACTAGGTCTCTCTTCTTCTACTTTCTATCTATACTCTCCATTTCTCCCTTGTCTGTCCTTCCCCCTTTCTCAAGCCCCTACCCCTTTTCCCTCTTGTTCTCCTGGACTCCTCATCAGCCCCTCTGTCACTCCCTTTACTTCCTTTGCTCCTGCCCTTTCTCTCTCCATTTCGCTGTCATGTCTCTCATTCGGTCTAAATTTGCCTCAGGGTGTGTCTGTGTCCTCTCTGGCTATCTCAGTCTCTATCCTCTTCCTCAATCCCTCTCTCCCCTACTCTTTTTCACTGTCAATCTATGCCAACCTCGGTCTGCCAGTCCTTTTCCCTCTTGCCCCCCTCCCCCGCACCACCCATTCCTCTCTCTTGTTCACTATCTTCTTGCCTCTCTATATCTTTCTTTCCCCAACCTCTGTCTCTCCCTTCCCAGTTATTCCCTTTTCTTCTCTGGCATTCTCTAGCTCCTTCTCTCTCACTGCCCCTCTCTCTCTCCCATATCTATGTCTCCCTCTGTGGTTCACTTTTTTGGTTGTATGTCTCTCTTGCTTTACAGACTCTGTCTCCTCAGTCTCTCCATCTCTGTGTCTATCTGGCACATTCCAGGCTCTAGCTCTCTCTGCATCTGTTTCTTCCTGTTTTTCACCCTATGTCTCCTGAGGGCTCCCCAATCACTGTCCCTGTCTTTCTCTCCCCCCTCCCTTTCAAATCCTCTCTGCCACATCCCCTTCATCCCAGTGCCTCACATCCCAGTGTCTTTCTCTCTCATCCCTTCCCTATTTTTCTCCCTCATCTATTCATTCATTTCTTTGGTACTCTCTGACCTCAGACCCTTCTGTCTGTCTCTCTCTCTGTTGTTTCCCCACTAATCTCTCTCCCTCTATTTCTTTCCCTCTCTTGCTTTCTGTCTCTCTTGCCTTTCTATCACACAGTATCTCGCTCTCTCTTTCCCCTTTAATTCTTTACTGTGTCTCTCTCCCTCCCTCCCATCTCTCTTCTCTTTCTTCCTCTGTGTCACTTGTCCTCTCTCTCTGTGTCTATCCTCTGTCTCCATTTTTAGACATCTCAGGCCCAGTGTCTCGCCCAGTCGCTGTCTGTCTCTTGTGTGATTCTCCCTTTATTTTACTTTGCCTCTGGATGCTTCTCTCTGGATCTCACCCTCTTTTCTCTCTGATTCTTTTTCCTTCTATCCACTCCTCTTCCCGCTCCCTCTATTGCTCTTTCCCTTCTTTTTGTGGCTTCCTCTTCCTCTCTATCCCCTCTCTACCTTACTTCTAGTCTCTGTCTCCTTCTCTTTTGCTCTCCCCATGGACCCAGAGCCCAGAATGAGGGAAACTTCAAATACCTTCCCCATCAGGTTTTCCCTCTTCTCCCACCCCCTCCCCGTTCCCCTTTCTGTCGCACTCATTCCTTTTCCCTCCATTCTCTCTCTAGCCATATTTCTCTCCTCCTTCCCCCTCTCTACTTCTTCCTTCTCTACCCTTCCCAACTTTCATCCCCACTCTCTTCTCCACTTCTATCACCGCCTTTCCTGGGTTCTCCCCTCCGCCTCCCCCTACACCTCATTTACCATTTACTTACTGGATATCTGGTCTAGTTTTCTTTTTACTTCTAGTCTTTTCCTGCCAGCTGGCTCTCTCTCTCTCTCTCTGGCTCTCTCTCTCTGGCTCTCTCTCTCTCTCTCTCTCTCTCTGTCTCTCTCTCTCTCTCTCTGTCTCTCTCTTTAACTATCTTTCCGTAATTTTTTCTCCTTCTCCCTTCTCCATCCCTTTCTCATTCTCTCCTCTTTCTCCCCTCCTGTCCCCTCCCTGTCCTTGCCCCGTCCTCTTGCCATCCCCTGGCTCTTCCCCTGGCCTCTTAACCTTTCCCGCTTTTCCCCACTCCATCTTCCCCTGAGGCTCTTCCCCCCGCCCCCACTTTCCTGACTTTTCTCCACTCTTCCTTTCCACTTTTCCATTACCAACTCTCTCATATCTTCCCCTCTTTTGTAGCGACACCCACTCCCCTCCTTTTCCCTTCTTTCCTTCCCTCTGCATCCCCCCTCTCTTCTCCCCTCCGCTATTTATCTTCTTTCCCAGGTCTATCTCTTTTTTTATTCACGCCTCTCAACCTGTTTTTCTACTTCCCTTTTTACTGGGGCGTCTACGGAGGACTCCGGCACTTC